>NC_087151.1:21164635-21790683 GCF_035594125.1 Scylla paramamosain
TTACTAATATCCTAAAACGCGTAAATAACAATCGATATGTAGAAACTGATCAACATTACCAAAAGCGTGTATTTAGGTATTTTTCACAATGTTAGGTACCAAAACGCCAAAATACCTATATACCCCATATAAAGTGATTTCACTTTATATGGGGAAAGGAAACGTTACCAGAAAAGTGTCTTTAGTGTTTTAGGCAACAAAACGCTAAAATGCTTAGAAAGCATCCTAGCAGCTGGGGGGGGGGAAGAAAAAAAAAAAAAAAAACTGGCAGAGACGTCTCAGAACACCTAATTTCATAGAAGCTGTTTTAGCTAGATATGAGATGTGAAGTTTCCACTTCAGATTATAAGTAAAGGACAGACCGAGAATGTTCAGTGTAGAAGGGGGGACAGTTAAGTGTCACTGAAGAAGAGGGTATAGTTGTCTGAAAGGTTGTTTAGAGTTGATTGGAGGAATTTAGTTTTTGAGGCATTGAACAATACCAAGTTTGTTCTGCCCGAATCAGAAATTTTTAAAAAGATCAGTAGCCAGGCGTTCTGTGGCTTCCCTGCGTGAAACGTTTACGTCCTGAAGTGTTGGACGTCTATAAAAAGACGTGGAAAAGTGCAGGGTGGTATCATCAGCGTAGGAGAGGATAGGACAAGAAGTTTAGTTTAGAAGGTCATTGATGAATAATAAGGAGAGAGTGGGTGATAGGACAGAACCCTGAGGAACACCACTGTTAATAGATTTAGGAGAAGAACAGTCGCCGTCTACCACAGCAGCAATAGAACGGTCAGAAAGGAAACTTGAGATGAAGTTACAGAGAGAAGGATAGAAGCCGTAGAAGGATAGTTTGGAAATAAAAGCTTTGTGCCAAATTCTATCA
The DNA here is from genome assembly GCF_035594125.1 of Scylla paramamosain. NCBI lineage: Eukaryota > Metazoa > Arthropoda > Malacostraca > Decapoda > Portunidae > Scylla > Scylla paramamosain. The sequence continues at coordinate 21,165,504 of NC_087151.1, forward strand.
AAAGCTTTTCATATATCCAAGGCAACACCAAGAGTTTCACCAAAATCTCTAAAAGAGGATGACCAAGACTCAGTAAAGAAAGCCAGATCACCAGTAGAGCGGCCGTGACTGAACCCATACTGGCGATCAGATAGAAGGTTGTTTAAGAATATTCCTGTTCAAAAACTTTAGATAGGCAGGGAATTAAAACAATAGGACGGCAGTTTGAGAGATTGGAACGGTCACCCTTTTTAAGAACAGGCTGAATGTAGGCAAATTTCCAGCAAGAAGGAAGGGTAGATGTTGACAGAGAGAGGTGATAGAGTTTGACTAGGTAAGGTGCAAGCACGGAGGCACAGTTTCGGAGAACAATAGGAGGGACCCCATCAGGTCCATAGGCCTTCTAAGGGTATAGGCCAGCATGGAAAACATCATTGCGAAGAATTTCAATGTGAAGGATGAAGTAGTCAGAGGATGGAGGAGAGGGAGGAACTAGCCATGAATCCTCCAAGGTATAGTTTTTAGCAAAGGTTTGAGCGAAGAGTTCAGCTTTAGAGATAGATGTGATAGCAGTGGTGCCATCCGGTTGAAAAAATAGGAGGGAAAGAAGATGAAGCAAAGTTATTGGGGATATTTTGGGCTAGATGGCAGAAGTCTCGAGAGGAGTTAGATTTTGAAAGATTTTGACACTTTCTGTTAATGAAGGAGCATTTTTGGGTAGTTGGAGAACAGACTTGGCATGATTCCGGGAAGAAACATAAAGTGCATGAGATTCTGGTGATAAAAGGCTGAAGTACCTTTTGTGGGCCACCTATCTAACATGTATAGCACGAGAACAAGCTGTGTTAAACCAAGGTTTGGAAAGTTTAGGTCGAGAAATAGAGTGAGGAAAGTATGCCTCCATGACAGACACTATCACCTCTGTTATGCGCTCAGCACACAAAGATGGGTCTCAGACATGGAAGCAGTAGTCATTCCAAGAAAAATCAGCAAAATACCTCCTCAGGTTCCCCAACTAGCAGTGGAAAAACGCCAGAGGCACCTTCGCTTAGGGGGATCCTGAGGAGAGATTGGAGCGATAGGAGAAGATACAGATATGAGATTTTGATCTTAGGAGCCCAACGGAGAAGAGAGGGTGACAGCATATAGAGAAGGATTAGAAGTGAGGAAAAGGTCAAGAATGTTAGGCGTATCTCCAAAATGGTCCGGAATACGAGTAGGGTGTTGCACCAATTGCTCTAGGTCGTGAAGGATAGCAAATTGAAGGCTAGTTCACCAGGATGGTCAGTGAAGGGAGAGGAAAACCAAAGCTGGTGGTGAACATTGATGTCTCCAAGAATGGAGATCTCTGCAAAAGGGAAGAGAGTCAGAATATGCTTCACTTTGGAAGTTAAGTAGTCAAAGAATTTCTTGTAGTCAGAGGAGTTAGGTGAGATTTATACAGCACAGCTGAATTTAGTTTGAGAGTGACTCTGAAGTCGTAGCCAGATGGTGGAAAACTCAGAAGATTCAAGAGCGTGGGCACGAGAGCAGGTTATGTCGTTTCGCACATAAACGCAACATCCAGCTTTGAATTGAAAATGAGGATAGAGAAAGTAGGAGGGAACAGAAAAAGGGCCTACTGTCAATTGCCTCAGATACCTGATTTTCAGTGAGGAAAAGAAGATGAGGTTTAGAAGAGGAGAGGTGGTGTTCTACTGATTGAAAATTAGATCTTAGACCGCGAATGTTGCAGAAGTTAATGAAGAAAAGTTGAGGGGGGTGTCAAGACACTTAGGGTCATTATCAGAAGAGCAGTCCGCCCTGGGGACATTTGTGGTTCCAAAAAAACGTATATTTTCAGTGTTCTCTGCTTGTTACATACAAAAATGTTAAATTGCATGAAAAATAATGTATTTCGCAAATTGAATGATATTAAAAGAAATGTTCATTATTAATCTTTTTGAGCTTCTTAAGTACCAAAAGTCTAAAACGCGTAAATAGCACTTTATATTGAGAAACAGAAAATTACCAAAAACGTTTATTTTGAGCGCATTTTACATTGTTAGATACCAAAACGCAAAAGTATATACAAAGCACCTTATAGGGGAAAACGAAAAAAAAATATTACGAGAAACGTGTATTATGATTTTATATATATATATATATATATATATATATATATATATATATATATATATATATATATATATATATATATATATATATATATATATATATATATATATATATATATATATATATATATATATATATATATATATATATATATATATATATATATATTTTAGGTACCAAAACTCTAAAACGCATGAATAACACACCATCTGAAGAAATAGAACTTTAGTAAAAAATGTTTATTTTGACTTTTTTTTTTTTTTACTACGATAGGTACTAAAACGCCAAAATGCATGCTGTATATGGTGAAACGAGATGATATGTGTCGTTTGAATGTTTTTGAGCGTGTTAGACACCAGAACATTAAAAAAGCATGGAAACCACCCTATATGGTAACAAAACATTACCAAAAACGTTTCTTTGGAGTATTTAGACCTTCTTACATTACATTATTTCACATTGTCAATAATGAAAACTCGAAAATGCATCAAAAGCTCTCTCTATGAGGCAATGAAAACCAGAAACGTGTCTTTTGACTGTTTTTGAAAATATTATTCACGAAAACGTTACAAAGCATGGAAAGCACCCTATATGGGAATAGAAATCAAGAATAACAAAAACGTAGCTGATATGTTTTTAAGCTTCTTCCATACCAAAATACTCAAACGCATGCAAAACACCCTTTATGATCAAATGGAATAACATTACCGAAATCGTGAATTGAGTTTTTTTTTTTTTTTTTTTACTACTTACATAGAAAAACGCCTATATTGGGAAACGAAATGATATTAGCAGAAACGTGTATAATGAGTATTTCTGAGCTTAGGTATCAAAACACTAAAACGTGTGAAAAAAAAAAATAAAACTATAGGGAGATACAGAACATTACCAAAATCGTGCGTTTTGGGTGTTTTTCACTTTATTAATTAACAAAACGCCAAAATGCACACAAGGCAACTGATCTGAAGAAGCACAAAAAAAAAAAAAAGTTTCCAAAAACGTGTATTGTAAGTGTGTTTGAGCTCGTTAGGTACTAAAACGTCAAAATGCATGCAAACCACTCTATATGGGTAAACGAAAAGACATTATGAGAGACGTGCATAATGAGTTTTTTCTGAGCTTCTTTGGTACCCAAACACAAAAACGCTTGAATATTACTCCATATATAAAAGTAGAGCAACATTACAAAAAAGGTATATTTTGAGTGTTTTTTTTTTCTCATTGTTAATTACCAAAACGTTAAAAAGCATGCGAAGCATTCTATACATGTAAACAGTGCGGCATTACCAAAAAACGTGTCTTTTCAGTGTTTTTGAGCTTGTTACGTATAAAAACGCCAATATGCATGCAAACAACCCTATATACAAAATAAACCAATATTATAAGAAACGTGTATTATAAGTGTTTCTTAGATTCTTTGGTACCAAAACGCTAAAACAGAACAAAATTACCAGATACCAAAACACCAAATGCATGCAAAATACCCTATAAACGGAAAGAAAAGACATTACGAGAAGCGTGTATTATGAGTGCTTTTGAACTTTTTAGGTACCAAAACTGTAAAATGCGTGAATAGCACTTTATATGGAGAAACACATCATCATCAAAAACATTTAATTTCATTTTTTTTTTTAATTGTTAGATACCAAAACGCCAAAATCCATGCAGTGCACTATATTGAGGAAACGAAATGACATTACCCGAAAAGTGTCTTTTGAGTATCTTTGAGTATGTTAGGTACGAAAATGCTTAAAAATATGTAAAGCACCCTGCATTAAAATGGAAAATATAGCCAAAAACGTGTTTTTTGAGTTTTTTTTTTTTTTTTTTTTTTAGCTTCTTCCGTATCGCAACACTAAACGCATGCAAAAGAGCCTTTATGAGGAAACACAATAACATCAGTAAAAATTCATGTTTCCAGTATTTTTGAGGTTATTAGGTAGGGAAACATCAAAATACGTGGATGTTACTCTATATGATGAAATAAATGATATTATCAGAAACGTGTATGTATGTTTTTGAGATTCTTAGACACCGAGAGTAAAAAACGTGTGAATAATATTATATATGGAGAAACAGAACACTTTTACCAAAAACATGCATTTTGAGTTTTTTTTTTTTTATTGTTTTGACATGTTAAGAATCAAAACGTTAAAATCCAGCACTGTATATCGGGAAGCGAAACGACACGACACGACGTGTCTTTTCAGTGTTTTTTTATTTTTTTTTTTTTTTTTTTTAGCGTGTTAGGCAGCAAACACTAAAATCCATGGAAAGCACCCTATATTGGAATACAAAACAATATTTCCAAAAAAGTTTCTTTTCAATGGCGAGAAGCTTCTTACGTATCAAAATGCTAAAACGCATGTTAAAAACACTTTATGGAAAAACAGAATAACATTACCAAAAATGTTTATTTTTAGTGTTTTGATCTTATTAGGTACAGAAACGACAAAATGCATGCATAGTACCCTATATGGTGAAAAGAACGTAATTACCAGCCGCATGTATTATGAGTGTCATTGACCTTAAGGAACTAAACTCTAAAAGGCATGAATAGCAATCTACATATAGATTGCACAAAAATGCGAAAATACATAGAAAATGCTATATATTCTAATGCAAAAGAACATTACGAAAATTAAAATTTGAGTGTTATGTGTTTATGGACTTCCTACGTAGCAAAATGCTAAAAGCATGTAAAACACTGCTCACATATAATAGGTGTTTTTGAACTTAATATTTAAATATACATACCAAAACTATAAAATGCGTGTAAACCACTCCATATGGAGAAAAACATTGCCAAAGACTTGTGTTTTAAGTGTTTTTCACATTGCTCGGTACCAACACATCAAAAAGCATACAAAGAATGTGGTTTGAATAAAATGAACAAAGTTACCAAAAACTTCTCTTGTGAGTGTGTGAAACGAGAACAAGAAACGTGTATTCTGAGAGTTTTGAGCTTCTTAGTTATCAAAATGGTAAAACGCTTGAATAGCACTTTATATTGAGAAACAATAACATTACCAAAAAAGTGTATTTTGAGTGTTTTCCCATTATTAGGTACCAAAACACCAAAATGCTTGCAAAGCCGACGAAATGAAGTAACAAACAACTTTACAAAAAAGTGTCTTTTGAATGCAAAAACACACTTTATGGAGAAACGGAGTAACAATACCAAAAACAAGTATTTTTGCGTGTGTTTCGGCTTGTTACGTACAAAAACTCCAAAATGCATCTAAAATACCTTGTAATAGGAAACGAAAAGACATTACGAGAAACGTGTATTATAAGTGTTTTTGAGCTACATAGGTATCTAAACAATGAAACCGATAGCATTCTATATGGAGAAACACAATACCATGACCAAATACGTGCATTTTGAGTATATTTCACTGGTATCAAAACCCTAAAATGCATACAAAGGATCCTGTATGGTAAAAGGAAACAAGATTTTCAGAAACGTGTTTTTAGAGGGTTTTATGAGCGTTCTAGGCACCAAAACGATAAAAAAAAATCATGGAAAGCATCGTATATAGTAAAAGAAAACAATATTACCGAAAACGTCTCTTTTTAATGTTTTTAAATTAGATATGTACCAAAACGCTGTAAACCATGTAAAAAAATTCATGAAAAAACAGCATAACTTTACAAAAAACGTGTATTTCTAGTGTTTTTGAGCATGTTACGTAGAAAAATGTATGGAAGATACTTATAGGGGGAAACAAAACGATATTCCAAGAAACATATCTTTTGCGTTTTTTTATGCATGTTAGGCACCAAAACGCAAAAAAAAAAAAAAAAAAAAAAATAACGCGAAAATGCATGCAAAATACCCTATATGAGTAAACGAAAACATTACAAGAAAAGTGTTTTCGAGCTTTTTTATTACCAAACCCCTAAAAACTCATGAATAGCTCTCTATATGGAGAAAAACAAAAAAAAAAAACATTACCAGAAACTTGTATTTTGTGTGAATTCGCAATGATAGATGCCAAAACACCTTATGTGTGCAGAGGAAGCGAGATTTCCAGGAATGTGTGTTTTTTGCGTTTACGAGCGTACTAGGCACCAAAACACTAAAAAGCATGAAAAGCATCCTATGTGGGAAAACAAAACAACATTACCAAAAACGTCCCTTTTCAGTGTTTTTGAGCTGTTTATATACCAAAACACTAAAATTCATGCAAAACACCTTTTATGGAAAAAAAAAAAACTTAAAAAACATTACTCAAAACAAATATTTTGAGTGTTTCAGATTTTCGTACGTAGAAAAACGTCGAAATGCATGGAAGGTACACTGTAGGGAGAAACGAAAAGACATTACGAGAAACATGTACTGTGAGTGTTTTTGAACTTAAGAATCAAAACGCTAAAACGTATGAATAGCTGGAATATGGAGAAACACAGCATTACCAAAAACGTGAATTTTAAATGTTTTCCACATTATTAGGCACAAAAAACGCCAAAATGCATGTAAAACCCCCGCTACGGGAAAACGATGCGAAAATGCAAAAAAACAAGTTTTTTGAGTGTTTTTCAGTCTTAGGCATAAAAAAAAAGCTTTAAAGCATGGAATTCATCCTATATGGGTATAGGAGGGCGCAGTAGACACCTGCCGAAATGATAATTACTCCCAGTGAGGTCTAAAGCACTGTTCAGGGGGTGCTGTGAACCTATCATTAAACCCAGCTGTGACCTCACTGAACGTTTCCCTTTGTGTCTCACAACACAAGGGGGCAGTCACAGCCTGCCCTCTAAAGACAACTCTCTTCCTCCAAACAAAACTATAAGCACCTAATAACACACACACCCTTCACTCAAAAATTTTAAAATCATCATGGCGACTCCTACACCAGCCTCGGAGTCCCCATCTGGGGAGGGGACCATAAATGTCCCTAGGTCGGACTGCCTTTCTGTCGACGACCCTAAGTGTCTTGACACCCCCCTCAACTTTTTCTTCATTAACTTCTGCAACATTCGCGGTCTAAGATCTAATTTTCAATCTGTAGAACACCACCTCTCCTCTTCTAAACCTCATCTTCTTTTCCTCACTGAAATTCAGGTGTCTGAGGCAACTGACAGTAGCCCCTTTTCTATTCCCTCCTACTTTCTCTATCCTCATTTGCTAAGTTTATGTGCGCAATGACTTAACCTGCTCTCGTGCCCACGCTCTTGAATCTTCCAAGTTTTCCACCATCTGGCTACGACTACAGAGTCACTCTCATACTAAATTTATCTGTGCTGTATACCTCTCACCTAACTCCTCTGACTATAAGAAATTCTTTGACTACTTAACTTCCAAAGTGGAGCACATTCTGACCCTCTTCCCTCTTGCAGAGATATCCATTCTTGGAGACTTCAGTGTTCACCACCAGCTTTGGCTTTCCTCTCCCTTCACTGACCACCCTGGTGAACTAGCCTACAACTTTGCTATCCTCCATGACCTAGAGCAATTGGTGCAACACCCTACTCGTATTCCTGACCGTCTTGGAGATACGCCCAACATTCTTGACCTTTTCCAGTCCTTCTGCTTATGCTGTCACCCTTCCTGATCCTTCTGCTTATGCTGTCACCGTTTCTTCTCTGTTGGGCTCCTCCGATCAAAATCTCATATCTTTATATTGTCCTATCACTCCAATCCCTCCACAGGATCCCACCTAAGCGAAGATGCCTTTGGCGTTCTGCCTCTGCTAGTTAGGGGGACCTGGGGAGGTATTTTGCTGATTTTCCTTGGAATGACTACTGCTTCCGTGTCAGAGACCCGTTTTTGTGTGCTGAAGTTTGTATACAGAGGTGATAGTGTCTGGCATGGAGGCATACATTCCTCACTCTTTTTTTCATCCTAAACCTTCTAAACCTTGGTTTAACACAGCCTGTTCTCGTGCTATACATGATAGAGAGGTGGCCCACAAAAGGTACTTAAGCCTTCCATCACCAGAATCTCATGCACTTTATATTTCTGCCCGGAACCGTGCCAAGTCTGTTCTCCAACAAGCCAAAAACTCCTTCATTAACAGAAAATGACCAAACCAAACTATCCACTCCTACGCTGATGATACCACCCTGAACTTTTCCACGTCTTTTCATAGACGTCCAACCCTTCAGGAGGTAAACATATCAGGCAGGGAAGCCACAGAACGCCTGACTTCTGATCTTTCAAGAATTTCTGATTGGGGCAGAGCAAACTTGGTATTGTTCAATGCCTCAAAAACTCAATTCCTCCATCTGTCAATTCGACACAACCTTCCAGACAACTATCCCTTCTTCTTCAATGACATTCAACTGTCCCCCTCTTCTACACTGAACATCCTCGGTCTGTCCTTTACTTATAATCTGAAATGGAAACTTCACATCTCATCTCTAGCTAAAACAGCTTTTATGAAGTTAGGTGCTCTGAGACGTCTCCGCCAGTTTTTCTCACCCCCCAGCTGCTAACTCTGTACAAGGGCCTTATCCATCCATGTATGGAGTATGCTTCACATGTCTGGGGGGTTCCACTCATACTGCTTTTCTAGACAGGGTGGAATCAAAAACTTTTCGTCTCATCAACTCCTCTCCTCTAACTGACTGTCTTTAGCCTCTCTCTCACCGCCGCAATGTTGCATCTTTAGCTGTCTTCTACCGCTATTTTCATGCTAACTGTTCTTCTGATCTTGCTAACTGCATGCATCCCCTCCTCCCGCGGCCTCGCTGCACAAGACTTTCTTCTTTCTCCCACCCCTATTCTGTCCACCTCTCTAACGCAAGAGTTAACCAGTATTCTCAATCATTCATCCCTTTCTCTGGTAAACTCTGGAACTCCCTTCCTGCTTCTGTATTTCCACCTTCCTATGGCTTGAATTCGTTCAAGAGGGAGGTTTCAAGACACTTATTCATTAATTTTTGACCACTGTTTTGACCCTTTTATGGGACTGGCATTTCAGTGGGCATTTTTTTTTTATTAGATTTTTGTTGCCCTTGGCCAGTGTCCTTCCTACATAAAAAAAAAAAAAACAATATTGCGAAAAAAATGTGTTTATTTTTCAGTTTTTGAACTTCTTATGTACCAAAACGTAAATGGCATACAAAACACTTTATGAAACGCTAAAATGCATGCAAAGTACCACATATGGAAACAAAAAGACATTACAAGAAACACGTATTACTCCTATGAGAGTTTTTGTTAGTATGTTATATTGAGAAACAGAACCACTTTACCAAACACGAGTCTTTTGAGTGTAAGCGTGTAAGGCACTAAAACGCTAAAAAAGCATCTAAAACACCCTATATGGAAAGAAAAAGAAAATTACCAAAATAGTATATTTTCAGTGTTTTTGAACTACTTACGTACCAAACCGCTAAAACGCATGCAGATCACTCTATATAGAGTAAGACAATAACATTACCAAAAACAGGTATTTTGTATGTTTTTTTTTATTTTTTAGCTTGTTATGTACAAAAACGTCAAAAACGTACTTCTATATGAGGAACCGAAAAGACATTACAAGAAACGTCCAGTGTTTTTGAGCTTCTTAGGTACTAAAACACGAAAACGCATGAGTAACAGTCTATATGTAAAAAAAAAAAAATAGTAAAAGGAAAACAGAACATTACCAGAACCGTGTAATGTAAGTGTATTTCACTTTGTTAGATACCAAAATGCCAAAATGCATGCAAAGAACGTTTTTTGGTCATGTTCTGTTACTTTTTATAGAGTGTTGTTCATGCGTTTTAGCCTTTTGATACCTAAGAAGCTCTAAAACACGTAATAAATCTAAAGAAGCTCTAAAACACGCTCTAAATACACGTTTCTCGTGATGTGTTTTCGTTGCCCTATGTAAGGTTTTTTGGCGTTTATCTATGTAACAATCTCAACAGAAATAATGTTCTTTTTTTTTCATAAAGGGTGGTTTACACGCATTTTAGCATTTTGGTATGTAAGGCGTTAACACGCTCATAAACACTCAAAAGATACTTTTTTTTTTTTGGATATCATGTATCCTTACCCCTTATAGGATGCTTTGCAAAACACCCTTTGTAAAACACTCATTATGGAGAAACAGAATACCATTACCAAAAATGTGTATTACGATGATTTTTCAGATTGTTAGGTACAGAAACAGCAAAATGCATGCAATGGACCTTATATGATGAAAGATAACAATATTAATTACAATAATATTGCATTATTAATACACACGTATTATGAATTATTAAACCTTAGCTAACAAAATTCTCAACAACACTCTATATGTAGAAACAGAACAACATTACTAAAAACGTGTGTTATGAGTGTTAGTAGCATTGGTATGTACAAAAACGCGAAAATTCATGCAAAGTGCATGAATTATATATATGGAATAACGAAAAGGCATTACGAAAAAAAAAAAAAAATATATATATATATATATATATATATATATATATATATATATATATATATATATATATATATATATATATATATATATATATATATATATATATATATATATATATATATATATATATATATATATATATATATATATATATATATATATATATATATATATATATATATATATGTATTATGAGAGCTTTTGAGCTTTTTAGGTCCCAAAAGGCAAAAACACTTTAATAGCATAATGTATGAAAAAAAAACAGAACATTACCAAAAAACGTGTATTTTGAGTGTTTTTTGCATTGTTAGGTACCAAAGTGCCAAAATGCATGCAAAGCACCCCATATGGGGAAAATAAATGATATTTCCAGAAACGTCTCTTTTGAGTGTATATGAGCATGTTAAGCACCAAAACGCTAAAATGCATAGAAATCACTCTGAATGGGAATACCAAACAATTTTACAAAAAACGTATCCTTTGAGTGTTTTTAGCTTCTTACGTAGCGAAATGCTAAAACGCATGCAAAACACACTTTATGGAGAAAGAATAGCATTACCAAAAAGAAGTGTTTTGAACCTTTTTAGCTTGTTACGTACAAAAACGATAAAATGCATGGGAAGAACCCTATTTGAGGTAATGAAAAAATCATTGCTAGAGATATGTATTATGAGTGCTTTGGATCGTCTCAGGTACTAAAACGCATGGATTGCACTCTATCTCGGATAGAGAACAACATTGTCAAATGTTTTTTTAACATTCTTAAATACCGAAACGCCGAAAAGCATGCAAAAGCACCCTCTATTGTGAACTGAAATTTCGTTTACATAAACATGTCTTTTTGAATGTCCTTTGAAGGCACGAAAACACTAAAAAGCATGGAAAAAACTCAATATGGGAAAAAAAAAATACTAAAACGTGTTTTTGAGTGTTTTTTAGGTACTTACGTACCGAAACGCTAAAACACTTGCAAAACACCTTTTATAGGGAAAAAATAACAAATTTAATAAAAACGTGCATTATCTGTTTTTTTTTTTTTTGCATGTTACGTAAAAAACCGCAAATATATATTAAAAGAAAATAAAAAACATACGAGAGACGTGTATTTTTAGTGTTTTTGAGCTTCTTTTTGAGCTATGTACCAAAACGCCGAAACACATGAATAACACTCAATATGGAGAAACAGATTAAGAATACAGAATAAAAAGTGTATTTTGTGTGTTTTTAACATCATTAGATAACAAAACGCCAAAAAGCATGCAAGGCAACCTCTACGGTGAAATGAAACGACTTTACAGGAAACGTATCCTATACGTGTTTTTGTGCATGTTTGACAATAAAACGCTAAAAAGCATCGAAAGCACCCGATATGGGAAAACAAAATAACATTACCAAAAAATGTTCCTTTTGAGTGTTTTTGGGCTACTTAACTAACAAAACCCTAAAACGCATGCAAAACCCTTTTATTGGGATACAGAGTAACATTACCAAAAACAAGTATTTTAAGTGTTTTCAGCTTGCAAAGTACACTACATCGCGAAACTAAAGAACATTACGAGAAACGTGTATTCTTAATATTTTTGAGCTTCTTAGGTACCAAAACACTGAAACGCACAAATAACACTCTATACGGAGAAACAGATTAACAATACAAAAATTAAACGGGAAGAATGGGGAAACAAGAGGACCCTACGAATAACTTGTTTTAGGAGTGTTTTTGAGCAAAACAGCATTGAGCATTCATATAGAGAAACAACAATATTACAAAAAAAAAAAAACGTGTATTTTGAGTGTTTTTTTTTTTTTTTTTACACTGTTAAGTACCAAAACGCCAAAATGCATGCAATGTGCCCTATATGAGAAAAAAAAAACGACATTAAGTGAAACGCATCTTTTGAGTATTTTTTGTATGTTACACAGCAAAACTCTAAAAATCTTGAAAAGCATCCTATATGGGAAAACAAAAAAAAAAGTCTTTTGATTTTTTTTTTTTTTTTGGAGCTGCATATGTACCAAAATACTAAAACGCACGGAAAACACCCTTTGTGGAGACACAAAGTAACATTACCAAGTATTTTTACTTACAACACTTTTACAAGTGTTTTTAATGTTTTTGAGCTTGTTGCGTACATAAACGTCAAAATCCATGCAAACAACCTATATGGGGAGACAAAATGACATTACGAGAAACGTATATTAAGAATATTTTTGAGCTTCTCAAGTACCAAAACGCTAAAACGCATGAATAGCTCTCTACATGGACAAATACAGCAACACTACCAAAAAAAAAACATGTATACAAAATGTATGTAAAGCACCTTATATGGGGAAAGGAAACGACATATTAAGAAACGTGTTTGTTGAGTGATTATGGTATGTTTAGATACCAAAAAAGCTAGATAGCATTGAAAGTATCCTATGTGGAAGAACACTACATCATTATCAAATTCTTCTCTTTTCGATGTTTTTAAGCTACTTACGTACCAAAAAGCTAAAACGCAGGCAAAACACCCTTTATGGAAAATCAGTATAAGTTTACCCAAAAAAACGGTATTTTCAGAGGTTTTGAGCTTGTTACATACAAAAATTCTAAAATGCATGGAAAGTACTCTATATGGGGAAAAAAAATATTATTAAGAGAAACGTGTGTAATGAGAGTTATTAAGCTTCTTAGGTACCAAAACGTTAAAAGGCATCAATAGCATTCTGTACAGCGAAATAAAACTTCATTACCAAAGACGTGTATTTTGAATGTTTTTCCCATTGTTAGTTACCAAACTCCAAAATGCATGCAAAGTCACCTACATGGGGAAAGGAAACGGCATTAACAGAAACGTGTCTTTTGTGATTTTATTAAGTATGTTAGACACGATAAACGTTAAAAAAGCATAGATACCACCCTGTATGGAAAAATAAAACAATATTAGGAAAAACGTATCTTTTGAGTGTTTTTGAACCACTTATGTACGAAAACGCTAAAACGCATGCAAAACACCTTTTATAGTGAAAAAAAATAACGTAACCCAAAAAGAAGTATTTTGAGTGTTTTTCACTTTGTTAGTTAGGCACCAAAACGTCAAAAAGCATGCAAAACTGCTTATATTGGGATACTAAATGAGATTTCCAGAAACATTTCTTTTGAGAGTTTATGAACGCGCTAGGAACTAAAATACTAGAAAGCATGGGAAACACCTTATAAGTAAAAACAAAATAACTTCAACAAAAATGTCTCTTTTAAGTGTTTTGAGCTACTTATCAAAACACTAAAACGCATGTAAAACGCCCTTCATGGAAAAACAGTATATTTCTACTAAAAACGTGTATTTGGAGTGTTTTTGAGCTTGTTACGTAGAAAAATGCTAAAAATGCATGGAAAGTACTTTATATGGGGAAAGAAGACATTACGAGAAACTTGTGTTAAGAGAACTTTTGAGCTTTTCAGGTACCAAAACGCTAAAAAGCATGAATAGCACTCTTCATGGAGGAGCAACAACAAAAAAAAAGGTATATTTTGAATGTGTTTCACATTGTTATATACCAAAACGCCAAAATGCATAGAAAACATCCCATATGGAAAAAGAAAACGAGATTTCCAGAAACGTGTCTTTCGAGTGTTAGCATGCGTGCTAGGCATCGAAACGCTAAAAAGCATGGAAAAAACCATATATGGGAAAACAAAAGAACATTACTAAAAACGTCTCTTTCCAGTATTTTGAGTTATTTACGTAAGAAAACGCTAAAACGCATGTATCTCTATGGAAAACAAAATAAATACCAAAACAATTATTTTGAATGTTTTTGAGCATGTTACTTACATTAGGCCAAAATATTTCAAACTACTTTAAATGCGGAAACGAAAAAAAAAAACGAAAAACGCGTATTACGAGTGTTTTTGAGCTTATTAGGTACCAAAACATTCATATGCATGCATGTTTCTCCATTTGGAGAAACAGAAAAAAATATTACCAAAATATGTATTTTACGTGTAATTCACATTGTTAGTCTCTTTCGAGTATTTTTGACGTACTTACATACCAAAACGCTATAACACATGCAAAACACCTTTTTTGTAGAAACAGAATAACATTATCAAAAACAAGAGTTTTGATTTTTTTTTTTGAGCTTGTTACGTAGACAAACGCTAAAATGCATGCAAAGTACCCTCTATGGAGAAACGAGAAAAAGAAAAAAAAAGTTACCAGAAACGTGTATTAGTAATGGTTTTGAGCTTCTTGGATACCAAAACGCTAAAACGCATAAATACCACTCAATATGAAGAAACAGTACAACTTTAACAAGAATGTGTATTTTGAGTGTATTTCACTTTGGTAGGTACCAAACGCCAAACTGAATGCAAAGCACCCTTTATGGGGGAAAGGAAGCGAGATTTCCAGAAACGTGTCTTTTTAGTATTTATGAGCGTGCTAGGTTCTAAAACGCTAAAAGGTATGGACAAAACATAAGCAATTTAACACGGGATTAGCGATCCTACAATACACTTTTCAGTGTTTTTGAGTTACTTACGCACCAAAACGCAAAATCACATGGAAAAAAATCTATAATGGAGAAACAGAATAACATTACCAAAAGCAAGTATTTTGAATATTTTTTTTATGCTCATTGCGTACATAAACGCAAAAAAATACATAAAAAGTACCTTGTATGGGGAGAAGAAAAAAAAAAAAGAAAATTTCGAAAAATGTGTATTATCAGTGGTCTTGAGCTCCTTAAATACTAAAACGCTAAAACGCATAAATAGCACTCTATATGGAGAAACAGAACAATATTACCAAGAGGATGTATTTAGAGTGTATTTCACATTGTTAGGTACCAAAAAGCCAAATTCAAAGCAAAGCACACTATATGGGAAAGGAAACGAGATTTCCAGAGACTTGTCTTTTTAGTGTTTATAAGAGTGATAGGCATCAAAACACTAAAAAAAAAGCATGGAAAGCACCGTATATGAGAAAACAAAAACATTGCCAAAAATGTCTCTTTTTCAATGTTTTCGGGTTACCTACGTACCAAAACGTTAAAACGCAGGCAAAACATTCTATATGGAGAAGCAGAATAACATTACCACGAACAATTATTTTGAGTATTTTTGAGCTTGTTATTTAAAAAAAAAAAACGCCAAAATGCATGCAAAGTTCCCTATGTAGCGATACCATATTACAAGGAATGTGTATTATGAGTGTTTTTTTTCTTTTTTTTTTTTTTGTTTCTTAGGTAATAAATCATGTACAAAATCGCCAAAATGTATTCAAAATACCCTATATTGCTAAACAAAACGCCATTATAAGGAACTTGTCGTATGAGTGTTTTTGAGCTTCGTAGGTACAAAGATGCTAAAACTCTTTATGAAGAAACAGAACAATATTACCAAAAATGTGTATTTTGGGTGTATTTCACATTGTTAGCTCCCATAACGCCAAACTACATGCAAAGCTCTCTATATGAGAAAACGAAAGGAAATTTAAAAAAATGTGTCTTTTGAATGTTTGTGAGCGTGCTAGGCATGAAAACGATAAAAAAGCATGGAAAGTACCTTATATGGGAAATGGAGAAAAAGAAAAAAAAACATTACTAAAAACGTCTCTTTTCAGTGTTTTGAGCTACTTACGTAACAAAATGTTAAAAGGCATGCAACCCTGTATAGAAAGCAGAATAACTACCAATAAAACAAGCATTTTGAGAGTTTTTGAGCATGTTATGTAAAAAAAAAAGGCAAAATGATGTGAGCAACTTTACATGTCGGAAAAAAAAAATATTACGAGAAATATTTATTATTAGGTACGAATGCACTAAAATACATGAACAGAATTCCTTACGAAAAAAAAAAAAATACAGAAAACGTGCATTTTAAGTGCATTTCACATTCTTAGTTTCCATAACCCAATATGCATGCAAACCACTCTATAAGATGAAAGAAAACGGCAATTACAGTAGCGTGCCTTTTGAGTGTTTGTAAGGTTGTTAGGCACAAAAAAACCTGAAACCCATGAAAAATATGCTATATTGGAAAAGAACACAATATTACCAAAAATGTGTCATTTGAGTGATTTTTGGAGCTATTTACGTATCAAAACGCTAACACGTAAGAAAAACACACAAATAGAGAAACAATAACATTACAAAAAAAAAAAACGTATATTGAGTGTTTTCATACTTGTTACGTACAAAAACCTCAAAATGTTTGGAAAGTGCCCTGTATGGGGAAATAAAAAGACATTACGAGAATCTTGTATTATGAGCGTTTTTGAGCTTCATTGGTGTCAAAATGCTAAAACGCATAAATATCACTCTATATGAAGAAACAGAACAACATTAACAAAAACGTATATATTGAGTATATTTCACATTGTTAGGTACCAAAACGACAAAATGCATGCAAAGCACCCTATCTGGGATAAGGAAACGAGGTTTCCCCCCCAAAAAAAAAGTGTCTCAGCGTTTATGAGCGTGTTAGGCACGAAAATGCAAAAAGAGAAAAAGAAAACATTCTATATAGGAAAAGAAAACAAAACATCTCTTTTCAGTGTTTTTGATATCCTTACCTACCAAAACTCTAAAACGCAAACAAAACGCGCTTTACGGAGAAACAGAATAACATTACCAAAATCAAGTATTTTCATTGTTTTGAGCTTTTCATGCACAAAACGCCAAAATGCATTGAAAATACTCTATATGGGGTAACGAAAGAGCATTACGAGAAACATTATGAGTGCTTTTAAGCTTCTTAGGCACAAAAAAACGTTAAAACGCATAAATACCATACAGTATGAAGAAACGAACATTAGCAAAAATGTGTTTTTCAGTATATTTCACATTCTTAGGTACCAAAATGTCAAAATGCATGCAAAAGCCCTTCATAATGGGAAACCAAAGGAAATATCCAGAAACCTTTCTTTTGAGTGTTTATAAGAGATTTATGTATAGAAACGATATATTTGAAAAGGAAACGAGATTCCCAGAAACGTGTCTTTTCAGTGTTTGTATGAGTCCTAGGCACAAAAACGCTAAACAGCATGGAAATCACCCTATATGGAATACAAAACTACATTACGAGAAACTTGTCTTTTGTGTGTGTTTTTTTTTTTTTTTAGCTTCTTCCGTACCAAAACGATAAAACGCATGCAAAATACCCTTATAAAAAAAAGAAAAAGTATTTTGAGTGTTCTGAGTTTGTAACGTAGGAAAACGACAAATTGCATGCAAAATAACCTGTATGGGGTAACGAAAGAACATTACGAGAAACGTGTTCTATGAGTGCTTTTAAACTTCTTAGATAAAAAAAAAAACGCGAAAGCGCCTAAATATTCCTCTATATTAAGGAACAGAACAACATTACCAAAAACGTGTATTTTGAGTTTTTTTTCACATTCTTAGGTACCAAAAAGCTAAAAACGCATGTAAAATTCCCTATATGAGCAAACGAAACAAAATTTTCAGAAACTTGATTTTTTGGAAATTTATGAGCGTTCTAGCTATCAAAACGCTTAAAAGCATGGAAATCAACCTATATTGGAATACGAATGAACATTACCAAAAATGTATATTTTGAGAGTCTTTCACATTGTTAGGTACCAAATTGGCAAAATGCATGTAGAGCCCAAAATATGGGGAAACAAAACGAAATTTACAGAAACGTTTCTTTTGAGTATTTATGAGCTTGTTAGACACAAAAACACTAAAAAGCATGGAAAGCACTTTATACTGGAAAAAAAAAAAGAAACATTACCTAAAACTTTTTTTCAGGTGTTTTGAGCTACTTTCTTAACAAAACGCTAAAACACATGTAAAATATGTGTGAAAGAGAATAACTAACAAAAACAATTATTTTGAGGGCTTTTGAGCTTGTTATGAACAGATACGCCAAAATACTACAAACTACCCTATATGAGGAATAGAAAAAAAAAAAACGAAAAGCGTGTATTATGAGTTTATTTCAGCTTGTTAACTACTAAAACCCTAAAACTCATGAATAGCACTCTATATGGAGAAATAGAATAACATTACCAAAACGCCAAAATGCAGTCAAAGCATCATATATTGGGTAAGGAAACAAGATTTCCAAAGAATAAATGTGTCTTTTGAGTGTTTATAAGTGTAATAGGCATCAAAACACTATAAATTATACCAAATACTCGATATTGTTAGGCACCAAAGCGGTAAAAAGCATGGAAATCACCCTTCATGGGAATATAAAACGGCATTACGCAAAACGTGTCTATCGAGTGTTTTAGAAATTCTTATGTTCCAAAATGCTAAAGCGCATGGAAAAATATATGTTATGGAGAAACAAAATAATATTACCAAAATCAAGATTTTTTTTTCTAGTTTTTCAGCTTGTTACGTAGAAAAATGTCAAAAAGCATGCAAAGTACACTTAATGCGGAAAAGAAAAGACATTACATGAATCGTGTATTATGAGTGTTTTTGTGTTTTTTTAGGTATCAAAACGTTAAAACACATGAATAGCACTCTATATAGAGAAACAAAATAATATTGCCAAAAATGTGTATTTGCAAGCAATGCACCTTCCATGGGAAAAGAGAATGAGATTTCCAGAAACGTGTCTCGAGTGTTTATGAGCGTGGTAGGCACCAAAGCGCTAAAAAGTAATAAAAGCACCTTCTATGGGAATAGAAAACAGCATTACCAAAAACGTGTCTTTTGAGTGTTTTTCAGCTGCTTTGGAACCAAAAACCTTAAAACGCATGAAAAAAACCCCCTTTATGAATAAAAAATAACATTACCAAAAAGAAGTATTATCAGTGTTTTAGGACTTGTTACGAAAAAAAAAACTATATTCATGTAAAGTATCCTATGAGGAAAGGAAAGGTCATTACGAGACACTTTTATTATAAATGTATATCAACTTTGTAGGTTCCCAGACGCTAAAACACATTAACATGTCTCTATATGGAGAAACAGAACCACATAACAAAAAAAAAAAAAATTGGAAAAAAAAACGATATATCCAGAAACGAGTCTTTTTGACTGGTTATGAGCGTGTTAGGCAAAATGCATGGAAAACCCCCTATAAAGGAAAACAAAACAGTAATATATGGGAAACTAAAAGACATTACGAGAATAGTGTATTATGGGAGTCTTGAGCCTCTAGATACTAAATGCTAAAACGCATGGCTAGCATATCTATATCGAGAAACAGAACAACATTGCCAAAAACGTGTATTTTCACTCTTTTTTCACATTATTATTATTATTATTAGTCCATGTAAAGCTCACTATATGAGGAAACGAAACATTACTTTTCATTTCAGCGTTATTCAACTTATAATAAACCAAACGCTGAAACGCGTGCATCCACTCTGTGGCGAAAAACAAAATAAAAACATTACTAAAACAAGTGTTTTTAATGTTTATTTATTTGTTTATTTATTTATTTATTTATTTATTCTTTTTTTTGGCATGTAGCGTAGAAAAACGCAAAATGCAGGCAATATGGGGAAATGAAAGGACATTACCAGAGACGTGTATTATGAGTGTTTTTAAGTTTCTTAGGTACCAAAACACTAAAATAATATTATTAAAAACGTTTATTTTCAGCGTATTTCACATGTTTTGATACCAAAACGCCAAAATGCATGCAAAGTACCTTATATGGCGAAGAGAATCGACAATTCCAGAAATGTGTCTTTTGAGTGTTTATAAACGTGTTAGGCACCAAAACGCTCTAAGGCATGGAAAACTCTCTATATGGGGAAACAAAGAAATTTACAAAACACGTTTTTTGACCTACTTCCGTACAAAACGCTAACATTCTTGCAAAAAACATACTTTAAGGAGAAAGAGAATAACTTTACCAAAAACAAGTATTATGAGTATTTTCAGCTTCTTTCGTACGAAAACGAAAAAATGCATGGAAGGTATCCAATATGGGGAAAAGAAAAGACATTACGAGAATTGAGCAATTTAAGTGTATTTGAGCTTCTTAGGTACCAAAACCTTAAAGGGTATGAATAGCATTCTATATGTAGTGAAAAACATTACCAAAAAATTGTATTTCGAGTATTTTCACAATGTTAGGTACCAAAACGCCAAAAAGCATATGGCGAAGCGAAACTACTTTACCAGAAAAGTGTCTTTTAATTAAATTAATTAATTATTTTTTTTTTTACGCCCCAAAAGGCTAAAATACATAGGAAGCACCATATATTAGGTACTAAAACTTAAAAACACATGAATAACACTCTATGTGGAAAGACAGAACATTACCGAAAACCTGTATTTTGACTGTTTTTCACATTATTAAATTTCAAAATGCAAAATCCATGCGAACCACCTTATATGGGGTAAGGAAACGAAAAAAAAAAAAAATCTTTTCAGTGTTTTTGAGCGTGTAAGGCACGAAAACGATAAGAAGCAAGAAAAGCTCCTTATATGGGAAAACAAAACAACATTACATTTGAGTGTTTTGAGTGTTTTTCAATTTCTTGCTTACCAAAACGCTAAAACGCATGCAAAACACTTTTTGTGGAAAAACAGATTAACATTATCAAAAACAAGTCTTTTAAGTGTTTTGGAGCTTGTTACATACAAAAACGCAAAAATGCATTAAAAAAAAATTACCATATATATGCAAAAGAAAGGACATTGCCAGAGGTGTGTATTTTAAGTATCTTTGAGTTTCTTAGATACCAAAACGTTCATACGCATGAATAGCACGTGGTATGGGAAAAAAAAAAAAAAACATTATCATAAACGTGTATTATTATTAGGTACAAAAATGCCAAAATTCACACAAAGCATCCTATATCTGGAAACAAAACGACTTTACCAGAAATCTGTTTTGAGTGTTTTGAGCGTGTTAGTTACTAAAACGCTAAAAAGAATGGAATTCACCTTATATGAAAAAAAAAAAAAAATTACGAAAAACGCATGTTTTGAGTGTTTTTCAACTTCTTACGTACCAAAACGTTAAAAAGTATCCAGAACAAACTTTATGGTGATATAGAATAACATTATTAAAGAAAACTCTTTTATTTTTTTTATTTTTTAATTGTTACGTAGAAAACGAAAAAATGCAATTAAAGAACTCTATATGGTGAAACGAAAAGACATTACGAAAAACGTGAATTATAAGTGTTTTTTTTTCTCTCTTTTTTGGTACTAAACGCGAAAACAGGTCAATACCACTCTATAATGAGAAAAAAAAATTAAAAAAATGTACTTTGAGTTTTCCTCACATTGTTAGGTATCAAAACGGCAAATTGCATAAAAAGCCTCCTTTATGGAGAAACGAAACGACATTCCAAAAAAACATATTTTTTCAGTGTTATTGTGCATGTTAGGCACCAAAACGCAAAATAAGCATGGAAAGCACCTTACTCGTATATATATATATATATATATATATATATATATATATATATATATATATATATATATATATATATATATATATATATATATATATATATATATATATATATATATATTTTATTTTTTTATTTTTTTATTTATTTTATTTATTTATTTTTTTTTTGGCAGTTTGGTACCTAACAATGTGAAGTACACTTTAAATACTTATTCATGCGTTTTCAAGTTTTGGTACCTAAGATACTCAAAAAAATTAATAATACACTTTCTTCATAATGTTCTTTAGTTTCCCCATATAGGAGAAACTATTTCATTGCATTTTGGTGTTGCATATTTCTTTGCATTTTGGCGTTTCTGTACATAACAAGATAAAAAATACTGAAAATACTTCTTTTTCGTAAAGTTATTCTGTTTCTCCATAAAAGGTGTTTTACCTGCGTTTTAGCGTTTTGGTACATAAATAGCTCAAACACACAAATAAACAATAAACGTTTTTGGTAATGTTGCTTTTTTTTCTCATATAGGGTGCTTTCCATGGTTTTTAGTCTTCTGGTGCCTGAACACTTAAAAGACACTTTTCTTGAAATGTCGTTTCCTTTCCCCATATAGGGTGCTTGACATGTATTTTGTCGTTATGGCACGTAACAATGTGAAACACATTAAAAATACATGGTTTTGGCAATGCTGATTTGTTTTTCCTCATCGAGTGCTGTTAAGACATTTTCGTGTTATAGTAAAAAAAAAAAAAAGAAACACTCATGATACATGTTTTTTTTTGTTTTTTTTTCATAATGTCTGCCTTTAATTTAGTGTATTTTCAATGTTCAAAAACACTCCGAATACTTTTTTTTTTTTTTATGCAGGAAGAACACTGGCCAAGGGCAACAAAAATCCAATAAAAAAATATGGCCACTGAAATGCCAGTCCCATAAAAGGGTCAAAGCAGTGGTCAAAAATTGGTGAATAAGTGTCTTGAAACCTTCCTCTTGAAGGAATTCAAGTCATAGGAAGGTGGAAATACCGAAGCAGACAGGGAGTTCCAGAGTTTACCAGAGAAAGGGATGAATGATTGAGAATACTGGTTAACTCTTGCGTTAGAGAGGTGGACAGAATAGGGGTGAGAGAAAGAAGAAAGTCTTGTGCAGCGAGGCCGCGGAAGGAGGGGAGGGATGCAGTTAGTAAGATCAGAAGAGCAGTTAGCATGTAAGTAGCGGTAGAAGACAGCTAGATATGCAACATTGCGGCGGTGAGAGAGAAGCTGAAGACAGTCAGTTAGAAGAGAGGAGTTGATGAGACGAAAAGCTTTTGATTCCACCCTGTCTAGAAGAGCAGTATGAGTGGAACCCCCCCAGACATGTGGAACATACTCCATACATGGACGGATAAGACCCTTGTACCGAGTTAGCAGCTGGGGGGGATGAGAAAAATTGATGGATACGTCTCAGAACACCTAACTTCATAGAAGCGGTTTTAGCTAGAGATGAGATGTGAATTTTCCAGTTCAGATTATAAGTAAAGGACAGACCGAGGATGTTCAGTGTAGAATAGAGCAACAGTTGAATGTTACTGAAGAAGAGGGGATAGTTGTCTGGAAGGTTGTGTCGAGTTGATAGATGGAGGAATTGAGTTTTTGAGGCATTGAACAATATCAAGTTTGCTCTGCCCCAATCAGAAATTTTAGAAAGATCAGAAGTCAAGCGTTCTTTGGTAGTTATTATGTTTCTCAGTAAGGGATCTTTTCGATGTAATTTAGCTTTTTTTGGTACGTAAGAAGCTAAAAAAAAAGTTTTTAGGTAATGTTGTTTTCTTTTCCCATATAAAGTGCATTTCCATTTTTAACGTTTTAATGCCTAGCTCGGTCATAAACACTCAAAAGAGACGTTTCTGGAAGTCTCGTTTCTTTTCTCAATATAGGATGCTTTCCATGCTTTTTAGAATTTTGGTGACTAACATGCAGAAAATACAAAAAAAAAACATTTCTTCCACTGTGGTTTTGTTTCTCCATACATGGAGAAGCTTTGTACCATCTTGGCGTTTTGGTACCAAACAATGTTAAAACCACTGAAAATTCACGTTTTTGGCAAAGTTCTTCTCTTTCTCCATATCGAGTGATATTAACGCATTTTCCCGTTTAATACCTAAGAAGCTCAAAAACGATCATAAGACACCTTTCTTGTAAAATCTTTTCGTTTCCCCATAGTGTATTTTCCATGCATTTTAAAATTTTATAATATAAGAAGCCCAAAAACACTCAGAATATATGTTTTTTGAAAAGTTACTTTGTTTAGTTATAAAGGGTGTTTTGCATGTGTTTCAGCGTTTTGGTACATAAGACGTTGAAAAAGAATAATAAAAGAAAAAAAAACATATATTTATTCTTTTGAACTTGAATATAGGGATATTTCCATGCTTTTTTAGCATTTTTGTGTCTAACATGCTCCAGAAAAATCAAAAGACACGTTTCTGGTAAAGTTCTTTCGTTTCCCCATACAGGAAGCTTTCCATGCCTAGACAGGGTGGAATCTCCTCTAACTGACTGTCTTCAGTCTCTCTCACATCCCCGCAATGTTGCATCTCTATCTATCTTCTACCGCTATTTTCATGCTAATTGCTCTTTTGATATTGCCAACTGCATGCCTCCCCTCCTGTAGCTTCGCTGCACATGACAGTCTTCTTTCTCTTTCTCTCTTTCTTTTTTTCTTTCTCTCTCACCTCTATTCTATCCACCTTTCTAATGCAAGAGTTAACCAGTATTCTCAATAATTTATCCCTTTCTCTGGTAAACTCTGGAACTCCCTGCCTGCTTCTGTATTTCCACTTCCTATGACTTGAATTCCTTCAAGAGGGAGGTCTCAAGACGCTTATCCTTCAATGTTTGAATACCGCTTTGGACCCTTTTCTGGGACTGGTATTTCAGTGTTTTTTTTTTTATTGGATTTTTGCTGCCCTTGGCCATTGTTCCTCATGTATGTATGTATATATATATATATATATATATATATATATATATATATATATATATATATATATATATATATATATATATATATATATATATATATATATATATATATATATATATATATATATATATATATATATATATATATATATATATATATATATATATATATATATATATATATATATATATATATATATATATATATATATATATATATATATATATATATATATATATATATATATATATATATATGTATTTTGGCGTTTTGACACCTAGCAATTTGAAAACACTGAAAATGCACGTTTTTGGTAATATAGTTCTAAGAAGCTTAGATTCATTTTCATGCATTTTGGCATTTTTTCTACGTAACACACCCATAAACACTCAAAATACACGTTTTCGGTAAAGCTATTGTGTTTCTCAAAACACAAAACGTTTTACATCCGTTTTTGCATTTTGGTATGTAAATAGCTCAAAAGCAAGAAAAAAAAAGTTTTTTGGTAATGTTTTGGTTTGGTAAGGGTTTTCCATAAAGGAAAAACAAAATATATGTTTTAGCGTTTTAGTACATAAGAAGCTGAGAAACACTCAAAATGCACGTTTTGGGTAATTATTTATATTCCTATATTGAATGTTTTGCTCCCATTTTGGTATTTTGGTACCTAACAGTATGAAAAACAATCAAAATAATTTTTCTTTTTGGTAATGATGTTGTTTCTCCATATAGAGTGCTATTAACACGTTTTAGCGTTTTGGTAATACACACAGATAATACACGTATCTTGTAATACATTTTTAGTTTCCCCATACAGGATATTTTGCATGCATTTTGGCGTTTTTCAATGTAACAAGCTCAAAAACATTCAAAAACATGTTTTTGTTATTTTTTTTCTGATTAACAATAAAGAGTGTTTTGCATGCGTTTAAGGGTTTTGGTACATGAAAAGAAAAAAAGAAAGAACTCAAAAGATACGTTTTCAGTAAAGCTTTATTTTTTTTTCTTTTATTTCCATGTAGTGTGATTTCCATGTTTTTTAGTGTTTTGGTGCCTAACATGCTTAAAAACACTCTAAAGACACGTTTTTGGTAATGTCGTTTGGTTTCTCTTTATAGAGAGCTTTGCATGTATTTTAGTCTTTTGGTACTTAAGAATGTGAACTCAAAATACTAGTTTTTTGGTAATGTCGTTCTGTTTCTCTATATAGAGTGCTCAAAAACTCATATAATACAGGTTTCTCGTTATGTCTTTTCGTTTCCCCATATAGAGTACTTTGCATGCATTTTGCCATTTTCTACATAACAAGCACAAAAAAATAAATAAATAAAAACACACGTTTTTGATGAAGTTACTGTGTTTATAAATTATGTTTTAGCTGCGTTTTACCGCCTTGGTGCGTACCTCAAAACATTCAAAAGACACTTTTTTATTTTATTTGATATGTTTTCCCATATAAGGTGCTTTCTATGCTTTTTTTTTTTTTATTACCAAATATGCCCATAAACACTCAAAAGACATATTTCTGGAAATGTAGTTTCTTTTCCCCATATTGGGTGCGTTGCATGCATTTTCGCTTTTTGTACCTAACAATATAAAATACACTGAAAAGATCCATTTTTTGTAATGTTATTCTGTTTCTCCATATAACGTGCTATTTATGCGTTTTAGCGTTTTGGTATCTAAGAAGCTCAACAACACTCATAATACACGTTTCCTGTAAGGTCCTTTCATTTTCCCTTTATAGTGTATCTTCCATGCTTTTTGGCGTTTTTATACATAACAAGCTAAAAAAGACTCAAAATACCTCTTTTTTGTTAATGTTTTTATGTTTCTGCATAATGTGTTGTTTTTTTTTTTTTGCACCCATTTTAGCGTTTTGGTACGTAATTAGCTAAAAAAAAAAAAAACACAATAGACACATTTTTGGTAGTAATATTTTCTATTCGCATATAGGGTGCTTTCCATGCTTTTTAGTGTTTTGTTGCCTACCATATACAAAAACACTCAAAAGATGCGTTTCTTTTAATGTCGTTTCGTTTTCCCATATAAAGGGGCTTTTACATGCATTTTGGTGTTTTGGTAACAAACAATGTGAAAAACATTCAAAATAGATGTTCTTGATAAAGTTTTCTTTCCCTGTATAAAGTGCTATTAACGCGTTTTTCCGTTTTTGTTACCTTAAAAACTTAAAAACAGTTATAAAACACGTTTTTCGTAATGTTTTATCGTTTCCTAATATAAAGTGCTCTGCAAGAATTTAACCGTTTTTAACATAACAAGCTGAAAAAAAAAAACATCAAAAATACTTGTTTTTGGTCACGTAATTATATATTCCCAAAAAAAGTGTTTTACGTGTGTTTCAGCGTTTTGGTATGTAAGTAAAAAGAAAATAAATAAAATACAATAAAATTAAATAAAAGACATGTTTCTTGTAATATTGCTTTGTATCCCCATGTAGGATGCTTTCCATGCTTTTTATCATTTTGGGACCTAACACGCTCAAAAACACTCAAAAATAAGTTTCTTCCAACATCATTTTGTTTCCCCATATAAGGGGCTTTGCATGCATTTTGGCATTTTGGTATCTAACATTCTAACGATTAAAATACACCTTTTTTGGTAATGATCTGTTTGCACATAAAAGTGCAATTCATGCGTTTCATTATTTTAGAACCTAAGATCAAAAAATCTCATAATACATGTTTCACGTAATGTCTTTTCGTTTCCCCATATAGAGTTCCTTGCATGCAATTTGTTATTTTTTCTACGTAACAAGGTCAAAAACACGCAAAATACACGTTTTTGGTAATGTGTTTCTTCAAAAATGTTTTTTTTTTCCATCCGTTTTTGTACATAAGTAGCTCAAAAACACACAAAAAAATATTTTTTTTAGTTATGTTTTGTTTTGTAATTTGAGGTGCTTTCCATGCTTTTCCTGGTTTTTGTGACTAGCACGCTTATAAAGGGTGAAAATAGACAATTTTAGATATATAGTTCCCTTTACCCATATAAGGTGCTTTGCGTCCATTACATTCTTGTACTGTATTCCATTACATTACATTTTTGTACGTAATAATGTGAAATACACTCAAAATACATATTTTTGGTGATGTTTTCCTGTTTCTCCATATAGAGTACTATTTGTGCGTATTAGCGTTTTGATACCTAACGAGTTCAAAAACTTTCATAATACACGTTTCTGTAATGTTCTTTCCTTTCTCCATATAGGGTATTTTCCATGCATTTTGGCGTTTTTGTACGTAACAAGCTCAAAAACATTCAAAATTCACGTTATTGGTAAAGTTATTGTGTTTCTCCGTAAAAGGTGTTTTCCCTGTGTTTTAGCGTTTTAGTAAGTACCTCAAAAACACTTTAAAAAAATCGTTTTTGCTTAAGTTGTTTTGTTTTCTTATGTAGGCTGATTGCCATTTTTTTTTTTTTTTTTTTTTTAGCATCTTGGTGCCTAACACACTCAAAAACACTCAAAAGACACGTTTCTGAAAATGTCGTTTCCTTTCCCCATCGAGGGTGCTATACATGCATTTTGGTGGTTTGGTATCTATTAATGTGAAATATTCTCATAAAAACACATTTGTGGTAATGTTGTTCTGTTTCTCCATGTAGAGTCCTATTAACGCATTTTAACATTTTGGTACCTTAGAAACACTCATAATACATGTTTCTCGTAATGTCATTTCATTTTCCCATATAGGGTAATTTGCATGCAGTTGAATGTTTTTTCAATGTAAGAAGCTCAAAAACACTCAAAATACTTGTTTTCGGTAATGTTATTCTGTTTAATCATAAATGGTGTTTAACATACCTTTTAGCGTTTATGTACGCAAGAAGTTCAAAAACAAACAAAAAAAAAATGGCACGTTTTTCTTATAGTTTTGTATGCCAATAGAGGGTGATTTCCATGCTTTTTTTTTTTTTTTTTTTTTTTTAGCATTTTGGTGCCTAACAAGCTACAAAACATTCAAAAGACACCTTTCTGGTAGCGTCGTTTTGGTACCTAAAAACATAAAAACTCTCATTATACACTTTTCTCTTAATATCTTTTTTTGTTTTCTTATAGAATACTTTCCATGCATTTTTGTATTTTTCTGCGTAACAAGCTCAAAACAAACAAAATACACGTTTATTGTAAAGTTATTGTGTTTTTTTTTCTAAAAAGGGTGTTTTGCTTGAGTTTTAGGGTTTTAGTATGTAAGAAGCTGAAAAAACTCAAAAGACACGTTTTTGGTGTTTTTTTTTCTATATAGGGTGTTTTCCATGATTTTTAGCATTTTGCTGCCTAACACGATGGAAAAAAAAAACTAAAAAAAGACATTTCTATAAATCTTGCTTCCAATCCCCATAAATGGTTTTGTGCATGCATTTTGCCATTTAGTACTTAACAATGTGAGACAGTCAATTTTTTTTCTTTTTTTTTTTGTAGTGTTCTTGTGTTTCTACATATAGAGTGCTTTTCATGCCTTTTACCGCTTTGGTACATAAGAAGCTCAAAAAACTCTCATAATACACGTTTTTTTGTAATGCCTTTTTGTTTCCCCTTATAAGGATCTTTGCCTACATTTTCGGTGTTTTTCTAAAAACTTCAAAACACTCAAAATACTTTTTTTTTTTTTCATATAGGAGGGATACTGGCCAAGGGACACAAAAAACAATAAAAAAATGCCCACTGAAATGCCAGTCTCATAAAACGGTCAAGGCAGTAGTCAAAAATTGATGAATAAGTGTCTTGAAACCTTCCTCTTGAAGGAATTCAAGTCATAGGAAGGTGGAAACAGGCAAGGAGTTCCAGAGTTTACCAAAGAAAGGAATGAATGATTGAGAATAACGGTTAACTCTTTGATTAGAGAGGTGGACAGCAATAGGGGTGAGAGAAAGAAGAAAGTCTTGTGCAGCGAGGCCACGGGAGGAGGGGAGGCATGCAGTTAGTAAGATCAGAAGAGCAGTTAGCATGAAAATAGTGGTAGAAGATAGCTAGAGATGCAACATTGCGGCGGTGAGAGAGAGGCTGAAGACAGTCATTTAGAGGAGAGGAGTTGATGAGACGAAACGCTGTTGATTCCACCCTGTCTAGAAGGAGCAGTATGAGTGGAACCCCTTTAAAACATGTGAAGCATACTCCATACATGGATGGATAAGAGTTAGCAGCTGGGGGGGGGGGGTGAGAAAAACTGGCAGAGACGTCTCAGAACACCTACCTTCATAGAAGCTGTTTTAGCTAGAGATTAAATATGAAGTTTCCAGTTCAGATTATAAGTAAAGGACAGATCGAGGATGTTCATTGTAGAAGAGGGGGACAGTTGAGTGTCATTGAAGATGAAGGGATAGTTGTCAGGAAGGTTGTGTGTAGGGATAGTTGTCAGGAAGGTTGATAGATGAAGGAATTGAATTTTTTGAGGTATTGAACAATACCAAGTTTGCTATGCCCAAATCAGAAATTTTAGAAAGATCAGAAATCAAGCATTCTGTGGCTTCTGTGCGTGAAATGTTTACCTCCTGAAGGGTTGGACGTGTATGAAAAGACGTGGAAAAGTGCAGGGTGGTATCTTCAGCATAGGAGTGGATAGGACAAGAAGTTTGGTTTAGAAGATCATTAATGAATAATAAGAAGAGAGTGGGTGACAGGACAACCCTGAGGAGCACGACTGTTAATAGATTTAGAAGAAGAACAGTGACCGTCTACCACAGCAGCAATAGAACGGTCAGAAAGGAAACTTAAGATGAAGTTACAGAGAGAAAGATAAAAGCCGTAGAAGGATAATTTGGAAATCAAAGCTTTGTGCCAGACTTTATCAAAAAGCTTTTGATATGTCCAAGGCAACAAAGTTTCACCAAAATATCTAAAAGAGACTCAGTAAGGAAAGCCAGAAGATTACCAGTAGAGCGGCCTTGACGGAACCCATACTGGTGATTAGATGGAAGTTTGTGAAGTGATAGATGTTTAAGAATCTTTCTGTTGAGGATAGATTCAAAATCTTTAGATAGGCAAGAAATTAAAGCAATAGGACGGTAGTTTGAGGGATTAGAACGGTCACCCTTTTTAGGAACAGGTTGAATGTAGGCAAACTTCCAGCAAGAAGGAAAGGTAGATTTTGACAGACAGAGCTGAAAGAGTTTGACTAGGCAAAGTGGAAGCATGGAGGCACAGTTTTGGAGAACAATAGGAGGGACCCCATCAGGTCCATAAGCCTTCCGAAGGTTTAGGCCAGCAAGGGCATGGAAAACATCATTGCGAAGAATTTTAATAGGTAGCATGAAGTAGTCAGAGGGTGGAGGAGAGGGAGGAACAAGCCATGAATCGTCCAAGGTAGTGTTTTTAGCAAAAGTTTAAGCGAAGAGTTCAGCTTTAGAAATAGATGTGATAGCATTGGTGACATCTAGTTGAAATAAAGCAGGGAAAGAAGAAGAAGCAAAGTTATTGGAGATATTTTTGGCTAGATGCCAGAAGTTACGAGAGGAGTTAGATCTTGTGATGGAAGGCTTAAGTACCTTTTGTTGGCCACCTCTCTACCATGTATAGCACGAAAACAAGCTGTGTTAAACCAAGGTTTGGAAGGTTTAGGTCGAGAAAAAGAGTGAGGAATGTACGCCTCCATGCCAGACACTATCACGCCTGTTATGTGCTCAGCACACAAAGACGGGTCTCTCACACGGAAGCAGTAGTCATTCCAAGGAAAGTGAGAAAAATACCTTCTCAGGTCCCCCCAACTAGCAGAGGCTAGAGGCACCTTCACTTAGGGGGATCCTGAGGAGGGATTGAAGCGAGAGGACAATATACAGATATGAGATTTTGATCGGAGGAGCCAAACGGAGAAGAAAGGGTGACAGCATAAGCAAAAGGATTAGAGGTCAGGAAAAGGTCAAGAATGTTGGGCGTATCTCCAAAACGGTCAGGAATACGAGTAGGATGTTGCACCAATTGCTCTAGGTCATGGAGTATAGCAAAGTTGAAGGCAAAGTTGCTGGTTCACCAGCATGGTCAGTGAAGGGAGAGGAAAGCCAAAGCTGGTAGTGAACATTGAAGTCTCCAAGAATGGAGATCTCTGCAAAAGGGAAGAGAATCAGAATGTGCTCCACTTTGGAAGTTAAATAGTCAAAGAATTTTTTTATAGTCAGAGGAGTTAGGTGAGAGGTATACAGCAAAGATAAATTTAGTTTGAGAGTGACTCTGTATTCGTAGCCAGATGGTGGAAAACTCGGAAGATTCAAGAATGTGGGCACGAGAGTAGGTTAAGTCACTGCGCACATAAACACAGCATCCAGCTTTGGATCGAAAATGAGGATAGAGAAAGTAGGAGGGAATAGAAAAGGGGCTACTGTCAGTTGCCTCAGACACCTGAGTTTCAGTGAGGAAAAGAAGATCAGGTTTAGAAGAGGAGAGGTGGTGTTCTACAGACTGAAAATTAGATCTTAGACCGCGAATGTTGCAGAAGTTAATGAAGAAAAAGTTGAGGGGGGGTGTCAAGACACTTAGGGTCGTCGATAGAAAGGCAGTCCGACCTTGGGACATTTATGGTCCCCTCCCCAGATGAGGACTCCGAGGCTGGTGTAGGAGTCGCCATGATGATTTTAAAATCTTTGAGTGAAGTGTGTGTGTGTTATTAGGTGCTTGTAGTTTTGTGTGGAGGAAGAGAGTTGTCTTTAGAGGGCAGGCTGTGACTGCCCCCTTGTGTTGTGAGACACAAAGGGAAACGTTCAGTGAGGTCACTGCTGGGTTTAATGATAAGTTCACAGCACCCCCTGAACTGTGCTTTAGACATCACTGGGAGTAATTATCGTTTCGGCAGGTGCCTACTGCCTCCTCCTTGTTTTTGGTAATGTTTTTCTGTTTCTCCTTAAAGGGTGTTTTGCATGCGTTTCAGCTTTTCGCTATGTAAGTAGCTAAAAAAAAAAAAAAACACTAAAAAGAAAACTTTTTGGTAAAGTTGTTTTGTTTTCTCATATAAGGTGTTTCCATGTTTTTTAGGGTTATGGTGACTACCACGTACTCATAAATATTTAAGACATTTTTTTTTTAAGTCGTTTCCTTTCCCCATATAGTGTGCTTTCCGTATATGCTAACAGTTTGGTACCTAATAATGTGAAATACACTCAAAACACATATTTTTCGTAATTATTTTCTCTTTCTCCATATTGAGTGCTATTCATGCTGTTTCAAGTTTTAATACCAAGAAGATCAAAAACACTCATAACAAACGTTTCTCGTAGTGTCCTTTTGTTTCCCTATGTAAGGTACTTTCCATGCATTTTTGTGTTTTTTGTCCATAACAAGGTTAAAAACACTCAAATATCTTGTTTTTGTTAATGTTATTGTGTTTTCTTCAATAAAATATTTTTTTGCATTTTGGGCAAATGCAAAAAGAAAAAAAAATCTAAGTAAAAATGCAAAAAGATTTTGTATTTTTACTTAGAAAAATGCATTTTGCATTTTTCTGAGTAAAAAGTAAAAAAAAAAAACGAAATACTTGTTTTTTGTAATGTTATTTTCATTCATAGAGATTTTTTTTTTACATGGGCTTTAACGTTTTGACTTGTAAGTAGATCATAAACTATGAAAAGAAACGTGTTTCGTAATGTTTTGTTTTCTAATATTAGGTTCTTCCCATGCTTTTTTTTTTTTTTTTTAGCGTTATAGTGACTAGCACGTTCATAAATACGCAAAAGGCAGCTTTTATAAATCTCGTTTCTTTTTCTCATAAACGGTGTTTTGCGTGCAATTTGGTGTTTTGGTACAAAAAAATGTGAATTAAAGTCAAAATACGTGTTTTTGGTAATGTTGTATTTCTCCATATAGAGTGCTATTCATGCGTTTTTGAGTTATGCTACCTGAAAAGCTCAAAAACATTCATAGGACACGGTTTTTGTAAGGTCCTTTCCTTTCCCCCTATAGTGTACTTCCATATATTTTGGCATTTATGTACGTAACAAGCTCAAAACACTTAAAAATACCCGTTTTTGGTAATGCTGTTGAGACGTCTCTGACACGTTTCTGGAAATGTCGTTTCTTTTCCTCATATATTGTGATTTGCATGCATTTTAGCGTTATGGCATCTAAAAATGTGAAATACACTTGGTATATTCATATTTTGTAATATTGTTCTTTTCACCAGAGTGCTATTCATGCGTTTTGGAGTTTTGCTACCTAAGAAACTCAAAAACTCTCATAATACATGTTTCTCATAATGTCTTTTCGTTTCCCCATATAGAGTACTTTCCCTGCAATTCTAAATTTTTCAACGTAACAACCTTAAAAAGCTAAAAATACTTGTTTTTTTTGTAATGTAATTCTCCTTAGCCATGCCTTTCAGCGTTTTGGTATGTAAGAAGTTAAAAAAATTGTCCGAAGACACACTTAATGTTTTGTATTTGTGTTTACCATGATTTTTAGCGTTTTTTGGTACCTAACACTAAAAAAAAAAAAAAAAACACAGAAAAGACACGTTTCTGGTAATGTCTCTTGGTTTCTCCATATAGGGAGCATTTAATGCTTTTTGCGTTTTGGTATCTATCAATGTGAAAAACTCTGAAAAAACACGTTTTTGGAAATGTCCTTTTTCTCCAAAATACAGTGCTAATCGTGCGTTTGAACATTTTGGTACCTAAGAAGCTTAAAACTCTCATAATAAAAGTTTCTTGTAATGTCTTTTCGTTATTCCGTTTAGTGTATTTTACATGCATTTTGGCTTTTTTACGTAATAAGCTAAAAAAAAACCCTCAAAATACACTTTTTTAGTAAAGTTATTGTGTTTCCCCCATAAAGTGTGTTTTGCATGAGTATTAGCTCAGTATGCACCTCAAAAACACTCAAAAGACACGTTTTCAGTAATGTTTTTTTCTTTTCCCTTATAAGGTGTTTTCTATGCTTTTTAGCGTTTTAGTGCCTAGCACGCTCATAACCACTCAAAAGACACGTTTCTGGAAATCTTGTTTCCTTTCCCCATATAAGGTGCTATTTATGCATTTTCGCATTTTGGTACCTATCAATGTTAAAAACACTTAAAAATGCACGTTTTTGTTAATATTGTTTTGTTTCTACATATGGAATGCTATTCATCCGTTTTAGCGCTTTGATACCTAAAATATAGAGTGCTTTTCATGCATTTTAGTGTTTAGATATCTAAGAAAAAAAATTATAATACATGTTACTCATAATGTCATTTCGTTTCCTTATACAGGATACTTTGGACGCATTTTTGGCATTTTTCTATGTAACAAGCTCAAAAACTCAGATTACTAATATTTTTGTAATAGTTTGTTTTTCCTTATGAAGGGTGTTTTACAAACGTCTTAGCGTTTTGGCTCAAAAACTACTGACTTTTTTGGTAATGTTGGTTTGTTTTCCCATATAGTTTGCTTTCAGTACTTTTTAGCGTTATGGTTCGTAGCACACTAATAAATACTCAAAAGACATGTTTTTTTTTTTTCCAAATCTCGTTGCCTTTTCCCATATAGTGCGTTTTGCGTGCATTTTGGCGTTTTCGTACCTAAGAATGAGAAACACGCTCAAAATAGACGGTTTAGTTAATGTTCTCTTTCTCCTTATAGAGTGCTATTCATGCATTTTAGCGTTTTTGGTGTCTAAGAAGCTCAAAACACTCAAAATACACGGTTCTCGTAATGTCCTTTCCTTTATATTTTGGTGTTTTTGTACGTAAGTAGTTAAAAACGCACAAAATACTTGTTTCTAGTTAGGTTGTTTTCTGATTCCATATATGGTGCTTTCTATGCTGTTTAGCGTTTTGGTGCCTAATATCCAGGAAAACACTCAACAGATACGTTTCTTGTAATGTCTTTTCTTTTTCCCATATAAGGGGATGCATTTCTACATACATTTCTGCATACATTTCTGCGTTTTGGTACCTAACAATGTAAGAAATAATAAAAATACACGTTTTTCGTAATGTTTTTTTCCTTTTCTCCATATAGAGTGCTATTAACAGTTTTCGCGTTTTCTTACCTATAATAATAATAATAATAATAATAACAATAATAATAATAATAATAATAATAATAATAATAATAATAATAATAATAATAATAATAATAATAATAATAATAATGCATAATTCTAATAATATCTTTTCATTGCCCTATATGCAGTAGTTTGCATGCTTTTTGGTATTTCTCTATGTAACAAGCTGAAAAACACTCAAAACACACGATTTTGGTAAATTTATTTTATTATTATACATAAGAGGTGTTTTCATGCGTTTCCTACGAAAGTAGCTAAAAAAATGAAAAGAATCGTTTTTGGTAATGATATTTTGCTTTCCCATATAGGGTGTTTTCCATGTTTTTTTTATCATTTTGGTGCCTAGCACGCTCATAAACAGTCAAAAGACACGTTTGTGGAAATTTCTTTTCTTTTTCTTATATAAAGTACTTTACATGCATTTTGGCGTTTTGATACCTAACAATGTGAAATGCCCTCAAAATACTCTTTTTTGTAGCGTTGTTCTTTTTTCTCCGTATAAAGTCCTACTCATGCGTTTTAGCATTTTGTTACCTAAAAAGCCCAAAAATTCATAATACACGTTTCTCGTAATGTCTTTTCGTTTCCCCATGTAGAGTATTTTGCATGCATTATGGCTTTTTCTACGTAACAAGCTAAAAAAACACACAAGGTATTGATTTTTAGTAATGTTATTCTGTTTCGCCATAAAAGGTTGTTTTCCATCCGTTTTAGCGTTCTGGTACGTAAGTACCTCAAATGACTGAAAAAAATCGTTATTTGTAATGTTGTTTTCTTTTCCCATAGAGGTTCCTTTCTATGCTTTTTAGCGATATGGTGCTTAGCACACTCGTCAAAGATATATATATTTTTTTAAACTCGTTTCCTTTCTCCAGTTAATGTGCTTTGTATGCATTTTGGTTGTTTGATACCTAAAGATGTGATATACATTTAAAATACACATTTTTGTTAATGTTCTGTTTCTCCATATAGAGTGTCATGTGCTCTCGAGTTTTGGTGTCTTTAAAAAACACTAATAATAAACGATTCTCATAATGTCCTTTCGTTTCCCCATATAGGATACTTTCTACACATTTTTCGCTTTTTTTGTACGTAACATGAAGAAAAACACACAAAAAACTTTTTTTTTGGTAACGTTATTGTGTTTTCCCATAAGGGATGTTTTCTCTGCGTTTTATTGTTTTGGTACATAAATAGTTCAAAACACTCAAAAGACATGATTTTAGTAATCTTGTTTTCTTTTTTTCATATAAAGCGTTTTCCATTTTTTCTTTTTTTTTGCGTTTTGCTGCCTAACACGCTCATGAACACTCGAAAGGCACTTTTCTGGAAATGTTGTTTCTTTTCGCCATATAGAGTGCTTTGCATGCATTTTGGCGTTTTGGTACCTAAATCATGTGAAATACACTAAAATAAAAGTTTTAGTAATGTTCAGTTTCTCCATTTAGAGTGCTATTCATGTTTTATCACGTTTTGTTACATAAGGTAAAAAAAAACACTCATAATAAACGTTTCTCATAAAATTCTTTCGTTACCTCATATAGTGTACTTTCCATGTATTTTGGCGTTTTTGTACGTAACAAGCTCAAAACACACAAAATTTTTTATTTTGGTAATATTATTCTGTTTCTTCTTACAGGGTGTTTTGCATGCGTTTTAGCGTTTTGGTACGTAGGAAGCCGAAAAAGATAAGTTTTTGGTAAAGTTCTTTTCTATTCCCATATTGGGTGATTTTCCATACTTTTTGTTTTTTCTTAGAGTTTTGGAGCTTAACATGCACAAGAATACTCAAAATATGTTTCTAGTAATGTAATTTCATTTCTTAATATAATTGACTTTGCAAGCATTTTTGCGTTTTTTGGGACCTAAAAAAGAAAAACACTTGAAATTCAAGTTTTTGGTTATGTTTTTTTTTTTCTCGATATAGGGTGTTACTGATGCGATTTCGCCTTTTTGGTACCTAAGAAGCTCAAAACTTTCATATCTGAAATGTCTCTTATCTGAATGTCTTTTGTGTCTCCATAAAGGGTTATTTGAGTTTTAGCGTTTTGATACTGATAGTTCAAAAGCACACACAAAAAAAAAAGGTTTCTGTCAATGGTGTTTCGTTTCTCCATATAGAGTGCTATTAACGCCTTTTCACCTTTTTGTACCTAAGAAGTAAAAAAAAAAAAGCGCATAATTCGCTTCTCTTAATGTCTTTTAATTTCCCATATAGGGTACTTTCTATGGATTTTGGCCTTGTACTTGGGGAAACAGAACAACATTTTTCAAAAATGTGTGCTTTAAGTATTTTCAGTTTGTTAGGTACAACAAAAAAAATAAAATTTTCAAAAGCATGAGTTTTAATTGTTTTTCAGCTTGTTAGGTACGAAATTGCTAAATACATGCAAATTAGCATATATAATGAAACGATATAATCACAAACGTGTATATGTTTTTTGTTTTTTTAATGTTCTAAGGTATCAAAAAGTTATGTTTCGGAGGAACATAACTTTATCAAAAACGTGTGTACTTAGTGTTTTTAAGTTCATTAGGTGCAAAAACGCCTAAACATATGCAATGTAGCACATATGAGTAAACTAAACGATATTACCACAAACGTATCTTATGAGTGTTTTTTTAAGATTTTTCGGTGCTGAAACGCTAAAACTTATGAATATTCCTCTATATTGAGGGAACAAAAAAAGCATCATTACAAAAATGTGTATTATGAGTGTGATTCACCATGTTATGTACCAAAACGCGAAAATGCATAGAAAGAACCCTTTCTGGAGAAAAAAAAATAAAAATAAAAAAAATAAATAAATAAATCAGCATATAATATTATAAAATCGTGTGTTTTAAGTGTTTTTGTTAGATATCAAAATGCCAAAACCTATGCAAAGGTTCCAGTATAGGGAAACGAAACGAAATAATCACAAACAAAAGCTATCAGGATGCTAAAACACAAAAATAGTAATCTATATTCAGAAACAGAAGAACATTAAGAAAAGCGTTATGAATTATGAATCTTATTCACTATGATAGGTGCGAAAACTTCAAAATGCTTACCTGTATGCATATATACCTATATACCTGTATTAAGAAACACATCTATATTACCAAAAACCTGGATTATGACTGTTTTTTTTATTTAGTTAGATATCTTAAGATACCTTAAGATATCTTATTAGAAAATAAAACAACTGCCAAAAACATGTTTTTTTCAGGTTTTGCGTATCAAAACGCTAAAATTCATGAAAAACATCCCTTAAGGAGAAACAGAACAATCTCACAAATAAAGTGTTTTTTGAGTGTTTTTTTTTTTTTTTTGAGCTTCTTACGTACCAAAACTCTAAAATGCATGCAAAACTTTCTATCCGGAGGAACATAACAACATTACCAATAATGTGTGTTTTAAGTGTTTTTTTTTTTTTTCAGTTCATTATATACCAAAACGCCTAGACATTTACAAATCGACCATTATGGGGAAACTAAGCGATATTTCCACACACGTGTCTTATGAGAATTTTTTACGATTTATAGGTGATGAGACGCTAACACAAATAAATATTAATCTATATTGAGAAAGAAAACGTTATTACTAAAAGTGTGCGTTATGAGGCTCTTTCACCATATTAAGTACAAAAACGCCAAAAATGTATACATAGAACTTTTCTGGAGAAACAGAACATATCCAAAAAAGTAAGTTTCTTTTTATGCATTTCATCGTTTTTGTACCTAACGTACAATAATAAGACTCATAATACACGTTTTTTTTTTTTTTTCATAAAGTTGTGTTTTTTGTCAGTATAGAGTATTATTCACGTGTTTTAGAGTTCTGATATCTAACAAAATCGAAAACACTCATAATACACATTTGTGATTATATCTTTTGGTATCCCTATATTGGCTACTTTGCATGTTTTTTGGCCTTTTAGTACTTATAAACTTGAAAAAAAATAAATAAAAGAAACGTTTTTTGTTTCTCCAAAAAATTAAGATTTTGTATCTAATATGGTGTATCACTTTCATAATACACATTTTTATTAATGATATTCTGTTACTCAACCTTGAGTATTACTCATATGTTGTAGTGTTTTAACACCTAAGAACCTCAAAAACACTCATAAGAAACGTCTTTGACAATATCATTTAGTATCCCAATACTGGCTAATTTGCATGTGTTTTGGCGTACCTAATAAACTCAAAAGCACACCTTTTTGGTAATGTTTTTCTGTTCCTCGAGAATGGGTGTTTTGGATGCATATTAGAGTTTTGGTACCTTAAAAGGTCATAAACACTGAAAAGACACAATTTTGATAACATTGTTTAATTGTCCATTTTAGGGTGTTTTCCATGCTTTTTAGCGTTTAGGTGCCTAATATGTTTAGAAACAGGCAAATAACACGTATCCCATATAGGTTGCTTTGCATGCATTTGGGGCTTTAATAACTAACTAGCTCAAAACACTCAAAATATACTTTTTGATAAAGTTGTTCTGTTTCTCCAAAAAGGGTGTTTAGCATGCGTTTTAGAGTTTTGGTTTGTAAGAATCCGAATACACTTAAAAGAAACGTTTTTGGTAAAGTTGTTTTCTTTTCCAATATATTGTACTTTTCACCCACTTTGGCGTTTTGGTATCTAACAATAAAAAAAAAAAAAAAAACATTGATCATAGGCTTTTTGGTAATGTAGTCCTGTTTTTTTTTTCTTTTTGTTTGCATGGATTTTCACGTTTTGGTACCTAACATGGTGAAAAATACTGTTCTGTTTCTTAATATATTATACTATTCACGTGTTTTAGCTTTCTGATACATTACAACATCAAAAACACACGTAACACATGTTTTTAAAGATTTTTTTGTAAGAAGATAAAAAAAAACTCAAAAGACACAATTTGTTAAAGTTGTTTAGTTTTCTAAAATAGAGTTTTTTTTCCATACTTTTTTAGCATTTTGGTGCCTAATTTGCTAAACAAATAAAATAAAATAAACAAGCAAATGACACGTTTCTCGTAATGTCGTTTCTTTACCCTTAAACGATGCTTTGCAACCATTTTGGAGATTTGATACATAACAAGCTCAAAAAGTCTCAAAATACACTATTTTGATGAGGTTAATCTCTATAAAGAGTGTTTCGCATGAGTTTTATCGTTTTGGTATATAAGTAGCTGAAAACACTCAAAAGCCACGTTTTTGATAATGTATTCTTTTCCAATATAGTGTGCTTTGCATGAATTTTGGCGGTTTGGTACCTAACAAGTTCAACACATTCATGATGCAGGTTTTTGGTAATGTAGTTAGGTTTCATACTAATCTAATTTTCAATCTGTAAAACACCAGCTTTTCTCTTTTAAACCTCATCTTCTTTTCCTCACTGAACTGACTGAAGCAACTGACAGTAGCCCCTTTTCTGTTCCCTCCTACTTTCTCTATCCTCATTTTCAATCCAAAGCTGGATGTTGCGTGTATGTGCGCAACGGCTCTCGTACCCACGCTCTTGAATCTTCCGAGTTTTCCACTATATGGCTACGACTAGAGAGTCACTCTCAAACTAAATTTATCTGTGCTGTATACCTCTCACCTAACTCCTCTGACAATAAGAAATTCTTTTACTAAACTTCCAAAGTGAGCACATTCTGACTCTCTTCCCTTTTGCAGTGATCTCCATTCTTGGAGACTACAATGTTCACCACCAGCTTGGGTTTTCCTCTCCCTTCACTGACCATCCTGGTGAACTAGCCTTCAACTTTGCTATCCTCCACGACCTAGAGCAATTGGTACAACACCCTACTCGTATTCCTGACCGTCTTGGAGATACGCCTAACATTCTTGACCTTTTCCTGACTTCTAATCCTGATTATGCTGTCACCCTTTCTTCTCCATTGGACTCCTCCGATCACAATCTCATATCTGTATCTTGTCCTCTCGCTCCAATCCCTTCTCAGGATCCACCTAAGCGAAGATGCCTCTGTCGTTTTGCCTCTGATAGTTGGACCTGACTATTTAGCTAATTTTCCTTGGAATGACTACTGCTTCCGTGTCAGAAACCCGTCTTTGTGTGCCAAGCATATAACAGAGATGATAGTGTCTGGCATAGAGGCGTACATTCTTCCCTCTTTTTCTCGATCTAAACCTTGCAAACCATGGTTTAACACAGCTTGTTCTCGTGTTATATATATGCTATATATATATGATAGAGAGGTGGCCCACCAAAGGTACTTAAACCTTCCATCACCAGAATCTCATGCACTTTATATTTCTTCCCGGAACCATGCAAAGTCTGTTCTCCAACTAGCCAAAAACTCCTCCATTAACAGAAAGTGTCAAAAATTTTTTTTTTAAGATCTAACTCACCTTCTGACTTCTGGCACCTAGCCAATAATATCTCCAATAACTTTGCTTCTTCTTCTTTCCCTCCTTTATTTCAACCAGATGGCACCACTGCTATCACATCTATCTCTAAAGCTGAACTCATCGCTTAAACCTTTGCTAAAAACTCTACCTTGGACGATTCAAGGCTTTTTCCTCCCTCTCCTCCACCCTCTGACTACTTCATGCTACCTATTAAAATTCTTCGCAATGATGCTTTCCATGCTGGCCTAAATGCTCTAAAGGCTTATGGACCTGATGGGGTCCCTCCTATTGTTCTCCGAAACTGTGCCTCCGTGCTTGCACCTTGCTTATTCAAACTCTTTCAGCTCGGTCTATCAATATCTACCTTTCCTTCTTGCTGGAAGTTTGCCTACATTCAACCTGTTCCTAAAAAGGGTGACCGTTCTAATCCCTCAGACTACCGTCGTGCCTATCTAAAGATTTTGAATCTATCCTCAACAGGAAGAAACTTTTGCTGTTGCCTTGGATATATCAAAAGCATTTGAAAGAGTCTGGCACAAAGCTGTTCTTCTAAATCTATTAACAGTGGTGTTCTTCAGGATACTTTCCTGTCACCTACTCTCTCCTTATTATTCATCAATGACCTTCTAGACCAAACTTCTTGTCCTATTCACTTCTACGCTGATGATAACATCCTGCACTTTTCCACGTCTTTTTATAGACTTCAGAAGTAAACATTTCATGCAGGGAAGCCACAGAACGCCAGACTTCTGATCTTTCTAAAATTTCTGATTGGGGCAGAGCAAATTATGTATTGTTCCGTGCCTCAAAAACCCAGTTCCTCCATTTATGAACTTGACACAACCTTCCAGACAACTATCCCCTCTTCCTCAATGACACTCAACTGTTCTCCTTTTCTACACTGAGCATCCTCGGTCTGTCCTTTACTTATAATCTGAAGTGGAAACCTCACACCTCATCTCTAGCTAAAACAGCTTCTATAAAGTTAGAAGTTCTGAAACGTCTCTGCCAGTTTTTCTAACCCCCCTTCTGCTGCTAACTCTGTACAAGGGCCTTATCCGTCCATGTATGAAGTATGCTTCACATGTCTGGGAGGGTTCCACTCATACTGCTCTTCTAGACAGGGTGGAATCAAAAGCTTTTCGTCTCATCACCTCCTCTTCTCTAGCTGATTGTCTTCAGCGTCTCTCTCATCGCTGCAATGTTGCATCTCTAACTATCTTCCACCGGAATTTTCATGCTAACTACTCTTCTGATCTTGCTAACTGCGTGCCTCCCCTCCTCCCGCGGCCTCACTGCACAAGACTTTGTTCTTTCTCCCACCCCAATTCTGTCCATCTCTCTAATGCAAGAGTTAACCAGCATTCTCAGTCATTCATCCCTTTCTCTGGTAAATTCTGGAACTCCTTGCCTGCTTTTGCATTTCCATCTTTCTATGACGAATTCCTTCAAGGGTGAGGTTGAAGACACTTATCCTTCAGTTTTTGACTACTGCTCTGGACCCTTTCCTGGGACTGGCATCTCAGTGGGCTTTTTTTTTTATTATTTTTTTTTATTGGATTTTTGTTGCCCTCGGCCGGTGTCTCTCCTACATGAAAAAAATAAATAAATAAATA
This sequence comes from Scylla paramamosain, assembly GCF_035594125.1. Taxonomy (NCBI): domain Eukaryota; kingdom Metazoa; phylum Arthropoda; class Malacostraca; order Decapoda; family Portunidae; genus Scylla; species Scylla paramamosain. The sequence goes on from NC_087151.1 coordinate 21,209,223, forward strand.
AAATTAAAAATAAAAATACAAGTTTCTTTGTATGCATTTTGGCGGTTTGGTACTTAACATTGTGAAAGTCTCATAATACCCGTTTTTTGATAATGGTGTTCTGTTTCTCAATTTAGAGTACTATTCACGTGTTTTAGCGTTTTCATACCTAGGAACTTCAAAAACACTCATAATACACTTTTGTGATTATATCGTTTCGTTTTCCTGTATTGGCTAATTTACACGTCTTTTGTCGTTTTGGTACAAAACAAACTGAAAAAAAAAACACTTAAAACACAAGTTTTTGGAAATATTCTCTTATTCCAGAATGTGTTCTTTGTATGTATTTTGCATTTTGGTAACTAATATGGTGAATCATACTCATAATACACGTTTTTTGTTAATGATATTCTGTTACCTAACATAGATTAATATTCATATGTTTTAGCGTGTCTGCACCTAAGAATCTTAAAAAGACTCATAAGAAACGTTTGTGGTTTAGTTTCGTTATATTTTCTAATTTGTATGTGTTTTGCCGTTTTAAGAAACTGAAAAACATCGAAGACACGTTTTGGGTAATGTTTCATGTATTTTAGAGTTTTGGTACATAAAAAGCTTAAAAAAAAGTAAAAGACACAATTTTGATAACATTGTTTTAGTTTTTCAATACAGGGTTTTTTTTTCCTTTGTTTTTAGCGTTTTTATGCCTAATATGCTTAAAAAAAAACACAAATGACACGTTTCTGATAATGTCATTTCATATCCCCATATTGGGTGCTTTCCATGCATTTCGTCATTTTGGTAATTAACAGGCGCAAATAAACTAAAAATACACTTTTTTGGTGAAGTTGTTCAGTTTCTCCTAAAAGGACGTTTAGCATGCGTTTTAGCGTTTTTGGTACGTAAGAAAGATGAAAACACTCAAAAATAACTTTTTGGTAATGTTTCCTTTTTCAATATAGTGTGCTTTGAATGCACTTTGCCGTTTTGGCACCTAACAAATAAAAAAAAAAAATCATTCATAATACAGGTATTTAAGTAATATAGTTTTCTTCATAGAGTTTTTTTTTTTTTTATGCATTTTAGCTTTTTGGTACATAAGATAGTAATTATTGTTGTTTTGTTCCTCAGTATAGAGCTATTCATGTGCTTTAGCGTTCTGATACCTAAGAACATCAAAAACAATCATAACAAATGTTTCTGATTATACAATTTCTTTCTTTTCTTTATATTGGCTAGTTTGCGATTTTGTACCTAATGAACTGAAAAAAAAAAAAACATGTAAAATATACATTTTTTGGAAATGATGTTATGTTTCTAAATATGGAAATATTCATAAGTTTTAGCATTTCAGCACCTAAGAACCTTAAAAAACACTCATAAGACACATTTGTGGTAATATTGTTTTATTTTCCCATATCAGCTAATTTGCATTTGATTTGCGGTTTTGGTACCTAATAAACTCGAAAACACCCTAAACACAAGTTTTTTGGTAATATTGTTCTGTTCCTCCAGAAATGGTGTTTTACATGTATTTTAGAGTTTTGGTACGTAAGAGGCCCAAAAAAATTTAAAATACATGATTTGTTAGTAATGTTTAGTTTTCCCAAATGAGATGTTTTCCATGCTTTTAGCTTTTTGGTGACTTGTATGCTCAAAACAAGAAAATGACAGGTTTCTGGTAATGTTCTTTCATTACTCGATATAGGATGCTTTCCATGCATTTTGTAGGTTTGGTATCTAACAAGACGAAAAAAAAAACACTTAAAATACACTCTTTTGATGAAGTAGTTCTGTTTTATCTATTTTATTTATTTATTTATTTACTTATTTATTTATTTATTTTTTGCGTGCGTTTTAGTGTTTTGGTACGTAACTAGTTTGAAAACATTAAAAAGACACTTTTTTGGTGATGTTTTCTTTTTCTAATTTCGTGTGCTTTGTATGCACTTTGGCGTTTTGGTACCTAACATTCATAATACAGGTTATTGGTATTGTAGTTCTGTTTCTTCATATAGATTTCTTTTTATGCATTTTGTCGTTTTGGTGCCTAACACGGTAAATAAGACTCATAATGCACATTTTTGTTAATTACATTCTGTTACTAAACATAAAGTAATATTAACATGTTTTAGCGTTTCAGCACCAGTGAACCTTAAAAACACTTGTCAAATACGTTTGTAATACTATCATTGTATCCACATATTAGCATATTTCCATGTGTTTTGGCGTTTTTATAAACTCAAACAGACTCAAAACATCCGTTTTTTGTAATGTTCTTTTTCACCAGGAAGTGTATTTTTGCTTCCATTTTAGAGTTTTGGTATGGTACAAGATTAAAAACCGTCAAAATACACGATTTTGGTAATATTCTTTAATTTTCTTATATCGGGTGTTTTCCATGCTTTTTAGTGTTTTCGTGGCTGATATGCTCAAAAACACGCAAATGACACGTTTCTGGACTTGTCATCTCATTATTGTATATAGAGTGTTTTGCTTGCATTTTGGGGATTTGTTACCTAACAAGCTGAAAAATCACTAAAAATACATTTAAAATGAAGTTGTTCGATTTCTCCATAAATGAGTTTTATGTTTTGAATGCGTTTTAGCGTTTCGGCACGTAAACAGTTGAAAACCATGAAAACCCACGTTTTTCGGTAATGTTATTTTATTTTCAAATATAGTGTGCTTTGCATGCATTTTGACGTTTTAGTACATTTATAATACATATTTTTGGTAAAGTAGTTCAGGTTCTTCATATAGATTTCTTTTTTATGCATTTTGGCGTTTTGGTATCTAACATGGTGAATAAGACTCATAATACACGTTTTTTTTTGGTAATATTAATCTCTCTCCCAATATAGAGTACTATTCACGTGTTTTAGCGTTCTGATACATAAGAACATGAAAAACACTGATAACACACTTTTGTGATTATATAATTTAATTTCAATACATTGGCTACTTTGCATGTGTTTCCGTATTTTGGTACCTGAGACACTGAAAAATACTTAAAGCACACGTTTTTGGAAATATTTCTCTGTTTCTTCAAAAAGGGTTACTTGTATGCATTTTGGCATTTTGGTATTTAACATGGTGAATCACACTCATAATACACATTTTTGATAAAGATATTGTTTCTAAAATACAGAGTAATATTCATGTGTTTTAGTGTTTCAGCAACTAAGAACCTTAAAAACACACATCGGAGACATTTGTGGTAATAACGTTTAGTTTCCTTATACTGTCTACTTTGCATTTATTTTGACGTGTTGTTACCTAATAAAATAAAATAAAAATAACTCAAAACACATGTTTTAGGTAATGTCGTTTTGTTTCTTCAGAAAGGGTGTTTGGGTACGTAAAAAGCTCAAAAAACACTCAAAAATACATTTTCTTTTTTTTTATAAAGTGTTTCCGTTTCTCCATAAAGGGTGTTGTGCTTGCGTTTTAGCGTTTTGATACCTCAAAAACCTCGTTTTTGGTAAAGTTGTTTTCATTTCCAATATAGTGTGCTTTGCATGCACTTTGATAATGTAGTTTTGTTCTTTCACATAGGTCTCTTTATATGCATTTTAGCGTTTTGGTACTTAAAATGGTGAATAAGACTCATAGTAAACGTTTTTGGTAATGTTGGTCTGTTTCTCAGTATAATGTACTATTAACGTGTTATAGCTTTCTGATACCTTAGGACATCAAAAAAACTCATATTACAAGTTTGTGATGGATGTCTTTTCGTTTCTTTATATAGGCTACTTTGTACGTTTTTTTTTTTTTTTGCATTTTGGTTGCTAAGAAACTTAAAAACACGTTTTTATGTAGGGAAACAGGCCAAGGTCAACAAAAATCCCCGACCAACAAAAAAATAAATACAAAATAAATAAAGAAAATAAATAAATAACCCACTGAGACAATGATCCCTGAACAGGTTCCGAAGCGGCAGTCAAAAATGCATAAGTGTCTTAAATGATAAGTGTCTTGAAGGAATTCAATTTATAGGAAGGTGGAAACACATAGTCAGGCATGGAGTTCCAAACTTTACCAGAGAAAGGAATTAATGATTGAGAATACTGGTTAACTCTTGCATTAGAGAGGTGGACAGAATAGGGGTGAGAGAAAGAAGAAAGTCTTGTGCAGAGAGGCCGCAGGCGGAGGGGAGGCATCTAGTTAGCAAGATCAGAAGAGCAGTTAGCATGAAAATAGCGGTAGAGGGTAGCTAAAGATTTAACATTGCGTCGGTAAGAAAGAAGCTTATGCCAGTCAGTTAGATGAGAGTTGATGATACGAAAATCTTTTGATTCCACTCTGTCTAAAATAGCCGTATGAGAGGAATCCCCCAAACATGTGAAGCATATTCCATGCATGGACGGATAAGGACCTTGTATAGGCTTAGCAGCTGGGGGGATGAGAAAAATTGTCGTAAAAGTCTCAGAACACCTAACATCAAAGAATTGTTTTTAGCTGGAGATGAGTTTTGAAGTTTCTAGTTTAGGTTATAAAAAAAAAAAAAAAAACAGATGTTCAGTGTAGAAGAGATGAACAATTGATTGTCTTTATACAAGAGAGGATAGTTGTCTGGAAGGTTGTGTTGAGTTGATTGGTGGAGGAATTAAGTTTTTAAGGCATTAAACAATTAATGCAAACAATTAATCAGAAATTTTTGAGAGATCGAAAGCTAGGCATCCTTGCGTGAACTGTTTACTTTCGGAAGGGTTGAACGTCTATAGAAAGAAGTAGAAAAATGCAGGGTGGTATCATCAGCGTTGGATTGGATAGGATAATATGTTTGGTTTAGAAGATCGTTAATGAGTAACGGGATGATAGTGGGTGACAGGATAGTACACTTAGGAACACCTCTGTTAATAGATTTAGAAGAACAGTGACCGTCTACCACAGGAGCAATAGAACGGTCAGAAAGGAAACTTGTGATTAAGATACAGAGAGAAGAATAGAAGCTGTAGGTGGGTAGTTTGGAAATCAAAGTTTTAGGCCAGACTCTATTAAAAAAAGAAAATAATATGTATAAGGCAACAGCAAAAGTTTTACCAAAATCTCTCAAAGAGGATGATCAAGATTCAATAAGGAAAGCCAGATCACCAGTAGAGCGGCCTTGACGGAACCCAAACTGGCGATTAGATAGAAGTTTGTCAAGTGATATATGTTTAATAATTTTCCTGTTGAAGGTAGATTCAAAAACTTTAGATAGGTAGGAGATTAAAGCAATAGGACGGTAGTTTGAGGGATTAGAATGCCCACCATTTTTAGGAAAAAGGCTGAATGTAGGTAAACTTCCAGCAAGATGGAAAGGTAGATATTGAGAGGCAGAGTTGAAAGAGTTTCACTGGGCAAGGTGCCAGCACAGAGACACGGTTTCGTAGAAGAAGAGGGACCCCATCATGTTCATAAGCCTTCCGAGATTTTAGGCCAACGAGGGCATGGAAAACTTCATTACGAAGAATTTTAATAGGTTGAAAGAAGTAGTCAGAGGGTGGAGGAGAGGCAGGATAGCAAAGGTTTGAGCGAAGAGTTCAGTTTTAGAAATAGATGTGATAGCAATGGTGCCACCTGTTTGAAATAAAGGAGATAAAAAAAAAGAAGCAAAGTTATTGGAGATGTTTTTGGATAGATGCCAGAAGTCACGAGGGGAGTTAGATCTTGAAAGATTTTGACACTTTCTTTTAATGAAGGAAGTTTTGGCTACTTAGAGAACAGACTTGGCATGGTTCCGGGCAGACATATAAAGTTCACACAGATACGGGTGTCTGACACAGATGCAGTACTCCTTCCAAGAAAAATCAGAAAAATACCTCCTCAGGTCCTTCCAACTAACAGAGGCAAAACGCCAGAAGCACCTCCGCTTAGGGTGATCCAAAAGAAGGATTGAAGCGACAGGACAAGATACAGATATGAGATTGTGATCGGAGGAGCCCAATTGAGAAGATATGGTAACAGCATAAGCAGAAGGATTAGAGGTAATGAAAATGTCAAGAATACCTGGCCTATCTCGAGGACGGCGAGGAATACAGGTAGGATGTTGCACCAATTACACTAGGTCAAGGAGCATAATTGAAGGCTACTTCACCAGGATGGTCAGTGAAGTGAGAGGAAAGCCAAAGCTGGAGATAACACTGAAGTCTCAAAAAATGGTGATCTCTGTAAAAGGAAAGAAATAATGTGCTCCACTTTGAAAATAAAGCAGGCAAAGAATTTTCTTATTGTTAGAGGAGATAGGTGAGAGGAATACAGCACAGATAAATTTAGTTTGAGAGTGACTCTGTAGTCGTAGCCAGACAGTATAAAACTCTGAAGATTCGATAGCGTGGGCGCGAGAGCAGGTTAAGTCACTGCGCACATAAAAACAACATCAAGATTTGGATTAAAACACAGGTTTTTGAAAATGTTGTACTTTTTCTCTAGAAAGGGTTGTTTGTATCCATTTTTATCATTCTGGTACCATAAATGGTGAATCACACTCATAATAAACGTTTTTGATGACTATGTTCTATTTCTTAATATTGTGTAATATCTATAAATTTGTTTCAACGTTTTAGCATCTAAGAACCTTAAAATCACTCATAAGACAGGTTTGTGGTAATATCTTTTCGTTTCCCATCATTGCATTTGTATAGATATTTTAGTATATAATGAACTCAGAAATACTCAAAACACACGTTTTTCATAATGTTGTTATGCTCCTCCAGAAAGATTAATTTGAATGCATTTCAGAGTTTTGGTACGTAACAAGCTTAAAAGCACTGAAAAGACATAATTTTAATAATATTGTTTTGTTTTTCAATATTTTTTTTTTATATCTTTATTTATTTATTTATTGTGTGTGTGTGTGTGTGTGTGTGTGTGTGTGTGTGCTTTGGTGTCTGATATCCTGATAAAAAAAAAAAAAGCAAATCACCCGTTTTTTGTAATGTCGTTTCATTATCCTATATAAGGTGCTTTGCAAGCATTTAGGCGTTTTGCTACCTAAAAAACTAAAAAAAAAAACTTTCTTCTTTAAGGGTGTTTTGCATGCATTTTAGCGTTTTGGTACGTAAGAAGCTGGAAAACTCTGAAAAGAAACTTTTTTGGTAATGCTGTTTTCTTTTCCAATATAGTGTGCTATAAATGCAGTTTGGTCTTTTGCTATCCAACAGGTTAAAAAAAAAATTGTTAATGTTGTTCTGTTTCTTCATATAGGTTTCTCTGTATTCATCTAGGCGTTTTGGTTAATAACATGCTCAAAAACACTCAAAATCAACTTTTTAATGAAATTGTTGTTTCTCCATAAATTGTGTTTTGAATGGTTATTACCGTTTTGGAACTTAAGAAGATAAAAACACTCAAAAGCCACTTTTTTTTTAGTATTTTTTTCTTCCTAATATAGTGTGCTTTCTATGCACTTTGCCATTTTGGTACCATATATAAATATATATATATATATATATATATATATATATATATATATATATATATATATATATATATATATATATATATATATATATATATATATATATATATATATATATATATATATATATATATATATATATATATATATATATATATATATATATATATATATATATATATATATATATATATATATATATATATATATATATATATATATATATATATATATATATATATATATATATATATATATATATATATATATATATATATATATATATATATATATATATATATATATATATATAATGCTTAGAACATTAAAAACACTCATAATTCACGTTTATGATTATGTTTTCGTTTTCCTATGCTGGCTACTTTTCATGTGTCTTGGCTTTTTGTTACCAATCAAACAGTAAAACGCTTAAAACACACGCTTTAGGAAATGTTCTGCTTTCTTTTTATGAATTCTAGCGTTTTGTTACCCAACATGGTGAAACAGACTCATGACTGTCGTTTTAGGTAGTGATGTTCTGTTTCTCAGTATAGAGTAATATTAATTTGTTTTAGCCTTTCACCGCCTATGAACCATTCATAACCATTCATAAGAGACGTTTGCGGTAATATTATTTAGTTTTCCTTTATTAGTTGATTTGCATGTGTTTAAACAATATGCTTCCTAATAGACTGAAAAACTGTCAAAACACATGTTTTTGGTACCTAATAAGTTCAATTTTTTTTTTTTTGGGGGGGGAAGTAATGCTATTCTGTTTCTTTATATAGGTTTCTTTAAATGCATTTTAACATTCTGGTAAGTAACAAGCTCAAAATATTTTTTTTTGATGAAGTTCTTCTCTTTCTCCATTAAAAATACTTTCCATCTGTTTTAGCGTATTGAAAACACTCACAAGAAAAGTTTTTGGGTAATGTTGTTTTCTTTTCCAGTATGGTGTCCTTTGCATGGACTTTGGCATTTTGATACCTAAGAACAAAAACATTTATAATACAGATTTTGGTTATATAGTTGTGTTTTTTCATATAAGTATCTTTATATGCCTTTTGGCGTTTTGATATTTAAAATGGTGAATAAGTCTCATAATACACGTTTTTGGTAATCTCTTACTTTTCCTCAATATTATTTACGTGTTTACCTGATACCTAAGAAAAACAAAAACACTCATAACGCCCGTTTATGAGTATATCGTTTCGTTTTATTATGTCGGTTACTTTACATGAGTTTTTGCGTTCTTGGACCTAACAAACTATAAAACACTTAAAACATACATTATTGGAAATTATCTGTTTCTCCAGAAAATGTTTTTTGTATACATTTTGGCGTTTTTGTACCTAAAATAGTCAATGAGACTCGTAATACACGCTTTTAGTAATAATAATTTGCTTTTCAATATAGAGTAACACTTATTTGTTTTAGCGTCTCAGCACCTAAGAACCTCATAAAGAACCCTCATAAAACATGCTTGTGGAAATACCGTTTATTTTCCTCATAACGGCTTAATTTACAAATGTTGAGGCGTTTTGGTATATAATGAATTGAAAAATATTTAAAACACTCATTTTTGGCAATATTGTTCTGTCCCTCCGGAAAGGGAGTTTTCATGCATTTTAGAGTTTTAGTATGTAAGAAGCTCAAAAGCACTCAAAAGATACGATTATCATAATGATGTTAGTTTCACCATATCAGGTGTTTTTTATGCTTTTTTTGGTGTTTTTTAGCGTTTTGATGCCCAATATGCTCAAAACATATAGGGTGCTTTAAATGTATCGTTTCGTTTTATTATGTTGGTTACTTTACATGAGTTTTTGCGTTCTTGGACCTAACAAACTATAAAACACTTAAAACATACATTATTGGAAATTATCTCTTCCTCCAGAAAATGTTTTTTGTATACATTTTGGCGTTTTTGTACCTTAAATAGTCAATGAGACTCATAATAAACACTTTTAGTAATATGTTTTGGTACATAAGAAGCTCAAAAACACTCAATAAACAGTTTATTTGTGAAGCTATTCTGTTTCTCCATGAGGGGTATTCTTCCTGCCTTTTAGCATTTTGATACGTAAAAGCTGAAGAAAATTCAGAAACCACGTTTTTTACAATGTTGTCTTCCTTTCCAATATAATATGCTTTGCAAGCGCTTTGGCGCTTTTGTATCTAACAAGTTAAAAAACAGTCATAATGCTGGTGTTTGGTAATGTGGATGTGTTTCTTAATAAAGGATGCTTTGTATGCATTTTGAAGATTTCGTAACTAACATGGTGAGTAACATTCATAATGAATGTTTTTCTTGATGTTGTTTTGTTTCTCAATATAGAGGACTATTTTCGTGTTTTAGCGTTCTGATATTTAACAAAAATAAATAAATTAATAAAAGTAAATAAATAAATAAATAAAAATAAATAAATAACATAAAATAATGTAAAAAATAAATAAATTATGGTAGTTGGTGACTATGTCGTTTTGTTTCCTTATATTGGCTACTTTCCATGTGTTTTGGCGTTTTTGTACCTAACAAAGTGAAAAAAAAAAAGAAGTTTTTGGAAATATTGTCATGTTTCTCTCCATTAGGTGTTCATTGTATGCATTTTGGCGTTTCGATACGTAACACGGTGAATCACATTTATAATAGACATATTTTTCTTTTATTTATTTATTTTTTTCCAATACTGAGTATTATTCATATCATTTAGTATTTCAGCACCAAAGAACTTTAAAAACATTCATAAGATCCCCAGATTGGCCATGTTACCATATTTCCATGGCGATTTGCTACCTAATATACTCAAAAAACACTCAAAATACACATTTTTGGTAATGTCCTTTTGTTCCTTCAGTAAGGATGTTTTCATGTATCTTAGAGTTTTGGTACGTAAGAAGTCCAATAACACTCAAAAGACAAGATTCTGATATTGTTGTTTAGTTTTCTAATATATGGTGTTCATGATTCTTAGCGGTTTGCTGCCTAATATTCTGAAAAACACGGAGACGACACGTTTCTGGTACTGTCATTTAATTACCCATAATGCATGCTTTGCATGCATTTTGGCGTTTTATTACCTAAAAAAAAAAAAAAAACACTAAAAACACACATTTTTGATGAAGTTATTTTTCTCCATAAAGGGTGTTTTACGTGCATTTTAGCGTTTTCGTACGTTATAAGCAAAAAATAGTCAAAAGCCACGTTTTTTGGTAATGTTTTCTTTTCCAAAATAATGTGCTTTAAATGTTGTTTGGAGTTTTCGTATCTAACAAGATAAAGAAAAAAAAATTCAAAATACACTTTTTTGATGTTCTTTTTTCCATAATAGGTGTTTTACATGCGTTTTACTGTTTTGGTACTTAGGAAACTGAAAAAAGAGCCATGTTTTTAGTGATTTTATTTTCCGAAATAGTGTGCTTTGCATGATACAGGTTTTTGAAAATATAGTTTTTTTTTTTTTGTAATAAACGGTTCTTTGTATGTGTATTCTCGTTTTGGTACCTAACATGGTAAATAAGACAATACAAGTTTTTTTTTTTTTTCAATATAGGGTTCTATTCAAGTGTTTTAGTATTCTGATGGTAAGAACATCAAAAATACTCATAATTTACGTTTTTGATTATATCGTTTCGTTTCCCTCTTTCGGGTACTTTACATGTGTTTTGGGGTTTGGTAGCTAATAAATAACACTTTAAACACACGTTTTTAGAAATGTTGTTCTCTATCTCTAGAAAAGGTTCTTTTTATGTATTTTGGTGTTTTGATACTTAACATGATGGAACACACTCATAATACACGTCTTTGGTAATGATTTTTTTTTCTTTTTTAAGATAGAGAAATATTCATATGTTTTAGAGATTCAGCACCTATGAACCTTAAAAAAAAGCACTCATAAGACACGTTTCCGGTAATATTTTTTTTGTTTCCTCATACTAGCATATGTTTAGGCGTTTTGTCACCTAATGAACTGAAAAAAAAACACTAAAGCACACGTTTCTGGTAATTTTATATTCCTCTTGAAAGAGTGTTTTGCATGCATTTTTAGAATTTTGGTATATAAGAAGCTCAAAAACACAAAAGTCATGATTTTAGTAATATTGTTTACAGGGTTACTATATTGGATGTTTTCCATGATTTTTATTAATTTTGTTCTCTATATGCTCAAAAACACGCAAATGACACGTTTTTGGTAAAAGCATTTAATTAACCTACATAGGGTGCTTTGCTTACATTTTGGCGTTCTGGTACCTAAAAAGCTCAAAAAACACTCAAAATACACTTTTTTTTCAAGAATTTGTTTTGTTTCTGTAAAATGGGTGTTTTGCATGCTTTTTACCGTTTTGGTTCTTAAGAAGCTGAAAAAAAAACCCAAGAGTTAGGTTTTTGGTAATGTATTATTTTCTATTATAGTGTGCTTTAAATGCTCTGATGCGTTTTGATATGTAACAATTTCAGTCTTAATACAGATTTTTGGTAATGTAAAAGTGTTTCTTCATATATATTTCATTGCATATATTTTATCGTTTTGGTACCTAATATGGTGAATAGAACTCAACACACGTTTTTGTTAAAGTTGTACTGTTTCTCACTAAAGAGGGCAATTCACGTGTTTTAGAACATAAAAAAAAAAATAAAAAAAAACACTCATAATACACGTTTGTGATTATATCGTTTCGTTTCACTATGCAGGATACGTTGCATGCGTTTGGTAATTTGGTACCTAACAAACTCAAAAATACTTAAAACACACGTTTTTTTTTTAATGTTCTGTTTCTCCAGAAACTGTTATATGGCGTTTTGGTATTTAACATGGCTAATGACACTCATAATACACGTTTTTTGGTAATAAATTTATGTTGCCTCAATATAGAGTAATATTCATATGCTTTAGCGTTTCACCTCATAAGAACCTTAAACACTCATAAGATATGTTTGTGGTAATATCGATTAGTTTCCCCGTATAGGCTACTTTGCACCTAAAAAGCATGTTTTAATAATGCTTTTCTGGTTCTACAGAACGAGTTTTAGAGCTTTTCAGAGTTTTGTTATGTAAGATAAGATGTTATGTAAGATGATGAAAACACTCAAACGACACGATTTTTGTTTAGATTTCTCATAAAGGTAGTTTTCCATGCTTTTTACCGTTTGAGTGATTAATATGATGAAAAGCACGCAAAAGAAACGTTTCTTGTATTGTCGTTTCATTACCCTATATAGGATGTTTTGCATGCATTTTGGCGTTTTGGTATCTAACCAGCTAAAAAAATACTCAAAAGACATTTTTTGATGATGTTCCTTTTCATTCTTAGTAACGGGTGTTTTGAATATGTTTTAACGTTTTGGTACGTAAAAGCACTCAAAAGCTGCGTTTTTGGAAATGTTTTTTTTTTTTTCCATATATAGTGTGCTTTGCATGCACTTTGACGTTTTGGTACCTAACAAGTTCAAAAACAGGATTTTGGTAATAGAGTTATTTTTTTTCCAAAATAAGTTTTTTTTTTTTTTTGTGTATGCATTTTGGCGTTTTGATGTCTAACAGTTTGAGAAACTCACAATACACATATTTTTTTTTTTTCTGTAATATTGTTTTTTCTGAATATAAAATGTTTCAGCATTCTGATACCTAAGAACATCTAAAACTCTCATAATACATGTTTGTGATTTTTATCGTTTCGTTTTCCTATATTGGCTAATTTCCATGTGTTTTGGCATTTTGGTACCTAGCATACTGCAAAAAAAAAAAAAAGAAAAAAATTTTGAAGTTTTTCTGTTTCTTTAGATAGGGTTCTTTGTATGTATTTTGATATTTTGGTACCTTATATGGTGAATCACACTTATAATACACGTTTTTGGTGATGATGTTCTTTTCTCAATATTACTAATAATTAATATTGATTAAAATTAATAATATTAATATGTTTTGGCGCTTCAGCCCCTCAGAATCTTTAAACACTCATAAGGCATGTTTGTGGTGATATATTTTATTTTCCCTATATTGGCTACTTTTGATGTGTTTTAGAGTTTTGGTACGTAATAAACTAAAAAAAAAAAAAAGCGCTCAAAACACTTTTTTGGTAATGTTGTTCTCTTGCTCCAGAAAAGGTGTTTTGTATACTTTTTTAGAGTTTTGGTAGATTAGAAGCTGAAATACACTAATAAGACACAATTTTGGTAATACCACTTTTTTTTTCCTTTATAGAATTTTTTTCCATGCTTTCCAACGTTTTGGTTCCTAATATACTAAAAAACGCGCAAATGACACATTTCTGATAATGTTATAGCATTGTCCCATGTAAGGTGCATTTTGACATTTTGGAACCTAAAAAGCTAAAAACTACTCAAAAGACACTATTTTCAAATAATTTATGTTTCTACATGAAAGGTGATTTGCATGCGTTTTAGTGTTTTAGTACGTAAATTGAAAACAGTCAAAAGCTCCGTTTTTGTTAATGTTGTTTTATTTTCCAATAGAGTGTACTTTGTATGCAGTTTTACGTTTTCGTACCTCATAAGTTTAAAAAGTCATAATACAGGATTTTAGTATTGTAGTTGTTTCTTCATATATTGTTATTTTATATATTTTAGCGTTTTGGCACCTAATATGGTGAATAAGACTCAAAATACACGTTTTTGTTAATGATGTTCTGTTTTTCAATATAAAGTTATATTAATTTGTTTTAGCGTTAAGCACTTAAGAATCTAAAAACACTCATAAGACACGTTTGTCATAATATAATTTAATTTCTAAATAATGACCACTTTGTTTTATTACCTAATAAACTGCAAAATGCTCAAAATACACGTTTTTGGTATTGTTGATCTGTTGCTTCATAAGGGGTGTTTCATATGCATTTTAGAGATTTGGTTTGTTAGAAGCTCAGAAACATTAAAGTGACACGATTTTTGTAATATTGTTTAACTTTCTTAAATAGGTTTTTTTTTCCCATGTTTATATATTTATTTATTTATTTTTACAGTTTTGTGCGTAATATGCTCAATAACACGCAAATGACACGTTTCTGGTATGTTGTTTCATTACCCAATATAGGGTGCTAAGAATGCATTTTGATGTTTTCGTATCTAACACGCTCAAAAACACTCAAAATACATATTTTGGATGTTGTTCTGTTTTTTTTTTCTATTAAGCGCTGTTTTGCATGCGAGGCTGTTGTCTTTAACGTTCGAGAATAAAGTGTATAAAAGGTGTCTGCTCTAACCTCTTAAACTACTGCACTATTGCCTTAATTTCCTGCCCCTCTGAAGTTTTGAATATATCCTGAATAGGAAGATTCTTAAACATCTATCATTTCACGACCATACATGTAATCGCCAGTATGGGTTCAGTCATGGTCGCTCTACTGGCCATCCTTACTGAGTCTTGGTCATTTTCTTTTAAGGATTTTGTGAAACTTTCGCTGTTGCCTAAGAAATATCAAAAAGGTTTTAAAAGAATATGGCACGATCTTTAATTTCCAAACTACCTTCCTACCTACTTACCTTCTATCCTTTTCTCTGTAATTTCACCTCAAATGTCCTTTCTGTCCGTTTTATTGTTGGTGTTGTAGGCGGAGACTATTCTTTTCCTAAGTCTACGTATTAACAGTGGTGTTCCTATTATTCATTAATTATCTAAGACAAAATTCTTGTCCTATCCACTTCTACGCTGATATCACTATGCACTTTCCTACGTCTTTTCGTAGACGTTAAACCCTTTAGAAGCTAAACAGCTCACGTTGTGAAGCCACACTACGCCAGACTTCTAATTTCTTTAAAATTTCTGTTTGGGGTAGAGTAATGCCTCAAAAACTCAATTCCTTCATATATCAACTTAACAGAGCGTTCCAGATAACTATCCCCTCTTTCTTATTGACACTCAGCTGTCCACTGCTGCTACATTGAACTTCCTCTGTCTGTCTTTCATTAATAATCTAAGTTGGAAACTTCACATCTCATCTCTAGCTAAAACAGCTTATATGAAGTTAGGCATTCAGAGTCGTCCCCGCCAGTTTTTCTCACCCCTCCCCCACAACTTGTTTTTGGGCGTAGTATTGTCCATGTGTTCCCAGGAGTGAACGAAAACACAAGTAGAACAGCTACTGTATATATATCAATAATGGTACAGAAGCGTAGAGAGCCACGTGACCAACTGGCCCGCTAGGAGGGGATGTGGGCAGGTGTCAAGCTGTGACTGAGTGGGCGCGCAAGGGAAGACGCCAACTGAGACCCACAAACAAAATAAAAACGAGTAAAGTCCCGTAAGCAAAAAATAAATAACTAAATAAATAAATGAATAAGTGATGAACAATAATACATTTAATAATTACAATAGTTATAATGTAAGAAAAGAAAATAAACTTTATATATATATATATATATATATATATATATATATATATATATATATATATATATATATATATATATATATATATATATATATATATATATATATATATATATATATATATATATATATATATATATATATATATATATATATATATATATATATATATATATATATATATATATATATATATATATATATATATATATATATATATATATATATATATATATATATATATATATATATATATATATATATATATATATATATATATATATATATATATATATATATATATATATATATATATATATATATATATATATATATATATATATATATATATATATATATATATATATATATATATATATACTATCATAAGCTGCTGATCATGTACATATAGAGGGCCATTATCAATCCATGTAAGAAGCTCCAACCATGTATAGGTTGCACTCATACCGCTCTTTTAGACAGGGTGAAATAAAAAGTTTCTCGTCCTATCAATTTCTCTAACTGATTGTCTTCAGCCCTTCTCTCATCGCTGCAATGTTGCATCTCTTGATATCTTCTAATGCTATTTTCACGCTAACTGCTATTAAGATCTTACTGACTGCATGCCTCCTCTACTTCCGCGGCCTTGCTGTACAAAACTTTATACTTTCTCCCACCCCTATTCTGTCCATCTCTCTAATGCAAGATTACCAGTATTCTCAGTCATTCATCACTGAGACTCTCTGCCTGTTTATGTATTTCCTTCCTCCTATGACTTGAACTCTTTCAAAGTAGGCTTTAAGATACTATCCTCCAATTTTGGATGATTCTTTTTGACCTCGGTTTGGGAATTGGCACTCAAGTGGGCCTTTTTCGAACTTTTGATTGCCCTTGACCAGTGTCACTCTTACTTAAAACAAAAAAAGAAACAAGAAATAAAACAAAAAAACAACATCAACGACAACATCAACAACAAAAACAACAACGACGACAACAACAACAACAACAACAACAACAACAACAACAACAAAAACAAAAACAAAAACAACAACAACAACAACAACAACAATAATAGTATCAACAATGAACGTCATCATTAACAACTACATTGTCATCATCAATGATAAAACAGAGTTAACGAAGAAAACAACAACAAACTTAAAATGACAATAACAACATGAGTAAAAAAAAAAAAACTGCAAACACAACACAATTCTTGCAATGAAACGATTATTAAATCTTCCGTACGAAATAGCACACACACACACACACACACACACACACACACACATACACACACATTAACGATGATAATGGCAATAATAATGCCGATAACGTACTATACTAAAATTGTAATTTAAAATTATTATTATCGTTATTACAACTGTAATAATAATAATAATAATAATAATAATAATAACAAGAGGAACAACAAAAACAATACTACTACTACTAATAATAATAATAACGATAATAATAATAATAATAATAATAATAATAATAATAATAATAATAATAATAACATAACAAGCATGCAAGAACATGACAATTAATTATAACGACAAACGACTGTTTCTTATAACTGTTTGCAGGAGGAACTGTCCCCCACTGAATCTTGACATGTATTGCGCCCGTTATTTCGTGGAATGTGGCTTGAATGACCCTTCTTCCTGCCCCCGTGGCGAGCAGTGCTTTCCCGAAGTGTGCGGTACTCTGTGTGTCTCGAGGTCCCATAATCAGTAATGAGGGTGAGTTTTGACGAGAGAGAGAGAGAGAGAGAGAGAGAGAGAGAGAGAGAGAGAGAGAGAGAGAGAGAGAGAGAGAGAGAGAGAGAGAGAGAGAGAGAGAGAGAATTAGGTAGGCATGAAAGTGTTTTCCGCATTTGACTTACTTACTAAAGCTTTATTTATTTACTTTATTTATTTATTTATTATTTATTATTCCAGGAAGTAGAGATGACTTGTGTAAGGAAAATACATACATAGTAATTGTAATTATGTTATTCCGTTGACAGTAAATGGAAATTCAGGTAGTTTGAATTCCTTCCAGTGAAAAAGAGAGAACATGGCTATTATTATTTTTATTATTCTTCATCCACATCTTATAATGATTCTGATTGGTACTATTTTTAATATGGTTTTTTCTTCTTTTTTTTTCTTCTTTTTCTTCTTCTTCTTCTTCTTCTTCTTCTTCTTCTTCTTCTTCTTCTTCTTCTTCTTCTTCTTCTTCTTCTTCTTTTTTTCTTCTTCTTCTTATTATTATTATTATTGTTTTATTATTATTATTATTGCTGTTGTTGTTAATATTATTATTATTATTATTATTATTATTATTATTATTATTATTATTATTATTATTATTATCATCTGAAGAAGCACAAAAAAAAAAGTTTCCAAAAACGTGTATTGTAAGTGTGTTTGAGCTCGTTAGGTACTAAAACGTCAAAATGCATGCAAACCACTCTATATGGGTAAACGAAAAGACATTGTGAGAGACGTGCATGATGAGTTTTTCTGAGCTTCTTTGGTACCAAAACACAAAAACGTTTGAATATTACTCTATATATAAAAGCAGAGCAACATTACAAAAAAGGTATATTTTGATTGTTTTTTTTTTCTCATTGTTAAGTACCAAAACGTTAAAAAGCATGCGAAGCATTCTATACAGGTAAACTCTGCGGCATTACCAAAAAACGTGTCTTTTCAGTGTTTTTGAGCTTGTTACGTATAAAAACGCCAATATGCATGCAAACAACCCTATATACAAAATAAACCGATATTATAAGAAACGTGTGTTATAAGTGTTTCTTAGCTTCTTTGGTACCAAAACTCTAAAACAGAACAAAATTACCAGGTACCAAAACACCAAATGCATGTAAAGTACCCTATAAACAGAAAGAAAAGACATTACGAGAAGCGTGTATTATGAGTGCTTTTGAACTTTTTAGGTACCAAAACTGTAAAACGCGTGAATAGCACTTTATATGGAGAAACACATCATCATCAAAAACATTTATTTTCATTTTTTTTTTTCAAATTCTTAGATACCAAAACGCCAAATTCCATGCAATGCACTATATTGAGGAAACGAAATGACATTACCAGAAAAGTGTCTTTTGAGTATCTTTGAGTGTGTTAGGTACGTAAATGCTTAAAAATATGTAAAGCACCCTGCATTAAAATGGAAAACATAACCAAAAACGTGTTTTTTTGATTTTTTTTTTTTTAGCTTCTTCCGTATCGCAACACTAAACGCATGCAAAAGAGCCTTTATGAGGAAACACAGTAAAAATGCATGTTTCCAGTATTTTTGAGCTTATTAGGTAGGGAAACATCAAAATACGTGGATATTACTCTATATGATGAAATAAATGATATTATCAGAAACGTGTATGTATGTTTTTGAGATTCTTAGGCAACAAGAGTAAAAAACGCGTGAATAATATTATATATGGAGAAACAACACCTTTACCAAAAACATGCATTTTGAGTTTTTTTTTTTTTTATTGTTTTGACAATGTTAAGAATCAAAACGTCAAAATCCAGCACTGTATATGGGAAAGCGAAACGACATTACCAGAGAAATATCTTTTTAGTGTTTTTTTTTTTTTTTTTTTTAGCGTGTTAGGCAGCAAACAGTAAAATCATGGAAAGCACCCTATATTGGAATACAAAACAATATTTCCAAAAAAAGTTTCTTTTCATTGATGAGAAGCTTCTTACGTATCAAAATGCTAAAACGCATGTTAAAAACACTTTATGGAAAAACAGAATAACGCTACCAAAAATGTTTATTTTTAGTGTTTTTGAGCTTATTAGGTACAGAAGCGACAAAATGCATGCATATTACCCTATATGGTGAAAAGAACGTAATTACCAGACGCATGTATTATGAGTGTCATTGACCTTAAGGAACTAAACTCTAAAAGGCATGAAGAGCAATCTACATATAGATTGCACAAAAATGCAAAAATACATAGAAAACACCATATATTCTAATGCAAAAGAACATTACGAAAATTAAAATTTGAGTGTTATGTGTTTATGGACTTCCTACGTAGCAAAATGCTAAAAAGCATGTAAAACACCCTTCACATATAACAGGTGTTTGTGAACTTAATATTTAGACATACATACCAAAACAATAAAATGCGTGTAAACCACTCCATATGGAGAAAAACATTGCCAAAGACTTGTGTTTTAAGTGTTGTTCACATTGTTCGGTACAAACACATCAAAATGCATACAAAGAATGTGGTTTGAATAAAATGAACAAAGTTACCAAAAACTTCTCTTGTGAGTGTGTTTGTGCACATTACGTACTAAAACGACAAAATGCACGCAAACAACCTTATATGGGGAAACGAAGGGACATTATGAGAAACGTGTATAACGAGTGTTTTTTTTTTAGCTTCTTAGGTACCAAAAAGTTACAACACATGAATAGCTCTCTATATCTAGAAAAAGAATACCACCAAAAACATTTTGTGTGTGTGTGTGTGTGTGTTTTTTAGTGGTATCAAAACGCCAAAATGCTAGTAAGGCCTCCTATATGGGGAAACGAAAAGACATTACCACAAACGTGTCTTTTATGTGTTTAAGAGCGAGCTAGGCAACACGATAAAAAGCATGGAGGGTACACTCTTTGGAAAAAAAAAAAAAAGGATTAACAAAAACGTCTTTTTTAGTGTTTTCAAAAATGTATGCAAAAAAAGAAAAAATCTCGATGGAGAAACAGCATAACTTCACAATCAAAACGCCAAAATGGTTGTAAACCCTTCTATATGGGGAAACGAAAAGACATTACCACAAACGTGTCTTTTACGTGTTTAAGAGCGACCTAGGCAACAACACGATAAAAGGCATGGAGAGTACACTCTTTGAGAAAACAAAACAGTATTACAAAAAAAAAACGTCTTTTTTTAGTGTTTAAAAAAATGTAAAAAAAAAAAAAAAAATCTATTGAGAAACAGTATAACTTCAGAAGAAGCGTGTATTTTGAGTATTTTTGAGCTAGTTACTACAAAAACGCCAAAATGAATGCAAGTAACCCTATATGGGAAAACGAAAAAAAAAACACTAGAAACGTGTATTATGAGTTTTTTTTTTTTTTAGTTCCTTAGGTGCTATATTGCTAAAACATATTAATGTACTTCATATCGAGAAACAGAAGAACATTAACAAAAACGTGTATTTTGAGTGTTTTTCACATTTTTATGTATCAATACACAAAAAAGCATGCAAAGTTCCCTATATGGATAAAGGAAATAACATTACCAGAAATGTGTCTTCTGACTGTTTTACAGCGTTGTAGCCATCAAAACCCTAAAAAAAAAAAAAAAAAACATGGAAATCGCCGCATGTGGTAATACAAAACATTACGAGAAAAGTGTCTTTTGAGTGTTTTTGAACTTATTACTTACCAAAACGCTAAAACTGATGCAAAACACCCTTTGTAGAGAAAATAGAATAACATTACCAAAAACAAGCATATTTAGTGTTTTTGAGCTTTCTACGTACAAGAACGCCAAAATGCCTGCAAAGTACCCTGAATGGGGAAATGAGAAAACATTCCAAGAAACATGTATTATGAGTATTTTTGGATTTCTTAGGAACCGAAACCCCAAAACGTATAAATAGCACTCTTATATGGAGCAAAAAAAACATCACCAATAACGTGTATTTTGAAATTCTTTCATATTGTTTGGTAATATAACGCAAAAATGCATGAAAAACAACCTATATGGGAAAAAAATATATATATTTCCAGAAACGTTTTTTTTGAGTGACTGTGAGTGTGTTGGGCAGCAAAAACGCTAAAAAGCACCAAAACCATCCTATATGGGAAAATAAAACAATATTACTAAAAACGTGTCTTTTAAGTATTTTTCAGCTACTTACGTACCAAAACACTAAAACGCAGGGAAAAAAAAAAACTTTTATAGAGAAACACAATAAATTACAAAAAATAAACATTTTGAGACGTTTTAAGCTTTTTAGAAACTAAAACTCGAAAACTCTGTATGGAGAATCAGAACAACATTACCAAAAACGTGTGTTTTTTTAGTGTATCTCACATTGTTAGGAAACAAAAAATAAAAATCAGTGAAAAGCACCCTATATGGAGTAAGGAAACAAGGTTTACAAAAAAAAAAACTTCTTTTGTGTGTTTATGAGCGTGCTGGCACCAAAACACTGAAAAACATGGAAAGCAATGTGCATGAAAAAAGAAAACATTTTTCAAAATTGTTTCGTTTTTTTAATGTTTTTGAGCTACTTACGGAAAAACGTAAAAATGCGTGCAAAACACCCTTAATGCAAAAATGGAATAAAATAACGAAAAACAAGGTTTCGAGGGTTTTTGTGCTCGTTACGTAAAAAAATAAAAAAAAAAGACAAAATGCACGGAAATTACCAACTATGGGGAAACGAAAAGACATTAGTTGAAATATGTATTATAATTGTTTTTGAGCTTTGTAGCTACCAAAACGATAACGATCAAAACTCTATATGGAGAAGCAGAATAACATTACAAAAAAAACGTGTTTTTGATCTTAGTTACTAAAACGCTAAAACGCATGAATCTCTATATAGAGAAACAAAAGAGCATTACCAAAAAACGTAAACTTTGAGTGTAATTCACATTGTCAAGTAACAAAAAACTAAAATGCATGCAAAGCACCCCATATGAGGAAAGGGAATGCGATGTAAAAAAAAAAATAAACAAATAAATAAATAAATGGAAAACACCCCATATGGGAAAACAAAACAATATTCTAGCCTACTTATGTACCAAAACGCTGAAAAGCATGCAAAACTTTTTGTGGAGAAACATTATAACTTTACCAAATACATATATTTTCAATGTTTTTGAGCTTGCTACGTGCAAAAATTACAAAATGCATGAAAACCACTCTATATGGTGAAACGAGAAAAAGAAACGTGTATTCTGAGAGTTTTGAGCTTCTTAGTTATCAAAATGGTAAAACGCTTGAATAGCACTTTATATCGAGAAACAATAACATTACCAAAAACGTGTATTTTTAGTGCTTTCCCATTATTAGGTACCAAAACGCCAAAATGCTTGCAAAGCCGACGAAATGAAGTAAAAAACAACTTTACAAAAAAGTGTCTTTTGAATGCAAAAACACACTTTATGGAGAAACGGAGTAACAATACCAAAAAACAGTATTTTTGCGTGTGTTTCAGCTTGTTACGTACAAAAACTCCAAAATGCATCCAAAATACCTTGTAAGAGGAAACGAAAAGACATTACGAGAAACGTGTATTATGGGTGTTTTTGAGCTACATAGGTATCCAAACAATGAAACCGATAGCATTCTATATGGAGAAACACAATACCATGACCAAATAAGTGCATTTTGAGTATATTTCACGGGTATCAAGACCCTAAAATGCATACAAAGGATCCTGTATGGGAAAAGGAAACGAGATTTTCAGAAACGTGTCTTTAGAGGGTTTTATGAGCGTTGTAGGCACCAAAACGAAAAAAAAAAAAATCATGGAAAGCATCGTATATGGTAAAAGAAAACAATATTACCGAAAACGTCTCTTTTTTAATGTTTTTCAACTAGATATGTACCAAAACGCTGTAAACCATGTAAAAAAATTAATGAAGAAACAGCATAACTTTACAAAAAACGTGTATTTCTAGTGTTTTTGAGCATGTTACGTAGAAAAATGTATGAAAGCTACTTATAGGGGGAAACGAAACGATATTCCAAGAAACATATCTTTTACGTGTTTTTATGCATGTTAGGCACCAAAACGCAAAAAAAAAAAAGAAAATAACGCGAAAATGCATGCAAAATACCCTATATGAGTCAACGAAAACACATTACAAGAAAAGTATATTATAAGTGTTTTCGAGCTTTTTTATTACCAAACCCCTAAAACTCATGAATAGCTCTCTATATGAAGAAGAAGAAAAAAAAAACATTACCAAAAACTTGAATTTTGTGTGAATTCGCAATGATAGATGCCAAAACACTTTATGTGTGCAGAAGAGTGTTTATGAGCGTACTAGGCACCAAAACACTAAAAAGCATGAAAAGCATCCTATGTGGGAAAACAAAAAAACATTACCAAAAACGTCCCTTTTCAGTGTTTTTGAGCTGTTTATGTACCAGAACACTAAAATGCATGCAAAACACCTTTTATGGAAAAACTAAAAAAACATTACTCAAAACAAATATTTTGAGTGTTTCTGATTTTCGTATGTAGAAAAACGTCGAAATGCATGGAAGGTACCCTGTATGGAGAAACAAAAAGACATTACGAGAAACATGTACTGTAAGTGTTTTTGAACTTAGGAATCAAAACGCTAAAACGTATGAATAGCTCTCTATATGGAGAAACAGAGCATTAGCAAAAACATGAATTTTAAATGTTTTTCACATTATTAGGCACAAAAACACCAAAATGCATGTAAAACCCCCTCTATGGGAAAACGATGCGACATTGCAAAAAACAAGTCTTTTGAGTGTTTTTCAGTCTTAGGCATAAAAAAAACTTTAAAGCATGGAATTCATCCTTTATGGGTATAGGAGGGGGCAGTAGACACCTGCCGAAACGATAATTACTCCCAGTGAGGTCTAAAGCACTGTTCCGGTGGTGCTTTGAACTTATCTTTAAACTCAGCTGTGACCTCACTGAACGTTTCCCTTTGTGTCTCACAACACAAGGGGGCAGTCACAACCTGCCCTCTAAAGACAACTCTCTTCCTCCACACAAAACTACAAGCACCAAATAACACACACACCCTTCACTCAAAAATTTTAAAATCAACATGGCGACTCCTACACCAGCCTCGGAGTCCCCATCTGGGGAGGGGACCATAAATGTCCCTAGGTCGGACTGCCTTTCTGTCGACGACCCTAAGTGTCTTGACATCCCCCCTCAACTTTTTCTTCATTAACTTCTGCAACATTCGCGGTCTAAGATCTAATTTTCAATCTGTAGAACACCACCTCTCCTCTTCTAAACCTCATCTTCTTTTCCTCACTGAAACTCAGGTGTCTGAGGCAACTGACAGTAGCCTCTTTTCTGTTCCCTCCTACTTTCTCTATCCTCATTTTCGATCCAAAGCTGGAAGCTGCGTTTATGTGCACAATGACTTAGCCTGCTCTCGTGCCCACGCTCCTGAATGTTCCGAGTTTTTCACCATCTGGCTACGACTACAGAGTCACTCTCATACCAAATTTATCCGTGCTGTATATCTCTCACCTAACTCCTCTGACTATAAGAAATTCTTTGACTACTTAACTTCCAAAGTGGAGCACATTCTGACCCTTTTCTCTCTTGCAGAGATATCCATTCTTGGAGACTTCAATGTTCACCACCAACTTTGGCTTTCCTCTCCCTTCACTGACCATCCTGGTGAACTAGCCTACAACTTTGATATCCTCCATGACCTACTGTATTTCAACCAGATGGCACCACTGCTATCACATCTATTTCTAAAGCTAAGCTCTTTGCTCAAACCTTTGCTAAAAACTCTACCTTGGACGATTCTGGGCTTGTTCCTCCCTCTCCTCCACTTTGTGACTACTTCATGACACCTATTAAAATTCTTCGCAATGATGTTTTCCATGCCCTCGCTGGCCTAAACCCTCGGAAGGCTTATGGACCTGATGGGATCCCTCCTATTGTTCTCCGAAACTGTGCCTCCGCGCTTGCACCTTGCCTAGTCAAACTCTTTCAGCTCTGTCTGTCAACATCTACCTTTCCTTTTTGCTGGAAGTTTGCCTACATTCAACCTGTTCCTAAAAAGGGTGACCGTTCTAATCCTTCAAACTACCGTCCTATTGCTTTAATTTCCTCCCTATCTAAAGTTTTTGAATATATCCTCAACATGAAGATTCTTAAACATCTATCACTTCACAACCTTCTATCTGATCGCCAGTATGGGTTCCGTCAAGGGCGCTCTACAGGTAATCTGGCTTTCCTTACTGAGTCTTGGTCATCCTCTTTTAGAGATTTTGGTGAAACTTTTGCTGTTGCCTTGGACATATCAAAAGCTTTTGATAGAGTCTGGCACAAAGATTTGATTTCCAAACTACCCTCCTAAGGTTTCTATCCTTCTCTCTGTAACTTCATCTCAAGTATCCTTTCTGACCGTTCTATTGCTGCTGTGGTAGACGGTCACTGTTCTTTTCCTAGATCTATTAACAGTGGTGTTCCTCAGGGTTCTGTCCTGTCACTCACTCTCTTCTTATTATTCATTAATGATATTCTAAACCAAACTTATTGTCCTATCCACTCTTACGCTGATGATACCACACTGCACTTTTCCACGTCTTTTCATAGACGTCCAACCCTTCAGGAGGTAAACATATCACGCAGGGAAGCCACAGAATGCCTGACTTCTGATTTTTCAAGAATTTCTGATTGGGGCAGAGCAAACTTGGTATTGTTCAATGCCTCAAAAACTCAATTCCTCCATCTATCAATTCGACACAACCTTCCAGACAACTATCCCCTCTTCTTCAATGACACTCAACTGTCCCCGTGTTCTACACTGAACATCCTCGGTCTGTCCCCTACTTATAATCTGAACTGGAAACTTCACATCTCATCTCTAGCTAAAACAGCTTCTATGAAGTTAGGTGCTCTGAGACGTCTCCGCCAGTTTTTCTCACCCCCCCAGCTGCTAACTCTGTACAAGGGCATTATCCATCCATGTATGGAGTATGCTTCACATGTCTGGGGGGGTTCCACTTATACTGCTCTTCTAGACAGGGTGGAATCAAAAGCTTTTCGTCTCATCAACTCCTCTCCTCTAACTGACTGTCTTCAGCCTCTCTCTCACCGCCGCAATGTTGCATCTCTAGCTGTCTTCTACCGCTATTTTCATGGTAACTGCTCTTCTGATCTTGCTAACTGCATGCCTCCCCTCCTTCCGCGGCATCGCTGCACAAGACTTTCTTCTTTCTCTCACCCCTATTCTGTCCACCTCTCTAACGCAAGAGTTAACCAGTATTCTCAATCATTCATCCCTTTCTCTGGTAAACTCTGAAACTCCCTGCCTGCTTCTGTATTTCCACCTTCCTATGACTTGAATTCGTTCAAAAGGGAGGTTTCAAGACACTTGTTCATCAATTTTTGACCACTGCTTTGACTTTTTTATGGGACTGGCATTTCAGTGGGCATTTTTTTTATTGGATTTTTTTTGCCCTTGGCCAGTGTCCTTCCTACATAAAAAAAAAAAATAAAATATTGCGAAAAAAATGTTATTTTTTGTTTCAGTTTTTGAAGTTCGTATGTACCAAAACGTAAATGGCATACAAAACACACTTTATGAAACGCTAAAATGCATGCAAAGTACCACATGTGGAAACAAAAAGACATTACAAGAAACACGTATTACTCCTATGAGAGTTTTTCAGCTTCTTAGGTAACAAAACGCTAAAAGGCACGAATAGTATGTTATATTGAGAAACAGAACCACTTTACCAAACACGTGTATTTTGAGTGTATTTAACATTGTTAGGTACTAAAAAGCAAAAAATGCATGCAAAGCACCCTCTATGGGGAAAGGAAACTAGATTTCAAGAAACGAGTCTTTTGAGTGTAAGCGTGTAAGGCACCAAAACGCTAAAAAGCATCTAAAACACCCTATATGGGAAGAAAAAGAAAATTACCAAAATAGTGTATTTTCAGTGTTTTTGAAGTACTTACGTACCACTAAAACGCATGCAGATCACTCTATATAGAGTAAGACAATAACATTACCAAAAACAGGTATTTTGTATGTTTTTTTTTTTTTTTAGCTTGTTATGTACAAAAACGTCAAAAACGTACTTCTATATGAGGAACTGAAAAGACATTACAAGAAACGTCCATTATGAGTGTTTTTGAGCTTCTTAGGTACTAAAACACGAAAACGCATGAGTAATACTCTATATGTAAAAAAAATGATAAAAGGAAAACAGAACATTACCAAAACCGTGTAATTTAAGTGTATTTCACTTTGTTAGATACCAAAATGCCAAAATGCATGCAAAGAACACGTTTTTTGGTCATGTTCTGTTTCCTTTTATAGAGTGTTGTTCATGCGTCTTAGCCTTTTGATACCTCTAGAAGCTCTAGAAAACTTTTAATACACGTTTCTCGTGATATGTTTTCGTTGCCCTATCTAAGGTACTTTCTATGCATTTTGGCGTTTATCTATGTAACAATCTCAACAGAAATAATATTCTTTTTTTTTTCATAAAGGGCGTTTTACACGCATTTTAGCATTTTGGTAAAAACACTTTCTTGTTTTTTTTTCCCCATATATTGGGTGTTTTCCATGTTTTTTTTTTTCAGCATTTCAGCATTTCAACACGCTCATAAACACTCAAAAGATACGTTTTTTTTTTTTTTTTTGATATCTTGTATCCTTACCCCTTATAGGATGCTTTTGCAAAACACCCTTTATAGAGGGACACAATAACTTTACCAAAAACATGTATTTTCAGTGTTTATGAGCTTTTTACGTACGAAACCGCCACAAAAGAACACTTCGAGTGACGTGTATTTTGAGTGTTTTTGAGCTTCTTAGGCACCAAAACGCTAAAACGTGTAAATAGCACTATGTGGAGAAACAGAAGAACATTACAAAAAAAAATATGTATTTCTAGTGTTTTTCACATAGCTAGAAAAAAAAACGCCAAAATGCAAGCATAACACCCTCTATGTTGAAATAAAACGACATTACAAGAAACGTATCTTATAATTAATAATTTTGTTCATGTTAGACAACAAAACGCGAAAAAGTATGGAAAGCACGTTATATTGCAAAACAAAACATTATGAAAAACGTTCCTTTTCAATGTTTTTGAGGTACTTACCTACCAAAACGCTAAAACGGATGTAAAACCCTCTTCATTGAGAGAATTAGGTAGGCATGAAAGTGTTTTTCGCATTTGACTTACTTACTAGAGCTTTATTTATTTACTTTATTTATTTATTTATTATTTATTATTCCAGCAAGTAGAGAAGACTTGTGTAAGGAAAATACATACATAGTAATTGTAATTATGTTATTCCGTTAACAGTAAATGGAAATTCAGGTAGTTTGAATTCCTTCCAGTGGAAAAGAGAGAACATGACTATTATTATTTTTATTATTCTTCATCCACATCTTATAATGATTATGATTGGTACTATTCTTAATATAGTTTTTCTTCTTTTCTTTTCTTCTTCTTTTTTTCTTTTTTTTTTTCTTCTTCTTCTTCTTCTTCTTCTTCTTCTTCTTCTTCTTCTTTTTCTTATTATTATTATTGTTTTATTATTATTATTATTGCTGTTGTTATTATTATTATTATTATTATTATTATTATTATTATTATTATTATTATTATTATTATTATTATTATTATTATTATTATTATAATAATAATAATAATAATTATTATTATTATTATTATTATTATTATTATTGTTATTAAAAAGCATGGAATCTATTTTATATTGGAATACAAAACAATACTGCCAAAAACGTGCCCCTGTCAGTTTTGTGAGCTTTTTGCATACTGAAACGCTAAATCGAATGCCAAAAAAAAAAAAAAAAAAAAATTATTGCAAAACAGAATAACATTACCAAAAACGCCTTTTTGAGATTCTTACCTACAACAAAAACGGCAAAATGCATGAAAAATACACTGTATGGGAAACGATACGATATTATAAGAAACATGTATAACAAGTGTTTCTGAATTTCTTAGGTACCAAAACGGTAAAACACGTGAATAGCACATTCTATTTACTAGAAAAGAACAGCATTGACAAATATTTTATTTATTTATTTATTTATTTATTCTTTACGTTGTTTTGTATCAAATCGACAAAATTGATTCAAAACACTCCTTATAGAAAAACAAAAGGGCATTACGAGAAACGTGTGTTTTTGAGCTATTTAACTACCAAAACTCTAAAATGTGTTAATAGTACCCTATATGGTGAAACAAAACTACATTATCAAAAACGCTTATTTTGAAAGATTCTTTTTCACATTGTTAGGTACCAAAGGGACAAAATGCATTTAAAACACTCTGTATTGGGAAATGAAATGACATTACAAGAAACATTTCTTTAGAGTGTTTATGAGCTCGTTAGGCATCAAAATGCTATAATGCATGGAAAGCACTCTATATTGGAATACAAACGCACATCACGAAAAGCGTGCCTTTTGAGTGGTTTTGAGCTTCTTATGTACCAGATCACTAAAATACATACTAAATATCCATTGTGGAGAAACAGAATAACATTACCAAAAATGTGTGTTTATATGGTGAAACAAAACGACATTACCTGAAACGTGTATTATTGTTTTTGACCTTCTCAGGTACTAATATCCTAAAACGCGTAAATAACAATCCATATGTATAAACGGATCAACATTACCAAAAGCGTGTTTTTAGGTATTTTTCACAATGTTAGGTACCAAAACGCCAAAATACCTATATACCCCATATAAAGTGATTTCACTATATATGGGGAAAGGAAACGTTACCAGAAAAGTGTCTTTTTAGTGTTTTAGGCAACAAAACGCTAAAATGCTTAGAAAGCACCCTAGCAGCTGGAAGGAAAAAAAAAAAAAAAACTGACAGAGACATCTCAGAACACCTAACTTCATAGAAGCTGTTTTAGCTAGATATGAGATGTG
This sequence comes from Scylla paramamosain, assembly GCF_035594125.1. Classification (NCBI taxonomy): domain Eukaryota; kingdom Metazoa; phylum Arthropoda; class Malacostraca; order Decapoda; family Portunidae; genus Scylla; species Scylla paramamosain. The sequence continues at coordinate 21,239,625 of NC_087151.1, forward strand.
AAGTTTCCACTTCAGAATAAAAGTAAAGGACAGACCGAGAATGTTCAGTGTAGAAGGGGGGACAGTTAAGTGTCACTGAAGAAGAGGGGATAGTTGTCTGAAAGGTTGTGTCGAGTTGATTGGAGGAATTTAGTTTTTGAGGCATTGAACAATACCAAGTTTGTTCTGCCCGAATCAGAAATTTTAAAAAAGATCAGTAGCCAGGCGTTCTGTGGCTTCCCTGCGTGAAACGTTTACGTCCTGAAGTGTTGGACGTCTATGAAAAGATGTGGAAAAGTGCAGGGTGGTATCATCAGCGTAGGAGAGGATAGGACAAGAAGTTTGGTTTAGAAGGTCATTGATGAATAATAAGGAGAGAGTGGGTGATAGGACAGAACCCTGAGGAACACCACTGTTAATAGATTTAGGTGAAGAACAGTCACCGTCTACCACAGCAGCAATAGAACGGTCAGAAAGGAAACTTGAGATGAAGTTACAGAGAGAAGGATAGAAGCCGTAGAAGGATAGTTTGGAAATAAAAGCTTTGTGGCAAATTCTATCAAAAGCTTTTCATATATCCAAGGCAACAGCAAGAGTTTCACCAAAATCTCTAAAAGAGGATGACCAAGACTCAGTAAAGAAAGCCAGATCACCAGTAGAGCGGCCTTGACTGAATCCATACTGGCGATCAGATAGAAGGTTGTTTTAGAATCTTCCTGTTCAAAAACTTTAGATAGGCAGGGAATTAAAAGAATAGGACGGCAGTTTGAGGGATAAGAACGGTCACCCTATTTAATAACAGGCTGAATGTAGGCAAATTTCCAGCAAGAAGGAAAGGTAGACGTTGACAGACAGAGCTGATAGAGTTTGACTAGGCAAGGTGCAAGCACGGAGGCACCGTTTCGGAGAACAATAGGAGGGACCCCATCAGGTCCATAGGCCTTCTAACTGTTTAGGCCAGCATGGAAAACATCATTAAGAAGAATTTCAATGTGAAGCATGAAGTAGTCAGAGGATGGAGGAAAGGGAGGAACTAGCCATGAATCGTCCAAGGTATAGTTTTTAGGAAAGGTTTGAGCGAAGAGTTCAGCTTTAGAGATAGATGTGATAGCAGTGGTGCCATCCGGTTGAAATAAAGGAGGGAAAGAAGAAGCAAAGTTATTGGAGATATTTTGGGCTAGATGGCAGAAGTCTCGAGGGGAGTTAGATTTTGAAAGATTTTGACACTTTCTGTTAATGAAGGAGTATTTTTGGGTAGTTGGAGAACAGACTTGGCATGGTTCCGGGCAGAAATATAAAGTGCATGAGATTCTGGTGATGGAAGGCTTAAGTACCTTTTGTGGGCCACCTATCTATCATGTATAGCACGAGAACAAGCTGCGTTAAACCAAGGTTTGGAAGGTTTAGGTCGAGAAAAAGAGTGAGGAAAGTATGCCTCCATGACAGACACTATCACCTCTGTTATGCATTCGGCACACAAATATGGGTCTCTGACACGGAAGCAGTGGTCATTCCAAGGAAAATCAGCAAAATACCTCCTGAGGTTCCCCAACTAACAGAGGCAAAACTCCAGAGGCACCTACGCTTAGGGGGATCCTGAGGAGAGATTGGAGCGATAGGACAAGATACAGATATGAGATTGTGATCGGAGGAGCCCAACGGAGAAGAGAGGGTGACAGCATATAGAGGATTAGAGGTGAGGAAAAGGTCAAGAATGTTACGCGTATCTCCAAGACGGTCAGGAATACGACGAGGGTGTTGCACCAATTGCTGTAGGTCGTGGAGGATAGCAAATTGAAGGCTAGTTCACCAGGATGGTCAGTGAAGGGAGAGGAAAGCCAAAGCTGGTGGTGAACATTGATGTCTCCAAGAATGGAGATTTCTGCAAAAGGGAAGACAGTCAGAATATGGTTCACTTTGGAAGTTAAGTAGTCAAAGAATTTCTTGTAGTCAGAGGAGTTAGGTGAGATTTATACAGCACATCCGAATTTAGTTTGAGAGTGACTCTGAAGTTGTAGCCAGATGGTGGAAAACTCAGAAGATTCAAGGGCGTGGGCACGAGAGAAGGTTATGTCGTTTCGCACATAAACGCAACATCCAGCTTTGAATTGAAAATCAGGATAGAGAAAGTAGGAGGGAACAGAAAAAGGGCCTACTGTCACTTGCCTCAGATACCTGATTTTCAGTGAGGAAAAGAAGATGAGGTTTAGAAGAGGAGAGGTGGTGTTCTACTGATTGAAAATTAGATCTTAGACCGCGAATGTTACAGAAGTTAATGGAGAAAAAGTTGAGGGGGGTTGTCAAGACACTTAGGGGCATTATTAGAAGAGCAGTCCACCCTGGGGACATTTGTGGCTCCAAAAAACGTATATTTTCAGTGTTTTCAGCTTGTTACATACAAAAATGCTAAATTGCATGAAAAATAATCTATTTTGGAAATTAAATGATATTAAAAGAAATGTTTATTATTAATGTTCTTGAGCTTCTTAAGTACCAAAAGGCTAAAACGCGTAAATAGCACTTTATATTGAGAAATAGAAAATTACCAAAAACGTTTGTTTTGAGTTCACTTTCCATTGTTAGATACCAAAACGCAAAAGTATATACAAAGCACCTTATTCGAGGAAACGAAAAAAAATATTACGAGAAACGGAAATTATGATTATATATATATATATATATATATATATATATATATATATATATATATATATATATATATATATATATATATATATATATATATATATATATATATATATATATATATATATATATATTTTTTTTTAGGTACCAAAACTCTAAAACGCATGAATAACACACCATCTGAAGAAATAAAACTTTAGTAAAAACATTTATTTTGAGTTTTTTTTTTTTTTTTTTTTTTTTTTTTTACTACGTTAGGTACTAAAACGCCAAAATGCTTGCTGTATATGGTGAAACGAGATGACATGTGTCGTTTGAATGTTTTTGAGCATGTTAGACACCAGAACATTAAAAAAGCACGGAAACCACCCTATATGGTAACAAAACATTACCAAAAACGTTTCTTTGGAGTGTTTAGACCTTCTTACATACCAAAATACTAAAACGCATGCAAAACATTCTAATGGAGAAACAGAATAACATTTCCAAAAATGTGTACTTTGAGTATTTTTAACTTCTTAGGAACACAAACGACCAAATGCATGAAAGATACCCTCTATGATGAAACAAAACGATATTATCAGAAACGTACTTTATGTGTGCTTCTTTTTAGATTCTTAGATACCAAAATGCTAAAACGCGTGAATATCATTTAATATAGAGAAACAGAACATTACGAAAAACGTGCATTTTGAGAGTATTTCACATTATCAATAATCAAAACTCCAAAATGCATCAAAAGCTCTCTATATGAGGTAATGAAAACCAGAAACGTTTCTTTTGAGTGTTTTTGAAAATATTAGGCACGAAAACGTTAAAAAGCATGGAAAGCACCCTATATTTGAATAGAAATCAAGAATAACAAAAACGTTGCTTATATGTTTTAAGCTTCTTCCATACTAAAATACTCAAACGCATGCAAAACACCCTTTATGGTCAAACGGAATAACATTACCGAAATCGTGAATTGAGGTTTTTTTTTTTTTTTTTTTTTTTACTACTTACATAGAAAAACGCCTTTATTGGGAAACGAAATGATATTAGCAGAAACGTGTATAATGAGTATTTCTGAGCTTAGGTGCCAAAACACTAAAACGTGTGAAAAAAAAAACTATAGGGAGATACAGAACATTACCAAAATCGTGCGTTTTGGGTGTTTTTCAATTTATTAATTAACAAAACGCCAAAATGCATACAAAACAACTGATCTGAAGAAGCACAAAAAAAAAAAGTTTCCAAAAACGTATATTGTAAGTGTGTTTGAGCTCGTTAGGTACTAAAACGTCAAAATGCATGCAAACTACTCTATATGGGTAAACGAAAAGACATTATGAGAGACGTACATAATGAGTTTTTCTGAGCTTCTTTGGTACCCAAACACAAAAATGCTTGAATATTACTCTATATATAAAAGCAGAGCAACATTACAAAAAAGGTATATTTTGAGTGTTTTTTTTTCTCATTGTTAAGTACCAAAACGTTAAAAAGCATGCGAAGCATTCTATACAGATAAACAATGCGGCATTACCAAAAAACGTGTCTTTTCAGTTTTTTGAGCTTGTTACATATAAAAACGCCAATATGCATGCAAACAACCCTATATACAAAATAAACCGATATTATAAGAAACGTGTTTTATAAGTGTTTCTTAGCTTCTTTGGTACCAAAACGCTAAAACAGAACAAAATTACCAGGTATCAAAACACCAAATGCATACAAAGTACCCTATAAACAGAAAGAAAAGACATTACGAGAAGCGTGTATTATGAGTACTTTTGAACTTTTTAGGTACCAAAACTGTAAAACGCGTGAATAGCACTTTATATGGAGAAACACATCATCATCAAAAACATTTATTTTCTTTTTTTTTTTTCAAATTGTTAGATACCAAAACGCCAAATTCCATGCAATGCACTATATTGAGGAAACGAAATGACATTACCAGAAAAGTGTCTTTTGAGTATCTTTGAGTGTGTTAGGTACGAAAATGCTTAAAAATATGTAAAGCACCCTGCTTTAAAATGGAAAACATAACCAAAAACGAGTTTTTTGAGTTTTTTTTTTTTTTAGCTTCTTCCGTATCGCAACACTAAACGCATGCAAAAGAGCCTTTATGAGGAAACACAATAACATCAGTAAAAATGCATGTTTCCAGTATTTTTGAGCTTATTAGGTAGGGAAACATCAAAATACGTGGATATTAGTCTATATGATGAAATAAATGATATTATCAGAAACGTGTATGTATGTTTTTGAGATTCTTAGGCAACAAGAGTAAAAAACGCGTGGATAATATTATATATGGAGAAACAGAACACCTTTACCAAAAACATGCATTTTGAGTATTTTTTTTTTATTGTTTTGACAATGTTAAGAATCAAAACGTCAAAATCCAGCACTGTATATGGGAAAGCGAAACGACATTACCAGAGAAGTGTCTTTTTAGTGTTTTTTTTTTTTTTTTAGCGTGTTAGGCAGCAAACAGTAGAATCCATGGAAAGCACCCTGTATTGGAATACAAAACAATATTTCCAAAAAAGTTTCTTTTCATTGATGAGAAGCTTCTTACGTATCAAAATGCTAAAACGCATGTTAAAAACACTTTATGGAAAAATAGAATAACACTACCAAAAATGTTTATTTTTAGTGTTTTTGAGCTTATTAGGTACAGAAGCGACAAAATGCATGCATATTACCCTATATGGTGAAAAGAACGTAATTACCAGACGCGTGTATTATGAGTGTCATTGACCTTAAGGAACTAAACTCTAAAAGGCATGAAGAGCAATCTACATATAGACTGCACAAAAATGCAAAAATACATAGAAAACACCATATATTCTAATGCAAAAGAACATTACGAAAATTAAAATTTGAGTGTTATGTGTTTATGGACTTCCTACGTTGCAAAATGCTAAAAAGCATGTAAAACACCCTTCACATATAACAGGTGTTTGTGAACTTAATATTTAAACATACATACCAAAACAATAAACATTTTTCTCCATATGGAGAAAAACAATGTTTTTCTCCATATGGAGAAAAACATTGCCAAAGACTTGTTTTTTAAGTGTTTTTCACATTGCTCGGTACCAACACATCAAAATGCATACAAAGAATGTGGTTTGAATAAAATGAACAAAGTTACCAAAAACTTCTCTTGTTAGTGTGTTTGTGCACATTACGTACTAAAACGACAAAATGCACGCAAACAACCTTATATGGGGAAACGAAGGGACATTATGAGAAACGTGTATAACGAGTGTTTTTTTTTTTTTTTGAGCTTCTTAGGTACCAAAAAGTTACAACACATGAATAGCTCTCTATATTTAGAAAAAGAATACCAACAAAAACATTTTGTGTGTGTGTGTGTGTGTGTGTGTGTTTTAGTGGTATCAAAACGCCAAAATGCTAGTAAGGCCTCCTATATGGGGAAACGAAAAGACATTACCACAAACGTGTCTTTTACGTGTTTAAGAGCGAGCTAGGCAACACGATAAAAAGCATAGAGGGTACACTCTTTGGAAAAAAAAAAAAAAAGGATTACCAAAAACGTCTCCTTTTAGTGTTTTCAAAAATGTATGCAAAAAAAAAAATCTCGATGGAGAAACAGTATAACTTCAGAAGAAGCGTGTATTTTGAGTATTTTTGAGATAGTTACTACAAAAACGCCAAAATGAATGCAAGTAACCCTATATGGGAAAACGAAAAGAAAAAACACTAGAAACGTGTATTATGAGTTTTTTTTTTTTAGTTCCGTAGGTGCTATATTGCTAAAACATATTAATGTACTTCATATCGAGAAACAGAAGAACATTAACAAAAACGTGTATTTTGAGTGTTTTTCACATTTTTATGTATCAATACACAAAAAAGCATGCAAAGTTCCCTATATGGACAAAGGAAATAACATTATCAGAAATGTGTCTTCTGACCGTTTTACAGCGTTATAGCCATCAAAACCCTAAAAAAAAAAAAAAAAAAAAAACATGGAAATCGCCGCATGTGGTAATACAAAACATTACGAGAAAAGTGTCTTTTGAGTGTTTTTGAACTTATTACCTACCAAAACGCTAAAACTGATGCAAAACACCCTTTGTAGGGAAAATAGAATAACATTACCAAAAACAAGCATATTTAGTGTTTTTGAGCTTTCTACGTACAAGAACGCCAAAATGCCTGCAAAGTACCCTGAATGGGGAAATGAGAAAACATTCCAAGAAACATGTATTATGAGTATTTTTGGACTTCTTAGGAACCGAAACCCCAAAACGTATAAATAGCACTCTTATATGGAGCAAAAAAACATCACCAATAATGTGTACTTTGAAATTTTTCATATTGTTTGCTAATATAACGCAAAAAAGCATGAAAAACAACCTATATGGGAAAAAATATATATATATATTTCCAGAAACGTTTTTTTTTTTTTTTAGTGATTGTGAGTGTGTTGGGCAGCAAAAACGCTAAAAAAGCATCAAAACCATCCTATATGGGAAAAGAGAACAATATTACTAAAAACGTGTCTTTTTTTTTTATATATTTTTCAGCTACTTACGTACCAAAACACTAAAACGCAGGCAAAAAAAAAAAAAAAACTTTAATGGAGAAACACAATAAATTACAAAAAATAAACATTTTGAGCCGTTTTAAGCTTTTTAGAAACTAAAACTCGAAAATTCTGTATAGAGAATCAGAACAACATTAACGAAAAGGTGTGTTTTTGAGTATCTCACATTGTTAGGAAACAAAAAGCCAAAATCAGTGAAAAGCACCCTATATGGAGTAAGGAAACGATGTTTACAAAAAAGAAAAAAACTTCTTTTGTGTGTTTATGAGCGTGCTGGCACCAAAACACTGAAAAACATGGAAAGCAATGTGCATGAAAAAAGAAAACATTTTTCAAAATTGTTTCGTTTTTTTAATGTTTTTGAGCTACTTACAGAAAAACGTAAAAATGCGTGCAAAACACCCTTAATGCAAAAATGGAATAAAATAACCAAAAACAAGGTTTCGAGGGTTTTTGTGCTCGTTACGTAAAAAAAAAATAAAAATAAATAAAAAATGCACGGAAATTACCAACTATGGGGAAACGAAAAGACATTAGTTGAAATATGTATTACAATTGTTTTTGAGCTTTGTAGGTACCAAAACGATAACGATCAAAACTCTATATGGAGAAGCAGAATAACATTACAAAAAAAACGTTTTATTGATCTTAGTTACTAAAACGCTAAAACGCATGAATCTCTATATAGAGAAACAAAAGAGCATTACCAAAAAACGTAAACTTTGAGTGTATTTCACATTGTCAAGTAACAAAAAACTAAAATGCATGCAAAGCACCCCATATGAGGAAAGGGAACGGAATTTCAAGAAACGTGTATTTTGAGTTTAATAATCGTGTTAGGCATCTAAACGATGTAAAAATAAATAAACAAATAAATAAATAAATGAAAAACACCCCATATGGGAAAACAAAACAATATTCTAACCTACTTATGTACCAAAACGCTGAAAAGCATGCAAAACTTTTTATGGAGAAACATTATAACTTTACCAAATACATATATTTTCAATGTTTTTGAGCTTGCTACGTGCAAAAATTACAAAATGCATGAAAACCACTCTATATGGTGAAACGAGAACAAGAAACGTGTATTCTGAGAGTTTTGAGCTTCTTAGTTATCAAAATGGTAAAACGCTTGAATAGCACTTTATATCGAGAAACAATAACATTACCAAAAACGTGTATTTTGAGTGTTTTCCCATTATTAGGTACCAAAACGCCAAAATGCTTGCAAAGCCGACGAAATGAAGTAACAAACAACTTTACAAAAAAGTGTCTTTTGAATGCAAAAACACACTTTATGGAGAAACGGAGTAACAACACCAAAAACAAGTATTTTTGCGTGTGTTTCAGCTTGTTACGTACAAAAACTCCAAAATGCATCCAAAATACCTTGTAAGAGGAAACGAAAAGACATTACGAGAAACGTGTATTATGGGTGTTTTTGAGCTTCATAGGTATCCAAACAATGAAACCGATAGCATTCTATATGGAGAAACACAATACCATGACCAAATACGTGCATTTTGAGTATATTTCACGGGTATCAAGACCCTAAAATGCATACAAAGGATCCTGTATGGGAAAAGGAAACGAGATTTTCAGAAACGTGTTTTTAGTGGGTTTTATGAGCGTTCTAGGCACCAAAAAGATAAAAAAAAATCATGGAAAGCATCATATATGGTAAAAGAAAACAATATTACCGAAAACGTCTCTTTTTAATGTTTTTAAGCTAGATATGTACCAAAACGCTGTAAACCATGTAAAAAAATTCATGAAGAAACAGCATAACTTTACAAAAAAATGTGTATTTCTAGTGTTTTTGAGCATGTTACGTAGAAAAATGTATGGAAGCTACTTATAGGAGGAAACGAAACGATATTCCAAGAAACATATCTTTTGCGTGTTTTTATGCATGTTAGGCACCAAAACGCAAAAAAAAAAGAGAATCACGCGAAAATGTATGCAAAATACCCTATATGAGTAAAGGAAAACACATTACAAGAAAAGTATATTATAAGTGTTTTCGAGCTTTTTTATTACCAAATCCCAAAAACTCATTAATAGCTCTCTATATGGAGAAAAAAAAAACATTACTAGAAACTTGAATTTTCTGTGAATTCGCAATGATAGATGCCAAAACACCTTATGTGTGCAGAGGAGTGTTTATGAGCGTACTAGGCACCAAAACACTAAAAAACATGAAAAGCATCCTATGTGGGAAAACAAAAAAAAAACATTACCAAAAACGTCCCTTTTCAGTGTTTTTGAGCTGTTTATGTACCAGAACACTAAAATGCATGCAAAAACACCTTTTATGGAAAAACTAAAAAAAAACATTACTCAAAACAAATATTTTGAGTGTTTCAGATTTTCGTACGTAGAAAAACGTCGAAATGCATGGAAGGTACCCTGTATGGAGAAACGAAAAGACATTACGAGAAACATGTACTGTGAGTGTTTTTGAACTTAGGAATCAAAACGCTAAAACGTATGAATGCTCTCTATATGGAGAAACAGAGCATTACCAAAAACATGAATTTTTAATGTTTTTCACATTATTAAGCATAAAAACACCAAAATGCATGTAAAACCCCCTCTATGGGAAAACGATGCGACATTGCAAAAAACAAGTCTTTTGAGTGTTTTTCAGTCTTAGGCATAAAAAAAAGCTTTAAAGCCTGGAATTCATCCTTTATGGGTATAGGAGGGGGCAGTAGACAGTCACAGCCTGCCACACAAAACTACAAGCACCTAATAACACACACACCCTTCTCTCAAAAATTTTAAAATCATCATGGCGACTCCTACACCAGCCTCGGAGTCCCCATCTGGGGAGGGGACCATAAATGTCCCTAGGTCGGACTGCCTTTCTGTCGACGACACTAAGTGTCTTGACACCCCCCCCCCAACTTTTTCTTCATTAACTTCTGCAACATTCGCGGTCTAAGATCTAATTTTCAATCTGAAGAACACCACCTCTCCTCTTCTAAACCTCATCTTCTTTTCCTCACTGAAACTCAGGTGTCTGAGGCAACTGACAGTAGCCTCTTTTCTGTTCCCTCCTACTTTCTCTATCCTCATTTTCGATCCAAAGCTGGATGCTGCGTTTATGTGCACAATGCCTTAGCCTACTCTCGTGCCCACGCTCTTGAATCTTCCGAGTTTTCCACCATTAGGCTACGACTACAGAGTCACTCTCATACTAAATTTATCCGTGCTGTATATCTCTCACCTAACTCATCAGCTACAGAAGAGGAGGTGATGAGACGAAAAGCTTTTGATTCCACCCTGTCTAGAAGAGCAGTATGAGTGGAACCCTCCCAGACATGTGAAGCATACTTCATACATGGACGGATAAACCCCTTGTACAGAGTTAGCAGCAGGGGGGAGGGGTTAGAAAAAATTGGCGGAGACGTCTCAGAACGCCTAACTTTATAGAAGCTGTTTTAACTAGAGATGAGGTTTCCACTTCAGATTATAAGTAAAGGACAGACCGAGGATGCTCAGTGTAGAAAAGGGGAACAGTTGAGTGTCATTGAGGAAGAGGGGATAGTTGTCTGGAAGGTTGTGTCAAGTTCATAAATGGAGGAACTGGGTTTTTGAGGCACGGAACAATACCAAATTTGCTCTGCCCCAATCAGAAATTTTAGAAACATCAGAAGTCAGGCGTTCTGTGGCTTTCCTGCATGAAATGTTTACTTCTGAAGTCTATTAAAAGAAGTGGAAAAGTGCAGGGTGTTATCATCAGCGTAGAAGTGAATAGGACAAGAAGTTTGGTCTAGATGGTCATTGATGAATAATAAGAAGAGAGTGGGTGACAGGAGAGTATCCTGGAGAACACCACTGTTAATAGATTTAGAAGAACAGCTTTGTGCCAGACTCTATCAAAAGCTTTTGATATATCCAAGGCAACAGCAAAAGTTTCTTCCTGTTGAGGATAGATTCAAAATCTTTAGATAGGCACGACGGTAGTCTGTGGGATTAGAACAGTCACCCTTTTTAGGAACAGGTTGAATGTAGGCAAACTTCCAGCAAGAAGGAAAGGTAGATGTTGATAGACCGAACTGAAAGAGTTTGAATAAGCAAGGTGCAAGCACGGAGGCACAGTTTCGGAGAGCAATAGGAGGGACCCCATCAGGTCCATAAGCCTTCAGAGCATTTAGGCCAGCATGGAAAGCATCATTGCTAAGAATTTTAATAGGTAGCATGAAGTAGTCAGAGGGTGGAGGAGAGGGAGGAACAAGTTTTTAGCAAAGGTTTAAGCGAAGAGTTCAGCTTTAGAGATAGATGTGATAGCAGTGGTGCCATCAGGTTAAAATAAAGGAGGGAAAGAAGAAGAAGCAAAGTTATTTGAGATAGTTTTGGCTAGGTGCCAGAAGTCACAAGGGGAGTTAGATCTTAAAAAAAATTTTGACACTTTCTGTTAATGAAGGAGTTTTTGGCTAGTCGGAGAACAGACTTTGCATGGTTCCGGGAAGAAATATAAAGTGCATGAGATTCTGGTGATGGAAGGCTTAAGTACCTTTGGTGGGCCACCTCTCTATCATATATAGCATATATATAACATGAGAACAAGCTGTGTTAAACCAAGGTTTGCAAGGTTTAGGTCGAGAAAAAGAGAGAAGAATGTACGCCTCTATGCCAGACACTATCATTTCTGTTATGCGCTCGGCACACAAAGACGGGTTTCTGACACGGAAGCAGTAGTCATTCCATGGAAAATCAGCTAAATAGTCAGGTCCCCCCAACTATCAGAGGCAAAACGACAGAGGCATCTTCGCTTAGGTGGATCCTGAGAAGGGATTGGAGCGAGAGGACAAGATACAATTATGAGATTCTGATCGGAGGAGTCTAATGGAGAAGAAAGGGTGACAGCATAATCAGGATTAGAGGTCAGGAAAAGGTCAAGAATGTTAGGCGTATCTCCAAGACGGTCAGGAATACGATTAGGGTGTTGCACCAATTGCTCTAGGTCGTGGAGGATACCAAAGTTGAAGGCTAGTTCACCAGGATGGTCAGTGAAGGGAGAGGAAAGCCCAAGCTGTAGGTGAACATTGAAGTCTCCAAGAATGGAGATCGCTGCAAAAGGGAAGAGAGTCAGAATGTGCTCACTTTGGAAGTTTAGTCAAAGAATTTCATATTGTCAGAGGAGTTAGGTGAGAGGTATACAACACAGATAAATTTAGTTTGAGAGTGACTCTGTAGTCGTAGCCATATAATGGAAAACTCGGAAGAATCAAGAGCGTGGGTATGAGAGCCGTTGCGCACATACACGCAACATCCAGCTTTGGATTGAAAATGAGGATAGGGAAAGTAAGAGGGAACAGAAAAGGGGCTACTGTCAGTTGCCTGTGACACCTGAGTCCAGTGAGGTAAAGAAGATGAGGTTTAAAAGAGAAAAGCTGGTGTTTTACAGATTGAAAATTAGATTAGTATGAAACCTAACTACATTACCAAAAACCTGTATCATGAATGTCTTGAACTTGTTAGGTACCAAACCGCCAAAATTCATGCAAAGCACACTATATTGGAAAAGAATACATTATCAAAAACGTGGCTTTTGAGTGTTTTCAGCTACTTATATACCAAAACGATAAAACTTATGCAAAACACCCTTTATAGAGATTAACCTCATCAAAATAGTGTATTTTGAGAGTTTTTGAGATTGTCAGGTATCAAATCTCCAAATTGGTTTCAAAGCAACGTTCAAAGGTAATGAAACGACATTACGAGAAATGTGTCATTTGCTTGTTTATTTTATTTTATTTGTTTAGCAAATTAAGCACCAAAATGCTAAAAAGTATGGAAAAAACTCTATTTAGAAAACTAAACAGCTTTAACAAATTGTGTCTTTTGAGCTTTTTTTAGTTTCTTACATAAGAAATCTTTAAAAATACATACAAAACACCTTGTCTGAAGGAACAAAACTGCATTACTAAAAACATGTGTTTTGGGTGTTTTTTTTTAGTTTATTAGGTACAAAACCACATGCAAATTATCTCAAACGTGTCATATGAGTGTTTTTTAAGGCTCGTAGATGTTGAAACGCTAAAGCATATGAATATTAATCAAAATTGAGGAAGAGAACATCATTACTAAAAACTTATATTTTGAATGTTAATCATCATGTTAGGTCCTAAATCGCCAAAATGCATACAAAAAACATTTCTGAAAAAAAAAAGTATTTCCAAAAATGTGTGTTTTAAGTGTTTTTCAGTTTGTTAAGTACCAAAACACCAAAACACTTGCAAAACATCAATATGAAAAAAATGAATTGTATAATCACAAACATGTGTTATGTGTGTTTTTGATGTTCTAATGTATCAGAAAGCTAAAACACGTGAATAGTACTCTATATTAAGAAACAAAGCAGTATTTTTCACCATGTTAGGTACCAAAACGTCAAAATGCATGCAAAAAAAACAAAAACAGAACTACATTACCAAAAAACTGTATGATCAATGTTATTTTTTATATTGTTAGATACCAAAACGCCAAAGTGCTTGAAAAGTACAATATAATGGAAAAGAAAACAACTTTACCAAAAACGTTTATTTTTAGTGTTTTCGGAATCTGATAAACCAAAACTCTAAAACGCATGCTAAACACCCTTTTTGGAGAAACATAACAACTTTATCAAAAAGTATATTTTGAGTGTTTTGAGCTAGTTATTAAAGCCCCAAATGCATGCAAAGCATCCTATATGGGATAACGTAACAATATTACCAGAAACATGTTATTTGCCTGTTTCTAAACATATTAGGCATCTAAACGCTAAAAAGCATGGAAAACACCCTAAAAAGGACAATTAAACAATGTTATCAAAATTGTGTCTTTCCAGTGTTTATGAGCTTTTTAGGTACCAAAACTCTAATATGCATCCAAAACAACCATTCTCGAGGAACAGAAAAACATTACCAAAAAGGTGTGCTTTTGAGTTTATTAGGTACGCCAAAACACATGCAAATTAGCCAATATTGGGAAACTAAATGATATTGTCAAAGACGTGTCTTATGATTGTTTTTGAGGTTCTTAGGTGTTAAAACACTACAACATATGAATAATACTCAAAGTTGAGTAACAGAATATCATTAATAAAAATGTGTATTATGAAAGTGATACATCATATTAGGTACAAAATCTTAATTTTTTGGAGAAACAAAAAACGTTTGTTTTATTTTTTTTTTCAAGTTTATAAGTACTAAAAGGCCAAAAAAACATGCAAAATATCCAATATAGGGATACCAAAAGATATAATTACAAACGTGTATTATGACTGTTTTCGATTTTGTTAGATATCAGAACTCTAAAACACTTGAATAATACTCTATACTGACAAACAAAACAACTTCATGAAAAAAAAAAAAACGTGTATATAAGTCTTATTATTGTACGTTAGGTACAAAAACGATGAAATGCATAAAAAAAAATTACTTTTTTGGAAATGTTCTGTTTCTCCAGAAAAGTTCTTTGTATACATTTTTGGCGTTTTTGTACTTAATATGGTGAATGAGCCTCATAACACACACTTTTAGTAATAAAGTTTTCTTTCTCAATATAGATTAATATTTATTTGAGTTAGCGTCTCATCACCTAAAAACCGTAAAAAACTCTCATAAGACACGTGTGTGGAAATATCGCTTAGTTTCCTCATAATGGCTGATTTGTAAATGTCTAGGCGTTTTGGTATATAATGAACTGAAAAAAAAAACAACACTTAAAACACACATTATTGGTAATGTTGTTATGTTCCTCCGGACAGAGAGTTTTGCATGCATTTTAGAGTTTTGGTAGGTAAGAAGCTCAAAATGAATTTTAGCGTTTTGATACGCAAAACCTGAAAAAAATAAAACATGTTTTTGGCAGTTGTTTTATTTTCTAATAAGATATCTTAAAATATCTTAAGATATCTAACTAAATAAAAAAAACAGTCATAATGCAGGTTTTTGGTAATATAGATGTGTTTCTTAATATAGGTATATAGGTATATATGCATACAGGTAAGCATTTTGATGTTTTCGCACCTATCATAGTGAATAAGATTCATAATTCATAACGCTTTTCTTAATGTTGTTCTGTTTCTGAATATAGAGTACTATTTTTGTGTTTTAGCGTCCTGATAGCTTTTGTTTGTGATTATTTCGTTTCGTTTCCCTATACTGGAACCTTTGCATAGGTTTTGGCATTTTGATATCTAGCAGAAACACTTAAAACACACATATTTTTTTATTATTATATGCTGATTTTTTTTTATTATTTTTTTTTTTCTCAAGAAGGGTTTTTTTTCTATGCATTTTGGCGTTTTGGTACGTAACATGGTAAATCACAATCATAATACACATTTTTGTAATGATGCTTTTTTTTTGTTCCCCCAATATAGAGGAATATTCATAAGTTTTAGCGTTTCAGCACCGAAGAATCTTAAAAAACACTCATAAGATACGTTTGTGTTAATATCGTTTAGTTTCCTCATATGTGCTACATTGCATATGTTTAGGTGTTTTTGCACCTAATGAACTTAAAAACACACATTTTTGATAAAGTTATGTTCCGAAGGAACATAACTGTTTTGATACCTTAGAACATTAAAAAAAAAAAGAAAAAAAAAAAACATATACACGTTTGTGATCATATCGTTTCAGTACATATACTAATTTACATGTATTTGGCAATTTCGTAACTAACAAGCTGAAAAAAAATTAAAACTCATGCTTTTGGAAATTTTTTTTTTTTTTTTTTTTGTACCTAACAAACTAAAAATACTTAAAGCACACATTTTTGAAAAATGTTGTTCTGTTTCCCCAAGTACAAGGCCAAAATCCATAGCCTATATGGCCTATAAAATCCATACCGTATATGGGAAAGTAAAAGACATTAAGAGAAGCAAATTATGCGCATTTTTATTTTTTTTTACTTCTTAGGTACAAAAAGGCGAAAAGGCGTTAATAGCACTCTATATGGAGAAACGAGACACCATTGACAAAAACCTATTTTTTGTGTGTGTGTTTTTGAACTATTTAAGTACCAAAAAGTTAAAACTCAAATAACCCTTTATGGAGAAACAAAAGACATTCAGATAAGAGACATTTCAGATATGAGAGTTTTGAGCTTCTTAGGTACCAAAACGCGAAATCGCATCATTAACACCATATATCGAGAAAGTGAGAGAAGTGTTTTTCTTTTTTAGGTACCAAAAAACACAAAAAATGCTTGCAAAGTCAATTATATTAAGAAATGAAATGACATTACTAGAAACATATTTTGAGTATTTTTGTGCATGTTAAGCTCCAAAACTCTAAGAAAAGACAAAAAGTATGGAAAGCACCCAATATGGGAATAGAAAAAAACTTTACCAAAAACTTATCTTTTTCGGCTTCTTACGTACCAAAACGCTAAAACGCATGCAAAACACCCTGTAAGAAGAAACAAAATAATATTACCAAAATAAAAAAAAATTGAGTTTTTTGAGCTTGTTACGTAAACGCCAAAATACATGAACAGTACACTATATGAGGAAACGAAAGAATATTATGAGAAACGTTTATTATGAGTGTTTTTTACCTTCTTATGTAACAAAACGTGATAAAACATGAATAGCACTCTAAATGGAGAAACTGAACATTAGTAAAACTTTTATTTTAGTGTATTTTACATGATTTAGGTACCAAAACGCCAAAATGCATGCAAAGCACTCTATATGGCGAAAAAAAACAACATTTCCAGAAAAATGCCTTTCGAGTGTTCATGAGCGTGTTAGGCAGCAAAACGCTAAAAAAAAAAAAAAATGGAAAACACTTTATCTGGAAAAAGAAAACAAGATTACTAAAATCATGTCTTTTGAGTGTTTTGAACTATTTATGTACCAAAACGATAAAACGCAGAGAAAACATCCCTTATGGGAAAACACAATAACGTTACCCCCCAAAAAAAAAAAAAAGTATTTTGAGTGTTTTTCCTCAGGTTACATACAAAAAACGCGAAAAATGTGTAGAAAGTATCCTATATGGGGAAACGAAAGGACATTGTGAGAACCGTTTATTATTAGTGCTTTTTTAAGATACCATACCCCAGAGCACATGACACTCTATATGGAGAAACAGAACATTAACAAAAACGTGTATTTATCACATCTTTAGGTATCAAACAACCAAAATGCATACAAAGCACATTAACTGGAGAAAAGAAACGAGATTTCAAAAAAATATATCTTTGACGAGTGTGGTAAGCATGATATCGCTAAAAGCATGGAAAGGAACCTCTATGGGAAAAGAAAACAACATTACAAATAACGACTTTTTTTCAGTCTTTTAAGGTACTTACGTACCAGAACACTAAAACGGATGGAAAACAACCTTTTTATGGCGAAACAGAGTAACATTACTAAAAATCAATACCTTGTCTGTTTTTTTAGCTTGTTACGTAGAAAAAGCCATAATGCATGCAAAATACTCTACATGGGGAAACGAAAAGACATTACGAGAAACGTGTATTATGAATTTTTGGGCTTTTTAGGTAACAAAATGCTAAAACGCATGAGTAGGACCTTATATGGAGAAAAAAAGAACAACGCTACAAAAAAGAGTATTTTGAGGGCATTTCACATTGTTAGGTATCAAAACGCCAAAATGCATGTAAAGCACTTTATATAAAAAAAGGAAAAGAAATTTCCACAAACGTGTCTTTTGACTGTTTATGAGCGTGCTAGGCACCAAAATGAAAAAAAAAAAAAACATGGAAAACACCCTGTATGGGAAAGCAAAATATCATTACCAAAAACGATTATTTTCATTTTTTAAAGCTACTTTCGTAGGAAACGCATGAAAACACCTCTTATGTACAATAATAGAATAAATTTCCCAAAATCGTGTATTTTGAGTGTTTTTCAGATTGTTACGTAGAGAAATACCAAAAAGCATGCAAACTACTGCATATAGGGCAATGAAAAAACATTATCAAAATTATGCATTATTATTATTATTATTATTATTATTATTATTATTATTATTATTATTATTATTATTATTATTATTATTATTATTATTGTTATCATTATTATTATTATTATTATAGGTAAGAAAACGCGAAAGCTGTTAATAGCACTCTATATGGAGAAAAGAAAAAAAAAACATTATGAAAAACGTGTATTTTTATTGTTTTTTACATTGTTAGGTACCAAAACGCAGAAATCTATGCAGAAATGTATGTAGAAATGCATCCCCTTATACGGGGAAAATAAAAAGACTTTACAAGAAACGTATCTGTTGAGTGTTTTCCTGGATATTTGGCACCAAAACGCTAAACAGCATGGAAAGCACCATATATGGAATCAGAAAACAACCTAACTAAAAACAAGTATTTTGTGTGTTTTTAACTACTTACTTACAAAAACACCAAAATATAAAGGAAAGGACATTACGAGAACCGTGTATTTTGAGTGTTTTGAGCTTCTTAGGCACAAAAAACGCTAAAATGCATGAATAGCACTCTATAAGGAGAAAGAGAACATTACCAAAAACGTCTATTTTGAGCGTGTTTCTCATTCTTAGGTACGAAAACGCCAAAAAGCACGCAAAACGCACTATATGGGGAAAGGCAACGAGATCTGGAAAAAACATGTCTTTTGAGTATTTATGAGCGTGCTACGAACCATAACGCTAAAAAGTACTGAAAGCAAACTATATGGGAAAACAAACCAACATTACCAAAAAGTCAGTAGTTTTTGAGCCAAAACGCTAAGACGTTTGTAAAGCACCCTTCATAAGGAAAAACAAACTATTACAAAAATATTAGTAATCTGAGTTTTTGAGCTTGTTACGTAGAAAAATGCCAAAATGCGTCCAAAGTATCCTGTATAAGGAAACTAAATGACATTACGAGAAACATGTATTATAATTTTTTTTTCTTAGATATCTAAACACTAAAATGTATGAAAAGCACTCTATATTTTAGGTATCAAAGCGCTAAAACGGATGAATAGCATTCCATATGTAGAAACAAAACAATATTAACAAAAACGTGCATTTTTAAGTGTTTTTAACATTGATAGGTACCAAAATGCGAAAATGCATAAATAGCACCTTATATGGGGAAAGGAAACAAGATTTCCAGAAACGTGTCTTTTGAGTGGTTATGAGCGTGCTAGGCACTAAAACGCTAAAAAGCATAGAAAACACCTTATAAGGGAAAGGAAAACAACATTACCGAAAACGTGTCTTTTGAGTGTTTTTGAGGTGCATACTGAGCTAATACTCATGCAAAACACCCTTTATAGGGGAAACACAATAACTTTACTAAAAAGTGTATTTTGAGGTTTTTTTTTACCTTATTACGTAAAAAAGCCAAAATGCATGTAAAATACACTAAACGGAATAACAAAAAGACATTACAAGAAACTTTTATTATGAGAGTTTTAAGCTTCTTAGGTTCCAAAATGTTAAAATGCACGATTAGCACTCTATTTTGGAGAAAAGGACATTTCCAAAAACGTGTTTTTTTTCAGAGTTTTTCGCATTGATAGATACTAAAACGCAATTAGCATTAAATGCCCCCTATATGGAGAAACCAAGAGACATTACCAGAAACGTGTCTTTTCAGTGTTTTTTTTTTTTTTTTTTAGTGTTAGGTAACAAAATTTTGTTATCTGGGAGTACTTTTCGACGAGGAAAACAGACAGAATATAGAAATTTTAAATAGAATACAGAAGTACAATGCAAATGTCAGTGCATTGTATCCCATACTTAAAGATAAGAATATTCCAACAAAAGCTAAAACCATAATATTTACAACAATACTAAGACCAGTACTTCTATATGGGTCAGAAATTTGGACACTGGCAACAAGAACATCTTCACAAATACAAGCAGCAGAAATGAGAGTTCTGAGAATTATCCGAGGTGTGACCAGACTTGATAGAATTAGAAATGAAGAAACCAGAGAGAGATTAGGGATAACGTCTGTACTGAAGATAATTGAAAAGAACAAATTGAGATGGTATGGACATGTCCAAAGAATGGAAGATACAAGATACGCAAGGAAGTTTCTGGAATGGGTTCCTCTAGGCAGGAGGCCGGTGGGACGACCTAGGAAGCGATGGATGCAGGGAGTTGAAGAAGCTACTGAACGAAGAGGAAGAAATCTACAAGAAATAACCAGAGATGAGGATTTCATGGATAGAGACCTTTGGAGAAGATTCGTAGAGGCCGGACACTGACAGGCATTGCCTACCTTGCGTCTGGTGAGAAAGGTGAGAAAGGTACCAAAAAAACGATAAAAATCATGGAAAACACAAATACAAAACATTAAGTGTGTCTTCGGACAATTTTTTTAACTTCTTACATACCAAAACGCTGAAAGGCATGGCTAAGAAGAATTACATTACCCAAAACACAAGTATTTTTAGCTTTTTAAGGTTGTTACGTTGAAAAATTTAGAATTGCAGGGAAAGTACCCTATATGGGGAAACGAAAAGAAATTATGAGAAACATGTATTATGAGAGTTTTTGAGTTTCTTAGGTACCAAAATTCGAAAACGCATGAATAGCACTCTGGTGAAAAGAACAATATTACAAAATATGAATATACCAAGTGTATTTCACATTTTTAGATGCCATAACGCTAAAATGCATGCAAATCACAATATATGAGGAAAAGAAACGACATTTCCAGAAACGTGTCAGAGACGTCTCAACAGCATTACCAAAAACGGGTATTTTTAAGTGTTTTGAGCTTGTTACGTACATAAATGGCAAAATATATGGAAGTACACTATATGGGGAAAGGAAAGGACCTTACAAAAACCGTGTCGTATGAATGTTTTTGAGCTTTTTAGTTAGCATAACTCGAAAACGCATGAATAGCATTCCATATGGAGAAACATAACATTACCAAAAACACGTATTTTGACTGTAATTCACATTTTTTATGTACCAAAACGCCAAAATGCACGCAAAACACCCTTTATGAGAAAAATAAATGAGATTTATAAAACCTGCCTTTTGTGTATTTATGAACGTCCTAGTCACTATAACGCTAAAAAAAAAAAAAAAGCATGGGAAGAACCTAATACTTTAAAACAAAACATTACGAAACACGTTTCTTTTCATAGTTTATGATCTACTTACAAGTCAAAACGTTAAAGCCCATATAAAAAAAAATCTCTATGAATGAAAATAACATTACAAAAAAAAAACAAGTATTTCGAGTCTTTTTTTTTACTTTTTACTTTTTACTTTTTTATGATTTTTTTGCATTTTTACTTTTTTTTTACTTTTTGTATTTTCCCAAAATGCAAAAAATATTTAATTGAAAAAACACAATAACATTAACAAAAACAAGTTATATGAATGTTTTTAACCTTGTTATGGACAAAAATCGCAAAAATGCATGGAAAGTACCTTACATAGGGAAACAAAAGGACACTATGAGAAACGTTTGTTATGAGTGTTTTTAATCTTCTTGGTATTAAAACTTGAAACAGCATGAATAACACTCAATATGGAGAAAAAGAACAAAATTACGAAAAATATGTGTTTTGAGTGTACGAGTATTTCACATTATATGGTACCAAACCGCAGGCATATACGGAAAGCACACAATATGGGGAAAGAAAACGACTTAAAAAAAAATGTCTTTTAAATATTTATGAGTAGGTGGTAGTCACAATAACCCTAAAAAGCATGGAAATACCTTATATGAGAAAACAGAACAACTTTACCAAAAAGTTTTCTTTTAAGTGTTTTTTTTTTTTTTTTTAGTTACTTACATAGCAAAGAGCTGAAACACATGCAAAACACCCTTTAAGGAGAAAGAGAAAAACATTACCAAAAACAAGGAGGAGGCAGTAGGCACCTGCCGAAACGATAATTACTCCCGGTGAGGTCTAAAGCACAGTTCAGGGGGTGCTGTGAACTTATCATTAAACCCAGCAGTGACCTCACTGAACGTTTCCCTTTGTGTCTCACAACACAAGGGGGCAGTCACAGCCTGCCTTCTAAAGACAACTCTCTTCCTTCACACAAAACTACAAGCACCTAATAACACACACACCCTTCACTCAAATATTTTAAAATCATCATGGCGACTCCTACACCAGCCTCGGAGTCCTCATCTGGGGAGGGGACCATAAATGTCCCCAGGTCGGACTGCCTTTCTGTCGACGACCCTAAGTGTCTTGACACCCCACTCAACTTTTTCTTCATTAACTTCTGCAACATTCGCGGTCTAAGATCTAATTTTCAGTCTGTAGAACACCACCTCTCCTCTTCTAAACCTCATCTTCTTTTCCTCACTGAAACTCAGGTGTCTGAGGCAACTAACAGTAGCCCCTTTTCTATTCCCTCTTACTTTCTCTATCCTCGTTTTCGATCCAAACCTGGATGCTGTGTTTATGTGCGCAGTGACTTAACCTACTCTCGTGCCCAAACTCTTGAATCTTCCGAGTTTTCCACCATCTGGCTACGACTACAGAGTCACTCTCAAACTAAATTTATCTGTGCTGTATACCTCTCACCTAACTCATCTAACTATAAAAAATTCTTTGACTATTTAACTTCCAAAGTGGAGCACATTCTGACTCTCTTCCCTTTTGCAGATATCTCCATTCTTGGAGACTTCAATGTTCACCACCAGCTTTGGCTTTCCTCTCCCTTCACTTACTATCCTGGTGAACTAGCCTTCAACTTTCCTATACTCCATGACCTAGAGCAATTGGTGCAACACACTACTCGTATTCCTGACCGTTTTGGAGATACGCCCAACATTCTTGACCTTTTCCTGACCTCTAATCCTTCTGCTTATGCTGTCACCCTTTCTTCTCCGTTGGGTTCCTTCGATCAAAATCTCATATCTGTACCTTGTCCTCTCGCTCCAATCCCTCCTCAGGATCCCCCTAAGCGAAGGTGCCTCTAGCGTTTTGCCTCTGCTAGTTGGGGGGACCTGAGGAGGTATTTTTCTGACTTTTCTTGGAATGACTACTGCTTCCGTGTCAGAGACCCGTCTTTGTGTGCTGAGCACATAACAGGGGTGATAGTGTCTGGCATGGAGGCGTACATTCCTCACTCTTTTTCTCGACCTAAACATTCCAAACCTTGGTTTAACACAGCTTGATTTCGTGCTATACATGGTAGAGAAGTAGCCCACAAAAGGTACTTAAGCCTTCCATCACAAGATCTAACTCCTCTCGTAACTTCTGGCATCTGGCCAAAAATATCTCCAATAACTTTGCTTCTTCTTCTTTCCCTCCTTTATTTCAACTAGATGGCACCACTGCTATCACATCTATTTCTAAAGCTGTACTCTTCGCTCAAACTTTTGCTAAAAACTCTACCTTGGACGATTCAGGGCTTGTTCCTCCCTCTCCTCCACCCTCTGACTACTTCATGCTACCTATTAAAATTCTTCGCAATGATGTTTTCCATGCCCTTGCTGGCCTAAACTTTCGGAAGGCTTATGGACCTGATGGGGTCCCTCCTATTGTTCTCCGAAACTGTGCCTCCGTGCTTGCACTTTGCCTAGTCAAACTCTTTCAGCTCTGTCTGTCAAAATCTACCTTTCCTTCTTGCTGGAAGTTTGCCTACATTCAACCTGTTCCTATAAAGGGTGACCGTTCTACTCCCTCAAACTACCGTCCTATTGCTTTAATTTCCTGCCTATCTAAAGATTTTGAATCTATCCTCAACAGAAAGATTCTTAAACATCTATCTTTTCACAAACTTCCATCTAATCACCAGTATGGGTTCCGTCAAGGCCGCTCTACTGGTGATCTTCTGGCTTTCCTTACTGAGTCTCTTTTAGATATTTTGGTGAAACTTTTGTTGTTGCCTTGGACATATCAAAAGCTTTTTAATAGAGTCTGGCACAAAGCTTTGATTTCCAAACTACCCTCCTACGGCTTCTATCCTTCTCTCTGTAACTTCATCTTAAGTTTCCTTTCTGACCGTTCTATTGCTGCTGTGGTAGACGGTCACTGTTCTTCTCCTAAATGTATTAACAGTGGTGTTCCTCAGGGTTCTGTCCTGTAACCCACTCTCTTCTTATTATTTATCAATGATCTTCTAAACCAAACTTCTTGCCCTATCCACTCCTAAGCTGATGATACCACCCTGCACTTTTCCACGTCTTTTCATAGACGTCCAACCCTTAAAGAGGTAAACATTTCAGGCACGGAAGCCACAGAATGCTTGATTTCTGATCTTTCTTAAAATTTCTGATTGGGATAGAGCAAACTAGGTATTGTTCAGTGCCTCAAAAAATTCAATTCCTTCATCTATCAACTCGACACAACCTTCCTGACAACTATCCCTTCATCTTCAATGACACTCAACTGTCCCCCTCTTCTAAACTGAACATCTTCGGTCTGTCCTTTACTTATAATCTGAACTGGAAACTTCTGCTGCTAACTCTTATTCGTCCATGTATGGAGTATGCTTCACATGTCTTGAGGGGGTTCCACTCATACTGCTCTTCTAGACAGGCTGGAATCAACAGCGTTTCGTCTCATCAACTCCTCTCCTCTAAATGACTGTCTTCAGCCTCTCTCTCACCGCCGCAATGTTGCATCTCTAGCTATCTTCTAACACTATTTTCATGCTAACTGCTCTTCTGATCTTGCTAACTGCATGCCTCCCCTCCTTCCGCGGCCTCGCTGCACAAGACTTTCTTCTTTCTCTAACCCCTATTGCTGTCCTCCTCTCTAATGCAAGAGTTAACCGGTATTCTCAATCATTCATTCCTTTCTCTGGTAAACTCTGGAATTCTCTGCCTGTTTCTGCATTTCCACCTTCCTATGACTTGAATTCCTTCAAGAGGGAGGTTTCAAGACACTTATCCATCAATTTTTGACTACTGCCTTGACCCTTTTATGAGACTGGCATTTTAGTGGGCATTTTTTTTATTTTATTTATTTTTTTTGTTTCCCTTGGCCAGTATCCTTCCTATATGAAAAAAGGAAAAAGAAAAGTATTTTGAGTGTTTTGAAGTTTTTAGAAAAACACCGAAAATGCAGGAAAAGATCCTTATATGGGGAAACAAAAAGGCATTACAAAAAAAACGTGTATTATGAGAGTTTTTCAGCTTCTTATGTACCAAAGCGGTAAAAGGCATGAAAAGCACTCTATATGTAGAAACACAAGAACACTACAAAAAAAAATAAATAAATAAATAACTGTCTCACATTGTTAAGTACTAAATGCCAAAATGCATGCACAACACCCTTTATGGGAAATGGAAGCAAGATTTATAGAAATGTCTTTTTTGGGTTTTTTTTTCATCGTGTTAGGCAGTAAAATGCTAAAAACCATGGAAAACACCCTATATAGAAAAAAAAAACACCAAAAAATGTGTCTTTTAAATTTTTTCAGCTTCTTACATACTAAAACCCTAAAACTCAAGCAAAACACCCTTTTTAGAAAAAAAAACACAATAACTTTACAATAAACGTGTATTTTGTTTGTTTTGAGCTTGTTACGTTGGTGTTAGGCACCAAAAAGCTAAATAAAAAAAAAAAAAAAAGCAAGGAAATCACCCTCTATGGGAATACAAAACTATAAGAAAAACGTGCCATTTTTTTTTTTAGCTTGTTTTTGAACTTCTTGCGTACATAAACGCTAAAACGTATGTAAAACACCATTCATGATTAAACAGAATAACATTACCGAAAACAAGTATTTTGAGTGTTTTTGAGCTTCTTACATTGAAAAACACCCAACTGCATGCAAATTACCCTATATGGGAAAATGAAATGACATTACGAAAAACATGTATTATGAGTGTTTCTAAGGTACCAAAATGTTAAAATGCGTTAATAGGACTCTATATGGAGAAACAGAACAATATTACCACAAATGTGTTTTTTTGAGAATATTTCACATTATTAGATACCAAACCACCAAAATGCATGTATAGCACCCTCGATGGGGAAAGGAAACGACATTTTCAGAAACGTGTCTTTTGAGTGTTTTTGAGCGTGTTAGGCACCAAGACGCTTGAAAAAAAACATGGCAATCAGCCTACATAAGAAAACAAAACAACGTAAGCAAAAACGTGTTTTTGAAAGTGTTTTTGAGGTACTTACTAAAACGCTAAAACGCAGGGAAAACATCTTTTACGGAGAAACACAATAACTTTACCAATAATGTGAATTTTGAGTGTTTTGAGCTTGTTACGTACAAAAACGCCAAAATGCATGGAAAATACCCTATATGGAGAAAGGAAAGAACATTACGAGAAACGTGTATTATGAAAGTTTTTGAGCTCGTTAGGTATCAAAACGCTACTACGCACAAATAGCACTCTATATGGAGAAACAGGAAAACATCACCAAAAATATGTATTTTGAGTGTATTTCACATTATTACGTACAAAAATGTAATGTAATGGAATACAGTACAAGAATGTAATGGACGCAAAGCACCTTATATGGGTAAAGGAAACTATATATCTAAAATTGTCTATTTTCACCCTTTATAAGCGTGCTAGCCACAAAAACCAGGAAAAGCATGGAAAGCACCTCATATTAGAAAACAAAACATAACTAATAAAAAAGTCTCTTTTTTAGTGTTTTTGAGCTACTTATGTACAAAAACGCATGGAAAAAAAAAACATTTTTGGAGAAATACATTACCAAAAACGTGTATTTTGCGTGTTTTTGAGCTTGTTACGTAGAAAAAATAACAAATTGCATGCATGGAACTCAATATGGCGAAACGAAAAGACATTACGTGAAACATGTATTATGAGAGTTTATGATCTTAGGTTCTAAAATAATGAAACGCATGAATTGCATTTTATATGTGCAACCAGATCATTACCAAAAAAGGTGTATTTTAATCGTTAGAATGTTAGATACCAAAATGCCAAAATGCATGCAAAGCCCCTTATATGGGGAAACAAAATGATGTTACAAGAAACGTGTTTTTGAGTGTTTTTGAGCGTGTTAAGTCCCAAAATGATAAAAAGCATGGAAAGCATCCTACATGGGGATACAAAGCAATATTTCAAGAAACATGTCTTTTATTTTATTTTATTGTATTTTATTATTTTTTTTAGTTACATACCAAAACGCTGAAACGCATGCAAAACACTCTTTTTGGAAATACATAATTACATGACCAAAAACAAGAATTTTTGGTGTTTTTTTTTCAGCTTGTTATGTTAAAAACGGTTAAATTCTTGCAAAACAGTTTATATTAGGAAACAATAAAACATTACGAGAAACGTGTTTTATGACTGTTTTTAAGGTAACAAAATGGAAAAACGCGTTAATAACACTTTATACAGGGAAAGAAAACATTATCAAGAATATCTATTTTGAGTGTTTTTCATATTGTTTGGTTACAAAACACCAAAATGCATGTAAAGCCCCTTTATATGGGAAAACGAAACGACATTAAAAGAAACGCATCTTTTGAGTGTTTTTGTATATGGTAGGCATCGAAACACTAAAAAGCATGGAAAGCACCCTATATGCGAATAGAAAATATTATTACCAAAAATGTGTCTATTGTGTTTTTTTTTTTTTTAGCTAATTACGTACCAAAACTCTAAAATGAGTGAAAAAAAAACAACAACACATTATGCAGAAACATAAAAACATTAACAAAAAACAGGTATTTTGAGTCTTTTTTAGCTTGTTACATATAAAAACGCCAACAAAGCATGGAAGATACACTATAAAGGGAAAATGAAAGGACCTTATAGGAGACGTGTATTATGAGTGTTGTTGAGCTTCTTAGATACCAAAACGCTAAAACGCATAAATAGCACTTTATATGGAGAAACAGAAAAACATTACAAAAAATGGATCTTTTTAGTGTATTTCACATTGTTAGGTACCAAACGCGAAAATGCATGCAACGCACCCAATATGGGGAAAAAAACTACACTTCCAGAAATGTCTTTTGAGTATTTATGGGCATATTAGGTAATAAAATAAAAAGAAAAGCATAAAAAGCACCTTATATGGGATAACATATCAAATAAAAAAAAAAGTGTCTTTTGAATGTTTTGAGGTATGCACCAAGGCGATAAAAAAAATCTTTATTGTTAATCAGAAAAAAAAAAACAGGTTTTTGAATGTTTTTGAGCTTGTTACGTTGAAAAACGCCAAAATGCATGCAAAATACCCTGTATGGGGTAACTAAAAATGTATGACTAGGTACGTGTATTATCTGTGTTTTTTTTTTATTTAGCTTTTTTAGGTACCAAAACGCTAAAACGTGTTAATAGCACTCTATATGGAGAAAAAAACATCATTAACAAAAAGAAAAATTTTTTTCATTGTTTTTCATACTGTTAGGTACCAAAATGCCAAAATATGAGCAAAACATTCAATATAGGAATATAAATAATTACCCAAAACGTGCATTTTGAGTGTTTTTCAGCTTCTTATATACCAAAAAGCTAAAACATATATTTTGTTTTTCCCTTATGGAAAAATCTTACCAAACCAAAAACATTAAAAAAACTTTTTTTGTGTGTGTGTGTTTTTTGAGCTATTTAATTACCAAAATGCAAAAACGGATGTAAAACGTTTTGTGTTTTGAGAAACACAATAGCTTTACCGAAAAAGTGTATTTTCAGCGTTTATGGGTGTGTTACGTAGAAAAATGCCAAAATCCATGCAAATGAATCTAAGCTTCCTAAATATGAAAATACTACAACGTATGAAAAGCACTTTATATACAGAAACAGAACTGCAATACAAAAAACGTGCATTTTCAGTGTTTTCACATTGTTAGGTACCAAAACACAAAATACATTTATATATATATATATATATATATATATATATATATATATATATATATATATATATATATATATATATATATATATATATATATATATATATATATATATATATATATATATATATATATGAGGAACACTGGCCAAGGGCAGCAAAAATCCTATAAAAAAAAAAATTTCACTGAGATACCAGTCCCAGAAAAGGGTCCAAAGCGGTATTCAAACATTGAAGGATAAGCGTCTTGAGACCTCCCTCTTGAAGAAATTCAAGTTATAGGAAGTTGAAATACAGAAGCAGGCAGGGAGTTCCAGAGTTTACCAGAGAAAGGGATAAATGATTGAGAATACTGGTTAACTCTTGCATTAGAAAGGTGGACAGAATAGGGGTGAGAGAAAGAATACTGTCTTCTGCAGCGAAGCCACAGGAGGAGAGGAGGCATGCAGTTGGCAAGATCAAAAGAGCAATTAGCATGAAAATAGCGGTAGAAGATAGATAGAGATGCAACATTGCGGTGATGAGAGAGAGACTGAAGACAGTCATTTAGAGGAGATTCCACCCTGTCTAGGCATGGAAAGCTTCCTGTATGGAGAAACGAAAGAACTTTACCAGAAACGTGTCTTTTGAGTTATTTGGAGCATGTTAGACACCAAAATGTTAAAAAAAGCATGGAAATCTCCCTATATACAAATTCAAAAGAATAAATACATGTTTTTTTTTCTTTTATTAATCTTTTTCAATGTCTTAAGTACCAAAACGCTGAAACGCGTGCAAAACACCCTTTATAAGTAAACAAAATAACTTTTCCAAAAACACATATTCTGAGTGTTTTTGGGCTTGTTATATTATAAAATGTCAAAATGCATGGAAAATACACTATGGGGAAACGAAAAGATTTTACAAGAAAGGTGTCTTATGATCGTTTTTGAGCTTCTTAGGTATCAAACGGGAAAATGCGTTAATATCACTCGATATGGAAAAAGAGAAGAACTTTACCAAAAACGTGAATTTTCATTGGTTTTAACATTGTTTGGTACAAAAACGCCAAGATGGTACAAAGCTTCTCCATGTATGGAGAAACAAAACGACGGTGGAATTTTTAGTATTTTCTGCATGTTAGTCACCAAAATTCTAAAAAGCATGAAAAAGCATCCTATATTTGGAAAAAAAAAACGAGACCTCCAGAAACGTCTCTTTTGAGTGTTTATGACCGAGCTAGGCATTAAAACGTTAAAAATGGAAATGCACTTTATATGGGAAAAGAAAACAACATCACCAAATTTTTTTTTTTTTTACTTCTTACGTACCCAAAAAAGCTAAATTACATCGAAAAGATCCCTTACTGAGAAACATAATAAGTACCAAAGAACGCTTGACTTCTGATCTTTCTAAAATTTCTGATTGGGGCAGAGCAAACTTGATATTGTTCAATGCCTCAAAAACTCAATTCCTCTATCTATCAACTCGACACAACCTTCCAGACAACTATCCCCTCTTCTTCAATGACACTCAACTGTTCCCCTCTTCTACACTGAACATCCTCGGTCTGTCCTTTACTTATAAACTGAACTGGAAACTTCACATCTCATCTCTAGCTAAAACAGCTTCTATGAAGTTAGGTGTTCTGAGACGTTTCCGCCAGTTTTTCTCATCCCCCCAGCTACTAATTCTGTACAAGGGCCTTATCCGTCCATGTATGGAGTATGCTTCACATGTCTAGGGGGGTTCCACTTATACTGCTCTTCTAGACAGGGTGGAATCAAAAGCTTTTCGTCTCATCAACTCCTCTCCTCTAACTGACTGTCTTCAGCTTCTTTCTCACCGCCGTAATGGTGCATATCTAGCTGTCTTCTACCGCTATTTCCATGCTAACTGCTCTTCTGATCTTACTAACCGCATCCCTCCCCTCCTTCCGCGGCCTCGCTGCACAAGACTTTTTTCTTTCTCTCACCCCTATTCTGTCCACCTCTCTAACGCAAGAGTTAACCAGTATTCTCAATCATTCATCCCTTTCTCTGGTAAACTCTGGAACTCTCTGAATGTTTCGGTATTTCCACCTTCCTATGACTTGAATTCCTTCAAGAGGGAGGTTTCAAGACACTTATTCACCAATTTTTGACCATTGCCTTGACCCTTTTATGGGAATGGCATTTCAATGGCCATATTTTTTTTATTGGATTTTTGTTGCCCTTGGCCAGTGTTCTTCTTGCATAAAAAAAAAAAAAAAAGTGTTTGAGCTATTTATGTACCAAAACGCTAAAACGCAGGTAAAACACGTTTTATGGAAAACAGAATAACTTTACGAAAAACAAGTATTTTCAGTATTTTTGATCTTGTTCTGTACAGAAACGCCAAAATGTAAAGAAATATGCAACACCAAAATGCAATGAAATAGTTTCTCCTATATGGGGAAACTAAAGAATATTATGAAGAAAGTGTATTATTAATTTTTTTGAGCATCTTAGGTACCAAAACTTGAAAACGCATGAATAAGTATTTCAAGTGTATTTCACATTGTTAGGTACCAAACTGCGAAAAAAAAAAAAAAAAAATATGTATATATATATATATATATATATATATATATATATATATATATATATATATATATATATATATATATATATATATATATATATATATATATATATATATATATATATATATATATATATATATATATATATATATATATATATATATATATATATATATATATATACATATTTTTTTTTTTTTTTTTTTCGCAGTTTGGTACCTAACAATGTGAAATACACTTGAAATACTTATTCATGCGTTTTCAAGTTTTGGTACCTAAGATGCTCAAAAAAATTAATAATACACTTTCTTCATAATATTCTTTAGTTTCCCCATATAGGAGAAACTATTTCATTGCATTTTGGTGTTGCATATTTCTTTACATTTTGGCGTTTCTGTACAGAACAAGATCAAAAATACTGAAAATACTTGTTTTTCGTAAAGTTATTCTGTTTTCCATAAAACGTGTTTTACCTGCGTTTTAGCGTTTTGGTACATAAATAGCTCAAACACTTTTTTTTTTTTTTTTTTATGCAGGAAGAACACTGGCAAAGGGCAACAAAAATCCAATAAAAAATATGGCCACTGAAATGCCAGTCCCATAAAAGGGTCAAAGCAGTGGTTAAAAAATTGGTGAATAAGTGTCTTGAAACCTCCCTCTTGAAGGAATTCAAGTCATAGGAAGGTGGAAATACCGAAGCAGGCAGGGAGTTCCAGAGTTTACCAGAGAAAGGGATGAATGATTGAGAATACTGGTTAACTCTTGCGTTAGAGAGGTGGACAGAATAGGGGTGAGAGAAAGAAAAAAGTCTTGTGCAGCGAGGCCGCGGAAGGAGGGGAGGCATGCAGTTAATAAGATCAGAAGAGCAGTTAGCATGAAAATAGCGGTAGAAGACAGCTAGATATGCAACATTGCGGCGGTGAGAGAGAAGCTGAAGACAGTCAGTTAGAGGAGAGGAGTTGATGAGAAGAAAAGCTTTTGATTCCACCCTGTCTAGAAAAGCAGTATGAGTGGAACACCCCCAGACATGTGAAGCATACTCCAAATATGGACGGATAAGGCCCTTGTACCGAGTTAGCAGCTGGGGGGGGGGGTGAGAAAAACTGGCGGATATGTCTCAGAACACCTAACTTCATAGAAGCTGTTTTAGCTAGAGATGAGATGTGAATTTTCCAGTTCAGATTATAAGTAAAGGAGAGACCGAGGATTTTCAGTGTAGAAGAGGGGGACAGTTGAGTGTCATTGAGGAAGAGGGGATAGTTGTCTGGAAGGTTGTGTCGAGTTGATAGATGGAGGAATTGAGTTTTTGAGGCATTGAACAATATCAAGTTTGCTCTGCCCCAATCAGAAATTTTAGAAAGATCAGAAGTCAAGCGTTTTTTGGTAGTTATTATGTTTCTCAGTAAGGGATGTTTTTGATGTAATTTAGCCATTTTTGGTACGTAAGAAGCTAAAAAAAAAAAAGAAGTTTTTGGTAATGTTTTCTTTTCCCATATAAAGTGCATTTTCATTTTCAACGTTTTAATGCCTAGCTCGGTCATAAACACTCAAAAGAGACTTTTATGGAAGTCTCGTTTCTTTTCCCAATATAGGATGATTTCCATGCTTTTTAGAATTTTGGTGACTAACATGCAGAAAATACTCAAAAAAAAAAATTCTTCCACTGTCGTTTTGTTTCTCCATACATGGAGAAGCTTTGTACCATCTTGGAGTTTTGGTACCAAACAATGTTAAAACCACTGAAAATTCACGTTTTTGGTAAAGTTGTTCTCTTTTTCCATATCGAGTAATATTAACGCATTTTCCTGTTTGATACCTAAGAAGCTCAAAAACGATCATAAGACACCTTTCTTGTAAAATCTTTTCGTTTCCCCATAGTGTATTTTCCATGCATTTTGACATTTTATAATATAACAAGCCCAAAAACACTCAGAATATATGTTTTTTGGAAAAGTTACTTTGTTTAGTTATAAAGGGTGTTTTTCATGTGTTTCAGCGTTTTGGTACATAAGACGTTAAAAAAGAATAATAAAAGAAAAAAAAACATGTATTTATTCTTTTGAACTTGTATATAGGGAGATTTCCATGCTTTTTTTAGCATTTTGGTGTCTAACATGCTCCAAATAACTCAAAAGACACGTTTCTGGTAAAGTTCTTTCGTTTCCCCATACATGAAGCTTTCCATGCCTAGACAGATTGGAATCTCCTCTAACTGACTGTCTTCAGTCTCTCTCTCATCACCGCAATGTTGCATCTCTATCTATCTTCTACCACTATTTTCATGCTAATTGCTCTTTTGATCTTGCCAACTGCATGCCTCCCCTTCTCCTGTGGCTTCGCTGCACAACACAGTCTTCTTTCTCTCACCCCTATTCTGTCCACCTTTCTAATGCAAGAGTTAACCAGTATTCTCAATAATTTATCCCTTTCTCTGGTAAACTCTGGAACTCCCTGCCTGCTTCTGTATTTCCACTTCCTATGACTTGAATTCCTTCAAGAGGGAGGTCTCAAGACGCTTATCCTTCAATGTTTGAATACCGCTTTGGACTCTTTTCTGGGACTGTTATCTCAGTGAACTTTTTTTTTTTTTATTGGATTTTTGCTGCCCTTGTCCAGTGTTCCTCATATATATATATATATATATATATATATATATATATATATATATATATATATATATATATATATATATATATATATATATATATATATATATATATATATATATATATATATATATATATATATATATATATATATATATATATATATATATATATATATATGTATATAAATGTATTTTGGCGTTTTGGTACCTAACAATGTGAAAACACTGAAAATGCACGTTTTTGGTAATGTAGTTCTGTTTCTGTATATAAAGTGCTTTTCATGCGTTGTAGCATTTTCATATCTAAGAAGTTTAGATTCATTTGCATGCATTTTGGCATTTTTTTCTACGTAACACACCCATAAACGCTCAAAATACACGTTTTCGGTAAAGCTATTGTGTTTCTCAAAACACAAAACGTTTTACATTCGTTTTTGCATTTTGGTACGTAAATAGCTCAAAAACACTAAACAAAAAAAAAAAGAAGTTGTTTTGTAATGTTTTGGTTTGGTAAGGTTTTTTCATAAAGAAAAAACAAAATATATGTTTTAGCATTTTGGTACATAAGAAGCTGAAAAACACTCAAAATGTACGTTTTGGGTAATTATTTATATTCCTATATTGAATGTTTTGCTCCCATTTTGGCATTTTGGTACCTAACAGTATGAAAAACAATAAAAAAAAAAAATTTGGGTAATGCTGTTGTTTCTCCATATAGAGTGCTATTAACACGTTTTAGCGTTTTGGTACCTAAAAAAGCTAAAAAAAAAAAAAAACACAGATGATACACGTATCTGGTAATACATTTTTAGTTTCCCCATACAGGGTATTTTGCATGCATTTTGGCGTTTTTCAACGTAACAAGCTCAAAAACATTCAAAAACCTGTTTTTGTTATTTTTTTTTCTGATTAACAATAAAGAGTGTTTTGCATGCGTTTAAGCGTTTTGGTACATGAAAAAAAAAAAGAAAGAACACAAAAGATACGTTTTCAGTAAAGTTTTATTTTTTGCTTTTATTTCCATGTAGTGTGATTTCCATGTTTTTTAGTGTTTTGGTGCCTAAACACTCAAAAGACACGTTTATAATAATGTCGTTTGGTTTCTCTTTATAGAGAGCTTTGCATGTATTTTTAGTCTTTTGGTACCTAAGAATGTGAACTCAAAATACTCGTTTTTTGGTAATGTCGTTCTGTTTCTCTATATAGAGTGCTCAAAAACTCTTATAATACAGGTTTCTCGTTATGTCTTTTTGTTTCCCCATATAGAGTACTTTGCATGCATTTTGCCATTTTCTACATAAAAAGCAAAAAATAAATAAAGAAAAACACACGTTTTTGATGAAGTTATTGTGTTTATAAATTGTGTTTTAGCTGCGTTTTACCGCCTTGGTGCGTACCTCAAAACATTCAAAAGACACTTTTTTTTTTTATTTGATATGTTTTCCCATATAAGGTGCTTTCTATGCTTTTTTTTTTTTATTACCTAATATGCCCATAAACACTCAAAAGACATATTTCTGGAAATGTAGTTTCTTTTCCCAATATTGGGTGCGTTGCATGCATTTTCGCGTTTGGTACCTAACAATGTGAAATACACTGAAAGATCCATTTTTTGTAATGTTATTCTGTTTCTCCATATAAAGTGCTATTTATGCGTTTTAGAGTTTTGGTATCTAAGAAGCTCAACAACACTCATAATACACGTGTCCTGTAATGTCTTTTTATTTTCCCTTTATAGTGTATCTTCCATGCTTTTTGGCGTTTTTATACGTAACAAGCTCAAAAAGACTCAAAATACCTGTTTTTTGTTAATGTTTTTATGTTTCTGCATAATGTGTTGTTTTTTTTTTCACCCACTTTAGCGTTTTAGTACGTAATTAGCTAAGAAAAAAAAAAACACAATAGACACATTTTTGGTAATAATATTTTCTATTCGCATATAGGGTGCTTTCCATGCTTTTTAGTGTTTTGTTGCCTAACATATACAAAAACACTCAAAAGATGCCTTTCTTTTAATGTCGTTTCGTTTTCCCATATAAAGGGGCTTTACATGCATTTTGGTGTTTTGGTACCAAACAATGTGAAAAACACTCAAAATAGATGTTCTTGATAATGTTTTCTTTCCCTGTATAAAGTGGTATTAACGCGTTTTTCCGTTTTTATTACCTTAAAAACTTAAAAACAGTCATAAAACACGTTTCTCGTAATGTTTTATCGTTTCCTAATATAAAGTGTTTTGCAAGAATTTAACCGTTTTTAACATAACAAGCTTAAAAAAAAAAAAAAACACCAAAAATACTTGTTTTTGGTCATGTAATTATGTATTTCCAAAAAGAGTGTTTTGCATGCGTTTCAGCGTTTTAGTATGTAAGTAAAAAATAAATAAATAAAATACAATAGAATAAAATAAAAGACATGTTTCTTGTAATATTGCTTTGTATCCCCGTGTGGGATACTTTCCATGCTTTTTATCATTTTAAGACATAACACGCTCAAAAACACTCAAAAACACGTTTCTTGTAACATCATTTTGTTTCCCCATATAAGGGGCTTTGCATGCATTTTGGCATTTTGGTATCTAACATTCTAACGATTAAAATACACCTTTTTTGGTAATGATCTGTTTGCACATATAAATTCACATATGCAATTCATGCGTTTCATTATTTTAGAACCTAAGATCAAAAACTCTCATAATACATGTTTCACGTAATGTCTTTTCGTTTCCCCATATAGAGTTCCTTGCATGCAATTTGTTATTTTTTCTACATAACAAGCTCAAAAACACGCAAAATACACGTTTTTGTTAATGCGTTTCTCCAATTTTTTTTTTACATGCGTTTTTTGTACATAAGTAGCTCAAAAACACTAAAAAA
Source organism: Scylla paramamosain (assembly GCF_035594125.1). Classification (NCBI taxonomy): domain Eukaryota; kingdom Metazoa; phylum Arthropoda; class Malacostraca; order Decapoda; family Portunidae; genus Scylla; species Scylla paramamosain. The sequence continues at coordinate 21,276,588 of NC_087151.1, forward strand.
GAGATTTTTTTAGTTATGTTTTGTTTTCTAATATGAGGTGCCTTCCATGCTTTTCCTGGTTTTTGTGGCTAGCACGCTTATAAAGGGTGAAAATAGACAATTTTAGATATATAATTCCATTTACCCATATAAGGTGCTTTGCGTCCATTACATTCTTGTACTGTATTCCAATACATTACATTTTTGTACGTAATAATGTGAAATACACTCAAAATACAGATTTTTGGTGATGTTTTCCTGTTTCTCTATATAAAGTGCTATTTGTGCGTATTAGCGTTTTGATACCTAACGAGCTCAAAAACTTTCATAATACACGTTTCTCGTAATGTTCTTTCCTTTCTCCATATAGGGTATTTTCCATGCATTTTGATGTTTTTGTACGTAACAAGCTCAAAAACACTCAAAATTCACGTTATTGGTAAAGTTATTGTGTTTCTCCGTAAAAGGTGTTTTCCCTGCGTTTTAGCGTTTTAGTAAGTACCTCAAAAACACTTTCAAAAACACGTTTTTGCTTAAGTTGTTTTGTTTTCTTATGTAGGCTGATTGCCATGTTTTTTTTTTTTTTAGCGTCTTGTTGCCTAACACGCTCAAAAACACTAAAAAGACACGTTTCTGAAAATGTCGTTTCCTTTCCCCATCGAGGGTGCTATACATGCATTTTGGTGGTTTGGTATCTAATAATGTGAAATATTCTCAAAAAACACATTTGTAGTAATGTTGTTCTGTTTCTCCATATAGAATCCTATTAACGCATTTTAACATTTTGGTACCTTAGAAACACTCATAATACATGTTTCTCGTAATGTCATTTCATTTTCCCATATAGGGTAATTTGCATGCAGTTGGGTGTTTTTCAATGTAAAAAGCTCAAAAACACTCAAAATACTTGTTTTCGGTAATGTTATTCTGTTTAATCATGAATGGTGTTTTACATACGTTTTTGCGTTAATGTACGCAAGAAGTTAAAAACAAACTAAAAAAAATGGCACATGTTTCTTATACTTTTGTATTCCCATAGAGGGTGATTTCCATGGTTTTTATTTATTTTTTTTATTTATTTATTTTTTTTAGCATTTTGTTGCCTAACAAGCTACAAAACATTCAAAAGACACGTTTCTGGGAATGTCGTTTTGGTACCTAAAAGCACAAAAACTCTCATTATACACTTTTCTCTTAATATCTTTTTTGTTTTCTTATAGAATACTTTCCATGGATTTTTGCATTTTTCTATGTAACAAGCTCAAAACAAACAAAATTCACGTTTTTTGTGAAGTTATTGTGTTTTTTTTTCTAAAAAGGGTGTTTTGCTTAAGTTTTAGGGTTTTAGTATGTAAGAAGATGAAAAAAACTCAAAAGACACTTTTTTGGTGTTTTTTTCTATATAGGGTGTTTTCCATTGTTTTTAGCATTTTGCTGCCTAACACGATGAAAAAAAAAAAAAATCAAAAAATACATTTCTATAAATCTTGCTTCCATTCCCCATAAAGGGTGTTGTGCATGCATTTTGGCATTTAGTACTTAACAATGTTAGACAGTCAATTTTTTTTTTTTTTTGTATTGTTCTTGTGTTTCTACATATAGGAGGGGCCCCATCAGGTCCAAAAGCCTTCCGAAGGTTTAGGCCAGCAAGGGCATGGAAAATATCATTGCGAAGAATTTTAATAGGTAGCATGAAGTAGTCAGAGGGTGGAGGAGAGGGAGGAACAAGCCCTGAATCGTCCAAGGTAGAGTTGTTAGCAAAAGTTTGAGCGAAGAGTACAGCTTTAGAAGTAAATGTGATAGCAGTGGTGCCATCTAGTTGAAATAAAGGAGGGAAAGAAGAAGAAGCAAAGTTATTGGAGAAATTTTTGGCTAGATGCCAGAAGTTACGAGAGGAGTTAGATCTTGTGATGGAAGGCTTAAGTACTTTTTGTGGGCCACCTCTCTACCATGTATAGCACGAAAACAAGCAGGGTTAAACCAAGGTTTGGAAGGTTTAGGTCGAGAAAAAGAGTGAGGAATATACGCCTCCATGCCAGACTCTATCACCCCTGTTATGTGCTCAGCACACAAAGACGGGTCTCTGACACGGAAGCAGTAGTCATTCCAAGGAAAGTCAGAAAAATACCTCCTCAGGTCTCCCCAACTAGCAGAGGCAAAACGCTAGAGGCACCTTCGCTTAGGGGGATCCTGAGGAGGGATTGGAGCGAGAGGACAAGATACATATATGAGATTGTGATCGGAGGAACCCAACGGAGAAGAAAGGGTAACAGCATAAGCAGAAGGATTAGAGGTCAGGAAAAGGTCAAGAATGTTGGGCGTATCTCCAAAACGGTCAGGAATACGAGTAGGGTGTTGCACCAATTGCTCTAGGTCTTGGAGTATAGCAATGTTGAAGGCTAGTTCACCAGGATGGTCAGTGAAGGGAGAGGAAAGCCAAAGCTGGTGGTGAACATTGAAGTCTCCAAGAATGGAGATCTCTGCAAAAGGGAAGAGAGTCAGAATGTGCCCCACTTTGGAAGTTAAATAGTCAAAGAATTTTTTATAGTTAGATGAGTTAGGTGAGAGGTATACAGCACAGATAAATTTAGTTTGAGAGTGACTCTGTAGTCGTAGCCAGATGGTGGAAAACTCGGAAGATTCAAGAGTTTGGGCACGAGAGTAGGTTAAGTCACTGCGCACATAAACACAGCATCCAGGTTTGGATCGAAAACGAGGATAGAGAAAGTAGGAGGGAATAGAAAAGGGGCTACTGTTAGTTGCCTCAGACACCTGAGTTTCAGTGAGGAAAAGAAGATGAGGTTTAGAAGAGGAGAGGTGGTGTTCTACAGACTGAAAATTAGATCTTAGACCGCGAATGTTGCAGAAGTTAATGAAGAAAAAGTTGAGTGGGGTGTCAAGACACTTAGGGTCGTCGACAGAAAGGCAGTCCGACCTGGGGACATTTATGGTCCCCTCCCCAGATGAGGACTCCGAGGCTGGTGTAGGAGACGCCATGATGATTTAAAAATTTTTGAGTGAAGAGTGTGTGTGTTATTAGGTGCTTGTAGTTTTGTGTGGAGGAAGAGAGTTGTCTTTAGAGGGCAGGCTGTGACTGCCCCCTTGTGTTGTGAGACACAAAGGGAAACGTTCAGTGAGGTCACTGCTGGGTTTAATGATAAGTTCACAGCACCCCCTGAACTGTGCTTTAGACCTCACTGGGAGTAATTATCGTTTCGGCAGGTGCCTACTGCCTGCGCCTTTTTTCTTTGGTAATGTTTTTCTGTTTCTCCTTAGAGGGTGTTTTGCATGCGTTTCAGCTTTTTGCTATGTAAGTAGCTAAAAAAAAAAAAAACACTAAAAAGAAAACTTTTTGGTAAAGTTGTTTTGTTTTCTCATATATGCTGTTTCCATACTTTTTAGGGTTATGGTGACTACCACGTACTCATAAATATTTAAAAGACATTTTTTCTTTTTTTAAAGTCGTTTCCTTTCCCCATATAGTATGCTTTCCATATATGCTGGCGGTTTGGTACCTAATAACGTAAAATACACTCAAAACACATATTTTTCGTAATTTTGTTCTCCTTCTCCATATTGAGTGTTATTCATGCTGTTTCAAGTTTTAATACCAAGAAGATCAAAAACACTTATAACAAACGTTTCTCAAAGTGCCCTTTTGTTTCCCTATGTAAGGTACTTTCCATGCATTTTTGCGATTTTTGTCCATAACAAGGTTAAAAACACTCAAATAACTTGTTTTTGTTAATGTTATTGTGTTTTTTTCAATAAAATATTTTTTTGCATTTTGGGCAAATGCTAAAAAAAAATAATAATTCTAAGTAAAAATGCAAAAAGATTTTGGATTTTTACTTAGAAAAATGCATTTTGCATTTTTCTAAGTAAAAAGTAAAAAAAAAAAACACCCGAAATACTTGTTTTTTGTAGTGTTATTTTAATTCATAGAGATTTTTTTTTTACATGGGCTTTAACGTTTTGACTTGTAAGTAGATCATAAACTATGAAAAGAAACGTGTTTCGTAATGTTTTGTTTTCCAGTATTAGGTTCTTCCCATGCCTTTTTTTTTTTTTTTTAGCGTTATAGTGACTAGCACGTTCATTAATAAGCAAAAGGCAGGTTTTATAAATCTCGTTTCTTTTTCTCATAAAGGGTGTTTTGCGTGCATTTTGGCGTTTTGGTACATAAAAATGTGAATTACAGTCAAAATACGTGTTTTTGGTAATGATATATTTTTCCATATAGAATGCTATTCATGCGTTTTCGAGTTATGCTACCTAAAAAGCTCAAAAACATTCATACGACACGGTTTTTCTAAGCTCCTTTCCTTTCCCCATATAGTGTACTTCCATATATTTTGGGATTTATGTACGTAACAAGCTCAAAACTCTTAAAAATACCCGTTTTTGGTAATGCTGTTGAGACGTCTCTTACGCGTTTCTGGAAATGTCGTTTCTTTTCCTCCTATATTGTGATTTGCATGCATTTTAGCGTTATGGCATCTAAAAATGTGAAATACACTTGGTATATTCATATTTTGTAATATTGTTCTTTTCACCAGAGTGCTATTCATGCGTTTTCGAGTTTTGGTACCTAAGAAACTCAAAAACTCTCATAATACATGTTTCTCATAATGTCTTTTCGTTTCCCCATATAGGGTACTTTCCCTGCAATTCTAAATTTTTCAACGTAACAACCTTAAAAATCTAAAAATACTTGTTTTTTTTTTTTGGTAATGTAATTCTCCTTAGCCATGCCTTTCAGCGTTTTGGTATGTAAGAAGTTAAAAAAAAAATTGTCCGAAGACACACTTAATGTTTCGTATTTGTGTTTTCCATGATTTTTATCGTTTTTTGGTACCTAACACTAAAAAAAAAAAAAAATAAAACACTGAAAAGACACGTTTCTGGTAATGTCTCTTGGTTTTTCCATATAGGGGGCATTTAATGCTTTTTGTGTTTTGTTATCTATCAATTTGAAAACCTCTAAAAAAAAAAAAACAAGTTTTTGGAGATATCCTTTTTCTCCAAAATAGAGCGCTAATCGTGCGTTTTAACATTTTGGTACCTAAGAAGCTTAAAACTCTCATAATAAAAGTTTCTTGTAATGTCTTTTCGTTATTCCGTTTAGTGTATTTTCCATGCATTTTGGCTTTTTTACGTAATAAGCTAAAAAAAAACCCTCAAAATACACTTTTTTAGTAAAGTTATTGTGTTTCCCCCATAAAGGGTGTTTTGCATGAGTATTAGCTCAGTATGCACCTCAAAAACACTCAAAAGACACGTTTTCGGTAATGTTGTTATCCTTTCCCTTATAAGGTGTTTTCTATGCTTTTTAGCGTTTTAGTGCCTAGCACGCTCATAACCACTCAAAAGACACGTTTCTGGAAATCATGTTTCCTTCTCCATATAAGGTGCTATTTATGCATTTTCGCATTTTGGTACCTATCAATGTTAAAAACACTTAAAAATGCACGTTTTTGGTAATATTGTTTTGTTTCTACATATGGAATGCTATCCATCCGTTTTAGCGCTGATACCTGAAATATAGAGTGCTTTTCATGCATTTTATTGTTTAGATATCTAAGAAAAAAAATTATAATACATGTTTCTCGTAATGTCATTTCGTTTCCTTATACAGGATACTTTGGACGCATTTTGGCATTTTTCTACGTAACAAGCTCAAAAACTCAGATTACTAATATTTTTGTAATAGCTTATTTTTCCTTATAAAGGGTGCTTTACAAACGTCTTAGCGTTTTGGCTAAAAAACTACTGTCTTTTTTGGTAATGTTGGTTTGTTTTCCCATATAATTTGCTTTCCATACTTTTTAGCGTTATGGTTCGTAGCACGCTCATAAATACTCAAAAGACATGTTTTTTTTTCTAAATCTCGCGTGCATTTTGGCGTTTTCGTACCTAAGAATGAGAAACACGCTCAAAATAGACGTTTTTGGTAATGTTCTCTTTCTCCTTATAGAGTGCTATTCATGCATTTTAGCGTTTTTGGTGCCTAAGAAACTCAAAACACTCAAAATACACGGTTCTCGTAATGTCCTTTCCTTTATATTTTGGTGTTTTTGTACGTAAGTAGTTAAAAACGCACAAAATACTTGTTTTTAGTTAGGTTGTTTTCTGATTCCATATATGGTGCTTTCCATGCTGTTTAGCGTTTTGGTGCCTAATATCCAGGAAAACACTCAACAGATACGTTTCTTGTAATGTCTTTTCTTTTCCCCATATAAGGGGATGCATTTCTACATACATTTCTGCATACATTTCTGCGTTTTGGTACCTAACAATGTAAAAAAACAATAAAAATACACGTTTTTCGTGATGTTTTTTTTTTGCTTTTCTCCATATAGAGTGCTATTAACAGTTTTCGCGTTTTCTCACCTATAATAATAATAATAATAATAATAATAATAATAATAATAATAATAATAATAATAATAATAATAATAATAATAATAATAATAATAATAAAAAAATAGTAATAATGCATAATTCTGATAATGTCTTTTCATTGCCCTATATGGAGGAGTTTGCATGCTTTTTGGTATTTCTCTACGTAACAAGCTGAAAAACACTCAAAATACACGATTTTGGTAAATTTATTCTATTATTACACATTAGAGGTGTTTTCATGCGTTTCCTACGAAAGTAGCTAAAAAAATGAAAATAATCGTTTTTGTAATGATATTTTGATTTCCCATATAGGGTGTTTTCCATGTTTTTTTTTCATTTTGGTGCCTAGCACGCCCATAAACAGTCAAAAGACACGTTTGTGGAAATTTCTTTTCCTTTTCTTATATAAAGTGCTTTACATGCATTTTGAGGTTTTGATATCTAACAATGTTAAATGCCCTCAAAATACTCTTTTTTGTAGCGTTGTTTTTTTTTTTTCTCTGCATAAAGTCCTACTCATGCGTTTTAGCATTTTGTTACCTAAAAAAGCCCAAAAATTCATAATACACGTTTCTCGTAATGTCTTTTCGTTTCCCCATGTAGAGTATTTTGCATGATTTTTTTCTTTTTCTACGTAACAAGCTAAAAACACACACAAGGTATTGATTTTTAGTAATGTTATTCTGTTTCGCCATAAAAGGTTGTTTTCCATCCGTTTTAGCGTTCTGGTACGTAAATACCTCAAAAGACTGAAAAAAGGTCGTTATCTGTAATGTTGTTTTCTTTTCCCATAGAGGTTCCTTTCCATGCTTTTTAGCGATATGGTGCTTACCACACTCGTCAAAGATATATATTTTTTGAAATCTCGTTTCCTTTCTCCAGTTAATGTGCTTTGTATGCATTTTGGTTGTTTGATACCTAAAGATGTGATATACATTTAAAATACACGTTTTTGTTAATGTTCTGTTTCTCCATATAGAGTGTTATGTGCTCTCGAGTTTTGGTATCTAAAAAAAAACACTAATAATAAACAATTCTCATAATGTCCTTTCGTTTCCCCATATAGGATACTTTCTACACATTTTGCGCGTTTTTTTGTACGTAACATGAGGAAAAACACTCAAAATACTTTTTTATTTTTTTTTTTGGTAACGTTATTGTGTTTTCCCATAAGGGATGTTTTCCCTGCGTTTTATCGTTTTGGTACATAAATAGTTCAAAACACTCAAAAGACATGATTTTAGTAATCTTGTTTTCTTTTTCCATATAAAGTGTTTTCCTTTTTTTTTTTTTGTAGCGTTTTGCTGCCTAACACGCTCATGAACACTCGAAAGGCACTTTTCTGGAAATGTTGTTTTTTTTTTCGCCTTATAGAGTGCTGTGCATGCATTTTGGCGTTTTGGTACCTAAATCATGTGAAATACACTAAAATAAAGGTTTTTAGTAATGTTCACTTTCTCCATTTAGAGTGCTATTCATGTTTTATCACGTTTTGTTACATAAGAAGGTAAAAAAACACTCATAATAAACGTTTCTCATAATATTCTTTCGTTTCCTCATATAGTGTACTTTCCATGTATTTTGGCGTTTTTGTACGTAACAAGCTCAAAACACTCAATTTTTTATATTTTGGTAATACTATTCTGTTTCTTCTTACAGGGTGTTTTGCATGCGTTTTAGCGTTTTGGTACGTAAGTAGCCGAAAAAGATAAGTTTTTGGTAAAGTTCTTTTCTATTCCCATATTAGGTGCTTTCCATAGTTTTTGTTTTTTTCTTAGAGTTTTGGAGCTTAACATGCACAAAAATACTCAAAATATGTTTCTAGTAATGTTATTTCATTTCTCAATATAATTGACTTTGCAAGCATTTTTGCGTTTTTTGGTACCTAAAAAAGAAAAACACTTGAAATTCAAGTTTTTGGTTATGTTCTTTTTCTCGATATAGGGTGTTACTGATGCGATTTCGCGTTTTGGTACCTAAAAAGCTCAAAACTCTCATATCTGAAATGTCTCTTATCTGAATGTCTTTTGTTTCTCCATAAAGGGTTATTTGAGCTTTAGCGTTTTGATACTTAAATAGTTAAAAAACACACACACAAAAAAAATGTTTTTGTCAATGGTGTTTCGTTTCTCCATATAGAGTGCTATTAACGCCTTTTCACCTTTTTGTACCTAAGAAATAAAAAAAAAATGCTCATAATTCGCTTCTCTTAATGTCTTTTACTTTCCCATATAGGGTACTTTCTATGGATTTTGGCCTTGTACTTGGGGAAACAGAACAACATTTTTTAAAAAATGTGTGCTTTAAGTATTTTCAGTTTGTTAGGTACAACAAAAAAAAAAAATTCCAAAAGCATGAGTTTTAATTGCTTTTCAGCTTGTTAGGGACGAAATTGCCAAATACATGCAAATTAGCATATATAATGAAACGATATAATCACAAACGTGTATATGTTTTTTTTTTTTTTTTTAAAGTTCAAAGGTATCAAAAAAGTTATGTTCCGGAGGAACATAACTTTATCAAAAACGTGTGTACTTCGTGTTTTTAAGTTCATTAGGTGCAAAAACGCCTAAACATATGCAATGTAGCATATATGAGGAAACAACGATATTACCACAAACGTATCTTATGAGTGTTTTTTTAAGATTCTTCGGTGCTGAAACGCTAAAACTTATGAATATTTCTCTATATTGGGGGAACAAAAAAAAGCATCATTACAAAAATGTGTATTATGAGTGTGATTCACCATGTTACGTACCAAAACGCCAAAATGCAGAGAAAGAACCCTTTCTGAAGAAAAAATAAATAAAAAAAAATCAGCATATAATATTAAAAAAACGTGTGTTTTAAGTGTTTTTGTTATATATCAAAATGACAAAACCTATGCAAAGGTTCCAGTATAGGGAAACAAAACGAAATAATCACAAACAAAAGCTATCAGGATGCTAAAACACAAAAATAGTACTCTATATTCTGAAACAGAACAACATTAAGAAAAGCGTTATGAATTATGAATCTTATTCACTATGATAGATGCGAAAACTTCAAAATGCTTACCTGTATGCATATATACCTATATTAAGAAACACATCTATATTACCAAAAACCTCCATCATGACTGTTTTTTTTTATTTAGTTAGATATCTTAAGATATCTTAAGATATCTTATTAGAAAATAAAACAACTGCCAAAAACATGTTTTTTTCAGGTTTTGCGTATCAAAACGCTAAAATTCATGAAAAACATCCCTTAAGGAGAAACAGAACAATCTCACAAATAAAGTGTTTTTTTGAGTGCTTTTTTTTTTTTTTTGAGCTTCTTACGTACCAAAACTCTAAAATACATGCAAAACTCTCTGTCCACAGGAACATAACAACATTACCAATAATGTGTGTTTTAAGTGTTTTTTTTCTTTTTTTTTCAGTTCATTATATACCAAAACGCCTAGACATTTACAAATCGGCCATTATGGGAAAACTAAGCGCTATTTCCACACACGTGTCTTATGAGAGTTTTTTACGGTTTTTAGGTGATGAGACGCTAACACAAATAAATATTAATCTATATTGAGAAGGAAAACGTTATTACTAAAAGTGTGTGTTATGAGGCTCATTCACCATATTAAGTACAAAAACGCCAAAAATGTATACAAAGAACTTTTCTGGAGAAACAGAACATTTCCAAAAAAGTAAGTTTCTTTTTATGCATTTCATCGTTTTTGTACCTAACGTACAATAATAAGACTCATAATACACTTTTTTTTTTTTTCATGAAGTTGTTTTGTTTGTCAGTATAGAGTATTATTCACGTGTTTTAGAGTTCTGATATCTAACAAAATCGAAAACAGTCATAATACACGGTTGTGATTTTATCTTTTGGTATCCCTATATTGGATATTTTGCATGTTTTTTGGCCTTTTAGTACTTATAAACTTGAAAAAAAAAATAAAACAAACGTTTTTTCTTTCTCCAAAAAATTTAGATTTTGTACCTAATATGGTGTATCACTTTCATAATACACATTTTTATTAATGATATTCTGTTACTCAACTTTGAGTATTATTCATATGTTGTAGTGTTTTAACACCTAAGAACCTCAAAAACACTCATAAGACACGTCTTTGACAATATCATTTAGTTTCCCATGTGTTTTGGTGTACCTAATAAACTCAAAAGCACACCTTTTTTTGGTAATGATTTATGTTCCTCGAGAATGGGTATTTTGGATGCATATTAGAGTTTTGGTACCTAAAAAGCTCATAAACACTGGAAAGACACAATTTTGATAACATTGTTTAATTGTCCATTTTAGGGTGTTTTCCTTGCTTTTTAGCGTTTAGGAGCCTAATATGTTTAGAAACAGGCAAATAACACGTTTCTGGTAATATTGTTACGTTATCCCATATAGGATGCTTTGCATGCATTTGGGGCTTTAATAACTAACTAGCTCAAAACATTCAAAATATACTTTTTGATAAATTCGTTCTGTTTCTCCTAAAAGGGTGTTTAGCATGCGTTTTAGAGTTTTGGTTTGTAAGAATCCGAAAACACTTAAAAGAAACGTTTTTGGTAAAGTTGTTTTCTTTTCCAATATATTGTACTTTTCACGCAGTTTGGCGTTTTGGTATCTAACATAAAAAAAAAATAACATTGATCATTCAGTTTTTTGGTAATGTAGTTCTGTTTTTTTTTTTCCATGCATTTTGACGTTTTGGTACCTAACATGGTGAAAATACTGTTCTGTTTCTTAATATATAGTACTATTCACGTGTTTTAGCTTTCTGATACATTAGAACATCAAAAACACACGTAACACATATAATTCATTTTTCCCATATTGATATTTTGCAAGTGTTTTGGTGTTTTGAAACTTAACAAACTGAAAAACACTTAAAACACACATTTTTGGAAATACTTTTTTTTTCAGAAATGGTTTTTGTATGCATTTTGGCGATTTAGGAACTAACATGATTAATAACATTCAAAATACAAGTTTTTAGTAATGATGTTCTCTTCCTCAATTTTGATTAATATTCATATGTTTTAGCGTTTCAACATCTAAGAACATTAAAAAACACTCATATGACACTTTTGAGATAATTTGCATGTGTTTTGGTACCTAATAAACTAAAAAAAACACCCAAAACACATGTTTTTAGTAATGCTGTTCTGTTCCTCCAGACAAGGTGTTTTGTATGTATTTTTAAAGATTTCTTATGTAAGAAGCTAAAAAAAGCTCAAAAGACACAATTTGTTAAAGTTGTTTAGTTTTCTAAATAGAGTTTTTTCCATACTTTTTAGCATTTTGTTGCCTAATTTGCTAAACAAATAAAATAAAATAAACAAGCAAATGACACGTTTCTCGTAATGTCGTTTCATTACCCTTAAACGATGCTTTGCAACCATTTTGGAGATTTGATACCTAACAAGCTCAAAAACTCTTAAAAAACACTATTTTGATGAGGTTAATAAATAAATAAATAAAATAAAGGGTGTTTTGCATGAGTTTTATCGTTTTGGTATATAAGTAGCTGAAAACACTCAAAAGCCACGTTTTTGATAATGTATTCTTTTCCAATATAGTGTGCTTTGCATGAATTTTGGCGGTTTGGTACCTAACAAGTTCAAAACATTCATAATACAGGTTTTTGGTAATGTAGTTAGGTTTCATACTATTCTAATTTTTAATCTGTAAAACACCAGCTTTTCTCTTTTAAACCTCATCTTCATTTCCTCACTGAACTCAGGTGTCTGAGGCAACTGACATTAGCCCCTTTTCTGTTCCCTCCTACTTTCCCTATCCTCATTTTCAATCCAAAGCTGGATGTTGCGTGTATGTGCGCAACGGCTCTCGTACCCACGCTCTTGAATCATCCGAGTTTTCCACTATCTGGCTACGACTACAGAGTCACTCTCAAACTAAATTTATCTGTGCTGTATACCTCTCACCTAACTCCTCTGACAATAAGAAATTCTTTGACTAAACTTCCAAAGTGAGCACATTCTGACTCTCTTCCCTTTTGCAGCGATCTCCATTCTTGGGGACTTCAATGTTCACCACCAGCTTGGGCTTTCCTCTCCCTTCACTGACCATCCTGGTGAACTAGCCTTCAACTTTGCTATCCTCCACGACCTAGAGCAATTGGTGCAACACCCTACTCGTATTCCTGACCGTCTTGGAGATACGCCTAACATTCTTGACCTTTTCCTAATCTCTAATCCTGATTATGCTGTCACCCTTTCTTCTCCATTGGACTCCTCCGATCACAATCTCATATTTGTATCTTGTCCTCTCGCTCCAATCCCTTCTCAGGATCCACCTAAGCGAAGATGCCTCTGTCGTTTTGCCTTTGATAGTTGGGGTGACCTGACTATTTAGCTGATTTTCCTTGGAATGACTACTGCTTCCGTGTCAGAAACCCGTCTTTGTGTGCCGAGCGCATAACAGAGATGATAGTGTCTGGCATAGAGGCGTACATTCTTCCCTCTTTTCCTCGACCTAAACCTTGCAAACCTTGGTTTAACACAGCTTGTTCTCGTGTTATATATATGCTATATATGATAGAGAGGTGGCCCACCAAAGGTACTTAAGCCTTCCATCACCAGAATCTCATGCACTTCATATTTCTTCCCGGAACCATGCAAAGTCTGTTCTCCAACTAGCCAAAAACTCCTTCATTAACAGAAAGTGTCAATTTTTTTTTTTTTTTAAGATCTAACTCCCCTTGTGACTTCTGGCACCTAGCCAAAAATATTTCCAATAACTTTGCTTCTTCTTCTTTCCCTCCTTTATTTCAACCAGATGGCACCACTGCTATCACATCTATCTCTAACGCTGAACTCTTTGCGTAAACCTTTGCTAAAACTCTACCTTGGACGATTCAAGGCTTGTTCCTCCCTCTCCTCCACACTCTGACTACTTCATGCTACCTATTAAAATTCTTAGCAATGATGCTTTCCATGCTGGCCTAAATGCTCTGAAGGCTTATGGATCTGATGGGGTCCCTCCTATTGTTCTCCGAAACTGTGCCTCCGTGCTTGCACCTTGCTTATTCAAACTCTTTCAGCTCGGTCTATCAACATCTACCTTTCCTTCTTGCTGGAAGATTGCCTACATTCAACCTGTTCCTAAAAAGGGTGACCGTTCTAATCCTTCAGACTACCGTCGTGCCTATCTAAAGATTTTGAATCTATCCTCAACAGGAAGAAACTTTTGCTGTTGCCTTGGATATACCAAAAGCTTTTGATAGAGTCTGGCACAAAGCTGTTCTTCTAAATCTATTAACAGTGGTGTTCTTCAGGATACTTTCCTGTCGCCCACTCTCTTCTTATTATTCATCAATGATCTTCTAGACCAAACTTCTTGTCCTATTCACTTCTACGCTGATGATAACACCCTGCACTTTTCCATGTCTTTTCATAGAATTCAGAAGTAAACATTTCATGCAGGGAAGCCACAGAACGCCTGACTTCTGATCTTTCTAAAATTTCTGATTGGGGCAGAGCAAATTTGGTATTGTTCCGTGCCTCAAAAACCCATTTCCTCCATTTATGAACTTGACACAACCTTCCAGACAAATACCCCCTCTTCCTCAATGACACTCAACTGTTCCCCTTTTCTACACTGAGCATCCTAGGTCTGTCCTTTACTTATAATTTGAAGTGGAAACCTCACACCTCATCTCTAGTTAAAACAGCTTCTATAAAGTTAGGCGTTCTGAGACGTCTCCGCCAGTTTTTCTAACACCCCCCCCTGTTGCTAACTCTGTACAAGGGCCTTATCCTTCCATGTATGAAGTATGCTTCACATGTCTGGGAGGGTTCCACTCATACTGCTCTTCTAGACAGGGTGGAATCAAAAGCTTTTCGTCTCATCACCTCCTTTTCTCTAGCTGATTGTCTTCAGCCTTTCTCTCATCGCTGCAGTGTTGCATCTCTAACTATCTTCTACCGGTATTTTCATGCTAACTGCTCTTCTGATTTTGCTAACTGCGTGCCTCCCATCCTCCCGCGGCCTCACTGCACAAGACTTCCTTCTTTCTCCCACCCCAATTCTGTCCATCTCTCTAATGCAAGAGTTAAACAGCATTCTCAGTCATTCATCTTTTTCTCTGGTAAATTCTGGAACTCCCTGCCTGCTTCTGCATTTCCATCTTCCTATGACGAATTCCATCAAGGGTAAGGTTGAAGACACTTATCCTTCAGTTTTTGACTACTTCTCTGGACCCTTTTTCTGGGACTGGCATCTCATTGGGCTTTTTTTTTTTTATTATTTTTTTATTGGATTTTTGTTGCCCTCGTCCAGTGTCTCTCCTACATGAAAAAATAAATAAATAAATAAAATAAAAAATAGAAATACAGGTTTCTTTGTATGCATTTTGGCGTTTTGGTACTTAACATTGTGAAAGTCTCATAATACCCCTTTTTTGGTAATGGTGTTCTGTTTCTCAATTTAGAGTACTATTCACGTGTTTTAGCGTTTTCATACCTAGGAACGTCAAAAACACTCATAATACACTTTTGTGATTATATCGTTTCGTTTTCCTGTATTGGCTAATTTCCACGTCTTTTGTCGTTTTGGTACCAAAAAAACTGAAAAAAACACTTAAAACACATTTTTTTGGAAATATTCTCTTATTCCAGAATGTGTTCTTTGTATGGATTTTGCATTTTTGTAAATAATATGGTTAATCATACTCATAATACACGTTTTTTGTTAATGATATTTTGTTACCTAACATAGATTAATATTCATATGTTTTAGCGTGTCTGCACCTAAGAATCTTAAAAAGACTCATAAGACACGTTTGTGGTTTAGTTTCGTTATATTTTCTAATTTGTATGTGTTTTGCCGTTTTAGTACCTAAGAAACTGAAAAACATCGAAGACACGTTTTGGGTAATGTTCCATGTATTTTAGAGTTTTGGTACATAAAAAGCTTAAAAAAAAAGTAAAAGACACAATTTTTATAACATTGTTTTAGTTTTCCAATACAGGGTTTTTTTTTTCCTTTGTTTGTAGCGTTTTTATGCCTAATATGCTGGTAAAAAAACGCAAATGACACGTTCTGATAATGTCATTTCATATCCCCATATTGGGTGCCTTCCATGCATTTCGTCATTTTGATAATTAACAGGCGCAAATAAACTAAAAATGCACTTCAGTTTCTCCTAACAGGACGTTTAGCATGCGTTTTAGCGTTTTTGGTACGTAGGAAGATGAAAACACTCAAAAATAACTTTTTGGTAATGTTTTCTTATTCAATATAGTGTGCTTTGAATGCATTTTGCCGTTTTGGCACCTAACAAATAAAAAAAAAATCATTCATAATACAGGTATTTTAGTAATGTACTTCTGTTTCTTCATAGAGTTTTTTTTTATGCATTTTTAGCTTTTTGGTACCTAAGATAGTAATTATTGTTATTGTGTTCCTCAGTATAGAGCTATTCATGTGCTTTAGCTTTCTGATAACTAAGAACATCAAAAACAATCATAACAAATGTTTCTGATTATACAATTTCTTTTGTTTCTTTATATTGGCTAGTTTGCGATTTTGTACCTAATAAACTGAAAAACATGTAAAATATACATTTTTTGGAAATGATGTTATGTTTCTCAATATGGAAATATTCATAAGTTTTAGCATTTCAGCACCTAAGAAACACTCATAAGACACATTTGTGGTAATATTGCTTTATTTTCCCATATCAGCTAATTTGCATTTGATTTGCGGTTTTGGTACCTAGTAAACTCGAAAACACCCTAAACCCTAAGTTTTTTTGTATTATTGTTCTGTTCCTCCAGAAATGGAGTTTTACATGTATTTTAGAGTTTTGGTATGTAAGAGGCTCAAAAACATTTAAAATGCATGATTTGTTAGTAATGTTTAGTTTTCCCAAATGAGATGTTTTCCATGCTTTTAGCTTTTTGGTGCCTTGTATGCTCAAAACAAGAAAATAACAGGTTTCTGGTAATGTTGTTTTATTACCCGATATAGGATGCTTTCCATGCATTTTATAGGTTTGGTATGTAACAAGACGAAAAAAACACTTAAAATACACTCTTTTGACGAAGTTGTTCTGTTTTATCCATATTATTTATTTATTTATTTATCTTATTTTATTTATTTATTTTTTTTGCGTACGTTTTAGTGTTTTGGTACGTAACTAGTTTGAAAACACTAAAAAGACACTTTTTTGGTGATGTTTTCTTTTCTAATTTCGTGTGCTTTGTATGCACTTTGGCGTTTTGGTACCTAACATTCATAATACAGGTTATTGGTATTGTAGTTCTGTTTCTTCATATAGATTTCTTTTTATGCATTTTGTCGTTTTGGTGCCTAACACGGTAAATAAGACTCATAATGCACATTTTTGTTAATTACATTCTGTTACTAAACATAAAGTAATATTAACATGTTTTAGCGTTTCAGCACCAGTGAACCTTAAAAACACTTGTCAAATACGTTTGTAATACTATCATTGTATCCACATATTAGTATATTTCCATGTGTTTTGGCGTTTTTGATAAACTCAAACAGACTCAAAACATCCGTTTTTTTGTAATGTTCTTTTTCACCAGGAAGTGTATTTTTGCTTCCATTTTAGAGTTTTGGTATGTTACAAGCTTAATAACCGTCAAAATACACGATTTTGGTAATATTCTTTAATTTTCTTATATCGGGTGTTTTCCATGCTTTTTAGTGTTTTCGTGGCTGATATGCTCAAAAACACACAAATGACACGTTTCTGGACCTGTCATCTCATTATTGTATACATAGTGTTTTGCTTGCATCCTGGGGTTTTGTTACCTAACAAGCTCAAAAATCACTAAAAATACATTTAAAATGAAGTTGTTCGATTTCTCCATAAATGAGTTTCATGTTTTGAATGCGTTTTAGCGTTTCGGCACGTAAACAGTTGAAAACCATCAAAATCCACGTTTTTCGGTAATGTTATTTTATTTTCAAATATAGTGGGCTTTGCATGCATTTTGACGTTTTAGTACCTAGCAAAATCCAAAATCATTTATAATACATATTTTTGGTAAAGTAGTTTAGGTTCTTCATATAGATTTCTTTTTTATGCATTTTGGCGTTTTGGTATCTAACATGGTGAATAAGACTCATAATACACGTTTTTTTGGTAATATTAATCTCTCTCCCAATATAGAGTACTATTCACGTGTTTTAGCGTTCTGATATATAAGAACATCAAAAACACTGATAACACACTTTTGTGATTATATAATTTAATTTCCATACATTGGCTACTTTGCATGTGTTTCCGCATTTTGGTACCTGAGAAACTGAAAAATACTTAAAGCACACGTTTTTGGAAATATTTCTGTTTCTTCAAAAATTGTTACGTGTATGCATTTTGGCATTTTGGTATTTAACATGGTGAATCACACTCATAATACACATTTTTGATAAAGATATTGTTTCTATAATACAGAGTAATATTCATGTGTTTTAGTGTTTCAGCAGCTAAGAACTTTAAAAACACACATCGGAGACATTTGTGGTAATAACGTTTAGTTTCCTTATACTGTCTACTTTGTATTTATTTTCACGTGTTGTTACCTAATAAAATAAAATAAAAATAGCTTAAAACACATGTTTTAGGTAATGTCGTTTTGTTTCTTCAGAAAGGGTGTTTGAGTACGTAAAAAGCTCAAAAACACTCAAAAATACATTTTTTTTTTTAAGTGTTTCCGTTTCTACATAAAGGGTGTTGTGCTTGCGTTTTAGCGTTTTGATACCTCAAAAACCTCGTTTTTGGTAAAGTTGTTTTCATTTCCAATATAGTGTGCTTTGCATGCACTTTGATAATGTAGTTTTTTTCTTTCACATAGGTCTCTTTATATGCATTTTAGCGTTTTGGTATAATGTACTATTAATGTGTTTTAGCTTTCTGATACCTTAGGACATGAAAAACACTCATATTACAAGTTTTTGATGGATGTCTTTTCGTTTCTTTATATAGGCTACTTTGTACATTTTTTTTTTTTTTTTTGCGTTTTGGTAGCTAAGAAACTTAAAAACACTTTTTTATGTAGGGACACAGGAGAAGGGCAAAAAAAATCCTCCACCAACAAAAAAAAAATAAATGCAAAATAAATAAAAAAAAAATAACCCACTGAGGCAATGGTCCCTGAACAGGTTCGGAAGCGGCAGTCAAAAATGCATAAGTGTCTTAAATGATAAGTGTCTTGAAGGAATTCAATTTATAGGAAGGTGGAAACACATAATCAGGCATGGAGTTCCAAACTTTACCAGAGAAAGGAATTAATGAC
The DNA here is from genome assembly GCF_035594125.1 of Scylla paramamosain. Taxonomy (NCBI): domain Eukaryota; kingdom Metazoa; phylum Arthropoda; class Malacostraca; order Decapoda; family Portunidae; genus Scylla; species Scylla paramamosain. The sequence goes on from NC_087151.1 coordinate 21,295,268, forward strand.
TGAGAATACTGGTTAACTCTTGCATTAGAGAGGTGGACAGAATAGGGGTGAGAGAAAGAAGAAAGTCTTGTGCAGAGAGGCCGCAGGCGGAGGGGAGGCATGTAGTTAGCAAGATCAGAAGAGCAGTTAGCATGAAAATAGCGGTAGAGGGTAGCTAAAGATTTAACATTGCGTCGGTGAGAAAGAAGCTGATGCCAGTCAGTTAGATGAGAGTTGATACGAAAATCTTTTGACTCCACTCTGTCTAAAATAGCCGTATGAGTGGAATCCCCCAAACATGTGAAGCATATTCCATGCATGGACGGATAAGGACCGTAGAAGTCTCAAAACACTTAACTTCAAAGAAGCGTTTTCAGCTGGAGATGAGTATTGAAGTTTTTAGATGTTCAGTGTAGAAGAGATGAACAATTGATTGTCTTTATACAAGAGAGGATAGTTGTCTGCAAGGTTGTGTTGAGTTGATTGGTGGAGGAATTGAGTTTTTAAGGCATTAAACAATTAATGCAAACAATTAATCAGAAATTTTAGAGAGATCGAAAGTTAGGCATCCTTGCGTGAACTGTTTACTTCCAGAAGGGCTGAACGTCTATAGAAAGAAGTGGAAAAATGCAGGGTGGTATCATCAGCGTTGGATTGGATAGGATAATATGTTTGGTTTAGAAGATCGTTGATGAGTAATGGGATGACAGTGGGTGACAGGACAGTACACTTAGGAACACCTCTGTTAATAGATTTAGAAGAACAGTGACCGTCTACCACAGGAGACGGTCACTGTTCTTCTAAATCTATTAACAGAGGTGTTCCTAAGTGTACTGTCCTGTCACCCTTAATAATCTTCCTGTTAAAGGTAGATTCAAAAACTTTAGATAGGTAGGAAATTAAAGCAATAGGACGGTAGTTTGAGGGATTAGAATGCCCACCATTTTTAGGAAAAGGCTGAATGTAGGTAAACTTCCAGCAAGAAGGAAAGGTAGATATTGAGAGGCAGAGTTGAAAGAGTTTCACTAGGCAAGGTGCCAGCACAGAGACACGGTTTCGTAGAAGAAGAGGGACCCCATCATGTTCATAAGCCTTCCGAGGTTTTAGGCCAACGAGGGCATGGAAAACTTCATTGCGAAGAGTTTTAATAGGTTGAAAGAAGTAGTCAGAGGGTGGAGGAGAGGCAGGATAGCAAAGGTTTGAGGGAAGAGTTCAGTTTTAGAAATAGATGTGATAGCAATGGTGCCATCTGTTTGAAATAAAGGAGATAAAAAAAAGAAGCAAAGTTATTGGAGATGTTTTTAGATAGATGCCAGAAGTTACGAGGGGAGTTATATCTTGAAAGATTTTGACACTTTCTTTTAATGAAGGAAGTTTTGGCTACTTGGAGAACAGACTTGGCATGGTTCCGGGCAGACATATAAAGTTCATGAGATTATGGTGTTGGAAGGCTTAAGTACTTTTTTGTGGGCCACCTCTCAATTATATACAGCATGAGAACAGGCTGTGTTAAACAAAGGTTTGGAGGGTTTAGGTCGAGAAAAAGAGTGAGGAATGTATGCCTGCCTCTATGCCAGACACTATCTCCTCTGTTATGCACTCGGCACACAGATACGGGTCTCTGACACGGATGCAGTAGTCTTTCCAAGAAAAATCAGCAAAATACCTCCTCAGGTCCTTCCAACTAACAGAGGCAAAACGCCAGAGGCACCTCCGCTTAGGGTGATCCAAAAGAAGGATTGGAGCGACAGGACAAGATACAGATATGAGATTGTGATCGGAGGAGCCCAAATGAGAAGAGATGGTAACAGCATAAGCAGAAGGATTAGAGGTAATGAAAATGTCAAGAATACCTGGCGTATCTCGAGGACGGCGAGGAATATAGGTAGGATGTTGCACCAATTACACTAGGTTATGGAGCATAATTGAAGGCTACTTCAGCAGGATGGTCAGTGAAGCGAGAGGAAAGCCAAAGCTGGAGTTAACACTGAAGTCTCAAATAATGGTGATCTCTGTAAAAGGGAAGAAATAATGTGCTCCTCTTTAAAAATAAAGCAGGCAAAGAATTTTCTTATTGTCAGAGGAGATAGGTGAGAGGAATACAGCACAGATAAATTTAGTTTGAGAGTGACTCTGTAGTCGTAGCCAGACAGTATAAAACTCTGAAGATTCGATAGCGTGGGCGCGAGAGCAGGTTAAGTCACTGCGCACATTAAAACAACATCAAGATTTGGATTAAAACACAGGTTTTTGGAAATGTTGTTCTGTTTCTCTAGAAAGGGTTGTTTGTATCCATTTTTATCATTTTGGTAGCATAAATGGTGAATCACACTCATAATAAACGTTTTTGATGACTATGTTCTATTTCTTAATATTGTGTAATATCTATTAATTTGTTTCAACGTTTTAGCGTCTAAGAACCTTAAAATCACTCATAAGACAGGTTTGTGGTAATATCTTTTCGTTTCCCATCATTGCATTTGTATAGGAATTTTAGTATATAATGAACTCAGAAATACTCAAAACACGCGTTTTTGATAATGTTGTTGTGCTCCTCCAGAAAGATTAATTTGAATGCATGTCAGAGTTTTAGTACGTAACAAGCTTACAAACACTGAAAAGACATAATTTTAATAATATTGTTTTGTTTTTCAATATATTTTTTTTATATCTTTATTTATTTATTAATTATTTTGTGTGTGTGTGTGTGTGCTTTGGTGTCTGATATCCTGAAAAAAAAAAAAAAAACGTAAATCACCCGTTTTTGGTAATGTCGTTTCATTATCCTATATAAGGTGCTTTGCATGCATTTAGGCGTTTTGCTACCTAACAAACTAAAAAAAAAAAAAACTTTCTTCTTTAAGGGTGTTTTGCATGCATTTTAGCGTTTTGGTACGTAAAAAGCTGGAAAACTCATAAAAAACATTTTTGGTAATGCTGTTTTCTTTTCCAATATAGTGTGCTATAAATGCAGTTTGGTCTTTTGCTATCCAATAGGTAAAAAAAAAAATTTTGGTGATGTTGTTCTGTTTCTTCATATAGTTTTCTCTGTATTGACCTAGGCATTTTGGTTAATAACATGCTCAAAAACACTCAAAATCAACTTTTTAATGAAATTGTTGTTTCTCCATAAATTGTGTTTTCCATGTTTTTTACCGTTTTGGAACGTGAGAAGATAAAAACACTCAAAAGCCACTTTTTTTTTAGTATTTTATTTTCTTCCTAATGTAGTGTGCTTTCTATGCACTTTGCCATTTTGGTACCTCAAAAGTAGGGAAAAAAAAAATGTATATATATATATATATATATATATATATATATATATATATATATATATATATATATATATATATATATATATATATATATATATATATATATATATATATATATATATATATATATATATATATATATATATATATCCGCGACGGTTCATGGGCCTACTCCACATGAACAAGGAACTGTGTAACTTTGAAGAAGTGTCGCGGCTTACCCTAACCTGCAGGCTTGCCCGGGGACTAGTAGGAGATTCCCTGTAACCAGTTGGGGGCAATAAGCAGCAGGAAAGGACTAATTAACAGTTCCGAAGAGCCAGGATAGGCCTAGCAAGCCACTGGTGTTACAGTTTTTGCTCAAGAAACGCAGAACGTGCCTCGGAATCGGACTGACCAAAGGGTAACGAACCGGAATGGAACTGGACATGAAAATAGGAAACAAAAGACAATAAAGATTGCAACGATAAACTTGGCAACATTCAAGGATAAAGAAGAGGAAATAATAGAGATGATGAAGGAAAGAAAGCTGGAAATCGTTGGATTATGTGAAACTAGAATCAAAGGGAAAGGTGAAAAAACATTACATGAAAATTATAAGATCATATATAGTGGTAATGAGGATGTAAGACATGGGGTTGCTATAATGATGTCACCACTGATGGCAGAAAGGATGGACAGTATGGACTGCAGAAATGAGAGAGTGATGGGTATAACGTTAACTATAGATCAGACAAAAATTAGCATTATCCAAACATATGCTCCACAACAGGGCAGAAGTCTGAGGGAGAAAGAGCAGTTTTATGAAACTCTACAGGAAATGACAGAAACAATAAGACATCACGAGAATGTCATTGTCATGGGAGACATGAATGGACATGTCGGACAGAATAGAGATGGAGTAGAGCACGTCATCGGAGAGTTTAGCATTGGCGAAAGGAACCAGGAGGGAGAAAGAATAATAGATTATTGTGTGATGAATAACATGTCCATTATGAATACTTATTATAAACATCAGGAGAGCCATAAATGGACATGGTATCGGTGGAATGCAGCACAACAAGGATATACTGAGAGGTCAATGATTGACCTGTTTCTCACCAACATGAAAAACATATTTAAAGATGTTAGGACCATACCATCTGTGTCCTTAGACTCTGATCACAGGTTGGTGGTGGCTAAATTAATTGTAATTGAATTGTAAAACCAAAGGAAAAAGTCAAGAAAAAGAAAAAGAGATTCAAACTGGAAAACCTCAAGGACGAAGAGAAGAAGCAAGCACTGCGGCAACTGGTAACATTACGAAAACCAACCGAACTGGAATTGGAAGAAATGAACATAGAAGAACAATGGAATAAATTCAAGAACACTGTGTATGGGGCAGCTGAGGAGACAGTTGGTATTAAAATCAAATATGGAACCAAAAAGAAAAGTACTGCATGGTGGACTTATGATGTTAAGGAAGCAGTCAAAGAAAAAACGAGATCTTTCAGAAAATGGATGAAAACAAGAAACATTGAAGATAGAGAAGATTACGTAGATAAACGAAACAGTGCAGAAGCAACCAAAAGAGCAGCCAAGGAGGACATGTGGATCAAGATTGGTCAAGATCTAGAGAGAGATGTAGAAGGAACAAGAAAATTATTGTATAGCATGGCTAAGAACTATAGGAAAGGAAATAACGAATCAACATATGCAATAATGAACAAAACAGGAGAACTACTAACAAAACCACAGGAGATTGAAGAAAGATGGAGAGAATACTTCCAAGAACTTCTAAATGTGGAGGATGTGGAAGTGGATGAAGAGCGGAATCTAGATATACAGGAAGAACAAGGAGAGAACCCAAATGAGATCAGTATAGAGGAAGTGAAGGAGGCACTAAAGAAGATGAGAAGCGGCAAAGCCCCAGGGGACGACGAGATCCCTATAGAGCTATTTAAAGCTGCTGGGGAAGAATGTGTAGAGTGGATGAGGTACATTTTCAGTAATGCGTGGAAAGAGGAGAAAGTGCCCCATGACTGGCACAAAGCAATAGTATGTCCAATATATAAGAAAGGCAGTAAAACAGATTGTGCAAATTATAGAGGTATATCCCTGTTATCTCATGTTGGAAAATTGTATGAAAGAATAGTTGAGAAAAGATTAAGAACCTGTGTCGAGGAGAAACTAGGAATATGGCAGTATGGTTTCAGGCCCAATAGGAGCACGACAGATCTAGTGTTCACTTTAAAGATGATAATGGAGAAGAGTTGGGAGTGGAGCATTGATAAATATGTGGCTTTTATAAATCTGGAAAAAGCCTTTGATAGAATTAGAAGAGATTGCTTGTGGAGAGTCTTACAACATCAAGACTACGGCATAAACTCTAAACTGATACGAGTAATTAAGAGTATATATAAGAACACGGAGAGCAGAGTCAAGAACAGAGAGCTGGAGAGTGAATGGTTTAGCATTAAGACAGGAGTGAGACAAGGGGGAGTGCTCTCTCCTTTGCTATTCATTATATACATGGACAGATGCCTGAAGGAAGTGTGTGTAAGGGAGGATAAAGAGATCACGCTGGCCTATGCAGACGATGTCGCTGTCGTGACAGGAAGCCAACAAGATCTTCAAAAGGCCATGACAAGATGGAATGATGTCTTAAATAGGGAAGGAATGAGAATGAACAAACAAAAAACAGAAATAATGAAAGTTGGCAGAATAAAGGAGGAATGTAATATTTACATAGAAAACGTTAAACTGAAGCAGACCGACAAATTTTGTTATCTGGGAGTACTTTTCGACGAGGAAAACAGACAGAATATAGAAATTTTAAATAGAATACAGAAGTACAATGCAAATGTCAGTGCATTGTATCCCATACTTAAAGATAAGAATATTCCAACAAAAGCTAAAACCATAATATTTACAACAATACTAAGACCAGTACTTCTATATGGGTCAGAAACTTGGACACTGACAACAAGAACATCTTCACAAATACAAGCAGCAGAAATGAGAGTTCTGAGAATGATCCGAGGTGTGACCAGACTTGATAGAATTAAAAATGAAGAAACCAGAGAGAGATTAGGGATAACATCTGTACTAAAGATAATTGAAAAGAACAAATTGAGATGGTATGGACATGTCCGAAGAATGGAAGATACAAGATACGCAAGGAAGTTTCTGGAATGAGTTCCTCTAGGCAGGAGGCCGGTGGGACGACCTAGGAAGCGATGGATGCAGGGAGTTGAAGAAGCTACTGAACGAAGAGGAAGAAATCTACAAGAAATAACCAGAGATGAGGATTTCATGGATAGAGACCTTTGGAGAAGATTCGTAGAGGCCGGACACTGACAGGCATTGCCTACCTTGCGTCTGGTGAGAAAGGTGAGAATATATATATATATATATATATATATATATATATATATATATATATATATATATATATATATATATATATATATATATATATATATATATATATATATATATATATATATATATATATATATAATACAGGTGTTTGATATTGTGGTTGTGGTTTTTCATATGGATTTTCTCGGTAAGCATTTTGGCGTTTTGGTACCTAACATTGTGTATAAGGCACATAATACACGTTTTTGGTTATGTTCTCTTCCTCAATATAGAGTACTATTTACGTGTTTTAGCGTTCTGATAGCTTAGAACATTAAAAACACTCATAATTCACGTTTATGATTATGTTTTCGTTTTCCTATGCTGGCTACTTTTCATGTGTCTTGGCTTTTTGTTACCAATCAAACAGTAAAACGCTTAAAACACACGCTTTAGGAAATGTTCTGCTTTCTTTTTATGAATTTTAGCGTTTTGTTACCCAACATGGTGAAACAGACTCATGACAGTCGTTTTAGGTAGTGATGTTCTGTTTCTCAGTATAGAGTAATATTTATTTGTTTTAGCGTTTCACCACCTATGAACATTAAAAACATTCATAAGAGACGTTTGCGGTAATATTATTTAGTTTTCTCTTGTTAGTTGATTTGCATGTGTTTAACCAATATGGTTCCTAATAGACTGAAAAACTGTCAAAACACATGTTTTTGGTACCTAATAAGTTCAATTATTTTTTTTTTTTTTTTTGGTGGGGGAGGTAATGCTATTCTGTTTCTTTATATAGATTTCTTTAAATGCAATTTAATATTATGGTAAGTAACAAGCTCAAAATACTCTTTTTTGATGAAGTTCTTCTCTTTCTCCATTAAGAATACTTTCCATCTGTTTTAGCGTATTGAAAAACACTCACAAGAAAAGTTTTTGGGTAATGTTGTTTTCTTTTCCAGTATGGTGTACTTTGCATGGACTTTGGCATTTTGATACCTAAGAAGTTCAAAAACATTTATAATACAGATTTTGGTAATATAGTTGTGTTTTTTTCATATAAGTATCTTTATATGCCTTTTGGCATTTTTATATTTAAAATGGTGAATAAGTCTCATAATACACGTTTTTGGTAATCTTGTACTTTTCCTCAATATTATTTACGTATTTACCTGATACCTAAGAAAAACAAAAACACTCATAACGCCCGTTTATGATTATATCGTTTCGTTTTATTATGTTGGTTACTTTACATGAGTTTTTGCGTTTTTGGACCTAACAAACTATAAAACACTTAAAACATACATTATTGGAAATTATCTGTTTCTCCAGAAAATGTTTTTTTGTATACATTTTGGCGTTTTTGTACCTAAAATAGTCAATGAGACTAATAATACACGCTTTTAATAATTATGATTTGCTTTCCAATATAGAGTAATACTTATTTGTTTTAGCGTCTCAGCACCTAAGAACCTCATAAAGAACCCTCATAAAACATGCTTGTGGAAATACCGTTTAGTTTCCTCATAACTGCTTAATTTGCAAATGTTGAGGCGTTTTGGTATATAATGAATTGAAAAATATTTTAAACACTCATTTTTGGCAATATTGTTCTGTCCCTCCGGAAAGGGAGTTTTCATGGATTTTAGAGTTTTAGTATGTAAGAAGCTCAAAATCATTCAAAAGATACGATTATCAGAATGATGTTAGTTTTACCATATCAGGTGTTTTCCATGCTTTTTAGCTTTTTGATGCCCAATATGCTCAAAACAGGCAAATGACACACTTCTGGTAATGTCGTTTCATCGCCCCATATAGTGTGCTTTAAATGTATCGTTTCGTTTTATTATGTTGGCTACTTTACATGAGTTTTTGAGTTCTTGGACCTAACAAACTATAAAACACTTAAAACATACATTATTGGAAATTATCTGTTTCCCCAGAAAATGTTTTTTTGTATACATTTTGGCGTTTTTGTACCTAAAATAGTCAATGAGACTCATAATACACGCTTTTATTAATATGTTTTGGTACATAAGAAACTCAAAAACACTCAATAAATAGTTTATTTGTGAAGCTATTCTGTTTCTCCATGAGGGGTATTCTTCATGCCTTTTAGCATTTTGCTACGTAAAAGCCGAAGAAAATTCAGAAACCACGTTTTTTACAATGTTGTCTTCTTTTCCAATATAATATACTTTGCAAGCGCTTTGGCGCTTTGGTATCTAACAAGTTAAAAAACAGTCATAATGATGGTGTTTGGTAATGTGGATGTGTTTCTTAATAAAGGAGTCTTTGTATGCATTTTGAAGATTTCGTAACTAACATGGTGAATAATATTCATAATTAATGTGTTTCTTGATGTTGTTTTGTTTCTCAATATAGAGGACTATTTTCGTGTTTTAGCGTTCTGATATTTAACAAAAATAAATAAATTAATAAAAGTAAATAAATAAAAAAATAAAATAAATAAATAAAATAAAATAATGTAAAAAAAATAAATAAATTATACTGGTTGGTGACTATGTCGTTTCGCTTCCCTATATTGGCTACTTTGCATGTGTTTTGGCGTTTTTGTACCTAACAAAGTGAAAAAAAAAATATAAAAAAAAACAAGTTTTTTGGAAATATTGTCATGTTTCTCTCCATTAAGTGTTCATTGTATGCATTTTGGCGTTTCGATATGTAACACGGTGAGTCACATTTCTAATAGACATATTTTTCATTTATTTATTTATTTTTTTTCTAATACTGAATATTATTCATATCTTTTAGTATTTCAGCACCAAAGAACTTTAAAAACATTCATAAGATCCGCAGATTGGCTAATTGCCATGTTACCATATTTCCATGGCGATTTGCTACCTAATAAACTAAAAAAAAACACTCAAAATACTCAGTTTTGGTAATGTCCTTTTGTTCTTTCAGTAAGGATGTTTTCAAGTATCTTAGAGTTTTGGTACGTAAGAAGTCCAATAACACTCAAAAGACAAGATTCTGATATTGTTGTTCAGTTTTCTAATATATGGTGTTCATGATTCTTAGTGGTTTGCTGCCTAATATTATGAAAAACACGGAGACGACACGTTTCTGATAATGTCATTTAATTACCCATAATGCATGCTTTGCATGCATTTTGGCGTTTAAAAAAAAAACACTAAAAACACACATTTTTGATGAAGTTCTTTTTTCCATAAAGGGTGTTTTACGTGCATTTTAGCGTTTTCGTACGTTATAAGCAAAAAAAAAGTTTAAAAGCCGCGTTTTTTGGTAATGTTTTCTTTTCCGAAATAATGTGCTTTAAATGTTGTTTGGAGTTTTTGTATCTAGCAAGATAAAGAAAAAAAAAATCAAAATACACTTTTTTGATGTTCTTTTTTTTTCCATAATAGGTGTTTTACATGCGTTTTACCGTTTTGGTACTTAGGAAGCTGAAAAAAGCCATGTTTTTAGTGATTTTATTTTCCGAAATAGTGTGCTTTGCATGATACAGGTTTTGGAAAATATAGTTTTTTTTTTTTAATAAACGGTTCTTTGTATGTGTATTGGCCTTTTGGTACGTAACATGGTAAATAAGGCAATACATGTTTTTTGTATTTTTTTTTTATCTTTTTTCAATATAGGGTACTATTCAAGTGTTTTAGCATTCTGATGGTAAGAACATCAAAAACACTCATAATTTACGTTTTGGATTGTATCGTTTCGTTTCCCTCTTTCGGGTACTTTACATGTGTTTTGGGGTTTGGTAGCTAATAAATAACACTTTAAACACACGTTTTTAGAAATGTTGTTCTCTATCTCTAGAAAAGGTTCTTTTTATGTATTTTGGTGTTTTGATACTTAACTTGATGGAACACACTCATAATACACGTCTTTGTTAATGATTTTTTTTTTTTTTAGATAGAGAAATATTCATATGTTTTAGAGATTCAGCACCTATGAACCTTAAAAAAAAATACTCATAAGACACGTTTCCGGTAATATTTTTTTTGTTTCCCCATACTAGCATATATTTAGGCGTTTTGTCACCTAGTGAACTGAAAAAAAAAAACACTAAAACACACGTTTCTGGTAATGTTATATTCCTCTTGAAAGAGTGTTTTGTATGCATTTTTAGAATTTTGGTACGTAAGAAGCTCAAACACACAAAAGTCATGATTTTAGTAATATTGTTTACAGGGTTTCTATATTTGATGTTTTCCATGATTTTTAGCAATGTTGTGCTCTATATGCTCAAAAACACGCAAATGACACGTTTTTTGGTAAAAGCGTTTAATTACCCTACATAGGGTGCTTTGCTTACATTTTGGCGTTCTGATACCTAAGAAGCTCAAAAAACACTCAAAATACACTTTTTTTCAAGAATTTGTTTTGTTTCTGTATAATGGGTGTTTTGCATGCCTTTTACCGTTTTGGTTCTTAAGAAGCTGAAAAAAAACCCCACAAAAGTCAGGTTTTTGGTAATGTATTCTTTTCTATTATAGTGTGCTTTAAATGCTCTGATGCGTTTTGATATGTAACAATTTCAGTCTTAATACAGATTTTTGGTAATTTAAAAGTGTTTCTTGATATATATTTCATTGCATATATTTTGTCGTTTTGGTACCTAATATGGTGAATAGAACTCAATACACGTTTTTGTTAAAGTTGTACTGTTTCTCACTATAGAGGACAATTGACGTGTTTTAGTGTTTTGATACCTTAGAACATATAAAAAAAAAAAAAAAAACACTCCTAATACACGTTTGTGATTATATCGTTTCGTTTCACTTTACAGGCTACGTTGCATGTGTTTGGTAATTTGGTACCTAACAAACTCTAAAGTACTTAAAACACACGTTTTTTTTAAATGTTCTGTTTCTCCAGAAACTGTTACATGGCGTTTTGGTATTTAACATGGCTAATGACACTCACAATACACGTTTTTTGGTAATGAAGTTATGTTGCCTCAATATAGAGTAATATTCATATGCTTTAGCGTTTCACCTCATAAGAACCTTAAACACTCATAAGACATGTTTGTGGTAATATCGATTAGTTTCCCCGTATAGGCTACTTTGCACCTAAATCGCACCTTTTAATAATGCTTTTCTGCTTCTACAGAACGAGTTTTAGAGCTTTCCATAGTTTTGTTATGTAAGATAAGATGTTATGTAAGATGATGAAAACACTCAAACGGCACGATTTTTGTAATGTTGTTTCGATTTCTCATAAAGGTAGTTTTCCATGCTTTTTACCGTTTGAGTGACTAATATGATGAAAAACACGCAAAAGAAACGTTTCTTGTATTGTCGTTTCATTACCCTATATTGGGTGTTTTGCATGCATTTTGGCGTTTTGGTATCTAACAAGCTAAAAAATACTCAAAAGACATTTTATGATGATGTTCTTTTTCTTTCTTAGTAACGGTTGTTTTGAATATGTTTTAACGTTTTGGTACGTAAAAGCACTCAAAAGCCGCGTTTTTGGATTTTTTTTTTTTTCCATATATAGTGTGCTTTGCATGCAGTTTGACGTTTTGGTACCTAACAAGTTCAGAAACATGATTTTGGTAATAGAGTTAGGTTTTTCCAAATAAGTTTTTTTTTTTTTTTTGTATGCATTTTGGCGTTTTGATGTTTAACGGGGTGAGAAAGACTCACAATACACATTTTTTTTTTTTTCTGTAATATTGTTGTTTCTGAATATAGAGTACTATTCACGTGTTTCAGCATTCTGATACCTCTAAACAACTAAAACTCTCATAATAAATGTTTATGATTTTTATCGTTTCGTTTTCCTATATTGGCTAATTTCCATGTGTTTTGGCATTTTGGTACCTAGCATACTGCAAAAAAAAAAAAAAATAAATAAAAAAAAAAAAAAAAAATATATATATATATATATATATATATATATATATATATATATATATATATATATATATATATATATATATATATATATATATATATATATATATATATATATATATATATATATATATATATATTTTTTTTAGTTTTTCTGTTTCTTTAGGTAGAGTTCCTTGTATGTATTTTGATATTTTAGTACCTTATATGGTGAATCACACTTATAATACACGTTTTTGGTGATGATGTTCTTTTCTCAATATTACTAATAATTAATATTAATTAAAATTAATTATATTAATATGTTTTAGCGCTTCAGCCCCTCAGAATCTTTAAACACTCATAAGGCATGTTTGTGGTGATATATATTTTTTTTCCTATATTGGCTACTTTTGATGGGTTTTGTATACTTTTTAGAGTTTGGGTAGATTAGAAGCTGAAAAACACTAATAAGACACAATTTTGGTAATACCACTTTTTTTCCTTTATAGGATTTTTTTCCATGCTTTCCAACGTTTTGGTTCCTAATATACTAAAAAACGCGCAAATGACACATTTCTGATAATGTTATAGCATTGTCCCATATAAGGTGCTTTGTATGCATTTTGACATTTTGGAACCTAAAAATGTAAAAAAATACTCAAAAGACACTATTTTCAAATAATTTATGTTTCTACATGAAAGGTGATTTGCATGCGTTTTAGTGTTTTAGTACGTAAATTGAAAACAGACAAAAGCTCTGTTTTTGGTAATGTTGTTCTTTTTTCCAATATAGTGTACTTTGTATGCAGTTTCACGTTTTGGTACCTCACAAGTTTAAAAAGTCATAATACAGGATTTTAGTAATGTAGTTGTTTCTTCATATATTGTCATTTTATATATTTTAGCGTTTTGGCACATAATATGGTGAATAAGACTCAAAATACACATTTTTGTTAATGATGTTTTGTTTTTCAATATAAAGTTATATTAATTTGTTTTAGCGTTAAGCACTTAATAAACTAAAAACACTCATAAGACACATTTGTCATAATATCATTTAATTTCCAAATAATGACCACTTTGTTTTATTACCTAATAAACAGCAAAATGCTCAAAACACACGTTTTTGGTATTGTTGATCTGTTGCTTCATAAAGGGTGTTTCATATGCATTTTAGAGATTTGGTTTGTTACAAGCTCAGAAACATTAAAGTGACACGATTTTTGTAATATTGTTTAACTTTCTTAAATAGGTTTTTTTTCCCATGTTTATTTATATATTTATTTATGTTTATAGTTTTGCGCGTAATATGCTCAATAACACGCAAATGACACGTTTCTGGTATGTTGTTTCATTACCAAATATAGGGTGCCAAGAATGCATTTTGATGTTTTGGTATCTAACACGCTCAAAAACACTCAAAATACACATTTTGGATGTTGTTCTGTTTTTTTTCTATTAAGCGGTGTTTTGCATGCGAGGCTGTTGTCTTTAACGTTCGAGAACAGATTGTAAAAAAGGTGTCTCCTCTAACCTCTTAAACTACTGCACTATTGCTTTAATTTCCTGCCCCTCTGATATTTTGAATATATCCTGAATAGAAAGATTCTTAAACATCTATCATTTCACGACCATACATGTGATCGCCAGTATGGGTTCAGTCATTTTTTTTTCTTTTTTATGTAGGAAGGATACTGGCCAAGGGCAACAAAAATCTAATAAAAAGAATGCCCACTGAAATGGCAGTCCCATAAAAGGGTCAAAGCAGTGGTCAAAAATTGGTGGATAAGTGTCTTGAAACCTCCCTCTTGAAGGAATTCAAGTCATTGGAAGGTGGAAATACAGAAGCAGGCAGGGAGTTCCAGAGTTTACCAGAGAAAGGGATGAATGATTGAGAATACTGGTTAACTCTTGCGTTAGAGAGGTGGACAGCAATAGGGGTGAGAGAAAGAAGAAAGACTTGTGCAGCGAGGCCGCGGAAGAAAGGGAGGCATGCAGTTAGCAAGATCAGAAGAGCAGTTGGCATGAAAATAGCGGTAGAAGACAGCTAGATATGCAATATTGCGGCGGTGAGAGAGGGGCTGAAGACAATCAGTTAGAGGAGAGGAGTTGATGAGACGAAAAGTTTTTGATTCCATCCTGTCTAGTAGAGCAGTATGAGTAGAACCCCCCCAGACATGTGAAGCATACTCCATACATGGACGGATAAGGCCCTTGTACAGAGTTAGCTGCTGGGTGGGTGAGAATAACTGGCGGAGACGTCTCAGAACACTTTAGCTAGAGATGAGATGTGAAGTTTCCAGTTCAGATTATAAGTAAAGGACAGACCGAGGATGTTCAGTGTAGAAGAGGGGGACAGTTGAGTGCCATTGAAGAAGAGCAGATAGTTGTCTGGAAGGTTGTGTCGAGTTGATAGATAGAGGATTTGAGACATTGAACAATACCAAGTTTGCTCTGCCCGAATCAGAAATTTTAGAAAGATCAGAAGTCAGGCGTTCTGTGGCTTCCCTGCGTGATATGCTTACCTCCTGAAGGGTTGGACGTCTATGAAAAGACGTGGAAAAGCTCAGGGTGGTATCATCAGCATAGGAGTGGATAGGACAAGAAGTTTCGTTTAGAAGATCATTAATGAATAATAAGAAGAGAGTGTTTGACAGGACAGAACCCTGAAGAACACCACTGTTAATAGATTTAGGAGAAGAACAGTGACCGTCTACCACAGCAGCAATAGAACGTTCAGAAAGGAAACTTGAGATGAAGTAAAAAAAAAGCATGGAAACCACGCTATTTGGTAACAAAACATTACCAAAAACATTTCTTTGGAGTGCTTAGACCTTCTTACGAACCAAAATACTAAAACGCATGCAAAACATTCAAATGGAGAAACAGAATAACATTTCCAAAAATGTGTACTTTAAGTATTTTTAACTTCTTAGGAACACAAACGTCCAAATGCATGAAAAATACCACCTATGATGAAACAAAACGATATTATCAGAAACGTGCTTCATGAGTGCTTCTTTTTAGATTCTTAGGTACCAAAATGCTAAAACGCATGAATATCATTTAATATAGAGAAACAAAACATTACGAAAAACTTGCATTTTGAGAGTATTTCACATTGTCAATAATCAAAACTCCAAAATGCATCAAAAGCTCGCTATATGAGGTAATGAAAACCAGAAACGTGTCTTTTGAGTGTTTTTGAAAATATTAGGCATGAAAACGTTACAAAGCATGGAAAGCACCCTATATGGGAATAGAAATCAAGAATAACAAAAACGTAGCTTATATGTTTTTAAGCTTCTTCCATACCAAAATACTCAAACGCATGCAAAACACCCTTTATGGTCAGACGGAATAACATTACCGAAATCGTGAATTGTTTTTTTCTTCTTTTTTTTTTTACTTCTTACATAGAAAAACGCCTATATTGGGAAACGAAATAATATTAGCAGGAACGTATATAATGAGTATTTCTGAGCTTAGGTACCAAAACACTAAAACGTGTGAAAAAAAAAAAACTATAGGGCGATACAGAACTTTACCAAAATCGTGCGTTTTGGGTGTTTTTTTCTTTATTAATTAACAAAACGTCAAAATGCGTACAAAGCAACTGATCTGAAGAAGCACAAAAAAAAAAAAATTTCCAAAAACGTGTATTGCAAGTGTGTTTGAGCTCGTTAGGTACTAAATCGTCAAAATGCATGCATACCACTCTATATGGGTAAACGAAAAGACATTATGAGAGACGTGCATAATTAGTTTTTCTGAGCTTCTTTGGTAACCAAACACAAAAACGCATGAATATTACTCTATACATAAAAACAGAGCAACATTACAAAAAAAAGGTATATTTTGAGTGTTTTTTTTTTTCTCATTGTTAAGTACCAAAATGTTAAAAAGCATGCGAAGCATTCTATACAGGTAAACAATGCGGCATTACCAAAAAACGTCTTTTCAGTGTTTTTGAGCTTGTTACGTATAAAAACGCCAATATGCATGCTAACAACCCTATATAAAAAATAAACCGATATTATAAGAAACGTGTATTATAAGTGTTTTTTTTAGCTTCTTTGGTACCAAAACGCTAAAACAGAACAAAATTACCAGGTACCAAAACACCAAATGCATGCAAAGTACCCTATAAACGGAAAGAAAAGACATTACGAGAAGGGTGTATTATGAGTGCTTTTGAACTTTTTAGGTACCAAAACTATAAAACGCGTGAATAGCACTTTTGTATGGAGAAACACATCATCATCAAAAACATTTATTTCCATTTTTTTTTTCTCAAATTGTTAGATACCAAAAACGTCAAAATCCATGTAAAGCACTATATTGAGGAAACGAAATGACATTACCAGAAAAGTTTCTTTTGAGTATCTTTGAGTGTGTTAGGTACGAAAATGCTTAAAAATATGTAAAGCACCCTGCATTAAAATGGAAAACATAACCAAAAACGTGCTTTTTTATTTATTTTTTTTAGCTTCTTCCGTAACGCAACACTAAACGCATGCAAAAGAGACTTTATGAGGAAACACAATACCATCAGTAAAAATGCATGTTTCCAATATTTTTGAGCTTATTAGGTAGGGAAACATCAAAATACGTGGATATTACTCTATATGATGAAATAAATGATATATTTTTTTTCTTTTTATTGTTTTGACAATGTTAAGAATCAAAACGTGAAAATCCAGCACTGTATATGGGGAAGCGAAACGACATTACCAGAGACATGTCTTTTTAGTGTTTTTTTTTTTTTTTTTTAGCGTGTTAGGCAGCAAACACTAAAATCCATGGAAAGCAGCCTATATTGGAATACAAAACAATATTTCCAAAAAGTTTACGTATCAAAATGCTAAAACAGAATAACATTACCAAAAATTTTTATTTTCAGTGTTTTTGAGCTTATTAGGTACAGAAGCGACAAAATGCATGCATAGTACCCTATATGGTGAAAAGAACGTAATTACCAGACGCATGTATTATGAGTGTCGTTGACCTTAAGGAACTAAACTCTAAAAGGCATGAAGAGTAATCTACATATAGATTGCACAAAAAGGCGAAAATACATAGAAAACACCATATATTCTAATGCAAAAGAACATTACGAAAATTAAAATTTGAGTGTTATGTGTTTATGGACTTCCTACGTAGCAAAATGCTAAAAAGTATGTAAAACACCGCTCACATATAATAGGTGTTTTTGAGCTTAATATTTAAACATACATACCAAAACAATAAAATGCGTGTAAACCACTCCATATGGAGTGGTTTGGGTACCTAATAAACTCGAAAACACCCTAAACACAAGTTTTTTGGTAATATTGTTCTGTTACTCCAGAAATATTGTTTTACATGTATTTTAGAGTTTTGTTACGTAAGAGGCTCAAAAACATTTAAAATACATGATTAGTTAGTAATGTTTAGTTTTCCCAAATGAGATGTTTTCCATGCTTATAGCTTTTTGGTGCCTTGTATACTCAAAACAAGAAAATGACAGGTTTCTGGTAATGTTGTTTCATTACCCGATATAGGATGCTTTCCATGCATTTTGTAGGTTTAGTATCTAACAAGAAAAAAAAAATACTTAAAATACACTCTTTATTTATTATTTTTTATTTATTTATTTATTTTTTCTTTTTTTGCGTGCGTTTTAGTGTTTTGGTACGTAACTAGTTTGAAAACACTAAAAAGACTCTTTTTTTGGTGATGTTTTCTTTTCTAATTTCGTGTGCTTTGTATGCACTTTGGCGTTTTGGTATCTAACATTCATAATACAGGTTATTGGTATTGTAGTTCTGTTTCTTCATATAGATTTCTTTTTATGCATTTTGTCGTTTTGGTGCCTAACACGGTAAATAAGACTCATAATGCACATTTTTGTTAATTACATTCTGTTACTAAACATAAAGTAATATTAACATTACCGAAATCGTGAATTGTTTTTTTCTTCTTTTTTTTTTTACTTCTTACATAGAAAAACGCCTATATTGGGAAACGAAATAATATTAGCAGGAACGTATATAATGAGTATTTCTGAGCTTAGGTACCAAAACACTAAAACGTGTGAAAAAAAAAAAAAACTATAGGGCGATACAGAACTTTACCAAAATCGTGCGTTTTGGGTGTTTTTTTCTTTATTAATTAACAAAACGTCAAAATGCGTACAAAGCAACTGATCTGAAGAAGCACAAAAAAATAAAAAAATTCCAAAAACGTGTATTGTAAGTGTGTTTGAGCTCGTTAGGTACTAAATCGTCAAAATGCATGCATACCACTCTATATGGGTAAACGAAAAGACATTATGAGAGACGTGCATAATTAGTTTTTCTGAGCTTCTTTGGTAACCAAACACAAAAACGCATGAATATTACTCTATACATAAAAACAGAGCAACATTACAAAAAAAAGGTATATTTTGAGTGTTTTTTTTTTCTCATTGTTAAGTACCAAAATGTTAAAAAGCATGCGAAGCATTCTATACAGGTAAACAATGCGGCATTACCAAAAAACGTCTTTTCAGTGTTTTTGAGCTTGTTACGTATAAAAACGCCAATATGCATGCTAACAACCCTATATAAAAAATAAACCGATATTATAAGAAACGTGTATTATAAGTGTTTTTTTAGCTTCTTTGGTACCAAAACGCTAAAACAGAACAAAATTACCAGGTACCAAAACACCAAATGCATGCAAAGTACCCTATAAACGGAAAGAAAAGACATTACGAGAAGGGTGTATTATGAGTGCTTTTGAACTTTTTAGGTACCAAAACTATAAAACGCGTGAATAGCACTTTTGTATGGAGAAACACATCATCATCAAAAACATTTATTTCCATTTTTTTTTTCTCAAATTGTTAGATACCAAAAACGTCAAAATCCATGTAAAGCACTATATTGAGGAAACGAAATGACATTACCAGAAAAGTTTCTTTTGAGTATCTTTGAGTGTGTTAGGTACGAAAATGCTTAAAAATATGTAAAGCACCCTGCATTAAAATGGAAAACATAACCAAAAACGTGCTTTTTTATTTATTTTTTTTAGCTTCTTCCGTAACGCAACACTAAACGCATGCAAAAGAGACTTTATGAGGAAACACAATACCATCAGTAAAAATGCATGTTTCCAATATTTTTGAGCTTATTAGGTAGGGAAACATCAAAATACGTGGATATTACTCTATATGATGAAATAAATGATATATTTTTTTTCTTTTTATTGTTTTGACAATGTTAAGAATCAAAACGTGAAAATCCAGCACTGTATATGGGGAAGCGAAACGACATTACCAGAGACGTGTCTTTTTAGTGTTTTTTTTTTTTTTTTTTTAGCGTGTTAGGCAGCAAACACTAAAATCCATGGAAAGCAGCCTATATTGGAATACAAAACAATATTTCCAAAAAGTTTACGTATCAAAATGCTAAAACAGAATAACATTACCAAAAATTTTTATTTTCAGTGTTTTTGAGCTTATTAGGTACAGAAGCGACAAAATGCATGCATAGTACCCTATATGGTGAAAAGAACGTAATTACCAGACGCATGTATTATGAGTGTCGTTGACCTTAAGGAACTAAACTCTAAAAGGCATGAAGAGTAATCTACATATAGATTGCACAAAAAGGCGAAAATACATAGAAAACACCATATATTCTAATGCAAAAGAACATTACGAAAATTAAAATTTGAGTGTTATGTGTTTATGGACTTCCTACGTAGCAAAATGCTAAAAAGTATGTAAAACACCGCTCACATATAATAGGTGTTTTTGAGCTTAATATTTAAACATACATACCAAAACAATAAAATGCGTGTAAACCACTCCATATGGAGTGGTTTGGGTACCTAATAAACTCGAAAACACCCTAAACACAAGTTTTTTGGTAATATTGTTCTGTTACTCTAGAAATATTGTTTTACATGTATTTTAGAGTTTTGTTACGTAAGAGGCTCAAAAACATTCAAAATACATGATTAGTTAGTAATGTTTAGTTTTCCCAAATGAGATGTTTTCCATGCTTATAGCTTTTCGGTGCCTTGTATACTCAAAACAAGAAAATGACAGGTTTCTGGTAATGTTGTTTCATTACCCGATATAGGATGCTTTCCATGCATTTTGTAGGTTTAGTATCTAACAAGAAAAAAAAAATACTTAAAATACACTCTTTATTTATTATTTTTTATTTATTTATTTATTTTTTCTTTTTTTGCGTGCGTTTTAGTGTTTTGGTACGTAACTAGTTTGAAAACACTAAAAAGACTCTTTTTTTGGTGATGTTTTCTTTTCTAATTTCGTGTGCTTTGTATGCACTTTGGCGTTTTGGTATCTAACATTCATAATACAGGTTATTGGTATTGTAGTTCTGTTTCTTCATATAGATTTCTTTTTATGCATTTTGTCGTTTTGGTGCCTAACACGGTAAATAAGACTCATAATGCACATTTTTGTTAATTACATTCTGTTACTAAACATAAAGTAATATTAACATTACCGAAATCGTGAATTGTTTTTTTCTTCTTTTTTTTTTTACTTCTTACATAGAAAAACGCCTATATTGGGAAACGAAATAATATTAGCAGGAACGTATATAATGAGTATTTCTGAGCTTAGGTACCAAAACACTAAAACGTGTGAAAAAAAAAAAAAAAACTATAGGGCGATACAGAACTTTACCAAAATCGTGCGTTTTGGGTGTTTTTTTCTTTATTAATTAACAAAACGTCAAAATGCGTACAAAGCAACTGATCTGAAGAAGCACAAAAAAAAAAAAAAATTTCCAAAAACGTGTATTGTAAGTGTGTTTGAGCTCGTTAGGTACTAAATCGTCAAAATGCATGCATACCACTCTATATGGGTAAACGAAAAGACATTATGAGAGACGTGCATAATTAGTTTTTCTGAGCTTCTTTGGTAACCAAACACAAAAACGCATGAATATTACTCTATACATAAAAACAGAGCAACATTACAAAAAAAAGGTATATTTTGAGTGTTTTTTTTTTCTCATTGTTAAGTACCAAAATGTTAAAAAGCATGCGAAGCATTCTATACAGGTAAACAATGCGGCATTACCAAAAAACGTCTTTTCAGTGTTTTTGAGCTTGTTACGTATAAAAACGCCAATATGCATGCTAACAACCCTATATAAAAAATAAACCGATATTATAAGAAACGTGTATTATAAGTGTTTTTTTAGCTTCTTTGGTACCAAAACGCTAAAACAGAACAAAATTACCAGGTACCAAAACACCAAATGCATGCAAAGTACCCTATAAACGGAAAGAAAAGACATTACGAGAAGGGTGTATTATGAGTGCTTTTGAACTTTTTAGGTACCAAAACTATAAAACGCGTGAATAGCACTTTTGTATGGAGAAACACATCATCATCAAAAACATTTATTTCCATTTTTTTTTTCTCAAATTGTTAGATACCAAAAACGTCAAAATCCATGTAAAGCACTATATTGAGGAAACGAAATGACATTACCAGAAAAGTTTCTTTTGAGTATCTTTGAGTGTGTTAGGTACGAAAATGCTTAAAAATATGTAAAGCACCCTGCATTAAAATGGAAAACATAACCAAAAACGTGCTTTTTTATTTATTTTTTTTAGCTTCTTCCGTAACGCAACACTAAACGCATGCAAAAGAGACTTTATGAGGAAACACAATACCATCAGTAAAAATGCATGTTTCCAATATTTTTGAGCTTATTAGGTAGGGAAACATCAAAATACGTGGATAATACTCTATATGATGAAATAAATGATATATTTTTTTTTTTTTTTTATTGTTTTGACAATGTTAAGAATCAAAACGTGAAAATCCAGCACTGTATATGGGGAAGCGAAACGACATTACCAGAGACGTGTCTTTTTAGTGTTTTTTTTTTTTTTTTTTAGCGTGTTAGGCAGCAAACACTAAAATCCATGGAAAGCAGCCTATATTGGAATACAAAACAATATTTCCAAAAAGTTTACGTATCAAAATGCTAAAACAGAATAACATTACCAAAAATTTTTATTTTCAGTGTTTTTGAGCTTATTAGGTACAGAAGCGACAAAATGCATGCATAGTACCCTATATGGTGAAAAGAACGTAATTACCAGACGCATGTATTATGAGTGTCGTTGACCTTAAGGAACTAAACTCTAAAAGGCATGAAGAGTAATCTACATATAGATTGCACAAAAAGGCGAAAATACATAGAAAACACCATATATTCTAATGCAAAAGAACATTACGAAAATTAAAATTTGAGTGTTATGTGTTTATGGACTTCCTACGTAGCAAAATGCTAAAAAGCATGTAAAACACCGCTCACATATAATAGGTGTTTTTGAGCTTAATATTTAAACATACATACCAAAACAATAAAATGCGTGTAAACCACTCCATATGGAGTGGTTTGGGTACCTAATAAACTCGAAAACACCCTAAACACAAGTTTTTTGGTAATATTGTTCTGTTACTCCAGAAATATTGTTTTACATGTATTTTAGAGTTTTGTTACGTAAGAGGCTCAAAAACATTTAAAATACATGATTAGTTAGTAATGTTTAGTTTTCCCAAATGAGATGTTTTCCATGCTTATAGCTTTTTGGTGCCTTGTATACTCAAAACAAGAAAATGACAGGTTTCTGGTAATGTTGTTTCATTACCCGATATAGGATGCTTTCCATGCATTTTGTAGGTTTAGTATCTAACAAGAAAAAAAAAATACTTAAAATACACTCTTTATTTATTATTTTTTATTTATTTATTTATTTTTTCTTTTTTTGCGTGCGTTTTAGTGTTTTGGTACGTAACTAGTTTGAAAACACTAAAAAGACTCTTTTTTTGGTGATGTTTTCTTTTCTAATTTCGTGTGCTTTGTATGCACTTTGGCGTTTTGGTATCTAACATTCATAATACAGGTTATTGGTATTGTAGTTCTGTTTCTTCATATAGATTTCTTTTTATGCATTTTGTCGTTTTGGTGCCTAACACGGTAAATAAGACTCATAATGCACATTTTTGTTAATTACATTCTGTTACTAAACATAAAGTAATATTAACATGTTTTAGCATTTCAGCACCAGTGAACCTTAAAAACATTTGTCAAATACGTTTGTAATACTATCATTGTATCCACATATTAGAATATTTCGATGTGTTTTGGCGTTTTGATAAACTCAAACAGACTCAAAACATCCGTTTTTTGTAATGTTCTTTTTCACCAGGAAGTGTATTTTTGCCTCCATTTTAGAGTTTTGGTATGTTACAAGCTTAATAACCGTCAAAATACACGATTTTGGTAATATTCTTTAATTTTCTTATATCGGGTGTTTTCCATGCTTTTTAGTGTTTTCGTGGCTGATATGCTCAAAAAAACACGCAAATGACACGTTTCTGGACCTGTCATCTCATTATTGTATATAGAGTGTTTTGCTTGCATTTTGGGGTTTTGTTACCTAACAAGCTCAAAAATCACTAAAAATACATTTAAAATGAAGTTGTTCGATTTCTCCATAAATGAGTCTTATGTTTTGAATGCGTTTTAGCGTTTCGGCACGTAAACAGTTGAAAACCATCAAAACCCACGTTTTTCGGCAATGTTATTTTATTTTCAAATATAGTGTGCTTTGCATGCATTTTGACGTTTTAGTGCCTAGCAAATTCAAAAACATTTATAATACATATTTTTACTAAGCGGAAGACATTATGACTCTCATTAAAGATGGGGAGAAGCTGTACCAAAAATTGTCGAGTAGCTCTCCCACCCCAGAGGGTCATCAGTTTTGCAAAATATGTTTCAGCTCAGTTCCCAAGTCTGTCAGTTTGAGCGATTACGAGTGCCATTGCGACTTCACTCAAACTCTTCTTTTTCCAGGTGATGCTGAAAAAGTAAAATTCAAAAATTTTGCCTACAACTATCAGCCTGCCTACTTAGCATTTTTTTTATTTTGAAACTATGATAAAACCTAAGGAGAATAGGAGTGTGATAGCTGAACATGAGCCAATTGGATACTCGTATCTCATCATCTATAGGCATGGAGGTGCCGTGGAAAAGAGAAGTTATTTCGGCGAAGATCCAGTGAATAATTTCATTGATAGTCTATCCGAGGATGAAGTCCACTTCTAACGTCAGCGCCACTGCGAACTCTGCCGTCAACTCTTTAATGTGAAAACCCCACCTCATAAACATCACGACCACTCATTACCACAAAATAATTACAAGGGGGCATTGTGCGCACGATGCAACCTCCAGTGTCGTGACATAAGGAAATATCTCATTTCTCTGGCGCATAATATGAGTTTTGACGTCTCCTTAATCATAAAAGACCTTCAGTTGCCAGAGTCACACGTGGACATCCTTGCCAAGTTTATTGAAAGTAAGGATTAAGGAATTGCAGTTTCAGGACATGCTTTCCATTATTAATGCCGGCCTCAGTCATCTCGCTCAGAGTCACATGCAGGCGGGCTATGACATGCGTTACGCCCAGGAGATGCTGAATTACCTCCCCGAGCATGTAAGACGTGTAAATTAGACTCAAAAACAGTTTCTTTGTTATGAGTACATCACCGACTTTGCCCGCTTATAAAATCAGCAATTGCCACCCCGCGAAGCATTTTATGACACGCTCAAGGAGAAGGCACTGTCACCTGGAGAATATGAACACGCTGAAAGCGTGTGGAGTATGGCATCCTGTCACACTTTAGGTGATTAAATAAAACTGTATTGTGAGATTGATGTGGGGTTATTAGCCGACACATATCTCAAATATAGATCATACCTGCATGAATTTTATGGACTGGACGTGGCACATTATGTGTCACTGTCTTCTTATGCTTATGACACTTTTTTTAAAGTCGACAGGCGTTCAATTTGATCCGCCTTACGATCCTAACATGTATCACCTGATCAAAAGAAATTAACGAGGAGGCTTTGTAACTTGTGTCAGACCACACCTGCAGTCAAACCACGAACCCAACGGTGGACCCGGAACCTATGTGTTCTATCTGGACTATATTTCATTATATGCAACCGTTATGTGTTCCCCTCTGCCTATGGGCAACATCAATAAACTTTCTCAGTCAGAGACGGATGATTTTTTTGAAGTTGGCATCCAGATTCACGCGACAGATGGTGACATCGGTTACTGGCTGCATTTGGACGCCTGCGATGTTTCCCCCGACGTGGCCCGGGTCATGGACGAGTTCTCTCTGTGCCTCGCACACATGACTATTACAGAAGATGACATCTTGCCATACAGTAAAAGACTGCTAGAAGTTGAGGGTCGTAAGCTGGAGAGGAAAAATCGTAAACTCGTGGCAAGTCATAAGGGGCTGAAAGATCATCTCATCAATCTGGAATTGCTGCAACTTATGCGTCAACAGTAAGAATACGATTAAAATCAGTCAGCCAAATTACTTGGGATACCATATTTTAGAAGTGGCAAAGAAGTACATGTACAACTTTTGGTATCATGTCATCAAAGCCAATTATGGGGAGAGAGCCAAATTAGCTTGTGAAGATACTGACAGTTTCATATTCAGTCTACACATACCTACAAACTTAAATGATGAGCTGAAACATGGACCCATGGCAAATTTTCTCGACACCAGTAACTTTGCTTCAGATCACATGTGTTTTAATGGGGAGCGGAAGGGTCAACTAGGCTTGCTGAAATCTAAAACCGGATCCACGCTCATCAAAGAGGCAATCATATTAAAACCAAAGATGTATTCGCTGCTGTTGGAAGATGACAAGCAAGTATCTCGAGGTAGAGGCATTCCAACTCACCATCAGCAAAATATATTGCATCAGCAGTATATGGAAACACTTAATAATGTCGCATGTGGGATGGTGGATTGCTATAATATCAGGAATGTGAAAGGGTAAATTTGTACCACTCACATGCTAAAGCGTACATTGTCACATTTTGACGACAAACGTTTTCACGTATTACCACCCCGACAATGATCAGCGGGAAAGAGATGTGGAGAATGATATGGATGAGGAGGTGGCAGAGGATGTGGAGTAGGAGGAGGAGGAGGAGGAGGAGGAGGAGGAGGAGGAGGAGGAGGGGAAGGGGGAGGATGGGATAATGAGTGGACTGTGGCGTGATCGGGAGAGACTTTCCACGACATTATTCACATCATAATTAAGGGGTGGAGAGAGACCGCGTTGGCTAGCAGCTGCCATTCATGTAATGTAAGAACATTTGTATTGACCACGTGGTTAAGGATGGGGAGGAGGGGGATTGTTCATGTAATGTAAGAACATTTGTACTGTTCACGTGGGATAAAGAGGAGGAAGAGGAAGAGGAGGAAGAGGAGGAGAAGGAGGTAATGTAAGAACATTTGTACTTAGGTTAAGGAGAGGGAAGAGGAGGTAGAGGAAGAAGCGTGAGTCGGGAGAGATCCACGCCATAATTAGAGGGCAGGGATGAGGATGCAGCTGGGGAGGCTAGTTATGCTGTTACCTACATGACCATGTAAATAAAGGTTAAGCAATAAATACTGTAAACATATCGAAGCGTCTTTTAGTGACCCTCTGAACTTAACATGGACAAGACATTTAGCAAAGAGATGCTGATTCTCTTCAGATATCCTACACGCATAAATATCGCAGGTTATACAAATTCCGGCAAAACATTGCCGGAATTTGTATAATTTGTATATTTGTGGCGTCTCAATGCATTCGCTACAGCAGAATTCTCCTTTTCAAGATAAGGTCAAAGTGCATGAGAAAATTATTGATCCCGTGATGGATGATGACAATCCATATGCCGATCCGCAAACGCACACGCTTTTGATATTAGATGACAATTTCCTCATGGCTGGCAATTCTCAAACGATAGCAGAGGCCTTTACTAAAGGGAGACATAAAAATTTGTCAGTTATAATGATAGCGCAGAATGTCTTTTTCCTCGTAAAGTATGCTAGAACGATAACTTTAAATGCCTCGCATTACATTCTTATGAAAAACAGAGATATATATCAAATCGAATGTCTGGGCAGGCAACTTTATGGAAAGGAGCACGCCAAACACTTTGTGGAAATTTATAAAAATGTCGTGCTTAGACGAGATCACGGTTATTTGTGGTGCGATTCATCCCCGAACGTACCCAAAGAAATTCAACTGCGCACAAATATTGTGGATGAGCCGCCCTGTGAGAAAGTCTATCTGCTATGAACGCAGTTTTGGACGAAATTTACCGGGATATGACGAATCCTGCGGCTTTAGGAGGTGTGCAAGCACTCTACAGAGAGGGGAAGAAAAGCGATAAGAATCTAACACTCCGCGATGTGAGGGCATTTTGCAGGGTGTCCGCTCTTATACGCCTCACAAGCCGACACTGAAACGTTTTCCGCAATGAAAAATTCTCGCTCCTAAACCGTCCGTCATTTTAACTTGTGATTTGGCAGATTTTACAAAGCTGTACAGACACAGTGGTGGCATTCGATACATCATGTTTTGCCTGGACGTTTCCAGCAGGTACTTGAAAGTAGCAACGCTGACAAGTAAATCTGGACGAAGTAGCCTGCAAGCGTTGAAAACAATTTTAAAGTCAGGAAGTTTTACAGGCGTGTCGCGTCTTTTTTACCGATCAGGGATCCGAATTTTATAAACAAGCAGTGAAAAATTATATAACTTTGAAAGGTATTATCTTGTATTCCAATTACTCGCGCGAAACAAAGGCAAGTTTGGCAGAAAGGGTCATCCGAACCATAAAGGCGAAAATAAATCAATATCTCACACATAACAATACACTGATGTATATTAACGTATTGCCCACCCTAATAAACACGTACAATCACACCCCACACAGCGGTTTGGGTGATAACCAAACACCGGCCCAGGTTCACCACCTCCACCACCTGTCACAAGTCAGGAGGCAATTTAAACAAATTTATATAAATTGGCCAAGAGGAGAGAAAGTATCTGTATTTGACGAGTCTGGGCAACTCCGAGCTCTACTCCCATAACCAGCCCCATCGCTTTGAAAATAGAATCACTCCCCCCATCCATCTTGATCCAAATAAGGAATATGAAGTAGGTATGATAAACTGCTTTTATCCAAAACAGTTCTTGTGTCTAGTGGTGGGTGATTATACTTGCAGGATTGATATTTGAGCCATAACCCACACCGATGAAACACGCATGTATAAACTCCATACATACACACCTCGAACGAGCATGGAGGTGGGCGATACTGGGTATATGGTTGACGTCATTAATATCGAATTAGCCGCAGAATTAAAAAGCAATATGAAGACTGACTATGACCGGTATTTTGAGGGTGATCAATTTTTTAACTATAATGAAAAAATGTGAAGGGTGGAGCACGTCCTTCAGAATGCCACACAGTGCGAGAACAATGGCCATTTCTGCTACTTGACTGCGAAATTTGGATCCAGGATGGCTCACATCTTGGGCTTTGATTAGTATGCCAAGTATAATTTATACAGTCCATATGCCGAAAACGACTCCCCCTTCATTCCCGCCCTTTTCCCGCCTCGAATGGATGGGGGAATAGATTTCGCACTATTTTACACGGACTGTGTGTCACCGACGATATATGGTGGTCAGAATGTCAACTTATTAGAAGTCATTAGTATGAAATCCGCTGGCGGTAAAGATTTCCATCAGACTGCATATAAATCGCTCAGTAAAACTATTATCGATTTGATTGCGATTCAACTCGCGGATCAAGTTGGCCGGCCCATTCACTTTGGGAGGGGTAAATCAATTACACTCTTACTGCATATCAGACAGAAATAAAAAGTCGGTGATTATGCTCGGTGTCTTATTCGTGACATGGCGGTCATCATGACGAGAGCGTTCACACCTCCCACTTGAGTGGAATATGACTTGCTTTTTACGCAAAGCAAAGGCGGGGGTTTGACGACATCCAGGTTTTTATTCCACCCCATTCAAGAAGAGGTGGTGGCATATTTTCCGTTTTGAGCGGCTTTGCTAAAAGACCAATTCCCTTTCTCATGCGTACAGTGACACCCGAAGCACTCCAAATGGCAAAAGGTTTATTAACAGATATTTTAGAGGGGAAACAACTTCGCAAATCTTTAAGAAATAGAGGCGTCGTCGCCGTGAAGGGTGTGGGTGAAAGGATAGTTCGAGGTGCATGAGTAATGAAACAGAGGAAAGTAGGAGTCGCAGAAAAGAAAAAAAGAGAAAACAGCCAACCAGGCAACTGAAAAGAAAGACATGCTATAAAGCAGATATCTTCAATATTTAGCTTAGTCGCGAAGATGACTCATTACAGGCTGGATTAGCAGGGTGGAGCGACCTCCACCCCCTGAGCAATTATCTGACGGCTGTGAGTGAGAACTTCCCGCAGGTGAATCGCCTGCATACCAATGAATCGTCAGTCGCTGCGAGACGAAAGTTGGACGCATTATCCGTTAATTTAGACGCTAATGCTAATAATCATGCGGGGATTAACGACCCTTACATTGAATTTAGACTGCCTGGCATTCCAGGACAATTTTTGGATCTATCAACACGGTCTCTAGAATTGCGAGTTAGCATAGCGAAGGCAGATGGCGCGCCACTAGACGATGACGATCACATCGCTTTTAGTAATGGCTTGAATAATACGATGTTTAAGTCTTGCACTTGTTATTTTAACGAACAGCTTGTGGAGTCATCCTCTTTGTTCAACTATCACGCCTTCATTAAAATAGTTACAACAATCCCTCAGGATAAAATTGACTCTATTGGTCGCGTCGCCTTCTACAACCGCGATTATGATGGATCAAAAGGCACAATCAATAAATTTCATGAAGACTATTTCACGGGTGGGAATAAAAATGAGAAACAAATGATAAAAGATTGTAAAACACACGGCCTTTCAATGACTTCGCCTTTGTTTTCGAATATATCAAGTCTGAACGCTTACCTGCTTGACTCTGTCGATGTGAGAATTTAATTAGAATTGGCTAACAAAACATGGATTCTTAATTCACACCAAGACGCCAGCAGTTTCAAATTTAAGCTCGAGATGGCTAAGTTATGGATTGACCACATCACGCTGCATCCATCCGCCTTAGAATCGTTAAATAACTCCTTGACTCTAAATCCAATGCAATACACTTTCAATAGGACACTCAGTAAGACGTATGTGTTAAACGCCAATCAAACATCTTTGATTGCAGAATTACCTTATGCGCAAATCATACCTCAAAATTTGACCAGGGCAATAGTTGATATGGACAGCTTACAAGGCATAATTGATAAGAACGGTTTATATTTTCATCACGCTGATCTGTCACATGTACATATCACTGTAAATGGGGATACCATTTATAACGTTCGCAGCTCTTTCCCGCATCACGCGTCAAAATTATTTTACACGACCCTTGAGTCACTAGGATTGGACACGCGTAATTCCCTAGCATTTGATGCTTTTAATAAAGGTCGGACAGTATGTTTCCTTAACTTTGTGACAGAGAACGTGCACAATGCCATCCCTCTGGATAAATTAGGGAATCTAAGAATTAATCTGTCTTTTGCTAAGGAACGTAATCATAACCGCATCATCATGTTTTTCGCCGACACTACCGGTGTCATAGAAATTGATCATTATCGTCACGTTCACTGCATTGTCCACGCATAAGCTGTCATGAATGCACGTGAAATACAAGCCGGTCTAGCAGGCATCTTGGGCAGTTGAGTTTATTTTTAGGCTGTCACAACCAACACCGTGTGACAGAGCTGATACATCTTGCCAGAAAACAGGAGAAGCCATGCGTTTTCATTCTAAATACATTGAGTGACTCGAAGACCATGGGCAACTGGATTACTGTTTATCTTAATTTTCAAAGTCAGACCATAGGCTATTACGATACCTGTAACTTACATCCCAAATACAATTCCGCCGTCTTACATCATTTCATGCAAACTTGTCCATATATAAAAATTAGCACATTAAATTATCGACTTCAGGGGTTGAATTCCCTCGTGTGCGGCATTTATTTCATGTTATTTTGCCTTATACTGAGTTGGCATACATTAAAACGTGCAATGTGCATTATTCACACCAGCTTCAAAAAGCATCAATATCTATATAATGACAAAAAAAATTACTCGTACGGCTTACGTAATATTTCGTAAAATGCCACATTGCATGCCTACGTTTTGCCCGGCCGGCAACCGAGCGAGATGTCATAATATCTGTAAAGTTGTAATAAGGTAGATGAGGGAAAAGGGGCGGGGTGTGGGAAAGGGGTCAATATGGGGTAAATGCTGACGGATAAGTGTCACTTTGCCATCGCCTCTCAACCCAGTTGGACGTCGAGGACTCATCTCCAAGTATGGAGCAGGCTGACAAGCATTTCATCTTGAGAACCTTGGGTAAATATACCATTGCCTTGCATGCCATCACGCACCTTCGCCATTGTAAATTACATGAATAAGAAGAGGAGGGGAGAAAAACAAACTTTTCCATTATTCTCATCTTTTTTTTTTTTTTTTCTGTTACAGAACGTATCTCTTTCCGCTTTGATACTTACCTGGGTGATGTTGGGAGTAAGCTAAGCCGCGCTAACCATGAGGATGTCAATGTGGAGAGAATGTCAGAGCCTGCAAAGAAGAAATTGATCTTTAGGTATAACGACATGTCACCGCTGCCAGCAAGCCCACCACCTGATGTCCCATCAGGACAGGAGTCGCAGCAATCGCAGCAGCAGCCACAACCACAGTGGCAGCCGCTGCAGCAATCGTGACCGCTACCTCCGGAGTCGCTGATGCTGCCGCCTGCCAAAACACAGCCGCGGCAGTCAGATGAGTCAGCTGTAGGCGGCAATGAGGGTCAGGAGGTGAAGAAGAAGTCGCAGGAAAACTGAAAAAAAAAAAAAAAAATATGCCCCCTAACATGCTAGAGGATGTCAGCACACCAAAACTCCTTAATGCCCCACCTGCCCCTTGTAAGAAGCTGATTCCTAGATTTATTAAAACTACGCCCCGTCATTGACAGCGATGATGATGATCTCTTTGCCTTCATTTTGCAAATGTTTTGAATGAATGATATGTATTTGTCCTAATAAATCAATGATCTGTATTTGCCCTAATAAAAATAAAATGCCCCATCGACTCTGCATAACCTTTCTAATAATAATGATGATAATAATAATAATAATGATAATAATAATAATAATAAGGTGACCATCCGTCATAAGTACTACGTCAACGAAATCGGCCACACCACGGGCGGTCAGTGAAAGTGAAGGTGACAGCCGCCGTCCCCACTGTCACAGATGCTTCGTCCAAGGTAAAGGGATCGCAGGTAACGGAACCACGTGGGTAGTCACGACGACCTTGGCCATCTGGAAGAGGCAGGACATTGGAATGTACTGAGATGTCAGAGGGAACACGTGATGGCAAGACTCGCCACCCAGGCCGTCCAGGAACCGCGTGTGCGACTAGCGCATGGCAGCTGCGTGGTGGCGTTGCCACCCACTTTCCTGATGCATTCAGACCTCCCCCACCCTCTTCCCTTCTGTCAACCTTTACCATTGAGTGGTGGAGACATTGGAATGTACTGAGATATCGGAGGGAACATGTGATGGCAAGACTCAAACCACCCTGGCTGTCCAGGATCCACGCGAGTGAAAGGGAGGCCTCCATGGCAATGTCGTCAGAGTCTCCCAGATCACGCGTGTGATGGCGACCCTAACGTGTAGCTGTCAGTGATCCCAGCCGCCTGCCGTGCCTGATGCGTTCAGTCCCCCCACCCCCTTCCCATTCAATTATTTCCTACCCACCATCATTGATTGATTTAGTCATTCCATAGCTGCTGAAGGATAAGGACACACGCCCCCACCTCTCCCGTCAGCGCCGCCATAGCCTTCCCCCACCCCCCCTTAACATGGGCCCTGATGACGTCCTCGTGAATGATCCGCTCCTTCCCCCCGTGTTAATTTACAGCCAGGGTCGCCATTCTGAAATGGATTGCCACTGAGGCCTCCGGAAAATTGTCATGGGAGTCGCCCATCCTAATTTGGCATTGCCATGGGAGTCCCCATTCCATGGGGACTCCAATGGCATGCCAATTTAGGATGGGCAACTCCCATGGCAATGTCCCTACTACTTACTTTTTAGCGTTTTGATACATAAGAAGCTCAAAAACACAAAACACCCAAAAAATACACATTTTTTGTATTGTTCTTTTGTATCCCAGTATAAGGTGCTTTTTTATGTAATTTAGCGTTTTTGGTGCCTAAAACACTAAAAACAGATGAAGTACTGTATACATATGAAGTGCTATTCACGCATTTTTAGCATTTTGTTACCTGAGAATGTCTAAAACACTTTTAATCCACGTTTCCGGTAATATTACTTTGTTTCACCACATAAGGTTCTTTAAATGCATTTTCCTGTTTTTGTACCTAAAACAAACTAAAAAAACACTGGAAATGCATACTTTTGGTAATGTTATTTTGTTTCTACGGAAAGGGTGTTTTCCATACGTTTAAGTGTTTTGGTACATACAAAACTGAAAAAAAACACTCCAAAGACACGATTTTCTTTATGTTTTTGTGGTCCAATATTGAGTGCTTTCCACGTATTTTAGCATTTTGGTGCCTAATAGGTTAAAAAGACTCAAAAGACATGTTTCAGGTATTGTCATTTTGTTTCCCCATATAGAATGCTTTGCATACATATCGTTGCTTTGCTACATAACAATGTGAAAAAATAAACGTTTTTCATAATGTTGTTTTCTTCCTTCATATAAAGTGCTATTGACGCATTTTAGACTTTTGGTACTTAAGAAGCTCAAAAAACACTCACAATACATGTTCCTCGTCATGTTCTTTCATTTCCCCATATAGAGTGTTTTGCATTCATTTTGGCGTTTTGGTACATAACAATGTAAAAAACCCTCAAAACAGACGTTTTTGGAAATGTTGTTCTGTTTCTCCATATAAAGTGTTTTCACGTATTTTAACGCTTTGTTACACACGTTTCTTGCTACATCGTTTCCTTTTCAATATAGGATACTTTACATGCATTTTATCGTATTTTTTACGTAAGGAGCTCAAAACACTGAACATACAGTTTTTTTTTTGTAAAGTTATTCTGTTTCTTCTTAATGGTTGTTTTGAAGCGTGTTAGCGTTTTGGTACATAATAACTCAAAAAATTTAAAAGGCACGGTTTTTGGTAATGTTTTGTCTTCCATTATACAATGCTTTCCATCATTTTAGTGTTCTGATGCCAAAAACGCAATAAATCATTGAAAAAAGCACCTCTCAGGTAATCTTGTTTCCATTGTCTATAAAAAGAGCTTTGCATGCATTATGGTATTTTGGTACCTAACACTAAAAGAAACACTCAAAACACAAGTTTATATATATATATATATATATATATATATATATATATATATATATATATATATATATATATATATATATATATATATATATATATATATATATATATATATATATATATATATATATATATATATATATATATATATATATATATATATATATATATATATATATATATATATATATATATATATATATATATATATATATATATATATATATATATATATATATATATATATATATATATATATATATATATATATATATATGTTTAGTTTCTACATATAGACTGCTATTCACGCGTTTTTGCGTTTATTTACTTAAGGTCAATAATACTCATAAAACACGTTTCTGGCAATCAATATTTTTTTTTACCAAATAGGGCACTATGCATGCAGCTTGCTGTTATTGTACCTAACATAAGTGCTTTCATGGATTTTGGCGTATTATCAAAATATACGTTTTTGGTGATGTTCTATTTCTTCTTAAAGAGTGCTTCTTCACTCGTTTTTGCGATTTAGTAACCAAGATGAAAAAAAAAAAAAAAAATATATATATATATATATATATATATATATATATATATATATATATATATATATATATATATATATATATATATATATATATATATATATATATATATATATATATATATATATATATATATATATATATATATATATATATATATATATATATATATATATATATATATATATATATATATATATATATATATATATATATATATATATATATATATATATATATATATATATATATATATATATATATATATATATATATATATATATATATATATATATATATATATATATATATATATATATATATATATATATATATATATATATATATATATATATATATATATATATATATATATATATATATATATATATATATATATATATATATATATCATGGCGACTCCTACACCAGCCTCGGAGTCCTCCACACAAAACTACAAGCACCTAATAACACACACACTCTTCACTCAAAAATTTTTAAATCATCATGGCGACTCCTACACCAGCCTCGGAGTCCTCATCTGGGGAGGGGACCATAAATGTCCCCAGGTCGGACTGCCTTTCTGTCAACGACCCTAAGTGTCTTGACACCCCCCTCAACTTTTTCTTCATTAACTTCTGCAACATTCGCGATTTTCTGATCTAATTTTCAATCTATAGAACACCACCTCTCCTCTTCTAAACCTCATCTTCTTTTCCTCACTGAAACTCAGGTGTCTGAGGGAACTGACAGTAGCCCCTTTTCTGTTCCCTCCTACTTTCTCTATCCTCATTTTCGATCCAAAGTTGGATGCTGCGTTTATGTGCGCAATGACTTAACCTGCTCTCGTGCCCACGCTCTTGAATCTTCCGAGTTTTCCACCATCTGGCTACGACTACAGAGTCATTCTCATACTAAATTTCTCTGTGCTGTATACCTCTCTCCTAACTTCTCTGACTATAAGAAATTCTTTGACTACTAAACTTCCAAAGCGGAGCACATTCTGACCTTCTTCCCTTTTGCAGAGATCTTCATTCTTGGAGACTTCAATGTTCACCACCAGCTTTGGCTTTCCTCTCCCTTCACTGACCATCCTGGTGAACTAGCCTACAAATTTGCTATCCTCCATGACCTAGAGCAATTGGTGCAACACCCTACTCGTATTCCTGACCGTCTTGGAGATACGCCCAACATTCTTGACCTTTTCCTGACCTCTAATCCTTCTGCTTATGCTCTCACCCATTCTTCTCCGTTGGGCTCCTCCGATCACAATCTCATATCTTTATCTTGTCCTATCACTCCAATCCCTCCTCAGGATCCCCCTAAGCGAAGGTGCCTCTGGCGTTTTGCCTCTGCTAGTTGGGGGGACCTAAGGAGGTATTTTGCTGATTTTCCTTGGAATGACTACTGCTTCCGTGTCAGAGACCCGTCTTTGTGTGCTGAGCGCATAACAGAGGTGATAATGTCTGGCATGGAGGCGTACATTCCTCACTCTTTTTCTCATCCTAAACCTTCTAAACCTTGGTTTAACACAGCTTGTTCTCGTGCTATACATGATAGAGAGGTGGCCCACAAAAGGTACTTAAGCCTTCCATCACCAGAATCTCATGCACTTTATATTTCTGCCCGGAACCATGCCAAGTCTGTTCTCCAACTAGCCAAAAACTCCTTCATTAACAGAAAATGTCAAAACCTTTCAAGATCTAACTCCCCTCGTGATTTCTGGCATCTAGCCAAATATATCTCCAATAACTTTGCTTCTTCTACTTTCCCTCCTCTACTTCAACCAGATGGCACCACTGCTATCACATCTATTTCTAAAACTGAACTCTTTGCTCAAACCTTTGCTAAAAACTCTACCTTGGACGATTCTGGGCTTGTTCCTCCCTCTCCTCCACCCTCTTACTACTTCATGCCACGTATTAAAATTCATCGCAATTATGTTTTCCATGCCCTCGCTGGCCTAAACCCTCGGAAGGCTTATGGATCTGATGGGGTCCCTCCTATTGTTCTCCGAAACTGTGCCTCCGTGCTTGCACCTTGCCTAGTCAAACTCTTTCAGCTCTGTCTGTCAACATCTACCTTTCCTTCTTGCTGGAAGTTTGCCTACATTCAACCTGTTCCTAAAAAGGGTGACCACTCTAATCCCTCAAACTACCGTCCTATTGCTTTAATTTCCTGCTTATCTAAAGTTTTTGAATCTATCCTCAACAGGAAGATTCTTAAACATCTATCACTTCACAACCTTCTATCTGATCGCCAGTATGGGTTCCGTCAAGGCCGCTCTACTGGTG
Organism: Scylla paramamosain; assembly: GCF_035594125.1. Taxonomy (NCBI): domain Eukaryota; kingdom Metazoa; phylum Arthropoda; class Malacostraca; order Decapoda; family Portunidae; genus Scylla; species Scylla paramamosain. The sequence goes on from NC_087151.1 coordinate 21,332,891, forward strand.
ATGTTCTGGCTTTCCTTACTGAGTCTTGGTCATCCTCTTTTAGAGATTTTAGTGAAACTTTTGCTGTTGCCTTGGATATATCAAAAGCCTTTGACAGAGTCTGGCACAAAGCTTTGATTTCCAAACTACCCTCTTACGGTTTCTATCCTTCTCTCTATAACTTCATCTCAAGTTTCCTTTCTGACCGTTCTATTGCTGCCGTGGTAGACGGTCACTGTTCTTCTCCTAAATCTATTAACAGTGGTGTTCCTCAGGGTTCTGTCCTGTCACCCACTCTCTTCTTATTATTCATTAATGATCTTCTAAACCAAACTAACTAAACCATGCTAACTGCTCTTCTGATCTTGCTAAATGCATGCCTCCCCTCCTTCCGCAACCTCGCTGCACAAGACTTTCTTCTTTCTCTCATCCCTTTTCTGTCCACCTCTGTAATGCAAGAGTTAACCAGTATTCTCAATCATTCATTCTTTTCTCTGGTAAACTCTGGAACTCCCTGCCGGCTTCTGTATTTCCACCTTCCTATGACTTGGATTCCTTCAAGAGGGATGTTTCTAGACACTTATCCACCAATTTTTGACCACTGCTTTGACCCTTTTATGGGACTGGCATTTCAGTGGGCATTTTTTTATTAGATTTTTGTTGCCTTTGGCCAGTATCCTTCCTACATAAAAAAAAAAAAATTCTTGTCCTATCCACTCCTACGCTGATGATACCACCCTGCACTTTTCCACATCTTTTCATAGACGTCCAACCCTTTAGGAGGTAAACATATCACGCAGGGAAGCCACAGAACGCCTGACTTCTGATCTTTCTAAAATTTCTGATTGGGGCAGAGCAAACTTGATATTGTTCAATGCCTCGAAAAGTCAATTCCTCCATCTATCAACTCGACACAACCTTCCAGACAACTATCCCCTCTTCTTCAATGACACTCAGCTGTCCCCCTCTTCTACACTGAACATCCTCGGTCAGTCCTTTAATTATAATCTCAACTGGAAACTTCACATCTCATCTCTAGCTAAAACAGCTTCTATGAAGTTAGGTGTTCTGAGACGTCTCCGCCAGTTTTTCTCACGCCCTCAGCTGCTAACTCTGTACAAGGGCCTTATCCGTCCATGTATGGAGTATGCTTCACATGTCTGGGGGGGTTCCACGCATACTGCTCTTCTAGACAGGGTGGAATCAAAAGCTTTTCGTCTCATCAACTCCTCTCCTCTAACTGACTGTCTTCAGGCTCTCTCTCACCGCCACAATGTTGCATATCTAGCTGTCTTCTACCGCTATTTTCATGCTAACTGCTCTTTTGATCTTGCTAACTGCATGCCTCCCCTTCTTCCACGGCGTCGCTGCACAAGACTTTCTTCTTTCTCTCACCCCTATTCTGTCCACCTCTCTAACGCAAAAGTTAACCAGTATTCTCAATCATTCATCCCTATCTCTGGTAAACTCTGGAACTCCCTGCCTGCTTTTGTATTTCCACCTTCCTATGACTTGAATTCCTTCAAGAGGGAGGTTTCAAGACACTTATCCACCAATTTTTGACCACTGCTTTGACCCCTTTATGGGACTGGCATTTCAGTGGGCATTTTTTTTTATTAGATTTTTGTTGCCCTTGGCCAGTATCCTTGCTACATAAATAAATAAATAAATATATATATATATATATATATATATATATATATATATATATATATATATATATATATATATATATATATATATATATATATATATATATATATATATATATATATATATATATATATATATATATATATATATATATATATATATATATATATATATATATATATATATATATATATATATATATATATATATATATATATATATATATATATATATATATATATATATATATATATATATATATATATATATATATATATATATATATATATATATATATATATATATATATATATATATATATATATATATATATATATATATATATATATATATATATATTTCCGTATAGTATGCTTTCCATGCTTTTTTTTCAGCGTTTTGACGCCTAGCACGCTCATAAATACTAAAAAGACACTTTTCTGTAAATCTCGTTTCCTTTCCTCCATATAGGGTGCTTTGCGTGCATTTTGCCGTTTTGGTACCTAAGAAACTGAAATATATAATATAATATATAATATATATTATATAATATAGTAGATAATATAATATATAATATATAATGATGTTATATTTATCCATATAGAGTGCTATTCATGCGTTTTAGCGTTTTAATACCTAAGAATCTCAAAAAATACTCAAAATATTTGTTTTTGGTAATGTTATTTTCTTTGTTCATAACGTGTGTTTTGTATTTATCCTAGCGTTTTAATACTTAAGTAGCTCAAAGGCATAGAAAAGACACGTTTTTTTTTTGTAAATTCTTTTATTCCTATATAGGGTACTTTCCATGCGTTTTAGCGTTTCGGTACCTAACACGCTCATAAATACCCAAGACACTTATCTGGAAATGTCTTTTCTTTTCCCTATATAGGGTACTCTGCATGGATTTTTTTGCGTTTTCGTACCTAGCAATGTGAAATAATCTGAAAATACACATTTTTGGTAATGTTATTTTATTTATTTTTTTCTGTTTCTCCATATAGAGTGCTATTCATGCGTTTTAGGAATTTGGTACTCAAGAACCTCAAAAAAACTCATATTACACTTCTATTTACGTTTTTTTATTTCTGTATAGGGTATTTTCATGCATGCATTTTGGGATTTTTTCTACATATCATGTAAAAAAAAAACTCTAAATTTTTGTTTCTGGTAATATTACTTGTCTTCTCCATAAAAGAAAAAAAAGGTGTTTTTGTTCATTTTCTCTCTGAAGTTTTTTTTTTTTTTTGGCATCCGTTTACCGTTTTCGAACGTAGGAAGCTGAAAAAAAAATACAAAAATACAAAAAACGAGTCTTTTACACGTTTTTTTTTTCTTTTTCCCATATAGGGTGCTTTCCATGTTTTTTTTTTTTTTTTTTTTTAGCGTTTTGGTGCCTGACACATCATAAACACTTAAAAGCTATGTTTCTGGAAATGTCGTTTTCATTTTAGGCGTTTTGATACCATTCAATACATTCAAGATACAAAATATTGTATCTTAAAATACATTCAAGATACAAAGTTTTTGTATTTTTGTTATGTATCTCAATATAGAGTCCTCTTATTGGGTTTTAGCTGTCTCGGTAACTATGAAGCTCAAAAACGCTCATAACACACGTTTCTCAATTTAATTTACTTTTCCCATGTAGGATATTTTCCATACATTTTGGTGTCTTTTTTTTTTTCATAGCAAGCTCAAAAACCCTCAAAATATTTGTTTTGATAATTTGATTCTGTTTCTCAATGTAGGGTGTTTTTGATGTGTTTTTTTTTTTTTTGGTACACAAGAAGCTAAAATCAATCAAAAACACTCGTTTTTGGTAATTTTGTGTTCATTTCCTATATAGAGTGCTTTCCATGCTTATTTTGCGTTTTGGTGCCTAATATGCACAAAAACACTGAAAACCTATGTTTTTTTGGAATGTCGTTTCGTTTCTCCATAAATGAGGCTTTTTATGCAATTTGCTGTTTTGATACCTAACAATGTGAGGAAAACTCAAAGTACAAGTTTTTCCTATTTTTTTTTTTTTTTTTTTTTATCCATATAGAGTGGTATTGACCTGTTTTCGCGTTTAGTACCAAAAAAGATAAAACAAAAAAAAACACTTAAAATTCACGTTTTTCTTAATGTCTTTTCGTTTCACCATATAGAGTTCTTTAATTGCATTTTGTCGTTTTCTACGTAACAATTAATAACAAAAAACTAAAAGAGTTATCTTTAATAATGTTATTCTATATCACCATAAAATTTGTTCTGGATACTTTTTAACGTTTTGGTACGTAAGAAGTTTAAAAACACTCAAAACATACGTTTTTCGTAATATTTTTTTTTATTTATTTATTTTTTTTTCATATAAGGTGAATTCCATTTTTTTTTTTAGCGTTTTAGTAGCTAACACGCTCAAAAACACTGAAAACAGATTTCTGGTAAAGTCGTTTTGTTTCCACATATAGGATGCTTTGTGTGAATTTTGGCATTTTTGTACCTAATAATGTGAAAACACTTAAAATACACGTTTATGGTAATGTTTTTATTTATATATTTTTTTTTCCATACCACGTGCTATTCATGCGTATGAACGTTTTGGTATCTAAGAAACTCAAAGATACTTAAAATACACACCTCTGGCAATATGCTTTCTTTTGCATATATATGGTAATTTTTTTTTTTTATGCATTTTGGCGTTTTTGTATGTAACAAGCTCAAAAACACTTAAAAGACTTGTTTTTGATAATGTTAATCTGTTTTTCCACAAAGGGTGTTTTGCATGCGTTTTAGCGTTTTGGTAAGCAAGAAATTGAAAAACACTCAAAACACTCAAATGTAATGTTGTTTTGTTTTCCCATATAAGGAGCTTTCCTTGCTTCTTATCGTTTTCGTGCCTTACACGCTCATAAACACTAAAAAGATGTTTTTTTTTATTTCGTTTCCTTACCCCATATAAGGTGGTTCGCATGGATTTTGCGTTTTGGAATTTAATAATGTGAAAAACAGTCAAAATACAGGTTTTCGGTAATGTTCTGTCTTTCCACATAGAGTGCTATTCATGCGTTTTTAAGTTTTAGTACCTAATATATGGTGCTTCCTATGTATTTTAGCCTTTTGGGGCGTAAAAAAAAAAAAAAAAATTAATTAATCAATTAAAGTAAAAGACACTTTTCTGGTAAAGTAGTTTCGCTTCGCCATATGCTTTTTGGCGTTTTGGTACCTAACATTGTGAAAATACTCGAAATACAAAATTTTTGGTAATGTTCTTCACTACATACAGAATGCTATTCGTACCCTTTAAAGTTTTGGTACCTAAGAAGCTCAAATACACTTAAAATGCTCAATTCTCGTAATGTCTTTTCGTTTCCCCATATTGGGTACCTTCCATGCATTTTTTCGTTTTTGTACGAAAGAAGCTGAAAACACTCATAATACTTGTTTTTGGTAAAGTTATTCTCTTTCTCCTTAAAGTATGTTTTTTGCAAGAATGTTAGCATTTTAGTACGGAAGTAGGTCAAAAAACGTGTTTTGTAAATTTCTTTGTTTCCCCATATAGAGAGTTTTCCATGCCTTAGAGCGTTTTGGTGCCTAACACGTTTATAAACACTCAAAAGACACATTTCTGGAACTGTCGTTTCTCTTCGCCATATAAGGTACTTTGCATGCATTTTGGCGTTTTGGTATCAAAACATGTGAAATACGCTGAAAATAAACGTTTTTAATAATATTATTTTAGTGTTTTGGTACCTAAGAAACTTAAAAACACTCATAATACACGTCTCTGGTAATGTCCTTTCATTTCCCCATATTGCCTGCATTTTGCGTTTTTCTACGTTACATGCCAAAAAAAAGATAAATAAATAAATAAATAAATAAATAAACAAATAAATAAACATTAAAAACACTTGTTTTCGTAATGTTTTTATTTTGTTTTTCGCCACAGAGTGGATGCACGCGTTTCAGCGTTTGGTTTATCATAAGTTGAATAACGTAATGTTTCGTTTCCTCATATAGTGAGCTTTACATGGACTAATAATAATAATAATAATGTGAAAAAAACAGTGAAAATACACGTTTTTTGGCAATGTTGTTCTGTTTCTCGATATAGATATGCTAGCCATGCGTTTTAGCATGTAGTATCTAGAGGCTCAAGAATCCCGTAATACACTATTCTCGTAATGTCTTTTAGTTTCCATATATATTCCTATTTTGTTTTCCTTTATAGGGGGTTTTCCATGCGTTTTGCCTAACACGCTCATAACCAGTCAAAAAGACTCGTTTCTGGATATGTCGTTTTTTTTCCATATTTTTTTTGTTATGTGGTTCTGTTTCTCCATATAGAGACATGTTAATGCGTTTTAGCGTCTGGGAACCTATAAAGTTGATAAACATTTATAGTAAAAGTGTCTCGTAATGACCTTTCCTTTCCTCATTGGATACTTTACATGAATATAGGTTTTTTTTTTTTTCGTAACACGTCCTAAAACACTGATAATACTTCTTTTTGGTAATGTTATTTTTTATTCATAAAGGGTTTTTTTCATGCGTTTTAGAGTTTTGGTACCAAAGCAGCTGAAAAACACTCAAAAGACACGTTTTTGGTAATGCTGTTTTCTATTCCCATAGAAGGTGCTTTTAATACTTTTCAGCGCTTTGGTGCCTAGCACGCTCATAAACACTCGAGACACGTTTCTGGAAATCTCATTCTCTTTTCGCATGGAAGGTGCATTGCATGCAAATACACATTTTTGGCAATATTATTTTGTTTTTCTATATAGAGTGCTATTCATGTGTTTTAACGTTTTGAAACCTAAAAAAAACACAAAAACACTCATAATACACGATTCATGTAATGTCTTTTCTTTTCCGCATTAAGTTTACTTTGCATGCTTTTTGACATTTTTCTACGTAAGAAGCTGAAAAACTAAAAAAAAAAAAATCTTGATTTTGGTAATATTATTTTGTTTCTCCATAACATATATTTTTGCATGCGCCTTAGCATTTTGGAACATAAGAATTTCTAAAACACTCGAAAGGCACGTTTTGCGTAATGCCGTTTTATATTTCCATGAAGTGTGATTTCCATGCTTTTTACCGCTTTGGTGCCTAACAATATCGAGTATTTTGTATAATTTATAGTGTTTTGATGCCTATTACACTCATAAACACTCAAAAGACACATTTATTCTTTGGAAATCTTGTTTCCTTACCCCATATATGATGCTTTGACTGCATTTTGGCGTTTTGATAATGTTATTCTATTTCTCCATATAGAGTGCTATTCATGAGTTTTAGGGTTTTGGTAGTTAAGAAGCTGAAATAAACTCATAATACACGTTTTTCGTTTTTTTTTTCTATTCCTCATATAAGGTAGTTTGTAGTATTTGGGCGTATCTGTTCATAACAAGCTCAAAAACCCTCAAAATACTTGTTTTTGTTAGTTATTCTCTTTCCCACATATTTTACATGTGTTTTAGCGTTTTGTTAAGAAAGTAGCTCAAAACACCTTAAAAAATGTTTTTGGTAATGTTTTTTTTTTTTTCCAGTATAGAGTGCTTTCCATGCTTTTTAGTGTTTTTGTGTCTAACAAGCTCATAAATACTCAAAAGAAACGTTTCTGTAAATTTCGTTTTGTTTCCCCATATTTTGGGCTCTACATGCACTTTGCCAATTTGGTACCTAACAATGTGAAAGACTCTCAAAATATTAATTTTTGGTAATGTTCATTCGTTTTCCAATATAGGCTGATTTCCATGCTTTTAAGCGTTTTGATAGCTAGAACGCTCATAAATTCCCAAAAAATAAACTTTCTGGAAATTTCGTTTCGTTTGCTCATATAGGGGATTTTGCATGCGTTTTTAGCTTTTTGGTACCTAAGAATGTGAAAAAAAACACTCAAAATACACGTTTTTATTAATGTTGTTCTGTTCCTTAACATAGAGGGATATTTAGGCGTTTTTGCGTTTTTTTTATCTAAGAAGTTTAAAAGCACTCATAGAACACGTTTCTCGTAATGTTCTTTCGTTACCCCATACAGGTTATTTTGCATGCATTTTGTCGTTTTCCTACGTTACAAACTCAGAACACTCAAAATACCTTTTCTTTTTTTTTTATAAGGGTATTTTGCATGCGTTTTATCGTTTTGGTATGGAAGAAGCTAAAAAAAAAAAAACACACACAAAAGACAAGTTTCTCGTAATGTAGTTTTGTATTCCATATAGGGTGATTTCCATGCTCTTTAGCGTTTTTGTGCCCAGCACTCATACAAACACTGAAAAGACACGTTTCTGGGAATCTCGTTTCCTTTTCAAATATATCGTTTCGATACATAAATCGCTTATAAACACTCAAAAGAAAGGTTTCTGAAAATTTCCTTTGGTTTCCCATTATGAAGGGCTTTTGCATGCATTTTGACATTTTGGTACCTAAGAATGTGAAATATACTGAAAAACACATTTTTGCTAATGCTCGTTTCTTCATACTGTATGGTATTTATGCGTTTTAACGTTTTTTGTGCCTAAGAAGCTTAAAAGCACTCATAATGTTTCTCGTAATGTTCTTTCGTTACCCCATATAGAGTATTTTCAATGCATTTTGGCGTTTTGTGCATGAAAAGCTCAAAAACAATGAAAATACTTGATTTTGGTAATGTTATTATGTTTCTCCGTAAAGCGCGTTTTGTTTGCGTTTTAGAGTTTTGGTAGGTAAGGATATCAAAAACACTGAAAAGAGATGTTTTGTTTTCTTTTCCCATATAGAGTGTTTTCTTTTTCTTTTTTTGCATTTTCGTGCCTAACGCGCTCATAAACGCTAAGAGACACTTTTTTTTTGTGGGGGGAAACCTCGTTTCCTTATCCCAGATAGGGTGCTTTGCATGCATTTTGTCGTTTTGGTACCTAACAATGTGAAATATACTCAATATACACGTTTTTGTTAATGTTGTTCTGTTTCTTCATATAGAGTGATATTTATGCGTTTTAGCATTTTGACACCAATGAAGCTCAAAAACGCTCATAATACAAGATTCTCGTAATGTCTTTTTATTTCCCCATACAGGGCACTTTCCAAGCATTTTGAGGTTTTTGTACTTAACAAGTATGAAAACACTCAATATACTTTTTTTTTTTATAATGTTATTGTTTCTCTATTTGTGTGTTTTGCTTACGTGTTAGCGTTTTGATACGTAAATAGCTCCAAAAAACACTCAAATAACACATTTTTGGTAATATTGTGTTCTTTTCCAATATAGCATATTTTACATGGGTTTTAGGTTTTTTGTGCCTAACAACCTTACAAACACTCAAAAGGCACGCTACTGTAAATGCCGTTTTCTTTCATCTTATAGAGTGGTTTGCATGCATATTGGGTTATGGCAACTAAGAATGTGAAATGCACTCAAAATGCACGTTTTCTGTATTTTTTTTTCTTAAGGAATTCTATTCATGTATTTTAGTGCTTTCGTACCTAATAATAAATATTTCTCGTAATATTTTTTTTTCCGACATGTAAAGTTGTTCACATCATTTTGCCTTTTTTTTACATAACATGCTCAAAAACTCTCAAAATGCTTGTATTGGTATTGGTAGTTATTCTGCTTTCTATACAGGGTTGCATGCCTTTTAACATTTTGTTACGTAAGTAGCTCAAAACACAGATAAAAGACGTTTTTAGTAATGTTTTTTTTCTTTTTCTCCATTTCCCATATAGGGTACTTTCCATGCTTTTTATCGTTTTCATGCCTAGCACGCTCACAAACATTCAAAAGACACATTTTTTGAAATCTCCTTTCGTTTTCTCATATAGAGAGCTTTGCATGTAGTTTTGCGTTATGAGAGCTAACAATGTGAAATACACCCAAAATACACATTTTTGGTAATATTGTTCTGTTTCTTCATAAAGAGTTTTAGCATCTTTGTACCTACGAAGCTCAAAAACACTCATACGACAAGTTCCTTATAATGGCGTTTTGTTTAGCAATATAGGGTATTTTGAATAAATTTTGGCGATTTTGTACATGATTTATTACCTAAAAAAAAAAAAAAGAAAAAAAAACACTCATAATACATATTCCTCGTAATATGGTATCGCTTCCCTATATAGGGAACTTTGCATGCATTTTGGCTTTTTTTTTAAGTAACAAGCTCAAAAATACTCAAAATAATTGTTTGTGGTAATGTTATTCTGCTTCTCCATATGCGTTTTAGCGTTTTAGTATTTAAGGAGCTCAAGACCACTGATAATACACATTTTTCGAAATTTTCTTTTTTTCTTTTTGTCTCCCCATACAGGGTACTTTTATGTATTTTTTGCGTTTATGTACGCAATGAGTATAAAAAAAAATATTCAAAATACTTGTTTTTGGTAATGTTATTCTGTTTCTCCATTATAGATGTTTTTGCATGTGATTTTGCGTTTTGTTGTGTAAGTAACTCAAAAACACTGAAAGGGGTATTGTAGGATCGCTAATCCCGTGTTAAATTGCTTATGTTTTGTCCATGCCTTTTAGCGTTTTAGAACCTAGCACGCTCATAAATACTAAAAAGACACGTTTATGGAAATCTCGCTTCCTTTCCCCCATAAAGGGTGCTTTGCATTCAGTTTGGCGTTTTGGTACCTACCAAAGTGAAATACACTGAAAATACACATTCTTGTTAAAGTTGTACTGTTTCTTCATATTGAGTGGTATTTATGCATTTTAGCGTTTTGGTATCCAAGAAGCTCAAAACCATTGCTAATACACGTTTCTGGTAACTTTTTTTTTTTCTTTTTCTCGTTTCTCCATAGAGGGTACTTTGCATGCATTTTGGTGTTTGTCTACGTAACAAGTTCAAAAAAAAAAAATCAAAACTCTTGTTTTTGATAATGTTATTCTGTTTCTACAAAAAAGGTGTTTTGCATGTGTTATAGCGTTTTGGTATGTAAGTAGGTCAAAAACAATCAAAAGAAACTAACTGTGAAATACACGTAAAATACATGTTTTGGTAATATTTTTTCTGTTTCTCCAAATGGAGAAACATGCATGCATATGAAAGTTTTGGTACCTAATAAGCTCAAAAACACTCGTAATACGCGTTTTTCGTTTTTTTTTTTTTTTTCGTTTCCGCATTTAAAGTAGTTTGAAATATTTTGGCCTTTTGTAAGAAACATGCTCAAAAACATTCAAAATAATTGTTTTTGGTATTTATTTTGTTTTCCATAGAGATACATGCGTTTTAGCGTTTTCTTACAAAAATAATTCAAAACACTGGAAAGAGACGTTTTTAGTAATATTCTTTTGTTTTCCCATATAGGGTGCTTGCTAACACTCGAAAGACACGTTTCTGGAAATCTCTTTTTCTTTCTCCATATGGGATGCTTTCTATGCATTTTGGCGTTTTGGTATCTAACAATGTGAAACACATTCAAAATATACCTTTCTTTTTGTTGTTGCTCCTCCATGAAGAGTGCTATTCATGCTTTTTAGCGTTTTGGTACCTGAGAAGCTCAAAAGCTCTCTTAACACAAGTTTCTCGTAATGTATTCTCCTTTGCCCATATAAAGTACTTTCCACGCATTTTTGGCATTTTTCTACGTAAGAAGCTCAAAAACACTCCAAATACACGTTTTTAGTAGAAATATACTGTTTTTCCATGAAGGGCGTTTTACATACGTTTTAGCGTTTTGATAAGTAGCTCAAAACACTTAAAAGAGACATTTTTGTTGAAGTTATTTTGTTTTTACTTATAAGGTGTTTTACATGCTTTTTAGTATTTTAATTCCTAGCGCGTTCATAAACTCTCAAAAGAAATGTTTCTGGAAATCTCATTTAGTATCCAAATATAAGCTGTTTTGTATGCTTTTTGACGTTTTGGTACCTAACTAACAAAGTGAAAAACACTCAAAATACTTCTTTTTGGGTTATGTTATTTTGTTTCACTATAAAAGGTGTTTTGCATGAGTTTTAGCGTTTTCCTACATAAGTGGTTCAAAAACACTCAAAAGACTTTTTTCCTGATATTGTTTTATTTTTTTCCATACAGGGTGGTATCTATGCTTTTTAACGTTTATTGTGTCTAACATACTTAATAAAATCACAAAAGACACGATTCTGTTAATGCCGTTTTCTTTCCCCATGTAGGTGACTTTGCATGCATTTTGGAGTTTGGTAATTAACAATGGGAAAAACATTCAAAATACACGTCTTTGGTAATGAAGTTTTATTTCGCTATACAGAATGCTATTGATGCCTTTTAACGTTTTGGTACCTAAGAAGCTTAATAACTCTCATTACACACGTTTCTCTTAATATTATTTTCTTTCCCAATATAGAGTACTTTTCATGCATTTTTAGAATTTTTGTATGTAACAAGCTCAAAACCTCTGAAAATACCGTTTTTTTTGGTAAACTTATACTGTTTTTCCATAAAGGGTGTTTTGCCTGCGTTTTAGCTTTTTGGTACGTAAGTAGCTTAAAAACATCGAAAAGAGAAGAATTTGATAATGATGTAGTCTTCTTCCACATAGGATACTTTCAATGCTATCTAGCTTTTTGGTATCTAAACATACCATAATCACTCAACAAACACGTTTCTTAATATGTCGTTTCCTTTCCCCATATTAGGTGCTTTACATACATTTTGTATACATGTTTTTTTTTGGTAGTGTTGCTCTATTTGTCCATGTAGAGAGCTATTCATGCTTTTTAGCGTTTTGGTACTTGAGAAGCTCAAAAATATTCTTAATATACGTTTCTCGTAATGTCATTTTCTTTCCCCATATAGGTTCTTTGCATGCATTTTGACGTTTATGTACGTAACAAGCTCAAAAACATTAAAAACACTTGTAATTTTTTCTTAAGTAAAAATACTTGGTAATGTTACTTTGTGTCTCCACAAAGGGTGTTTTCCGTGCGTTTTAGTATTTTGGTACATATGCAGCTCCAAAAAAAAAAAAAATCAAAAGACTTTTTTTTTGTTTTCCCATATAGGATGCTTTCCAAGATTTTTAGAGTTTTGCTGTGTAACATACAAAAAATACTCAAAAGATACGTTTCACTTAATATCGTTTCTTTTTCTCATATAGGGCACATTGCATGCATTTTGGCGCTTTGGTACTTAACAGTGTAAAAAAAAAAAAAAACACTCAAAATACACGTTTTTTTGGTAATATTGTTGTTTCTCTATATTAAGAGTTATTCAATGCTGTTTTGCTTTTTTTTTTTTTTTTGGTACTAAGATGCTCAAAAACACTCCTAAAACAAGTTATTCGTAGGGTCCTCTTGTTTCCCCATTCTTCCCCTGTTTAATTTTTGTATTGTTATTCTGTTTCTCCGTATAGAGTGTTATTCGTGCGTTTCAGTGTTTTGGTACCTAAGAAGCTCAAAAATATTAAGAATACACGTTTCTCATAATGTTCTTTAGTTTCGCGATGTAGTGTACTTTGCAAGCTGAAAACACTTAAAATACTTGTTTTTGGTAATGTTACTCTGTATCTCAATAAAGGGGTTTTGCATGCGTTTTAGGGTTTTGTTAGTTAAGTAGCCCAAAAACACTCAAAAGGAACGTTTTTTGGTAATGTTATTTTGTTTTCCCATATCGGGTGCTTTCGATGCTTTTTAGCGTTTTATTATCAAACATGCACAAAAACACTTATAGGATACGTTTCCTGTAAAGTCGTTTAATTTCACCGTAGAGGTTGCCTTGCATGCTTTTTGGCGTTTTGTTATCTAATGATGTTAAAAACACACAAAATACACTTTTTTTTCTGTATTCTTAATCTGTTTCTCCATATATATTGAGTGTTATTCATGTTTTTCAGGTTTTTTGGTACATAGCTCAAAAAGAAGCTCAAAAACACTAAAAATACACGTCTCTCGTAATGTTCTTTATTTTCTTTTAATATATATTTGCGGTTTTTTACGTAACAAGCAAAAACAAAAACAAAAAAAAAATGAAAATGGACGTTTTTATTAAAGTTCTTATTGTTTCCCTATAAAAGGTGTTTTGCAAGTGTTTTAGCGTTTCGGTACGTAAGTACCTAAAAAACACTCAAAAGACACGTTTTAGTATTTTTTCCCATATTGAGTTTTTCCATGCTTTTTAGTGTTTTCGTGCCTTCAAAGGACATTCAAAAAGACATGTTTATGTAAACGAAATTTCAGTTCACAATTGAGGGTGCTTTGCATGCTTTTCGGCGTTTCGGTATTTAAGAATGTTAAAAAAACATTTGATAATGTTGTTCTCTATCCGAGATAGAGTGCTATTCATGCGTTTTAATACCTGAGACGATCCAAAGCACTCATAATACATATCTCTAGCAATAATTTTTTCATTACCTCAAATAGGGTTTTTCACATGCATTTTATCGTTTTTGTACGTAACAAGCTAAAAAGGTTCAAAACACTTCTTTTTGGTAATGCTTTTCTTTCTCCATAAAGTGTGTTTTGCATGCGTTTTGCCATTTCGCTACGTAAGAAGCTAAAAACACTGAAAGGATACGTTTTTTGTAAAATTGTTTGGTATTCCCATTCAGAGTGATTTATATGCATTTTAGCGTTTTGGTGCTTAAAATACTCATATACACTCAAAAGAGATGTTTCTGGAAATATCGTTTATTTTCCCCATATGGGATGCTTTGCATGCATTTTGGCACTTTGGTACCTAACAATGCAAAAAACACTCAAAATACACGTTTTTGCTATCAATGCTATTTTAGTGTTTAATGCTATTAAAGTGTTTTTGCGTTTTGGAACCTAGAAAGCTCAAAAGCTCTCATAATACATATGTATATATATATATATATATATATATATATATATATATATATATATATATATATATATATATATATATATATATATATATATATATATATATATATATATATATATATATATATATTTTTTTTTTTCGTAATGCATTTCGTAATGCCTTTTCGTTATTCCATATGAGACACTTTGCATGAATTTTCGCGTTTTTGTACATACTAATGCTACTAACACTCATAACACACGTTTTTAGTACTGTTGTTCTGTTTCTACATATAGAGTGTTGTTGAGAATTTTGTTAGCTAAGGTTTAATAATTCATAATACGTGTGTATTAATAATGCAATATTATTGTAATTAATATTGTTATCTTTCATCATATAAGGTCCATTGCATGCATTTTCCTGTTTCTGTACCTAACGATCTGAAAAATCATCGTAATACACATTTTTGGTAATGGTATTCTGTTTCTCCATAATGAGTGTTTTGCATTAATTTTACCGTTTTGGTACGTAAGAAGCTCAAAAACACACAAAAGACACCTTTTTTGTAATGTTGTTTTGTAGGATACTTTCCAAGCATTTTTATTGTTTTGGTGCATAAAACGCTAAAAAAAAAAAAAAAACACGTTTCTGGTAATGTCGCTTTGTTTTCCTATATAGAGTGCTTTGCATGCGTTTTGTCAGTTTGGTATCTAACAATGTAAAAACACTCAAAATAAACGTTTTTGGTAATGTTTTAATTCTCCACATAGAGTGTTATTCAACGCATTCTCGCGTTTTGGTACCGAAGAACCTCAAAAACACTGCTTATACACGTTTCTCGTAATGTTCTTTCGTTTTCCCATACCGGGTACTTTCCATGAATTTTAGCGTTTATGGACGTAATAAGCTCATAAACACCCAAAATACTTGTTTTTGGTAATGTTACTCTGAGTCTCAATGAAGAGGGTTTTACATCCGTTTTAGCGTTTTGTAGGTAAGTACCTCAAAAACATTGAAAAGGAACGTTTTTGATAATGTTTTGTTTTGCAATATAACGTGGTTTCCATACTTTTTCGCGTTTTGTTGTCTAACATGCACAAAAATAATTATAAGATACGTTTCTTGTAATGTCGTTTTATTTCAACATAGAGGGTGCTATGCTTGCATTTTGGCGTTTTTTTTTTTTTTCTAGCTATGTGAAAAACACTAAAAATATATATTTTTCGTAATGTTGTTCTGTTTCTCCACATAGTGCTATTTACACGTTTTAGCGTTTTGGTGCCTAAGAAGCTCAAAAACACTCAAAATATACGTCACTCGTAGTGTTCTTTTATAGCGGTTTCGTACGTAACAAGCTCATAAACACTGAAAATTCACGTTTTTGGTAAAGTTATTGTGTCCCTCTATAGAGGGTGTTTTGCAAAGCATCCTATAAAGGGTAATGATACATGATATCCAAAAAAAAAACAAAAAAACGTATCTTTTGAGTGATTATGAGCGTGTTGAAATGCTGAAATGCTGAAAAAAACATGAAAAATACCAAGAAAGTGTCTTTTTAGTTTTTTTTTTTTTTTTTTTTTTACGCCTTACATACCAAAAATGCTTAAATGCGTGTAAAACGCCCTTTATGAAAAAAAAAAGAATATTATTTCTGTTGAGATTGTTACATAGATAAACGCCAAAATGCATAGAAAGTACCTTAGATAGGGCAACGAAAACACATCACGAGAAACGTGTATTAAAAGTGTTTTAGAGCTTCTTAGGTATCAAAAGGTTAAAACGCATGAACAACACTCTATAAAAAGAAACAGAACATGACCAAAAAACGTGTTCCTAGCATGCATTTTTGCATTTTGATATCTAACAAAGTGAAATACACTTACATTACACGGTTCTGGTAATGTTCTGTTTTCCTTTTTATTATTTTTTTTACATATAGACTGTTACTCATGCGTTTTCGTGTTTTAGTACCTAAGAAGCTCAAAAACACTCATAATGGACGTTTCTTGTAATGTCTTTTCGGTTCCTCATATAGAAGTACGTTTTTGACGTTTTTGTACATAACAAGCTAAAAAAAAAAAAAAAAACATACAAAATACCTGTTTTTGGTAATGTTATTGTCTTACTCTATATAGAGTGATCGGCATGCGTTTTAGCTGTTTGGTACATAAGCAGTTCAAAAACACTGAAAATACACTATTTTGATAATTTTCTTTTTCTTTCCATATAGGGTGTTTTAGATGCTTTTTAGCGTTTTGGTGCCTTACACGCTTACACTCAAAAGACTCGTTTCTTGAAATCTAATTTCCTTTCCCCATAGAGGGTACTTTACATGCATTTTTTGCTTTTTAGTACCTAACAATGTTAAATACACTCAAAATACACGTGTTTGGTAAAGGTGTTCTGTTTCTCAATATAACATACTAACAAAAACTCTCATAGGAGTAATACGTGTTTCTCGTAATGTCTTTTTGTTTCCACATGTGGTACTTTGCATGCATTTTAGCGTTTCATAAAGTGTGTTTTGTATGCCATTTACGTTTTGGTACATAAGAAGTTAAAAAACTGAAAAATAAACACATTTTTTTCGCAATATTTTTTTTTTTTTTTTATGCAGGAAGGACACTGGCCAAGGGCAACAAAAATCTAAAAAAAAAACTTCCCACTGAAATGCCAGTCCCATAAAAGGGTCAAAGCAGTGGTCAAAAATTGATGAATAAGTGTCTTGAAACCTCCCTTTTGAACGAATTCAAGTCATAGGAAGGTGGAAATACAGAAGAAGGCAGGGAGTTCCAGAGTTTACAAGAGAAAGGAATGAATGATTGAGAATACTGGTTGGTGAGAATACTGGGGATGCATGCAGTTAGCAAGATCAGAAGAGCAGTTAGCATGAAAATAGCGGTAGAAGACAGCTAGAGATGCAACATTGCGGCGGTGAGAGAGAGGCTGAAGACAGTCAGTTAAAGGAGAGGAGTTGATGAGACGAAAAGCTTTTGATTCCACCCTGTCTAGAAAAGCAGTATGAATGGATCCCCCCCAGACATGTGAAGCATACTCCATACATGGATGGATAAGGCCCTTTTACAGAGTTAGCAGCTGGGAGGGGTGAGAAAAACTGGCGGAGACATCTCAGAGCACCTAACTTCATAAAAGCTGTTTTAGCTAGAGATGGGATGTGAAGTTTCCAGTTCAGATTATAAGTAAAGGACAGACCGAGGATGTTCAGTGTAGAAGAGGGGGACAGTTGAGTGTCATTGAAGAAGAGGGGATAGTTGTCTGGAGGGTTGTGTCGAATTGACAGATGGAGGAATTGAGTTTTTGAATCATTGAACAATACCAAGTTTGCTCTGCCCCAATCAGAAATTCTTGAAAGATCAGAAGTCAGGCGTTCTGTGGCTTCTCTGCGTGATATGTTTACCTCCTGAAGGGTTGGACGTCTATGAAAAGACGTGAAAAAGTGCAGGGTGGTATCATCAGCGTAGGAGTGGATAGGACAAGAAGTTTGGTATAGAAGATCATTAACGAATAATGAGAAGAGAGTGGGTGACAGGACAGAACCCTGAGGAACACCACTGTTAATAGATCTAGGAGAAGAACAGTGACCGTCTACCACAGCAGCAATAGAACAGTCAGAAAGGAAACTTGAAATGAAGTTACAGAGAGAAGGATAGAAACCGTAGGAGGGTAGTTTGGAAATCAAAGCTTTGTGCCAGACTCTATCAAAAGCTTTTGATATGTCCAATGCAACAGTAAAAGTTTCACCAAAATCTCTAAAAGAGGATGACCAATACTCAGTAAGGAAAGCCAGAAGATTACCAGTATGGGTTCCTTGACGGAACCCATACTGGCGATCAGATAGAAGGTTGTGAAGTGATAGATGTTTAAGAATCTTCCTGTTGAGGATAGATTCAAAAACTTTAGATAGGGAGGAAATTAAAGCAATAGGACGGTAGTTTGAGGGATTAGAACGGTCACCCTTTTTAGTAACAGGTTGAATGTAGTCAAACTTCCAGCAAAAAGGAAAGGTAGATGTTGACAGACAGAGCTGAAAGAGTTTGACTAAGCAAGGTGCAAGCACGCAGGTACAGTTTCGGAGAACAATAGGAGGGACCCCATCAGGTCCATAAGCCTTCCGAGGCTTTAGGCCAGCGAGGACATGGAAAACATCATTGCAAAGAATTTTAATAGGTGGAATGAAGTAGTCAGAGGGTGGAGGAGAGGGAGGAACAAGCCCAGAATCGTCCAAGATAAAGTTTTTAGCATAGGTTTGAGCAAAGAGTTCAGCTTTAGAAATAGATGTGATAGCAGTGGTGCCATCTGGTTGAAATAGAGTAGGGAAAGAAGAAGAAGCAAAGTTATTGGAGATATTTTTGGCTAGATGCCAGAAATCACGAGGGGAGTTAGATCTTGAAAGGGTTTGACATTTTCTGTTAATGAAGTAGTTCTTGGCTAGTTGGAGAACAGACTTGGCATGGTTCCGGGCAGAAATATAAAGTGCATGAGATTCTGGTGATGGAAGACTTAAGTACCTTTTGTGGGCCACCTCTCTATCATGTATAGCACGAGAACAGGCTGTGTTAAACCAAGGTTTAGAAGGTTTAGGATAAAAAAAAAAGAGTGAGGAATGTATGCCCCCATTCCAGACACTATCACCTCTGTACACAAACCTCAGCACACAAAAACGGGTCTCTGACACGGAACCAGTAGTCATTCCAATGAAAATCAGCAAAATACCTCCACACGTCCCCCCAACTAGCAGAGGCAAAACGCCAGAGGCACCTTCGCTTAGGGGGGATCATGTGGAGGGATTGGAGTGATAGCTCAATATAAAGATATGAGATTGTGTTCGGAGGAGCCCAACGGAGAAGAAAGGGTGACAGCATAAGCAGAAGGATCAGGAAGGGTGACAGCATAAGCATAAGGTCAGGAAAAGGTCAAGAATGTTGGGCGTATCTCCAAAACGGTCAGGAATACGAGTAGGGTGTTGCACCAATTGCTCTAGGTCATGGAGGATAGCAAAGTTGTAGGCTAGTTCACAAGGATGGTCAGTGAAGGGAGAGGAAAGCCAAAGATGGTGGTGAACATTGAAGTGTCCAAGAATGGATATCTCTGCAAGAGGGAAGAGGGTCAGAATGTGCTCCACTTTGGAAGTTATGTAGTCAAAGAATTTCTTATAGTCAGAGGAGTTAGGTGAGAGGTATTCAGCACAGATAAATTTAGTAAGAGAGTGACTCTGTAGTCGTAGCCAGATGGTGGAAAACTCGGAAGATTCAAGAGCGTGGGCACGAGAGCAGGTTAAGTCATTGCGCACAAAAACGCAACATCCAGCTTTGGATTGAAAATGAGGATAGAGAAAGTAGGAGGGAACAGAAAAGGGGCTACTCTCAGTTACCTCAGACACCTGAATTTCAGTGAGGAAAAGAAGATGAGGTTTTAGAAGAGGAGAGGTGGTGTTCTACAGATTGAAAATTAGATCTTAGACCGCGAATGTTGCAGAAGTTAATGAAGAAAAAGTTGAGAGGGGTGTCAAGACACTTAGGGTCGTCGACAGAAAGGCAGTCCGACCTAGGGACATTTATGGTCCCCAGATGGGGACTCCGAGGCTGGTGTAGGAGTCGCCATGATGATTTTAAAATTTTTGAGTGAAGGGTGTGTGTGTTATTAGGTGCTTATAGTTTTGTTTGGAGGAAGAGAGTTGTATTTAGAGGGCAGGCTGTGACTGCCCCCTTGTGTTGTGAGACACAAAGGGAAACGTTCAGTGAGGTCAAAGCTGGGTTTAATGATAAGTTCACAACACCCCCTGAACAGTGCTTTAGACCTCACTGGGAGTAATTATCGGCAGGTGTCTACTGCCCCCTCCTATACCCATATAGGATGAATTTCATGCTTTAAAGCTTTTTTTATGCCTAAAACTGAAAAAGACTCAAAAGACTTGTTTTTTGCATTGTCGCATCGTTTTCCCATAGAGGGGGTTTTACAAGCATTTTGGCGTTTTTTTGCTTAATAATGTGAAAAACATTTAAAATTCACGTTTTTGGTAATGCTCTGTTTCTCCATATAGAGAGCTATTCATACGTTTTAGCGTTTTGATTCCTAAGTTCAAAAACACTCACAGTACATGTTTCTCGTAATGTCTTTTCGTTTCTCCCTACAGCGTACCTTCCATGCATTTCGACGTTTTTCCACGTACGAAAATCTGAAACACTCAAAATATTTGTTTTGAGTAATATTTTTTTAAGTGTTTTCCATAAAAGGTGTTTTGCATGAATTTTAGCGTTCTGGTACATAAACAGCTTAAAAACACTGAAAAGGGACGTTTTTGGTAATGTTGTTTTGTTTTCCCACATAGGATGCTTTTCATGCTTTTTAGTGTTTTGGTGCCTAGTACGCTCATAAACACGAAAAAACACGTTCCTGGAAATCTCGTTTCCTCTGCACACATAAGGTGTTTTGGCATCTATCATTGCGAATTCACACAAAACACAAGTTTCTGGTAATGTTGTTTTTCTTTTATCGATATAGAGAGCTATTCATGAGTTTTAGGGGTTTGGTAATAAAAAAGCTCAAAAACACTTATAATATACTTTTCTTGTAATATGTTTTCGTTTATTCATATAGGGTATTTTGCATGCATTTTCGCGTTATTTTATTTATTTTTTTTTTTGCGTTTTGGTGGCTAACATGCATAAAAACACGCAAAAGATATGTTTCTTGGAATATCGTTTCGTTTCCCCCTATAAGTAGCTTCCATACATTATTCTAGGTAACATGCTCAAAAACTCTAGAAATACACGTTTTTTGTAAAGTTATGCTGTTTCTTCATGAATTTTTTTACATGGTTTACAGCGTTTTCGTACATATCTAGTTTAAAAACATTAAAAAGAGACGTTTTCGGTAATATTATTTTCTTTTACCATATACGATGCTTTCCATGATTTTTTTTTTTATCGTTTTGGTGCCTAGAAAGCTCATAAAACCCTCTAAAGACACGTTTCTGAAAATCTCGTTTGCTTTTCCCATACATGATCCTTTGTATACATTTTAGGGTCTTGATACCCGTGAAATATACTCAAAATGCACGTATTTGGTCATGGTATTGTGTTTCTCCATATAGAATGCTATAGGTTTCATTGTTTAGATACCTATGTAGCTCAAAAACACTTATAATACACGTTTCTCGTAATGTCTTTTCGTTTCCTCTTACAAGGTATTTTGGATGCATTTTGGAGTTTTTGTACGTAACAAGCCGAAACACACGCAAAAATACTTGTTTTTGGTATTGTTACTATGTTTCTCCATAAGGTGTGTTTTTGCATTCAAAAGACACTTTTTTGTAAAGTTGTTTGTTACTTCATTTCGTCGGCTTTGCAAGCATTTTTTCGTTTTGGTACGTAATAATGGGAAAACACTCAAAATACACGTTTTTGGTAATGTTATTGTTTCTCGATAGAAAATGCTATTCAAGCGTTTTACCATTTTGATAACTAAGAAGCTCAAAACTCTCAGAATACACGTTTCTCGTTCTCGTTTCACCATATAGAGTGGTTTTCATGCATTTTGTAATTTTTGCACGTAGCAAGCTCAAAAACATTGAAAATATATGTATTAGGTAAAGTTATAATGTTTCTCCATAAAAAGTTTTGCATGCTTTTCAGCGTTTTGGTACATAAGTAGGTTAGAATATTGTTTTGTTTTCCCATATGTGGTGTTTTCCATTTATTTATTTATTTGTTTATTTATTTTTACATCGCTTAGATGCCTAGCATGCTTATTAAAACTCAAAATACACGTTTCTGGAAATTCCGTTCCCTTTCCTCATATGGGGTGCTTTGCATGCATTTTAGTTTTTTGATACTTGACAATGTGAAATACACTCAAAGTTTACGTTTTTTGGTAATGCTCTTTTGTTTCTCTATATAGAGATTCATGCGTTTTAGTGTTTTAGTAACTAAAATCAAAAAAACGTTTTTGGTAATGTTATTCTGCTTCTCCATATAGAATTTTCATCGTTATCGTTTTGGTACCTATGAAGCTCAAAAACAATTATAATACATATTTCAACTAATGTCTTTTCGTTTCCCCATAGTTGGTAATTTCCGTGCATTTTGTCTTTTTTTTTTTTTTTTACGTAACAAGCACAAAAACCCTCGAAACCTTGTTTTTCGTTATTTTATTTCATTTTTGCATTAAGGGTGTTTTGCACGCATTTTTACGTTTTTCCGTAAGTAGCTCAAAAACATTAAAAAAACGAAACAATTTTGAAAAATGTTTTCTTTTTTCATGCACATTGCTTTCATGTTTTTCAGCGTTTTGGTGCCAGCACGCTCATAAACACACAAAAGAAGTTTTTTTTTTTTGTAAACCTTGTTTCCTTACTCTATATAGGGTGCTTTTTACTGATTTTGGCTTTTTGTTTCCTAACAATGTGAGATACACTAAAAAACACACGTTTTTGGTAATGTTGTTCTGATTCTCCATACAGAGTTTTCGAGTTTTAGTTTCTACAAAGGTTAAAAAGTCTCAAAATGTTTATTTTTTGTAATGTTATTGTGTTTCTCCATAAAAGTTTTTTTTTTTTTGCTTGCGTTTTAGTGTTTTGGTACGTAAGTAGCTGAAAAATACTTAAAAGACACGTTTTTAGTAATATTGTTTTCTTTTCCCATATAGGATGGTCTTCATGCTTTTTAGCGTTTTTGCTGCCCAACACACTCATAATCACTCAAAAAAAAAAACGTTTCTGGAAATATATATTTTTTTTCCCCATATAGGTTGCTTTTCATGCATTTTTGCGTTATATTACCAAACAATATGAAACAATTTCAAAATACACGTTATTGGTGATGTTTTTTTGCTCCATATAAGAGTGCTATTTATACGTTTTAGGGTTTCGGTTCCTAAGAAGCCCAAAAATAATCATAATACATGTTTCTTGTAATGTTTTCTCATTTCCCCATTTAGGGTACTTTGCAGGCATTTTGGCGTTCTTGTACGTAGAAAGCTGAAAAAACACTAAATATGTTTGTTTTTTGGTAATGTTATTCTATTTTCTCTACAAAGGGTGTTTTGCATCAGTTTTAGCGTTTTGGTAAGTAATAAGTTCAAAAACACTCAAAAGACATTTTTCTCGTAATGTTTTGTATTCCCATATGCGGCGATTTCTGTTTTTTTTTTCTTTTTTTTTTTAGGGTTTTGATGGCTACAACGCTGTAAAACAGTCAGAAGACACGTTTCTGGTAATGTTATTTCCTTTATCCATATAGGGAACTTTGCATGCTTTTTTTGTGAATTGATACATAAAAATGTGAAAAACACTCAAAATACACGTTTTTGTTAATGTTCTTCTGTTTCTCACTATGAAGTACATTAATATGTTTTAGCAATATAGCACCTAAGGAGCTAAAAAAAAAAAAAAACTCATAATACACGTTTCTAGTGTTTTTTTTTCGTTTTCCATATAGGGTTACTTGCATTCATTTTGGCGTTTTTTGTACGTAACTAGCTCAAAAATACTCAAAATACACGCTTCTTCTGAAGTTATACTGTTCTCCATAGAGTTTTTTTTTTTTTTTTACATTTTTGAAAACACTAAAAAGAGACGTTTTTTTGTAATACTGTTTTGTTTTCTCAAAGTGTGTACTCTCCATGCTTTTTATCGTGTTGTTGCCTAGCTCGCTCTTAAACACGTAAAAGACTCGTTTGTGGTAATGTCTTTTTATTTCCCCATATAGAAGGGTTTACAAGCATTTTGGCGTTTTGATTGTGAAGTTATACTGTTATATTTTATACTGTTATACTGAAATTTTTTATACTGTTATACTGTTATACTGAATTTTTTTTTTTTTTGCATACATTTTTGAAAACACTAAAAGGAGACGTTTTTGGTAATACTGTTATTTATTTATTTTTTTTTCAAAGAGTGTACCCTCCATGCTTTTTATCGTGTTGCCTAGCTCGCTCTTAAACACGTAAAAGACACGTTTGTGGTAATGTCTTTTCGTTTCCCCATATAGCAGGCCTTACAAGCATTTTGGTATTCTTTTTCTCGATATAGAGAGCTATTCATGTGTTGTAACTTTTTGGTACCTTAGAAGCTCAAAAAAAAAAAAAACACTCGTTATACACGTTTCTCATAATGTCCCTTCGTTTCTCCGTATAAGGTTGTTTGCGTGCAGTTTGTCGTTTTAGCATCTAATGTGCTATGGTTTGAATAATACGATGATTAAGTCTTGCACTTGTTATTTTAACGAACAGCTTGTGGAGTCATCCTCTTTGTTCAACTATCACGCCTTCATTAAAATATTTACAACAATCCCTCAGGATATAATTGACTCTATTGGTCGCGTCGCCTTCTACAATCGCGATTATGATGGATCAAAAGGCACAATCAATAAATTTGATGAAGACTATTTCACCGGGGAGAATAAAGTTGAGAAACAAATGATAAAAGATTGTAAAACGCACGGCCTTTCAATGACTTCGCCTTTGTTTTCGAATATATCAAGTCTGAACGCTTACCTGCTTGACTCTGTCGATGTGAGAATTCAATTAGAATTGGCTAACAAAACATGGATTCTTAATTCACACCAAGACGCCAACAGTTTCAAATTTAAGCTCGAGATGGCTAAGTTATGGGTTGACCACATCACGCTGCATCCACCCGCCTTAGAATCGTTAAATAACTCCTTGACTCTAAATCCAATGCAATACACTTTCAATAGGACACTCAGTAAGACGTATGTGTTAAACGCCAATCAAACATCTTTGATTGCCGAATTACCTTATGCGCAAATCATACCTCAAAATTTGACCATGGCAATAGTTGATATAAACAGCTTACAAGGCATAATTGATAAGAATGGTTTATATTTTTTATCACGCTGATCTGTCACATGTACATATCACTGTGAATGGGGAGACCATTTATAACGTTCGCAGCTCTTTCCCGCATCACGCGTCAAAATTATTTTACACGACCCTTGAGTCACTAGGATTGGACACGCGTAATTCCCTAGCATTTAATGCTTTTAATAAAGGTCGGACAGTATGTTTCCTTAACTTTGTGACAGAGGACGTGCACAATGCCATCCCTCTGGATAAATTAGGGAATCTAAGAATTAATCTGTCTTTTGCTAGGGCATGTAATCATAACCGCATCATCATGTTTTTCGCCGACACTACCGGTGTCATAGAAATTGATCATTATCGTCACGTTCACTGCATTGTCCACGCATAAGCTGTCATGAATGCACGTGAAATACAAGCCGGTCTAGCAGGCATCTTGGGCAATTGAGTTTATTTTTTAGGGTGTCACAACCAACACCATGTGAGAGAGCTGATAAATCTTGCCAGAAAACAGGAGAAGCCATGCGTTTTCATTCTAAATACATTGAGTGACTCGAAGACCATGGGCCACTGGATTACTGTTTATCTTAATTTTCAAAGTCAGACCATAGGCTATTACGATAGCTGTAACTTACATCCCAAATACAATTCCGCCGTCTTACATAATTTCATGCAAACTTGTCCACATATGAAAATTAGCACATTAAATTATCGACTTCAGGGGTTGAATTCCCTCGTGTGCGGCATTTATTGCATGTTCTTTTGCCTTATACTGAGTTGGCATACATTAAAACGTGCCATGTGCATTATTCACACCCGCTTCAAAAAGCATCAATATCTATATAATGACAAAAAAATTACTCGTATGGCTTACGTAATATTTCGTAAAATGCCACATTGCATGCCTACGTTTTGTCCGGCAGGCAACCGAGCGAGTTGTCATAATATCTGTAAAATGGTAATAAGGTAGATGAGGGAAAAGGGGCGGGGTGTGGGAAAGGGGTCAATATGGGGTAAATGCTGACGGATAAGTGTCACTTCGCCATCGCCTCTCAACCCAGTTGGACGTCGAGGACTCATCTCCAAGTATGGAGCAAGCTGACAAGCATTTCATCTTGAGAACCTTGGGTAAATATACCATTGCCTTGCATGCCATCACGCACCTTCGCCATTGTAAATTACATGAATAAGAAGAGGAGGGGAGAAAAACAAACTTTTCCATTGTCCTCATTTTTTTTTTTTCTGTTACAGAACGTATCTCTTTCCGCTTTGATATCTACCTGGGTGATGTTGGGGGTAAGCTAAGCCGCGCCAATCATGAGGATGTCAATGTGGAGAGAATGTCAGAGCCTGCAAAGAAGAAATTGATCTTTAGGTATAACGACATGTCACCGATGCCAGCAAGCCCACCTCCTGATGTCCCATCAGGACAGGAGTCGCAGCAGTCGCAGCAGCAGCCACAACCACAGTGGCAGCCGCTGCAGCAATCGTGACCGCTACCTCCGGAGTCGCTGATGGTGCTGCCTGTCGAAACACAGCCGCGGCAGTCAGATGAGTCAGCTGTAGGCGGCAATGAGGATCAGGAGGTGAAGAAGAAGTCGCAGGAAAACTGAAAAAAAATATATATATGCCCCCTAACATGCCAGAGGATGTCAGCACACCAAAACTCCTTAATGCCCCACCTGCCCCTTGTAAGAAGCTGATTCCTAGATTTATTAAAACTACGCCCCGTCATTGACAGCGATGATGATGATCTCTTTGCCTTCATTTTGCAACATGTTTTGAATGAATGAGATGTATTTGTCCTAATAAAAATAAAATGCCCCATCGATTCTGCATAACCTTTCTAATAATAATGATGATAGTAATAATAATAATGATAATAATAATAATAAGGTGACCATCCGTCATAAGTACTACGTCGGCGAAATCGCCCACACCATGGGCGGTCAGTGAAAGTGAAGGTGACAGCCGCCGTCCCCGCCGTCACAGATGCTTCGTCTAAGGTAAAGGGATCGTGGTAACGGAACCACGTGGGTAGTCACGACGACCTTGGCCATCTGGAAGGGGCAGGACATTGGAATGTACTGAGATGTCAGAGGGAACACTTGATGGCAAGACTCGCCACCCAGGCCGTCCAGGACCCGCGTGTGCGACTAGCGCATGGCAGCTGCGTGGTGGCGTTGCCACCCACTTTCCTGACGCATTCAGACCTCCCCCACCCTCTTCCCTTCCGTCAATCTTGACCATTGAGTGGTGGAGACATTGGAATGTACTGAGATATCGGAGGGAACATGTGATGGCAAGACTCAAACCACCCTAGCTGTCCAGGATCCACGCGAGTGAAAGGGAGGCCTCCATGGCAATGTCGTCAGAGTCTCCCAGATCACGCGTGTGATGGCGACCCTAACGTGTAGCTGTCAGTGATCCCAGCCGCATGCCATGCCTGATGAGTTCAGTCCCCCCACCCCCTTCCCATTCAATTATTTCCCACCCACCATCATTGATTGATTTAGTCATTCCATAGCCGCTGAAGGATAAGGACACACGCCCCCACCTCTCCCATCAACGCCGCAATCGCATTCCCGCCCCCCCCCCCTAAACATGGGCCCTGGTGACGTCGTCGTGAATGATCCGCTCCTTCCCCCCGCGTTAATTTACAGCCAGGGTCGCCATTCTGAAATGGATTGCCACTGAGGCCTCCGGAAAATTGTCATGGGAGTCACCCATCCTAATTTGGCATTGCCATGGGAGTCCCCATTCCATGGGGACTCCAATGGCATGCCAATTTAGGATGGGCAACTCCCATGGCAATTTCCCTACTACTTACTTTTTAGCGTTTTCATACATAATAAGCTCAAAAACACAAAACACCCAAAAATACACATTTTTTGTATTGTTCTTTTGTATCCCAGTATAGAGTGCTTTTTTATGTAATTTAGCGTTTTTGGTGCCTAAAACACTAAAAACAGATGAAGTACTATATACATATGAAGTGCTATTCACGCATTTTTAGCAATTTGTTACCTGAGAATGTCAAAAACACTTTTAATCCACGTTTCCGGTAATATTACTTTGTTTCACCACATCAAGTTCTTTAAATGCATTTTCCTGTTTTTGTACCTAACAAACTCAAAAACACTGGAAATGCATACTTTGGTAATATTATTTTGTTTCTACAGAAAGGTTGTTTTCCATGCGTTTAAGTGTTTTGGTACATACAAAACTGAAAAAAAAACACTCCAAAGACACGTTTTTCTTTATGTTTTTGTGGTCCAATATTGAGTGCTTTCCATGTATTTTAGCATTTTGGTCCCTAATAGGTTAAAAAAATTTCAAAAGACATGTTTCAGGTATTGTCATTTTGTTTCCCCATATAGAATTCTTTGCATACATATCGTTGCTTTGGTACATAACAATGTGAAAAAAAACACTCAAAATAAACGTTTTTCGTAATGTTGTTTTCTTCCTTCATATAAAGTGCTATTGACGCATTTTAGACTTTTGGTACTTAAGAAGCTCAAAAAACACTCACAATACATGTTCCTCGTCAGGTTCTTTCATTTCCCCATTTCATTTTGGCGGTTTGGTACATAACAATGTAAAAACCCTCAAAACAGACGTTTTTGGCAATGTTATTCTGTTTCTCCATATAAAGTGTTTTCAGATATTTTAACGCTTTGTTACCTAAGATGTTAAGAAACACACGTTTTTTGTACATGGTTTTCTTTTCAATATAGGATACTTTACATGCATTTTATCGTATTTTTTTCCGTAAGGAGCTCAAAACACTGAACATACACTTTTTTTTTTTTTTGTAAAGTTATTCTGTTTCTTCTTAATGGGTGTTTTGAAGCGTGTTAGCGTTTTGGTACATAATAACTCAAAAAATTAAAAAGGCAAGGTTTTTGGTAATGTTTTGTCTTCCAATATACAATTCTTTCCATCATTTTAGTGTTCTGATGCCTAAAACGCAGCAAATCAGTGAAAAAAGCACCTTTCAGGTAATCTTGTTTCCATTGTCTCTAAAAAGAGCTTAGCATGCATTATGGTATTTTGGTACCTAACACCAAAAAAACACTCAAAACACAAGTTTATATATATATATATATATATATATATATATATATATATATATATATATATATATATATATATATATATATATATATATATATATATATATATATATATATATATATATATATATATATATATATATATATATATATATATATATATATATATATATATATATATATATATATATATATATATATATATATATATATATATATATATATATTGATCAGTATCTACATATAGAGTGCTATTCACGCGTTTTTGCGTTTATTTACTTAAGGTCAATAACACTCATAAAACACGTTTCTGGCAATTAATATTTGTTTTACCAAATAGGGCACTCTGCATGCAGTTTGCCGTTATTGTACCTAACATGAGTGCTTTCATACATTTTGGCGTATTATCAAAATATACGTTTTTGGTGATGTTCTTTTTCTCCTTAAAGAGTGCTTCTCCACTTGTTTTTGCGATTTGGTAACGAAGAAGATGAAAAAAAAAATATTTATATATATATATATATATATATATATATATATATATATATATATATATATATATATATATATATATATATATATATATATATATATATATATATATATATATATATATATATATATATATATATATATATATATATATATATATATATACATATATCATGGCAACTCCTACACCAGCCTCGGAGTCCCCATCTGGGGAGGGGACCATAAATGTCCCCAGGTCGGACTGCCTTTCTGTCGACGACCCTAAGTGTTTTGACACCCCCCTCAACTTTTTCTTCATTAACTTCTGCAACATTCGCGATTTTAAGATCTAATTTTCAATCTGTAGAACACCACCTCTCCTCTTCTAAACCTTATCTTCTTTTCCTCACTGAAACTCAGGTGTCTGAAGCATCTGACAGTAGCCCCTTTTCTGTTCCCTCCTACTTTCTCTATCCTCATTTTCGATCCAAAGCTGGATGCTGCATTTATGTGCGCAATGACTTAACCTGTTCTCGTGCCCACGCTCTTGAATCTTCCGAGTTTTCCACCATCTGGCTACGACTACAGAATCATTCTCATACTAAATTTATCTGTGCTGTATACTTCTCTCCTAACTCCTCTGACTATAAGAAATTCTTTGACTACTTAACTTCCAAAGTGGAGCACATTCTGACCTTCTTCCCTTTTGCAGAGATCTCCATTCTTAGAGACTTCAATGTTCACCACCAGCTTTGGCTTTCCTCTCCCTTCACTGCCCATCCTGGTGAACAATTTACAACTTTGCTATCCTCCATGACCTAGAGCAATTGGTGCAACACCCTACTCATATTCCTGACCGTCTTGGAGATACGCCCAACATTCTTGACCTTTTCCTTACCTCTAATCCTTCTGTTTATGCTGTCACCCTTTTTTCTCCGTTGGGCTCCTCCGATCACAATCTCATATCTTTATCTTGTCCTATCACTCCAATCCCTCCTCAGGATCCCCCTAAGCGAAGGTGCCTTTGGCGTTTTGCCTCTGCTAGTTGGGGGGACCTGAGGAGGTATTTTGCTGATTTTCCTTGGAATGACTACTGCTTCCGTGTCAGAGACCCGTCTTTGTGTGTTGAGTGCATAAGAGAGGTGATAATGTCTGGCATGGAGTCGTACATTCCTCACTCTTTTTCTTGTCCTAAACCTTCTAAACCTTGGTTTAACACAGCTTGTTCTCGTGCTATACATGATAGAGAGGTGGCCCACAAGAGGTACTTAAGCCTTCCATCACCAGAATCTCATGCACTTTATATTTTTGCCCGTAACCATGCCAAGTCTGTTCTCCAACTAGCCAAAAACTCCTTCATTAACAGAAAATGTCAAAACCTTTCAAGATCTAACTCCCCTCGTGATTTCTGGCATCTAGCCAAAAATATCTCCAATAAATTTGCTTCTTCTTCTTTCCCTCCTCTACTTCAACCAGATGGCACAACTGCTATCACATCTATTTCTAAAGCTGAACTTTTTGCTCAAACCTTTGCTAAAAACTATACCTTGGACGATTCTGGGCTTGTTCCTCCCTCTCCTCCACCCTCTGACTACTTCATGGCACATATTAAAATTCTTCGCAATGATGTTTTCCATGCCCTCGCTGGCCTAAACCCTCGGAAGCCTTATGGACCTGATGGAGTCCCTCCTATTGTTCTCCGAAACTGTGCCTCCGTGCTTGCACCTTGCCTAGTCAAACTCTTTCAGCTCTGTCTGTCAACATCTACCTTTCCTTCTTGCTGGAAGTTTGCCTACATTCAACCTGTTCCTAAAAAGGGTGACCGCTCTAATCCCTCAAACTACCGTCCTATTGCTTTAATTTCCTGCTTATCTAAAATTTTTGAAACTATCCTCAACAGGAAGATTCTTAAACATCTATCACTTCACAACCTTCTATCTGATCGCCAGTATGGGTTCCGTCAAGGAACCCATACTGGTGATCTTCTGGCTTTCCTTACTGAGTCTTGGTCATCCTATTTTAGAGATTTTGGTGAAACTTTTCTGTTGCGTTGGACATATCAAAAGCCTTTGATAGAGTCTGGCACAAGGCTTTGACTTCCAAACTACCCTCTTACGGTTTCTATCCTTCTTTTTGTAACTTTATCTCAAGTTTCCTTTCTGACCGTTCTATTGCTGCTGTGGTAGACGGTCACTGTTCTTCTCCTAAATCTATTAACAGTGGTGTTCCTCAGGGTTCTGTCCTGTCACCCACTCTCTTCTTATTATTCATTAATGATCTTCTAAACCAAACTTCTTGTCCTATCCACTCCTACGCTGCTGATATCACCCTGAACTTTTTCACGTCTTTTCATAGACGTCCAACCCTTCAGGAGGTAAACATATCACACAGGGAAGCCAAAGAACGCCTGACTTCTGATCTTTCTAAAATTTCTGATTGGGGCAGAGCAAACTTGGTATTGTTCAACGCCTCAAAAACTCAATTCCTCCATCTATCAACTCGACATAACCTTCCAGACAACTATCCCCTCTTCTTCAATGACACTCAGCTGTACCCCTCTTCTACACTGAACATCCTCGGTCTGTTCTTTACTTATAATCTGAACTGGAAACTTCACATCTCATCTCTAGCTAAAACAGCTTCTTTGAAGTTAGGTGTTCTGAGACGTCTCCGCCTGTTTTTCTCACCCCCCCAGCTGCTAACTCTGTACAAGGGCCTTATCCCTCCATGTATGGAGTATGCTTCACATGTCTGGGGGTGTTCCACACATACTGCTCTTCTAGACAGGGTGGAATCAAAAGCTTTTCGTCTCATCAATTCCTCTCCTCTAACTGACTGTCTTCAGCCTCTCTCTCACCGCCGCAATGTTGCATATCTAGCTGTCTTCTACCGTTATTTTCATGCTAACTGCTCTTTTGATCTTGCTAACTGCATGGCTCCCCTTCTTCCACGGCGTCGCTGCGCAAGACTTTCTTCTTTCTCTCACCCCTATTCTGTCCACCTCTCTAACGCAAGAGTTAACCAGTATTCTCAATCATTCATCCCTATCTCTAGTAAACTCTGGAACTCCCTGCCTGCTTTTGTATTTCCACCTTCCTATGACTTGAATTCCTTCAAGAGGGAGGTTTCAAGACACTTATCCACCAATTTTTGACCACTACTTTGACCCCTTTATGGGACTGGCATTTCAGTGAGCATTTTTTTTTTATTAGATTTTTGTTGCCCTTGGCC
Organism: Scylla paramamosain; assembly: GCF_035594125.1. NCBI lineage: Eukaryota > Metazoa > Arthropoda > Malacostraca > Decapoda > Portunidae > Scylla > Scylla paramamosain. Next base: position 21,365,865 of record NC_087151.1, read on the forward strand.
AGTATCCTTCCTACATAATATATATATATATATATATATATATATATATATATATATATATATATATATATATATATATATATATATATATATATATATATATATATATATATATATATATATATATTATGTAGGAAGGATACTGGTCCCTGGCCAGTATCCTTCCTAGTATATAATATAAATAAATAAATAAATATATATATATATGTATATATATATATATATATATATATATATATATATATATATATATATATATATATATATATATATATATATATATATATATATATATATATATATATTTCCGTATAGTATGCTTTCCATGCTTTTTTTTTCAGCGTTTTGACGCCTAACACGCTTATAAATACTAAACAGACACTTTTCTGTAAATCTCGTTTCCTTTCCTCCATATAGGGTGCTTTGCCTGCATTTTGCCGTTTTGGTACCTAAGAAACTGAAATATATAATATAATATATAATATATATTATATAATATAGTAGATAATATAATATATAATATATAATGATGTTATATTTATCCATATAGAGTGCTATTCATGCGTTTTAGCGTTTTAATACCTAAGAATCTCAAAAATACTCAAAATACTAGTTTTTGGTAATTTTCTTTCTTCATAACGTGTGTTTTCCATTTATCTTAGCGTTTTAATACTTAAGTAGCTCAAAGGCATAGAAAAGACACGTTTTTTTGTAAAGTTCTTTTATTCTTATATAGGGTACTTTCCATGCGTTTTAGCGTTTTGGTACCTAACACGCTCATAAATACCCAAGACACTTATCTGGAAATGTCGTTTCTTTTCCTTATATAGGGTAATCTGCAGGGATTTTTTGCGTTTTCGTAGCTAGCAATGTGAAATAATCTGAAAATACACATTTTTTGTAATGTTATTATTTTTTTTTTTTTCTGTTTCTCCATATAGAGTGCTATTCATGCGTTTTAGGAATTTGGTACCTATGAACCTCAAAAAAAACTCATATTACACTTCTATTTACGTCTTTTTATTTCTGTATGGTGTATTTTCATGCATGCATTTTGGGATTTTTTCTACGTACCATGTAAAAAAAATAACTCTAAGTTTTTGTTTTTGGTAATATTACTTGTCTTCTTCATAAAAAAAAAAGGTGTTTTTGTTCATTTTCTCTCTGAAGTTTTTCTTTTTTTTTTAGCATCCGTTTACCGTTTTCGAACGTAGGAAGCTGAAAAAAAATACAAAAATACAAAAAACGAGTCTTTTACACGTTTTTTTTTTCTTTTTCGCATATAGAGTGCTTTTCATGTTTTTTTTTTTCTTTAGCGTTTTGGTGCCTGACACATCATAAACACTTAAAAGCTATGTTTCTGGAAATGTCGTTTGCATTTTAGGCGTTTTGATACCATTCAATACATTCAAGATACAAAATCTTGTATCTTAAAATACATTCAAGATACAAAGTTTTTGTATTTTTGTTATGTATCTCAATATAGAGTGCTCTTATTGGGTTTTAGCTGTTTCGGTAACTATGAAGCTCAAAAACACTCATGATACACGTTTCTCAATTTAATTTACTTTTCCCATGTAGGATATTTTCCATACATTTTGCTGTCTTTTTTTCATAGCAGGCTCAAAAACCCTCAAAATATTTGTTTTGATAATTTGATTCTGTTTCTCAATGTAGGGTGTTTTTTATGTTTTTTTTTTTTTTTTGGTACGGTAATTTTGTGTTCATTTCCCATATAAGGTGCTTTCCATGCACTGAAAACATATATTTTTTTGGAATGTCGTTTCGTTTCTCCATAAAGGAGGCTTTTTATGCAATTTGCCGTTTTGATACCTAACAATGTGAGGAAAACTCAAAGTACAAGTTTTTCCTTTTTTTTTTTTTTTCTCCATATAGAGTGGTATTGACCTGTTTTCGCGTTCAGTACCAAAAAAGATAAATAAAAAAAAAACACTTATAATTCACGTTTTTCTTAATGTGTTTTCGTTTCACCATATAGAGTTCTTTAATTGCATTTTGTCGTTTTCTACGTAACAATTAAAAACAAAAAACTAAAAGAGTTATCTTTAATAATGTTATTCTATATCACCATAAAGTTTGTTCTGGATACTTTTTAACGTTTTGGTACGTAAGAAATTGAAAAACACTCAAAACATACGGTTTTCGTAATATTTTTTTATTTATTTTTTTTTTCATATAAGGTGAATTCCATTCTTTTTAGCGTTTTAGTAGCTAACACGCTCAAAAACACTCAAAACAGATTTCTGGTAAAGTCGTTTTGTTTCCACATATAGGATGCTTTGTGTGAATTTTGGCATTTTTGTACCTAATAATGTGAAAACACTTAAAATACACGTTTATGGTAATGTTTTTATTTATTTTTTTTCCCATACCACGTGCTATTTATGCGTATAAACGTTTTGGTATCTAAGAAACTCAAAGATACTTAAAATACACACCTCTGGCAATGTCCTTTCTTTTGCATATATATATGGTAATTTTTTTTAATGCATTTTGGCGTTTTTGTATGTAACAAGCTCAAAAACACTTAAAAGACTTGTTTTTGATAATGTTAATCTGTTTTTCTACAAAGGGTGTTTTGCATGCGTTTTAGCGTTTTGGTAAGCAAGAAATTGAAAAACACTCAAAACACTCAAATGTAATGTTGTTTTGTTTTCCCATATAAGGAACTTTCCTTGCTTCTTATCGTTTTCGTGCCTTACACGCTCATAAACACTGAAAAGATTTTTTTTTTTTTTATCGTTTCCTTAACCCATATAAAGTGGTTCGCATGGATTTTGCGTTTTGGAATTTAATAATGTGAAAAACAGTCAAAATACAGGTTTTCGGTAATGTTCTGTCTTTCCACATAGAGTGCTATTCATGCGTTTTTAAGTTTTTGTACCTAATATATGGTGCTTCCTATGTATTTTAGCCTTTTAGGGAGTAAAAAAAAAAAAAAAATTTATTAATTAATTAAATTAAAAGACACTTTTTTGGTAAAGTAGTTTTGCTTCGCCATATGCTTTTTGGCGTTTTGGTACCTAACATTGTGAAAATACTCGAAATACAAAATTTTTGGTAATGTTCTTCACTACATATAGAACGCTATTCATACCCTTTAAAGTTTTGGTACCTAAGAAGCTCAAATACACGTAAAATGCTCATTTCTCGTAATGTCTTTTCGTTTCTCCATATTGGGTACCTTCCATGTATTTTTTTCGTTTTTTGTACGAAAGAAGCTGAAAACACTCATAATACTTGTTTTTGGTAAAGTTATTCTCTTTCTCCTTAAAGTATGTTTTTTTGCAAGAATGTTAGTGTTTTAGTACGGAAATAGGTCAAAAAACGTGTTTTGTAAATTTCTTTGTTTCCCCATATAGAGAGATTTCCATGCGTTTTGGTGCCTAACACGTTTATAAACACTCAAAAGACACATTTCTGGAACTGTCGTTTCTCTTCGCCATATAAGGTACTTTGCATGCAATTTGGCGTTTTGGTATCAAAAGATGTGAAATACGCTGAAAATAAACGTTTTTAATAATATTATTTTAGTGTTTTGGTACCTAAGAAACTTAAAAACACTCATAATACACGTCTCTGGTAATGTCCTTTCATTTTCCCATATTGCCTGCATTTTGCGTTTTTCTACGTTACATGCCAAAAAAAAATAAAAAAATAAAATAAATAAATAAATAAATAAATAAACAAATAAATAAACATTAAAAACACTTGTTTTCGTAATGTTTTTATTTTGTTTTTCGCCACAGAGTGGATGCACGCGTTTCAGCGTTTGGTTTATTCTAAGTTGAATAACGCTGAAATGAAAAGTAATGTTTCGTTTCCTCATATAGTGAGCTTTACATGGACTAATAATAATAATAATAATGTGAAAAAAATACACGTTTTTGGCAATGTTGTTCTGTTTCTCGATATAGATATGCTAGCCATGCGTTTTAGCATTTAGTATCTAGAGGCTCAAGACTGCCATAATACACTATTCTCGTAATGTCTTTTAGTTTCCATATATATTACTGTTTTGTTTTCCTTTATAGGGGGTTTTCCATGCGTTTTGCCTAACACGCTCATAACCAGTCAAAAAGACTCGTTTCTGGATATGTCGTTTTTTTTCCATATTTTTTTTTGTTATGTGGTTCTTTTTCTCCATATAGAGACATGTTAATGCGTTTTAGCGTCTGGGAACCTATAAAGTTGATAAACATTTATAGTAAAAGTGTCTCGTAATGACCTTTCCTTTCCTCATAGGATACTTTACATGAATATAGTTTTTTTTTCTTAACAAGTACTAAAACACTGATAATACTTATTTTTGGTAATGTTATTTTTTATTCATAAAGGTTTTTTTTTTCATGCGTTTTAGAGTTTTGGTACCAAAGCAGCTGAAAAACACTCAAAAGACACGTTTTTGGTAATGCTGTTTTCTATTCCCATAGAAGGTGCTTTTAATACTTTTTAGCGCTTTGGTGCCTAGCAAGCTCATAAACGCTCGAGATACGTTTCTGGAAATTTCATTCTCTTTTCCCATGGAAGGTGCATTGCATGCAAATACACATTTTTGGCAATATTATTTTGTTTCTCTATATAGAGTGCTATTCATGTGTTTTAACGTTTTGAAACCTAAAAAAAACACGAAAACACTCATAATACACGATTCATGTAATGTCTTTTCTTTTCCGCATTAAGTGTACTTTGCATGCTTTTTGACATTTTTCTACGTAAGAAGCTGAAAAATTATTATCTTGATTTTGGTAATATTATTTTGTTTCTCCATAACATATATTTTTGCATGCACTTTAGCATTTTGGAACATAAGAATTTCTAAAATACTCGATAGACACGTTTTGCGTAATGCCGTTTTATATTCCCATGAAGGGTGATTTCCATGCTTTTTACCGCTTTGGTGCCTAACAATATCGAGTATTTTGTATAATTTATAGTGTGTTGATGCCTATTACACTCATAAACACTCAAAAGACACATTTATTCTTTGGAAATCTTGTCTCCTTACCCCACATATGATGCTTTCACTGCATTTTGGCGTTTTGATAATGTTATTATATTTCTCCATATAGAGTGCTATTGATGAGTTTTAGGGTTTTGGTAGTTAAGAAGCTGAAATAAACTCATAATACACGTTTTTCGTTTTTTTTTTTTTTATTGATCATATAGGGTAGTTTGTAGTATTTGGGCGTATCTGTTCATAACAAGCTCAAAAGGCCTCAAAATACTTGTTTTTGCTAGTTATTCTCTTTCCCACATAGTTTACATGTGCTTTAGCGTTTTGTTAAGAAAGTAGCTCAAAACACCTGAAAAAAAGTTTTTGGTAATGTTTTTTTTTCCAGTATAGAGTGCTTTCCATGCTTTTTAGTGTTTTTGTGTCTAACAAGCTCATAAATACTCAAAAGAAACGTTTCTGTAAATTTCGTTTTGTTTCCCCATATTTTGGGCTCTACATGCATTTTGCCAATTTGGTACCTAACAATGTGAAAGACTCTCAAAATATTAATTTTTGGTAATGTTCATTCGTTTTCCAATATAGGTTGATTTCCATGCTTTTAAGCGTTTTGATAGCTAGAATGCTCATAAATTCCCAAAAAAATCAAGTTTCTGGAAATTTTGTTTCGTTTGCTCATATAGGGGATTTTACATGCGTTTTTAGCTTTTTGTTATCTAAGAATGTGAAAAAAACACTCAAAATACACGTTTTTGGTAATGTTCTTCTGTTCCTTAATATAGAGGGATATTTAGGCGTTTTCGCGTTTTTTTATATAAGAAGTTTAAAAGCACTCATAGAACACGTTTCTCGTAATGTTCTTTCGTTACCCCATACAGGTTATTTTGCATGCATTTTGTCGTTTTCCTACGTTACAAACTCAGAACACTAAAAATACTTTTTTTTTTTATAAGGGTATTTTGCATGCGTTTTATCGTTTTGGTACTGAAGAAGCTAAAAAAAAAAAAAACACACACACAAAAGACAAGTTTCTCGTAATGTAGTTTTGTATTCCATATAGGGTGATTTCCATGCTCTTTAGCGTTTTTGTGCCTAGCACTCATACAAACACTGAAAAGACACGTTTCTGGGAATCTCGTTTCCTTTTCAAATATATCGTTTCGATACATAAATCGCTTATAAACACTCAAAAGAAAGGTTTCTGGAAATTTCCTTTGGTTTCCCATTATGAAGGGCTTTTGCATGCATTTTGACATTTTGGTACCTAAGAATGGGAAATATACTGAAAAACACATTTTTGCTAATGTTCGTTTCTTCATACTGTATGGTATTTATGCGTTTTAACGTTTTTTGTGCCTAAGAAGCTTAAAAGCACTCATAATGTTTCTTGTAATGCTCTTTCGTTACCCCATATAGAGTATTTTCAATGCTTTTTGGCGTTTTGTGCATGAAAAGCTAAAAAAACAATGAAAATACTTGATTTTGGTAATGTTATTCTATATCTCCTTAAAGTGCGTTTTGTTTGCGTTTTAGAGTTTTGGTAGGTAAGGATATCAAAAACACTGAAAAGAGATGTTTTGTTTTCTTTTCCCATATAGAGTGTTTTCTTTTTCTCTTTTTGCATTTTCGTGCCTAACACGCTCATAAACGTTATGAGACACTTTTTTTTGTGGGTGGGGAAACCTCGTTTCCTTATCCCAGATAGAGTGCTTTGCATGCATTTTGTCGTTTTGGTACCTAACAATGTGAAATATACTCAATATATACGTTTTTGTTAATGTTGTTCTGTTTCTTCATATAGAGTGATATTTATGCGTTTTAGCATTTTGACACTAATGAAGCTCAAAAACGCTCATAATACAAGATTCTCGTAATGTCTTTTTATTTCCCCATACAGGGCACTTTCCAAGCATTTTGAGGTTTTTGTACGTAACAAGTATGGAAACACTCAATATACTTTTTTTTTGTAATGTTATTGTTTCTCTATTTGTGTGTTTTGCTTATGTGTTAGCGTTTTGATACGTAAATAGCTCCAAAAAACACTCAAATGACACATTTTTGGTAATATTGTGTTTTTTTTTCCAATATAGAATATTTTTCATGTGTTTTAGATTTTTTGTGCCTAACAACCTTACAAACAATCAAAAGGCACGCTACTGTAAATGCCGTTTTCTTTCATCTTATAGAGTGGTTTGCATGTATATTGGGTTATGGCAACTATGAATGTGAAATGCACTCAAAATGCACGTTTTCTGTTTTTTTTTTTTTTTTCGTAAGGAATTCTATTCATGTATTTTAGTGCTTTCGTACCTAATAATAAATATTTCTCGTAATATTTTTTTTTTTTCCGACATGTAAAGTTGTTCACATCATTTTACCTTTTTTTACATAACATGCTCAAAAACTCTCAAAATGCTTGTTTTATTGGTAGCTATTCTGCTTTCTATACAGGGTTGCATGCCTTTTACCATTTTGTTACGTAAGTAGCTCAAAACACTGAAAAGAGACGTTTTGAGTAATGTTTTTTTTTTCTTTTCCTCCATTTCCCATATAAGGTACTTTCCATGCTTTTTATCGTTTTCATGCCTAGCACGCTCACAAACATTCAAAAGACACATTTTTTGAAATCTCCTTTCGTTTCCTCATATAGAGAGCTTTGCATGCAGTTTCGTGTTATGGGAGCTAACAATGTGAAATACACCCAAAATACACATTTTTGGTAATATTGTTCTGTTTCTTCATGAAGAGTTTTAGCAACTTTGTACCTACGAAACTCCAAAGCACTCATACGACAAGTTTCTTATAATGGCGTTTTGTTTAGCAATATAGGGTATTTTGAATACTTTTTGGCGATTTTGTACATGATTTATTACCTAAGAAACAAAAAAAAAAGAAAAAAAAAACATTCATAATACACATTTCTCTTAATATGGTATCGCTTCCCTATATAGGGAACTTTGCATGCATTTTGGCTAATTTTTTTAAGTAACAAGCTCAAAAATACTCAAAATAATTGTTCGTGGTAATGTTATTCTGCTTCTCCATATAGAATGTTTTGCCTGCGTTTTAGCGTTTTGGTACGTAGGTAACCCAAAAACATATACGGTGCTTTCCATGTTTTTTTTTAGTGTTTTGATGCCTATCACTCTTATAAACACTAAAAAGACAAGTCTCTGGAAATTTCGTTTCCTTTCCCATATAGTGTGCTTTGCTTTGAATTTGGCGTTTTGGTACCTAACAATGTGAAATACACTCTAAATACATCCTCTTGGTAATATTGTTCTGTTTCTCCATATAGAGTGCTATTTATGCGTTTTAGCGTTTTAGAATTTAAGGAGCTCAAGACCACTGATAATACACATTTTTCGAAATTTTTTTTTTTTTTTCGTCTCCACATACAGGGTACTTTTTATGTATTTTTTGCGTTTATGTACGCAATGAGCATAAAAAAATATTCAAAATACTTGTTTTTTGGTAATGTTTTTCTGTTTCTCTATTATAGATGTTTTTGCATGTGATTTTGCGTTTTGGTGCGTAAGTAACTCAAAAACACTGAAAGGGGTATTGTAGAATCGTGTTAAATTGCTTATGTTTATGTCCCCCTTTTAGCGTTTTAGAACCTAGCACGCTCATAAAAACTAAAAAAACACGTTTATGGAAATCTCGCTTCCTTTCCCCCATAAAGGGTGCTTTGCGTTCAGTTTGGCGTTTTGGTACCTACCAAAGTGAAATACACTCAAAATACACATTCTTGTTAAAGTTGTACTGTTTCTTCATATTGAGTGGTATTTATGCGTGTTAGCGTTTTGGTATCCAAGAAGCTCAAAACCATTGCTAATACACGTTTCTGGTAACTTTTTTTTTTTTTTTCTCGTTTCTCCATAGAGGGTACTTTGCATGCATTTTGGCGTTTGTCTACGTAACAAGCTCAAGAAAAAAAAATCAAAACTCTTGTTTTTGATAATGTTATTTTGTTTTTACAAAAAAAAAAAAAAGGTGTTTTGCATGTGTTATAGCGTTTTGTTATGTAAGTAGGTCAAAAACACTCGAAAGAAACTAACAATGTGAAATACACGTAAAATACATGTTTTGGTAATATTTTTCTGTTTCTCCAAATGGAGAAACATGCATGCATATGAATGTTTGGTACCTAATAAGCTCAAAAACACTCGTAATGCGCGTTTTTCGTTTTTTTTTTTTTTTTCGTTTCCCCATTTAAAGTAGTTTGAAATATTTTGGCCTTTTGTAAGTAACATGCTCAAAAAAACTCAAAATAATTGTTTTTGGTATTTATTTTGTTTTCCATAGAGATACTCGTACATGCGTTTTAGCGTTTTCTTACGTAAATAACTAAAAATAACTCAAAAATAACTCAAAATAACTAAAAAAAAATGTTCTTTTGTTTTCCCATATAGGGTGCTTTCCATGCTTTTTAGCGTTTCAATGCCTAGCACGCTTGCTAACACTCAAAAGACACGTTTCTGGAAATCTCGTTTTCTTTCTCCATATGGGATGTTTTCTATGCATTTTGGCGTTTTGGTATCTAACAATGTGAAGCACATTCAAAACATACCTTTCTTTTTTTGTTGTTGCTCCTCCATGAAGAGTGCTATTCATGCTTTTTAGCGTTTTGGTACCTGAGAAGCTCAAAAGCTCTCTTAACACAAGTTTCTCGTAATGTCTTCTCCTTTCCCCATATAAAGTACTTTCCACGCATTTTTGGCATTTTTCTACATAACAAGCTCAAAAACACTCCAAATACACGTTTTTAGTAGAAATATACTGTTTTTCCATGAAGGGCGTTTTACATACGTTTTAGCGTTTTGATAAGTTGCCCAAAACACTTAAAAGAGACATTTTTGTTGAAGTTATTTTGTTTTTACTTATAAGGTGTTTTCCATGCTTTTTAGTATTTTAATTCCTAGCGCGTTCATAAACTCTCAAAAGAAATGTTTCTGGAAATCTCATTTAGTATCCCAATATAAGCTGTTTTGTATGCTTTTTGACGTTTTGGTACCTAACTAACAAAGTGAAAAACACTCAAAATACTTATTTTTGGGTTACGTTATAAAAGGTGTTTTGCATGCGTTTTAGCGTTTTCGTACATAAGTGATTCAAAAACACTCAAAAGACACGTTTTTCCTAATATTGCTTTATTTTTTTCCATACAGGGTAGTATCTATGCTTTTTAACATTTATCGTGTCTAACACACTTAATAAAATCACAAAAGACACGTTTCTGTTAATGCCGTTTCCTTTCCCCATGTAGGTGACTTTGCATGCATTTTTGAGTTTGGTAACTAACAATGGGAAAAACATTCAAAATACACGTGTTTGGTAATTAAGTTTTATTTCGCTATACAGAATGCTATTGATGCCTTTTAACGTTTTGGTACCTAAGAAGCTTAATAACTCTCATTACACACTTTTCTCTTAATATTTTTTTTTTTTCCCCATATAGAGTACTTTCCATGCATTTTAGAATTTTTGTATGTAACAAGCTCAAAACCTCTGAAAATACCGTTTTTTTTTTTGGTAAACTTATACTGTTTTTCCATAAAGGGTGTATTGCCTGCGTTTTAGCTTTTTGGTACGTAAGTAGCTTAAAAACATCGAAAAGAGAAGAATTTGTTAATGATGTAGTGTTCTTCCACATAGGATACTTTCAATGCTATCTAGCTTTTTGGTATCTAAACATACCATAATCACTCAACAAACACGTTTCTTAAAATGTCGTTTCCTTTCCCCATATTAGGTGCTTTACATACATTTTGTATACATGTTTTTTTTGGTAGTTTTACTCTATTTGTCCATGTAGAGAGCTATTCATACTTTTTAGCGTTTTGGTACTTGAGAAGCTCAAAAATATTCTTAATATACTTTTCTCGTAATGTCATTTTTGTCTCCCCATATAGGTTGTTTGCATGCATTTTGACGTTTATGTACGCAACAAGCTCAAAAACATTAAAAACACTTGTAATTTTTTCTTAAATAAAAATACTTGGTAATGTTATTTTGTGTCTCCACAAAGGGTGTTTTCCGTGCGTTTTAGTATTTTGGTACATATGCAGCTCCCCCCCCAAAAAAAAAAATCAAAAGACTTTTTTTTTGTTTTCCATATAGGATGCTTTCCAAGATTTTTAGAGTTTTGCTGTGTAACATACAAAAAATACTCAAAAGATACGTTTCACTTAATGTCGTTTCTTTTTCTCATATAGGGCACATTGCATGCATTTTGGCGTTTTGGTACTTAACAGTGTAAAAAAAAAAAAAAAAACACTCAAAAAAAAAAAACGTTTTTTTGGTAATATTGTTGTTTCTCTATATGAAAAATTATTCAATGCTGTTTTGCTTTTTTTTTTTTGTACTAAGAAGCTAAAAAACACTCAAACAAAAAACACTAAAACAAATTATTCGTAGGGTCCTCTTGTTTCCCCATTCTTCCCCTGTTTAATTTTTGTATTGTTATTCTGTTTCTCCGTATAGAGTGTTATTCGTGCGTTTCAGTGTTTTGGTACCTAAGAAGCTCAAAAATATTAAGAATACACGTTTCTCGTAATGTTCTTTAGTTTCGCGATGTAGTGTACTTTGCAAGCTGAAAACACTTAAAATACTTGTTTTTGGTAATGTTACTCTGTATCTCAATAAAGGGGTTTTGCATGCGTTTTAGGGTTTTGTTAGTTAAGTAGCCCAAAAACACTCAAAAGGAACGTTTTTTGGTAATGTTATTTTGTTTTCCCATATCGGGTGCTTTCGATGCTTTTTAGCGTTTTATTGTCAAACATGCACAAAAACACTTATAGGATACGTTTCCTGTAAAGTCGTTTCATTTCACCATAGAGGTTGCCTTGCATGCTTTTTGGCGTTTTGTTATCTAATGATGTTAAAAACACACAAAATACACTTTTTTTTCTGTATTCTTAATCTGTTTCTCCATATTGAGTGTTATTCATGTGTTTCAGCGTTTTGGTACATAGCTCAAAAAGAAGCTCAAAAACACTAAAAATACACGTCTCTCGTAATGTTCTTTATTTTCTTTTAATATATATTTGCGTTTTTTTACGTAACAAGCAAAAACCAAAAAACAAAAAACAGAAAATGCACGTTTTCATTAAAGTTGTTATTGTTTCCCTATAAAAGGTGTTTTGCAAGTGTTTTAGCGTTTCGGTACGTACCTAAAAAACACTCAAAAGACACGTTTTAGTATTTTTTTTTCCCATATTGAGTTTTTTCCATGCTTTTTAGTGTTTTCGTGCCTTCAAAGGACATTCAAAAAGACATGTTTATGTAAACAAAATTTCAGTTCACAATTGAGGGTGCTTTGCATGCTTTTCGGCGTTTCGGTATTTAAGAATGTTAAAAAAACATTTGATAATGTTGTTCTCTATCCGAGATAGAGTGCTATTCATGCGTTTTAGTACCTGAGACGATCCAAAGCACTCATAATACATATCTCTAGCAATGATTTTTTCATTACCTCAAATAGGGTTCTTCCCATGCATTTTATCGTTTTTGTACGTAACAAGCTAAAAAGGTTCAAATCACTTGTTTTTGGTAATGCTATTCTTTCTCCATAAAGTGTGTTTTGCATGCGTTTTAGCATTTCGCTACGTAAGAAGCTAAAAACACTCAAGGGATACGTTTTTTGTAAAATTGTTTGGTATTCCCATTCAGAGTGATTTATATGCATTTTAGCGTTTTGGTGCTTAACATGCTCATATACACTCAAAAGAGATGTTTCTGGAAATATCGTTTATTTTCCCCATATGGGGTGCTTTGCATGCATTTTGGCACTTTGGTACCTAACAATGCAAAAAACACTCAAAATACACGTTTTTTGGTAATGTTCTGATTTTTTCATATATAATGCTATTAAAGTGTTTTTGCGTTTTGGAACCTAAAAAGCTCAAAAGCTCTCATAATACACATATATATATATATATATATATATATATATATATATATATATATATATATATATATATATATATATATATATATATATATATATATATATATATATATATATATATATATATATATATATATATATATATATATATATATATATATATATATATATATATATATATATATATATATATATATATATATATATATATATATATATATATATATATATATATATATATATATATATATATATATATATATATTTTTTTTTTTCGTAATGCATTTCGTTATTCCATATGAGACACTTTGCATGAATTTTCGCGTTTTTGTACATACCAATGCTACTAACACTCATAACACACGTTTTTAGTAATGTTGTTCTGTTTCTACATATAGAGTGTTGTTGAGAATTTTGTTAGCTAAGGTTTAATAATTCATAATACGTGTGTATTAATAATGCAATATTATCGTAATTAATATTGTTATCTTTCATCATATAAGGTCCATTGCATGCATTTTGCTGTTTCTGTACCTAACAATCTGAAAAATCATCGTAATACACATTTTTGGTAATGGTATTCTGTTTCTCCATAATGAGTGTTATGCATGAATTTTACCGTTTTGGTACGTAAGAAGCTCAAAAACACACAAAAGACACCTTTTTGTAATGTTGTTTTGTAGGATACTTTCCAAGCATTTTTATTGTTTTGGTGCATAAAACGCTAAAAAAAAAAAAAAACACGTTTCTGGTAATGTCGCTTCGTTTTCTTATATAGAGTGCTTTGCATGCGTTTTGTCAATTTGGTATCTAACAATGTAAAAAACACTCAAAATACACGTTTTTGGTAATGTTCTAATTCTCCACATAGAGGGTTATTCAACGCATTCTCGCATTTTGGTACCGAAGAACCTCAAAAACACTGCTTATACACGTTTCTCGTAATGTTTTTTCGTTTTCCCATACCGGGTACTTTGCATGCATTTTAGCGTTTATGTACGTAATAAGATCATAAACACCCAAAATACTTGTTTTTGGTAATGTTACTCTGTGTCTCAATGAAGAGGGTTTTACATCCGTTTTAGCGTTTTGGTAGGTAAGTACCTCAAAAACATTGAAAAGGAACGTTTTTGATAATGTTTTGTTTTGCAATATAACGTGTTTTCCATACTTTTTCGCGTTTTGTTGTCTAACATGCAAAAAATAATTATAAGATACGTTTCTTGTAATGTCGTTTTCTTTCAACATAGAGGGTGTTATGCTTGCATTTTGGCGTTTTTTTTTTTTTCTAGCTATGTGAAAAACACTAAAAATACATATTTTTCGTAATGTTGTTCTGTTTCTCCACATAGTGCTATTTACACGTTTTAGGGTTTTGGTGCCTAAGAAGCTCAAAAACACTCAAAATACACGTCACTCGTAGTGTTCTTTTGTAGCAGTTTCGTACGTAACAAGCTCATAAACACTGAAAATACACGTTTTTGGTAAAGTTATTGTATCCCTCTTTAAAGGGTGTTTTGCAAAGCTTCTTATAAGGGGTAAGGATAAATGATATCCAAAAAAAAAAACGTATCTTTTGAGTGTTTATGAGCGTGTTGAAATGCTGAAATGCTGAAAAAAACATGGAAAACACCCAATATAGGGGAAAAAATACCAAGAAAGTGTCTCTTTAGTTTTTTTTTTTTAACGCCTTACATACCAAAATGCTAAAATGCGTGTAAAACGCCCTTTATGAAAAAAAAAGAATATTATTTCTGTTGAGATTGTTACATAGATAAACGCCAAAATGCATAGAAAGTACCTTAGATAGGGCAACGAAAACACATCACGTGAAACGTGTATTAAAAGTGTTTTAGAGCTTCTTAGGTATCAAAAGGCTAAAACGCATGAAGAACACTCTATAAAAAGAAACAGAACATGACCAAAAAACGTGTTCTTTGCATGCATTTTGGCATTTTGGTATCTAACAAAGTGAAATACACTTACATTACACGGTTCTGGTAATGTTCTGTTTTCCTTTTATTATTTTTTTCACATATAGACTGTTACTCATGCGTTTTCGTGTTTTAGTACCTAAGAAGCTCAAAAACACTCATAATGGACGTTTCTTGTAATGTCCTTTCGGTTCCTCATATAGAAGTACGTTTTTGACGTTTTTGTACATAACAAGCTAAAAAACAAAAACAAACATACAAAATACCTGTTTTTGGTAATGTTATTGTCTTACTCTATATACTCGTAGAGTGATCTGCATGCGTTTTAGCGGTTTGGTACGTAAGTAGTTCAAAAACACTGAAAATACACTATTTTGGTAATTTTCTTTTTCTTTCCATATAGGGTGTTTTAGATGCTTTTTAGCGTTTTGGTGCCTTACACGCTTACACTCAAAAGACTCGTTTTTTTTTAAATCTAGTTTTCTTTCCCCATAGAGGGTGCTTTGCATGCATTTTTTGCTTTTTAGTACCTAACAATGTTAAATACACTCAAAATACAGGTGTTTGGTAAAGTGGTTCTGTTTCTCAATATAACATACTAACAAAAACTCTCATAAGAGTAATACGTGTTTCTCGTAATGTCTTTTTGTTTCCACATGTGGTACTTTGCATGCATTTCAGCGTTTCATAAAGTGTGTTTTGTATGCAATTTACGTTTTGGTACATAAGAAGTTCAAAAACTGAAAAAAATAAACACATTTTTTTCGCAATATTGTTTTTTTTTTTTTTTTATGCAGGAAGGGCACTGGCCAAGGGCAACAAAAATCTAATAAAAAAAAATTGCCCACTGAAATGCCAGTCCCATAAAAGGGTCAAAGCAGTGGTCAAAAATTGATGAATAAGTGTCTTGAAACCTCCCTTTTGAACGAATTCAAGTCATAGGAAGGTGGAAATACAGAAGCAGGCAGAGAGTTCCAGAGTTTACCAGAGAAAGGGATGAATGATTGAGAATACTGGTTAACTCTTGCGTTAGAGAGGTGGACAGAATAGGGGTGAAAGAAAGAAGAAAGTCTTGTGCAGCGAGGCCGCGGGAGCAGAATATGGATGCAGTTAGCAAGATCAGAAGAGCAGTTAGCATGAAAATAGCGGTAGAAGACAGCTAGAGATGCAACATTGCGGCGGTGAGAGAGAGGCTGAAGACAGTCAGTTAGAGGAGAGGAGTTGATGAGACGAAAAGCTTTTGATTCCACCCTGTCTAGAAAAGCAGTATGAGTGGAAACCCCCCAGACATGTGAAGCATACTCCATACATGGATGGATAAGGCCCTTGTACAAAGTTAGCAGCTGGGGGGGTGAGAAAAACTGGCTGAGACGTTTCAGAGCACCTAACTTCAGAGATGAGATGAGATGTGAAGTTTCCAGTTCAGATTATAAGTAAAGGACAGACCGAGGATGTTCAGTGTAGAAGAGAAGGACAGTTGAGTGTCATTGAAGAAGAGGGGCTAGTTGTCTGGAAGGTGGTGTCGAATTAACAGATGGAGGAATTGAGTTTTTGAGGCATTGAACAATACCAAGTTTGCTCTGCCCCAATCAGAAATTCTTGAAAGATCAGAAGTCAGGCGTTCTGTGGCTTCCCTGCGTGATATGTTTACCTCCTGAAGGGTTGGACGTCTATGAAAAGACGTGGAAAAGTGCAGGGTGGTATCATCAGCGTAGGAGTGGATAGGACAAGAAGTTTGTTTTAGAAGATCATTAACGAATAATGAGATGAGAGTGGGTGACAGGACAGAACCCTGAGGAACACCACTGTTAATAGATCTAGGAGAAGAACAGTGACCGTCTACCACAGCAGCAATAGAACAGTCAGAAAGGAAACTTAAGATGAAGTTACATAGAAAAGGATAGAAACCTTAGGAGGGTAGTTTGGAAATCAAAGCTTTGTGCCAGACTCTATCAAAAGCTTTTAATATGTCCAAGGCAACAGCAAAAGTTTCACCAAAATCTCTAAAAGAGGATGACCAAGACTCAGTAAGGAAAGCCAGAAGATTACCAGCATGGGTTCCTTGACGGAACCCATACTGGCGATCAGATAGAAGGTTATGAAATGATAGATGTTTAAGAATCTTCCTGTTGAGGATAGATTCAAAAACTTTAGATAGGGAGGAAATTAAAGCAATAGGACGGTAGTTTGATGGATTAAAACGGTCACCCTTTTTAGTAACAGGTTGAATGTAGTCAAACTTCCAGCAAGAAGGAAAGGTAGATGTTGACAGACAGAGCTGAAAGAGTTTGACTAGGCAAGGTGCAAGCACGGAGGTACAGTTTCGGAGAACAATAGGAGGGACCCCATCAGGTCCATAAGCCTTCCGAGGGTTTAGGCCAGCGAGGGCATGGAAAACATCATTGCGAAGAATTTTAATAGGTGGTATGAAGTAGTCAGAGGGTGGAGGAGAGGGAGGAACAAGCCCAGAATCGTCCAAGATGGAGTTTTTAGCAAAGGTTTGAGCAAAGAGTTCAGCTTTAGAAATAGATGTGATAGCAGTGGTGCCATCTGACTGAAATAGAGTAGGGAAAGAAGAAGAAGCAAAGTTATTAGAGATATTTTTGGCTAGATGCCAGAAATCACGAGGGGATTTAGATCTTGAAAGATTTTGACATTTTCTGTTAATGAAAGAGTTTTTGGCTAGTTGGAGAACAGACTTGGCATGGTTCCGGGCAGAAATATAAAGTGCATGAGATTCTGGTGATGGAAGGTTTAAGTACCTTTTGTGGGCCACCTCTCTATCATGTATAGCACGAGAACAGGCTGTGTTAAACCAAGGTTTAGAAGGTTTAGGATGAGAAAAAGAGTGAGGAATGTATGCTTCCATGCCAGACACTATCAACTCTGTACACAAACCTCAACACACAAAAACGGGTCTCTGACACGGAAGCAGTAGTCATTCCAAGGAAAATCAGCAAAATACCTCCTCAGGGCCCCCTAAATAGCAGAGGCAAAACGCCAGAGGCACCTTCGCTTAGGGGGGATCCTGTGGAGGGATTGGAGTGATAGGACAATATAAAGATATGAGATTGTGTTCGGAGGAGCCTAACAGAGAAGAAAGGGTGACAGCATAAGCAGAAGGATCAGGGAGGGTGACAGCATAAGCATAAGGTCAGGAAAAGGTCAAAATTTTTTTGCGTATCTCCAAGACGGTCTGGAATACGAGTAGGGTGCTGCACCAATTGCTCTAGGTCATGGAGGATAGCAAAGTTGTAGGCTAGTTCACCAGGATGGTCAGTGAAGGGAGAGGAAAGCCAAAGCTGGTGGTGAACATTGAAGTCTCCAAGAATGGATATCTCTGCAAGAGGGAAGAGGGTCAGAATGTGCTCCACTTTGGAAGTTAAGTAGTCAAAGAATTTCTTATAGTCAGAGGAGTTAGGTGAGAGGTATACAGCACAGATAAATTTAGTATGAGAGTGGCTCTGTAGTCGTAGCCAGATGGTGGAAAACTCGGAAGATTGAAGAGCGTGGGCACGAGAGCAGGTTAAGTCATTGCGCACATAAACGCAGCATCCAGCTTTGGATTGAAAATGAGGATAGAGAAAGTAGGAGGGAATAGAAAAGGAGCTACTGTCAGTTGCCTCAGACACCTGAAATTCAGTGAGGAAAAGAATATGAGGTTTAGAATAGGAGAGGTGGTGTTCTACAGATTGAAAATTAGATCTTAGACCGCGAATGTTGCAGAAGTTAATGAAGAAAAAGTTGAGGGGGGTGTCAAGACACTTAGGGTCGTCGAAAGAGAGGCAGTCCGACCTAGGGACATTTATGGTCCCCTCCCCAGATAGGGACTCCGAGGTTGGTGTAGGAGTCGCCATGATGATTTTAAAATTTTTGAGTGAAGGGTGTGTGTGTTATTAGGTGCTTATAGTTTTGTTTGGAGGAAGAGAGTTGTCTTTAGAGGGCAATCTGTGACTGCCCCCTTGTGTTGTGAGACACAAAGGGAAACGTTCAGTGAGGTCACTGCTGGGTTTAATGATAAGTTCACAGCACCCCCTGAACAGTGCTTTAGACCTCACTGGGAGTAATTATCGTTTCGGCAGGTGTCTACTGTCCCCTCCTATACCCATATAGGATGAATTCCATGCTTTAAAGCTTTTTTTTTATGCCTAAGACTGAAAAACACTCAAAAGACTTGTTTTTTTGCATTGTCGCATCGTTTTTATCATAGAGGGGGTTTTACATGCATTTTGGCGTTTTTGTGCCTAATAATGTGAAAAACATTTAAAATTCACTTTTTTGGTAATGCTCTGTTTCTCCATATAGAGAGCTATTCATACGTTTTAGCGTTTTGATTCCTAAGTTCAAAACACTCACAGTACATGTTTCTCGTAATGTCTTTTCGTTTCTCCCTACAGCGTACCTTCCATGCATTTTGACGTTTTTCTACGTACGAAAATCTGAAACACTCAAAATATTTGTTTTGAGTAATGTTTTATAAGTTTTTTCCATAAAAGGTGTTTTGCATGAATTTTAGTGTTCTGGTACATAAACAGCTCAAAAACACTGAAAAGGGACGTTTTTGGTAATGTTGTTTTGTTTTCCCACATAGGATGCTTTTCATGCTTTCTAGTGTTTTGGTGCCTAGTACGCTCATAAACACGAAAAAGACACGTTCCTGGAAATCTCGTTTCCTCTGCACACATAAGGTGTTTTGTCATCTATCATTGCGAATTCACACAAAATACAAGTTTCTGGTAATGCTGTTTTTTTTTCTCCATATAGAGAGCTATTCATGAGTTTTAGGGGTTTGGTAATAAAAAAGCTCGAAAACACTTATAATATATTTTTCTTGTAATATGTTTTCGTTTACTCATATAGGGTATTTTGCATGCATTTTCGCGTTATTTTCTTTTTTTTTTTTGCGTTTTGGTGTCTAACATGCATAAAAACACGCAAAAGATATGTTTCTTGGAATATCGTTTCGTTTCCCCTTATAAGTAAGTAGCTTCATGAATTTTTTTACATGGTTTACAGCGTTTTGGTACATATCTAGTTGAAAAACATTAAAAAAGAGACGTTTTCGGTAATATTGATTTCTTTTACCATATACGATGCTTTCCATGATTTTTTTTTATCGTTTTGGTGCCTAGAACGCTCATAAAACCCTCTAAAGACACGTTTCTGAAAATCTCGTTTCCTTTTCCCATACAGGATCCTTTGTATGCATTTTAGGGTCTTGATACCCGTGAAATATACTCAAAATGCACGTATTTGGTCATGGTATTGTGTTTCTCCATATAGAATGCTATCGGTTTCATTGTTTAGATACCTATGTAGCTCAAAAACACTTATAATACACGTTTCTCGTAATGTCTTTTCGTTTCCTCTTAAAAGGTATTTTGGATGCATTTCGGAGTTTTTGTACATAACAAGCTGAAACACACGCAAATATACTTGTTTTTGGTATTGTTACCCCGTTTCTCCATAAAGTGTGTTTTTGCATTCAAAAGACACTTTTTTGTAAAGTTGTTTGTTACTTCATTTCGTCGGCTTTGCAAGCACTTTGGCGTTTTGGTACCTAATAATAGGAAATCACCCAAAATACACGTTTTTGGTAATGTTATTGTTTCTCGATATAAAGTGCTATTCAAGCGTTTTACCATTTTGATAACTAAGAAGCTCAAAACTCTCAGAATACACGTTTCTTGTTCTCGTTTCACCATATAGAGTGGTTTTCATGCATTTTGTAATTTTTGCACGTAGCAAGCTCAAAAACATTGAAAATATATGTATTTCGTAAAGTTATAATGTTTCTCCATAAAAAGTTTTGCATGCTTTTCAGCGTTTTGGTACATAAGTAGGTTAGAATATTGTTTTGTTTTCCCATATGGGGTGTTTTCCATTTATTTATTTATTTGTTTATTTATTTTTACATCGTTTAGATGCCTAGCATGCTTATTAAAACTCAAAATACACGTTTCTGGAAATTCCGTTTCCTTTTCTCATATGGGGTGCTTTGCATGCATTTTAGTTTTTTGGTACTTGACAATGTGAAATACACTCAAAGTTTACGTTCTTTGGTAATGCTCTTTTGTTTCTCTATATAAAGATTCATGCGTTTTAGCGTTTTAGTAACTAAGATCAAAAAAACGTTTTTGGTAATGTTATTCTGATTCTCCATATAGAGTTTTGGTACCTATGAAGCTCAAAAACAATTATAATACATATTTCAACTAATGTCTTTTCGTTTCCCCATAGTTGGTAATTTCCGTGTATTTTCTCTTTTTTTTTTTTTTTACGTAACAAGCACAAAAACCCTCAAAACCTTGTTTTTCGTTATTTTATTCCATTTTTGCATTAAGGGTGTTTTGCACGCGTTTTTACGTTTTTCCGTAAGTAGCTCAAAAACATTAAAATAACGAAACAATTTTGAAAAAATGTTTTCTTTTTTCATGCACATTGCTTTCCATGTTTTTCAGCATTTTGGTGCCAGCACGCTCATAAACACACAAAAGAAGTTTTTTTTATTTTTTGTAAACCTCGTTTCCTTACTCCATATAGGGTGCTTTTCACTGATTTTGGCTTTTTGTTTCCTAACAATGTGAGATACACTAAAAACACACGTTTTTGGTAATGTTGTTCTGATTCTCCATACAGAGTTTTCGAGTTTTAGTTTCTAAAAAGCTTAAAACGTCTCAAAATGTTTATTTTTTGTAATGTTATTGTGTTTCTCCATAAAAGTTTTTTTTTTTTTTGGCTTGTGTTTTAGTGTTTTAGTACGTAAGTAGCTGAAAAATACTTAAAAGACACGTTTTTAGTAATATTGTTTACTTTTTCCATATAGGATGGTTTTCATGTTTCTTGTAATGTTTTCTCATTTCCCCATTAAGGGTACTTTGCAGGCATTTTGGCGTTCTTGTACGTAGAAAGCTGAAAAAAACACTAAATATGCTTGCTTTTGGTAATGTTATTCTATTTTTTCTACAAAGGGGTGTTTTGCATCAGTTTTAGCGTTTTCGTAAGTAATAAGTTCAAAAATACTCCATTTTTCTCGTAATGTTTTGTATTCCCATATGCGGCGATTTCCATGTATTTTTTTTTTTTTTTTTTTTTTTTAGGGTTTTGATGGCTACAACGCTGTAAAACAGTCAAAAGACACGTTTCTGATAATGTTATTTCCTTTATCCATATAGGAAGCTCTCATGCTTTTTTGTGTATTGATACATAAAAATGTGAAAAACATTCAAAATACACGTTTTTGTTAATGTTCTTCTGTTTCTCGATATGAAGTACATTAATATGTTTTAGCAATATAGCACCTAAGGAGCTAAAAAAAAAAAAAATCATAATACACGTTTCTAGTGTTTTTTTTTTTTCGTTTTCCCGTATAGGGTTACTTGCATTCATTTTGGCGTTTTTGTACGTAACTAGCTCAAAAATACTCAAAATACACGCTTCTTCTGAAGTTATACTGTTTATCCATAGAGTTTTTTTTTTTTTTATTTTGTATACATTTTTTAAAACACTAAAAAGAGACGTTTTTTTTTTTGTAATACTGTTTTGTTTTCTCAAAGTGTGTACTCTCCATGCTTTTTATCGTGTTGTTGCCTAGCTCGTTCTTAAACACGTAAAAGACACGTTTGTGGTAATGTCTTTTCGTTTCCCCATATAGAAGGGTTTACAAGCATTTTGGCGTTTTGATAGTGAAGTTATACTGTTTCTACATCGAGATTTTTGTTTTTTTGCATACATTTTTGAAAACACTAAAAGGAGACGTTTTTGGTAGTACTGTTTTTTTTTTTTTTTCCAAAGAATGTACCCTCCATGCTTTTTATCGTGTTGCCTAGCGGGCTCTTAAACACGTATAAGACACGTTTGTGGTAATATTGTGGTAATTTTCGTTTCCCCATATAGGAGGCCTTACAAGCATTTTGGCGTTTTGATACCACAAAAAAAAAAAAAAACACACACACACACACACAAAATGTTTTTGGTGGTATTCTTTTTCTCGATATAGAGAGCTATTCATGTATTGTAACTTTTTGGTACCTAAGAAGCTTAAAAAAAAAAAAAAACACTCGTTATACACGTTTCTCATAATGTCCCTTCGTTTCCCGTATAATGTTGTTTGCGTGCATTTTGTCGTTTTAGTACCTAATGTGCTCAAACACACTCACAAGAGAAGTTTTTGGTAACTTTGTTCATTTTATTCAAACCACATTCTTTGTATGCATTTTGATGTGTTGGTACCGAGCAATGTGAAAAACACTTAAAACACAAGTCTTTGGCAATGTTTTTCTCCATATGGAGTGGTTTACACGCATTTTATAGTTTTGGTATGTATGTTTAAATATTAAGTTCAAAAACGCCTATTATATGTGAGCGGTGTTTTACATGCTTTTTAGCATTTTGCTACGTAGGAAGTCCATAAACACATAACACTCAAATTTTAATTTTCGTAATGTTCTTTTGCATTAGAATATATACACGTGTCTGGTAATTACGTTCTTTTCACCATATAGGGTACTATGCATGCATTTTGTCGCGTCTGTACATAATAAGCTGAAAACACTAAAAATAAACATTTTTGGTAATGTTATTTTGTTTTTCCATAAAGTGTTTTTAACATGCGTTTTAGCATTTTGATACGTAAGAAGCTTCTCGTCAATGAAAAGAAACTTTTTTGGAAATATTGTTTTGTATTCCAATATAGGGTGCTTTCCATGGATTTTAGTGTTTGCTGCCTAACACGCTAAAAAAAAAAAAAAAAAAAAAAAAAGCACTAAAAAGACACGTCTCTGGTAATGTCGTTTCGTTTTAACGTTTTGATTCTTAAAATTGTCAAAACAATAAAAAAAAAAAACTCAAAATGCATGGTTTTGGTAAAAGTGTTCTGTTTCTCCATATATAATATTATTCACGCGTTTTTTACTCTCGGTGCCTAAGAATCTCAAAAACACGTTTCTGATAATATCATTTATTTCATCATATAGAGTAATATCCACATATTTTGATGTTTCCCTACCTAATAAGCTCAAATATACTGGAAACATGCATTTTTACTGATGTTAATGTGTTTCCTCATAAAGGCTCTTTTGCATGCGTTTAGTGTTGCGATACGGAAGAAGCTAAAAAAAAAAAAAACTCAAAAAAAACGTTTTTGGTTATGTTTTCCATTTTAATGCAGGGTGCTTTACATATTTTTATGCATTTTTGTACCTAACATACTCAGAGATACTCAAAAGACACTTTTTTTGGTAATGTCATTTCGTTTCCTCAATATAGTGCTTTGCATGGATTTTGGCGTTTTGGTATCTAACAATTTGAAAAAAAAAAAAAATAAGATAAATGTTTTTGATGATGATGTGTTTCTCCATATAAAGTGCTATTCACGCATTTTACAGTTTTAATACCTAAAAAGTTCAAAAGCACTCATAATACACTCTTCTTGTAATGTCTTTTCTTTCCGTTTATAGGGTACTTTGCATGCATTTGGTGTTTTGGTACCTGGTAATTTTGTTCTGTTTTAGCGTTTTGGAACCAAAGAAGCTAAGAAACACTTATAATACACGTTTCTTATAATATCGGTTTATTTTGTATATAGGGTTGTTTGCATGCATATTGGCGTTTTTATACGTAACAAACTCAAAAACACTGAAAAGACACGTTTTTTGGTAATGCCGCATTGTTTACCTGTATAGAATGCTTCGCATGCTTTTTAACGTTTTGGTACTTAACAATGAGTAAAAAAAACACTCAAATTATACCT
Organism: Scylla paramamosain; assembly: GCF_035594125.1. NCBI lineage: Eukaryota > Metazoa > Arthropoda > Malacostraca > Decapoda > Portunidae > Scylla > Scylla paramamosain. The sequence goes on from NC_087151.1 coordinate 21,390,437, forward strand.
TTTTTGTAATGTTGCTCTGCTTTTATATATAGAGTAATATTCAAGCGTTTTTGTGTTTGGGTACCAAAGAAGCTCAGAACTCATTATGCACGTCTCTCATAATGTCTTTTCGTTTACCCATATGGAGTGGTTTGCATGCATTTTGACGTCTTAGTACCTAACGAGCTCAAACACACTTCCAATACACGTTTTTTTGGAAACTTTTTTTTTTGTGCTTCTTCAGATCAGTTGCTTTGTATGTAGTTTGGCGTTTTGTTAATTAATAAAGTGAAAAACACCCAAAACGCACGATTTTGGTAATGTTCTGTATCTCCCTATAGTTTTTTTTTTTTTTTTTACACGTTTTAGTGTTTTGGTACCTAAGCTCAGAAATACTCATTATACATGTTTCTGCTAATATCATTTTGTTCCCCAATACAGGCGTTTTTCTGTGTAAGTAGTAAAAAAAAAATAAATAAATAAACTCAATTCACGATTTCGGTAATGTTATTCCATTTGATCATAAAGGGTGTTTTGCATGCGTTTGAGTATTTTGGTATGGAAGAAGCTTAAAAACATATAAGCTACGTTTTTGTTATTCTTGATTTCTATTCCCATATAGGGTGCTTTCCATGCTTTGTAACGTTTTTGTGCCTAATATTTTCAAAAACACTCAAAAGACACGTTTCTGGTTTTCATTACCTCATATAGAGAGCTTTTGATGCATTTTGGAGTTTTGATTATTGACAATGTGAAATACTCTCAAAATGCAAGTTTTTCGTAATCTTCTGTTTCTCTACATTAAATGATATTCACGCGTTTTAGCATTTTGGTATCTAAGAATCAAAAAAGAAGCACTCATAAAGCACGTTTCTGATAATATCGTTTTGTTTCATCATAGAGGGTATTTTTCATGCATTTGGACGTTTGTGTTCCTAAGAAGTTAAAAATACTCAAAGTAAACATTTTTGGAAATGTTATTCCGTTTCTCCATTAGAATGTTTAGCATGCGTTTTAGTATTTTGGTACGTAAGAGGGTCTAAATACTCCAAAGAAACGTTTTTGGTAATGTTTTGTTACCATATAGGGTGGTTTCCATGCTTTTTTAATGTTCTGGTGTCTAACACGCTCAAAAACATTCAAACGACACATGTCATCTCGTTTCATCATATACAGCATGCATTTTGGCGTTTTAGTACCTAACGTAGTAAAAAAAAAAAAAAAAAAACTCAAAATAAACTTTTTTTACTAAAGTTCTATTTCTTCAGATGGTGTGTTATTCATGCGTTTTAGAGTTTTGGTACCTAAAAAAAAAAAAAAAATATATATATATATATATATATATATATATATATATATATATATATATATATATATATATATATATATATATATATATATATATATATATATATATATATATATATATAAAATCATAATACACGTTTCTCGTAATATTTTTTTTCGTTTTCCCCTATAAGGTGCTTTGTATATACATTTGTGTTTTGGTATCTAACAATGTAAAATGCGCTCAAAACAAACGTTTTTGGTAATTTTCTGTTTCTCAATATCAAGTGCTATTTACGCGTTTTAGCCTTTTGGTACTTGAGAAGCTCAAGAACATTAATAATAAACATTTCTTTTAATATCATTTAATTTCCGAAATAGATTATTTTTCATGCAATTTAGCATTTTTGTATGTAACAAGCTGAGAACACTGAAAATATACGTTTTTTGGAACCACAAATGTCCCCAGGGCGGACTGCTCTTCTGATAATGACCCTAAGTGTCTTGACACCCCCCTAAACTTTTTCTTCATTAACTTCTGCAACATTCGCGGTCTAAGATCTAATTTTCAATCAGTAGAACACCACCTCTCCTCTTATAAACCTCATCTTCTTTTCCTCACTGAAAATCAGGTATCTGAGGCAAGTGACAGTAGGCCCTTTTTCTGTTCCCTACTACTTTCTCTATCCTCATTTTCAATTCAAAGCTGGATGTTGCGTTTATGTGCGAAACGTCATAACCTGCTCTCGTGCCCACGCTCTTGAATCTTCTGAGTTTTCCACCATCTGGCTACGACTTCAGAGTCACTCTCAAACTAAATTCAGCTGTGCTGTATAAATCTCATCTAACTCCTCTGACTACAAGAAATTCTTTGACTACTTAACTTCCAAAGTGAAGCATATTCTGACTCTCTTCCCTTTTGCAGAGATCTCCATTCTTGGAGATATCAATGTTCACCACCAGCTTTGGCTTTCCTCTCCCTTCACTGACCATTCTGGTGAACTAGCCTTCAATTTGCTATCCTCCACGACCGAGAGCAATTGGTGCAACATCCTACTCGTATTCCGGACCGTTTTGGAGATACGCCTAACATTCTTGACCTTTTCCTCACATCTAATCCTTCTCCATATGCTGTCACCCTTTCTCTCCGTTGGGCTCCTCCGATCACAATCTCATATCTGTATCTTGTCCTATCGCTCCAATCTCTCCTCAGGATCCCCCTAAGCGAAGGTGCCTCCGGCTTTTTGCCTCTGCTAGTTGGGGAACCTGAGGAGGTATTTTGCTGATTTTCCTTGGAATGACTACTGCTTCCGTGTCAGAGACCCATCTTTGTGTGCCGAGCGCATAACAGAGGTGATAGTGTCTGTTAAGGAGGCATACTTTCCTCACTCTTTTTCTCGACCTAAAATTTCCAAACCTTGGAAAATTTCCAAACCTTGGAAAAACACAGCTTGTTCTCGTGCTATACTTGATAGATAGGTGGCCCACAAAAGGTACTTAAGCCTTCCATCACCAGAATCTCATGCACTTTATATTTCTGCCCGGAACCATGCCAAGTCTGTTCTCCAACTACCCAAAAATACTCCTTCATTAACAGAAAGTGTCAAAATCTTTCAAAATCTAACTCCCCTCGAGACTTCTGCCATCTAGCTCAAAATATCTCCAATAACTTTGCTTCTTCTTCTTTCCCTCCTTTATTTCAACCGGATGGCACCACTGCTATGGCATCTATCTCTAAAGCTGAACTCTTCGCTCAAACCTTTGCTAAAAACTATACCTTGGACGATTCATGGCTAGTTCCTCCCTTTCCTCCATCCTCTGACTACTTCATGTTTCACATTGAAAATCTTCGCAATGATGTTTTCCATGCTGGCCTAAACCTTTAGAAGCCCTATGGACCTGATGGGGTCCCTCCTATTGTTCTCCGAAACTGTGCCTCCGTGCTTTCCCCTTACCTAGTCAAACTCTATCAGCTCTGTCTGTCAACATCTACCCTTCCTTCTTGCTGGAAATTTGCCGACATTCAGCCTGTTCTTAAAAAGGGTGACCGTTCTAATCCCTCAAACTGCCGTCCTATTGTTTTAATTCCCTGCCTATCTAAAGTTTTTGAACAGGAAGATTCTTAAACAACCTTCTATCTGATCGCCAACATGGGTTCAGTCAAGACCGCTCTACTGGTGATCTAGCTTTCTTTACTGAGTCTTGGTTATCTTCTTTTAGAGATTTTGGTGAAACTCTTGCTGTTGCCTTGGATATATGAAAAGCTTTTGATAGAATTTGGCACAAAGCTTTTATTTCCAAACTATCCTTTTACGGCTTCTATCCTTCTCTCTGTAACTTCATCTCAAGTTTCCTTTCTGACCGTTCTATTGCTGCTGTGGTAGACGGTGACTGTTCTTCTCCTAAATCTATTAACAGTGGTGTTCCTCAGGGTTCTGTCCTATCACCCATTCTCTCCTTATTATTCATCAATGACCTTCTAAACCAAACTTCTTGTCCTATCCTCTCCTACGCTGATGATACCACCCTGCACTTTTCCACGTCTTTTCATAGACGTCCAACACTTCAGGACGTAAACATTTCACGCAGGGAAGCCACAGAACGCCTGGCTACTGATCTTTTTTAAAATTTCTGATTCGGACAGAACAAACTTGGTATTGCTCAATGCCTCTAAAACTAAATTCCTCCAATCAACTCAACACATCGTTTCAGACAACTATCCTCTCTTCTTCAGTGACACTTAACTGTCTCCCCTTCTACACTGAACATTCTCGGTCTGTCCTTTACTTATAATCTGAAGTGGAAACTTCACATCTCATATCTAGGTAAAACAGCTTCTATGAAGTTAGGTGTTCTGAAACGTCTCTGCCAGTTTTTTTTTTTTTTTCTTCCCCCCCAGCTGCTAGGGTGCTTTCTAAGCATTTTAGCGTTTTGTTGCCTAAAACATTTAAAGACACTTTTCTGGTAACGTTTCCTTTCCCCATATAAAGTGAAATCACTTTATATGGGGTATATAGGTATTTTGGCGTTTTGGTACCTAACATTGTGAAAAATACCTAAATACACGCTTTTGGTAATGTTGATCAGTTTCTACATATGGATTGTTATTTACGCGTTTTAGGATATTAGTACCTGAGAAGCTCAAAAACAATAATACACGTTTCAGGTAATGTCGTTTTGTTTCACCATATAAACACACATTTTTGGTAATGTTATTCTGTTTCTCCACAATGGATGTTTAGTATGTATTTTAGCGATCTGATACATAAGAAGCTCAAAACCACTCAAAAGGCACGCTTTTCGTCATGTGCTTTTGTATTCCAATATAGAGTGCTTTCCATGCATTATAGTATTTTGATGCCTAACGAGCTCATAAACACTCTAAAGAAATGTTTCTTGTAATGTCATTTCATTTCCCCATACAGAGGGCTTTAAATGCACTTTGTCCCTTTGGTACCTAACAATGTGAAAAAAAGAATAATTCAAAATAAGGGTTTTTGATAATGTAGTTTTGTTTCACCATATAGGGTACTATTAACACATTTTAGAGTTTTGGTAGTTAAATAGCTCAAAACACACGTTTCTCGTAATGCACTTTTGTTTTTCCATAAGGAGTGTTTTGCATCCATTTTGTCGTTTTGATACAAAACAACGTAAAGAATAAATAAATAAATAAAAAAGATATATTTGTCAATGTTGTTCTTTTCTAGTAAATAGAAAGTGCTATTCACGCGTTTTACCATTTTGGTACCTAAGAAATTCAGAAACACTTGTAATACATGTTTCTTGTAATATCGTATCGTTTCCCATACAGTGTATTTTTCATGCATTTTGCCGTTTTTGTTGTAGGTAAGAATCTCAAAAAGTCGTTTTTGGTAATGTTATTCTGCTTCGCAATATTTTTTTTTTTTTTTTGGCATTCGATTTAGCGTTTCAGTACGCAAAAAGCTCACAAACACTGAAAAGACACGTTTTTGGCAGTATTGTTTTGTATTCCAATATAAAATAGATTCCATCCTTTTTTAATAACAATAATAATAATAATAATAATAATAATAATAATAATAGTAAAAATAATAATAATAATAATAATAATAATAATAATAATAATAATAATAATAATAATAATAATAATAATAATAATAATAATAATAATAATAATAATAATAATAATAATAATAATAATATTAATAATAACAACAATAATAATAATAATAATAAACAATAATAATAATAATAATAATAATAATAATAATAATAAGAAGAAGAAGAAGAAGAAGAAGAAGAAGAAGAAGAAGAAGAAGAAGAAGAAGAAGAAGAAGAAGAGGAAAAAAAAAGAAGAAAAGAAAAGAAGAAAAAACTATATTAAGAATAATACCAATCATAATCATGATAAGATGTGGATGAAAAATATTAAAAATAATAATAGCCATGTTCTCTCTTTTTCACTGGAAGGAATTCAAACTACCTGAATTTCCATTTACTGTTAACGGAATAACATAATTACAATTACTATGTATGTATTTTCCTTACACAAGTCATCTCTACTTGCTGGAAACGTGTAAGACGATAAGTTGTGCCAGTGCGAAGCTAACTTAAAAAAAATAATAAATAATAAATAAATAAATAAAGTAAATAAATAAAGCTCTAGTAAGTAAGTCAAATGCGGAAAACACTTTCATGCCTATCTAATTCTCTCTCTCTCTCTCTCTCTCTCTCTCTCTCTCTCTCTCTCTCTCTCTCTCTCTCTCTCTCTCTCTCTCTCTCTCTCTCTCTCTCTCTCTCTCTCTCTCTCTCTCTCTCACTGTCTCTGTCTCTGTCTCTCTCTCTCTCTCTCTCTCTCTCTCTCTCTCTCTCTCTCTCTCTCTCTCTCTCTCTCTCTCTCTCTCTCTCTCTCTCTCTCTCTCTCTCTCTCTCTCTCGTCAAAACTCACCCTCATTATTGATTATGGGACCTCGAGACACACAGAGTACGGCACACTTCCTGCCGAGCAGTGCTCGCCACGGGGGCACGAAGAAGGGTCATTCAAGCCACATTCCCTGAAATAACGGGCGCAATACATGTCACGATTCAGTAGGGGACAGTTCCTCCTGCAACCAGTTATAAGAAACAGTCGTTTGTCGTTATAATTAATTTTCATGTTCTTTCATGCTTGTTATGTTATTACTATTATTATTATTATTATCATCATTATTATTATTATTATTATTATCATTATTATTATTATTATAATTATTATTATTATTATTATTATTATTATTATTATTATTATTATTATTATTATTATTATTATTATTATCATTATTAGTAGTAGTAGTAGTAGTAGTATTGTTGTTGTTCCTCTTGTTATTATTGTTATTATTATTATTATTATTATAGTTGTAATAACGATAATAATAATTTTAAATTACAATTTTAGTATAGTACATTATCGGCATTATTATTGTCATTATCATCATTAATATGTGTGTGTGTGTGTGTGTGCTATTTGATACGGATGATTTGATAATCGTTTCATTGCAAGAATTGTGTTGTGTTTCCAGTTTTTTTTTTCTTTTTACTCATGTTGTTATTGTCATTTTAAGTTTGTTGTTGTTTTCTTCGTTAACTAAGTTTTATCATTGATGATGAAAATGTAGTTGCTAATGATGACGTTCTTTGTTGATACTATTATTGTTGTTGTTGTTGTCGTTGTTGTTGTTATTGTTGTTGTTGTTGTCGTTGTTGTTGTTGTTGTCGTCGTCGTTGTTGTTGTTTTTGTTGTTGATGTCGTTGATGTTGTTTTTTTGTTTTATTTTGTTTTCTTTTTTTTTAAGTAAGAGTGACACTGGTCAAGGGCAATCAAAAATTCGAAAAAGGCCCACTTGAGTGCCAGTTCCCAAACCGAGGTCAAAAAGAATCATCCAAAATTGGAGGAGAGTGTCTTAAAGCCTACTTTGAAAGAGTTCAAGTCATAGGAGGAAGGAAATACATAAGCAGGCAGAAAGTCTCAGTGATGAATGACTGAGAATACTGGTAATCTTGCATTAGAGAGATGGACAGAATAGGGGTGAGAGAAAGTATAAAGTTTTGAACAGCAAGGACGCGGGAGGAGAGGAGGCATGCAGTCAGTAAGATCTTAATAGCATTTAGCGTGAAAATAGCATTAGAAGATATCAAGATATGCAACATTGCAGCGATAAGAGAAGGGCTGAAGACAATCAGTTAGAGAAATTGATAGGACGAAAAACTTTTTATTTCACCCTGTCTAATAGAGCGGTATGAGTGGAACCTATACATGGTTGGAACTTCTTACATGGATTGATAATGGCCCTCTATATGTACATGGTCAGCAGCTTATGATAGTATATATATATATATATATATATATATATATATATATATATATATATATATATATATATATATATATATATATATATATATATATATATATATATATATATATATATATATATATATATATATATATATATATATATATATATATATATATAAAGTTCTTTTTCTCTTCTTACATTATAACTATTGTAATTATTACATGTATTATTATTCATCACTTATTCATTTATTTATTTAGTTATTTATTTATTTGCTTACGGGACGTTACTCGTTTTTATTTTATTTGTGGGTCTCAGTTGGCGTCTTCCCTTGCGCGCCCACTCAGTCACAGCTTGACACCTGCCCACATCCCCTCCCCGCGGCCCAGTTGGTTACGTGGCTCTCTACTCTTCTGTACCATTATTAATATATATACAGTAGCTGTTCTACTTGTGTTTTCGTTCACTCCTGGGAACACATGGACAATACTACGCCCAAAAACAAGTTGTGGGAGGGGGGTGAGAAAAACTGGCGGGGACGACTCTGAATGCCTAACTTCATATAAGCTGTTTTAGCTAGAGAAGAGATGTGAAGTTTCCAGCTTAGATTATTAATGAAAGACAGACAGAGGAAGTTAAATGTAGCAGCAGGGGACAGCTGAGTGTCAATAAAAAAGAGGGGATAGTTATCTGGAACGCTCTGTTAAGTTGATATATGAAGGAATTGAGTTTTTCAGGCATTACTCTACCCCAAACAGAAATTTTAAAGAAATTAGAAGTCTGGCGTAGTGTGGCTTCCCGACGTGAGCTGTTTAGCTTCTAAAGGGTTTAACATCTACGAAAATACGTAGGAAAGTGCATAGTGGTATCAGCGTAGAAGTGGATAGGACAAGAATTTTGTCTTAGATCATTAATGAATAATAGGAACACCACTGTTAATACGTAGACTTAGGAGAAGAATAGTCTCCGCCTACAACAGCAACAATAAAACGGACAGAAAGGATATTTGAGGTGAAATTATAGAGAAAAGAATAGAAGGTAAGTAGGTAGGAAGGTAGTTTGGAAATTAAAGATCGTGCCATATTCTGTCAAAACCTTTTTGATATTTCTTAGGCAACAGCAAAAGTTTCACAAAATCCTTAAAAGAAGATGACCAAGACACAGTAAGGATGGCCAGTAGAGCGGCCATGACTGAACCCATACTGGCGATCACATGTATGGTCGTGAAATGATAGATGTTTAAGAATCTTCCTATTCAGGATATATTAAAAACTTCAGAGGGGCAGGAAATTAAAGCAATAGTGCAGTAGTTTAAGAGGTTAGAGCAGACACCCTTTTTACACTCTATTCTCGAACGTTAAAGACAACAGCCTCGCATGCAAAACACCGCTAAATAGAAACAGAAAAACATCCAAAATATGTATTTGAGTGTTTTTGAGCGTGTTAGATACCAAAACATCAAAATGCATTCTTAGCACCCTATATTGGGTAATGAAACAACATACCAGAAACGTGTCATTTGCGTGTTATTAGGCATATTACGCACAAAACTATATAAATATATAAATAAATAAATAAACATGGGAAAAAAAACCTATTTAAGAAAGTTAAACAATATTACAAAAATTGTGTCACTTTAATGTTTCTGAGCTTCTAACAAACCAAATCTATAAAATGCATATGAAACACCCTTTATGAAGCAACAGATCAACAATACCAAAAACGTGTGTTTTGAGCATTTTGCAGTTTACTAGGTAATAAAACAAAGTGGTTATTATTTGGAAATTAAATGATATTATGACAAACGTGTCTTATGAGTGTTTTTGGATTCTTAAGTGCTTAACGCAAAAACAGATTAATATAACTTTATATTGAAAAACAGAACATCATTAACAAAAACGTGTATTTTGAGTCTTATTCACCATATTAGGTGCCAAAACGCTAAAATATATAAAATGACAATATATGAAGAAACAACTACATTACTAAAATCCTGTATTATGACTTTTTAAACTTGTGAGGAAGCAAAACGTGAAACTGCATACAAAGTACACTATATTGGAAAATTAAACAACATTAACAAAAAACGGAGCTTTTGACTGTTTTCAATTTACGTAATAAAACAATAAAACGCATGCAAATCACCTTTTATGTAGAAACATAAATTATTTGAAAATAGTGTCTTTTGAGTATTTTTTAGCTTTTTAGGTTCCAAAATGTCAAAATGCATACAAAGCACCTTATATGGGACAATGCTATAACATTATCAGAAATGTGTCATTTGCGCGTTTTTTTAGTATATTAGGAACCAAAACGTTGGAAAGCATGTAAAAAAATCCTATAAAGGAAAAAAAATGGTATTACCAAAATCGTGTCTTATTAGTGTTTTTCAGCTTCTAATCTACCCAAACTCAAAAAAAGTATACAAAACACCTTTTCTTGAGCAAGAGAACAACATTACCAAAAAAGTGTGTTTTGAGCACTATTTTTTTTCAGTTTATTAGGTACCAAAACTCTAAAACACATCAAAAGTAGCCAATATAGGGAAAATGAAATATATCACCACAAACATGCCTTATGAGTGTTTAAAGATTCTGAGGGGCTGAAGCGCCAAAACATATTAATATTATTATTTTTATTTAATATTAATTGTTAGTAATATTAAACATCATCACCAAAAACGTGTATTATAAGTGTGATTCACCATATTAGGTACCAAAATATCAAAATACATACAAAGAACCCTATCTAAAGAAATAGAAAAACTTCAAAAACATTTTTTTTTTTTTTTTTGCAGTATGCTAGGTACCAAAATGCCAAAACACATGGAAATTAGCCAATATAGGAAAACGAAACGATAAAAATCACAAACATGTATTATGAGAGCTTAAAATGTTCTTAGGTATCAAAATGCTGAAACACGTGAATAGTACTCTATATTCAGAAACAACAATTTTACAGAAAAAAAAAAAAAAATGTGTATTGTGAGTCTTTCTCACCCCATTAGACATCAAAACGCTAAAATGCATAAAAAAAAAAAAAAAAACTTGTTTGGAAGAAAATAACTCTTTTACCAAAATCCTGTTTTTGAACTTGTTAAGTACCAAAACGTCAAAGTGCATGCAAAGCAAACTATATATGGAAAAAAAAAAAAACATCCCCATAAACGCAGCTTTTGAGTGCTTTTACGTACCAAAACGTTAAAACATATTCAAAACACCCGTTACTAAGAATGAAAAAGAACATCATCATAAAATGTATTTTGAGTATTTTTTAGGTTGTTACATACCAAAACGCCAAAATGCATGCAAAACACCCTATATAGGGTAATGAAACGACAATACAAGAAACGTTTCTTTTGCGTGTTTTTCATCATATTAGTCACTCAAACGGTAAAAAGCATAGAAAACTACCTCTATGAGAAATCTAAAAAAAAATCGTGTCGTTTGAGTGTTTTCATCATCTTACATAACATCTTATCTTACATAACAAAACTTTGAAAAGCTCTAAAACTCGTTCTGTAGAAGCAGAAAAGAATTATTAAAACGTGCGTTTTAGGTGCAAAGCAGCCTATACGGGGAAACTAATCGATATTACCACAAACATGTCTTATGAGTATTTAAGGTTCTTATAAGGTGAAACGCTAAAGCATATGAATATTACTGTATATTGAGGCAACATAACTTCATTATCAAAAAACGTGTATTGTGAGTGTCATTACCCATGTTAAATACCAAAACGTCATATAACAGTTTCTGGAGAAACAGAGCATTTAAAAAAAACGTGTTTTAGGTATTTTTTAGTTTGTTAGGTACCAAATTACCAAACACATGCAACGTAGCCTGTATAGTGAAACGTAACGATATAATCACAAACGTGTATTATAAGTGTTTTTTTTTTTTTTTTATGTTCTAAGGTATCAAAACACTAAAACACGTGAATTGCCCTCTATAGTGAGAAACAGTACAACTTTAACAAAAACGTGTATTGAGTTCTATTCACCATATTAGGTACCAAAAACGACAAAATATATGCAATGAAATATATATGAAGAAACACTTTTACATTACCAAAAATCTATATTAAGACTGAAATTGTTACATATCAAAACGCATCAGAGCATTTAAAGCACACTATAATAGAAAAGAATACATTACCAAAAACCTAACTCATGGTTTTTTTTTTTTCAGCTTCTTAAGAACCAAAACGGTAAAAAGCATGCAAAACACCCATTATACAGAAACAAAACAAATTCTTGAAAAAAGTGTATTTTGAGTGTTTTTTGAGCTTGTTAGGTACCAGAACGCCAAAATGTAAGCAAAGCATCCTATGTAGGGTAATAAAACGCTTTTACCAAAAACGTGTCATTTGCGTGTTTTTGAGCATATAGAACACAAAATTGCTAAAAATCATGGAAAACATCCAATATAGGAACCCTGTAAACAATATTACTAAAATCATGACTTTTGTGTTTTTGAGCTTCTTCCGTACCAAAATTCTAAAAATGCATACAAAACGCTCTTTGAAGAGGAAAATAACATTACCAGAAACGTGTGTTTTAGTGTTTTTTTTTTTTTCAGTTCATTAGGTGACAAAACGCCTAAACATATGCTAGTATGGGGAAACTAAAAAATATTACCGGAAACGTGTCTTATGAGTGCTTTTTTTAAGGTTCATAGGTGCTGAATCCCTAAAACATATGAATGTTTCTCTATCTTAAAAAGACGTGTATTATGAGAGTGTTCCATCATGTTAAGTATCAAAACACAAAAATACATAAAAAGAACCTTTTCTAGAGATAGAGAACAACATTTCTAAAAACGTGTGTTTAAAGTGTTATTTATTTGCTACCAAACCCCAAAACACATGTAAAGTACCCGAAAGAGGGAAACGAAACGATATAATCAAAAACGTAAATTATGAGTGTTTTTGATGTTCTTACCATCAGAATGCTAAAACACTTGAATAGTAACCTATATAAAAAAAAAATACAAAAAACATGTATTGTCTTATTTGCCATGTTAGGTACCAAAAGGCCAATACACATACAAAGAACCGTTTATTAAAAAAAAAATATATATATTTTCAAAAACCTGTATCATGCAAACCACACTATTTCGGAAAATAAAATCACTAAAAACATGGCTCTTTTTTTCACCTTCCTAAGTACCAAAACGGTAAAACGCATGTAAAACACCTATTATGGAAAAAAAGAACATCAAAAAAGTTTATTTTGAATTCTTTTTTCTTTATCTTGCTAGATACAAAAACTCCAAACAACATTTAAAGCACATTATTTCGGAAAAGAAAACATTACCAAAAAACGCGGCTTTTAAACTATTTTTTTGCTTATAACGTACGAAAACGCTAAAATGCACGTAAAACACCCTTTATGGAAAAAAAGAATTTCATCAAAAATGTGTGTTTTTTTTTTTAGGTAATAAAACGCCAAAATGCATGCAAAGCATGCATTATGGGTAATTAAATGACATTACCAGAAACGTGTCGTCTCCGTGTTTTTCAGAATAGTAGGCAGCAAACCGCTAAGAATCATGAACACCATATATTAGAAAACTAAACAACAATATCAGAATCTTGTCTTTTGAGTGTTATTGGACTTCTTACGTACCAAAACTCTAAGATACATGAAAACATCCTTACTGAAGGAACAAAAGGACATTATCAAAAACGTGTATTTTGAGTGTTTTTTTGAGTTTATTAGGTAGCAAAGCGCCATGGAAATATTGTAACATGGCAATTAGCCAATCTGGGGATCTTATGAATGTTTTTAAAGTTCTTTGGTGCTGAAATACTAAAAGATATGAATAATACTCAGTATTGGAAAAAAAAATAAATAAATAAATGAAAAATATGTCTATTATAAATGTGATTCACCGTGTTACGCATCGAAACGCCAAAATGCATACAATGAACACCTAATGGAGAGAAACATGAGAATATTTCCAAAAACGTTTTTTTTTTTTTCACTTTGTTGGGTACAAAAACGCCAAAACACAGGCAAAGTAGCCAATATAAAGAAAAGAAACGACATAGTCACCAACCTGTATAATTTATTTATTTTTTTACATTTTTTTTATTTTATTTATTTATTTTTATTTATTTATTTATTTACTTTTATTAATTTATTTATTTTTGTTAAATATCAAAACGCTAAAACACGAAAATAGTCCTCTATATTGAGGAACAAAACAAAATCAAGAAAAACATTCATTATGAATATTATTCACCTTGTTAGTTACGAAATCTGCAAAATGCATACAAAGAATCCTTTATTAAGAAACACATCCACATTACTAAACACCAGCATTATGACTGTTTTTTTTTTACTTGTTAGATAACAAAGCGCCAAAGCGCTTGCAAAGCATATTATATTGGAAAAGAAGACAACATTGTAAAAAACGTGGTTTCTGAATTTTCTTCAGCTTTTACGTAGCAAAATGCTAAAAGGCATGAAGAATACCCCTCATGGAGAAACAGAATAGCTTCACAAATAAACTGTTTATTGAGTGTTTTTGGGCTTCTTATGTACCAAAACATATTACTAAAAGCGTGCATTATGAGTCTCATTGACTATTTTAGGTACAAAAACGCCAAAATTTATACAAAAAACGTTTTCTGGAGAAACAGATAATTTTCATTAATTTATGTTTTAAGTGTTTTATAGTTTGTTAGGTCCAAGAACGCAAAAACTCATGTAAAGTAACCAACATAATAAAACGAAACGATACATTTAAAGCACTTTATATGGGGCGATGAAACGCCATTATCAGAAGTGTGTCATTTGCCTGTTTTGAGCATATTGGGCTTCAAAACGCTAAAAAAAAGCATGGAAAACACCTGATATGGTAAAACTAACATCATTATGATAATCGTATCTTTTGAGTGCTTTTGAGCTTCTTACATACTAAAACTCTAAAATGCATGAAAACTCCCTTTCCGGAGGGACAGAACAATATTGTTAAAAAATGAGTGTTTTAAATATTTTTCAATTCATTATATACCAAAACGCCTCAACATTTGTAAATTAAGCCGTTATGAGGAAACTAAACGGTATTTCCACAAGCATGTTTTATGAGGGTTCTTTATGAGGTTCTTAGGTGCTGAGACGCTAAAACAAATAAGTATTACTCTATATTGAAAAGCAAATCATTATTACTAAAAGCGTGTGTTATGAGTCCCATTGACTATTTTGGGTACAAAAACGCCAAAATGTATACAAAAAACATTTTCTGGGGAAACAGATTATTTCCAATAATGTATGTTTTAAATGTTTTATAGTTTGTTAGGTCCAAGAACGCAAAAACTCATGTAAAGTAACCAACATAATAAAACGAAACGATATAATCATAAACGGGCGTTATGAGTGTTTTTGTTTTTCTTAGGTATCAGGTAAACACGTAAATATTGAGGAAAAGTGCAAGATTACCAAAAACGTGTATTATGAGACTTATTCACCATTTTAAATATCAAAACGCCAAAAGGCATATAAAAATACTTATATGAAAAAACACAACTATATTACCAAAAATCTGTATTATAAATGATATTGATCTTCTTAAGTATCAAAATGCTAAATACCATGCAAAGCACACCATACTGGAAAAGAAAACAACATTACCCAAAAACTTTTCTTGTGAGTGTTTTTCAATACGCTAAAACAGATGGAAAGTATTCTTTATAGAGAAAGAGAAGAACTTCATCAAAAAAGAGTATTTTTGAGACACATGAAAAGTAGCCAGCATAGGAAAACGAAAACATAATCATAAACGTGAATTATGAGTGTTTTTAATGTTCTAAGCTATCAGAACGCTAAAACACGTAAATAGTACTCTATATTGAGGAAGAGAACATAACCAAAAACGTGTATTATGAGCCTTATACACCATGTTAGGTACCAAAACGCCAAAATGCTTACCAAGAAAATCCATATGAAAAACCACAACCACAATATCAAACACCTGTATTATATATATATATATATATATATATATATATATATATATATATATATATATATATATATATATATATATATATATATATATATATATATATATATATATATATATATATATATATATATATATATATATATATATATATATATATATATATATTTTTTTTTTTTTTTTTTTTTTCCTTACTTTTGAGGTACCAATATGGCAAAGTGCATAGAAAGCACACTATATTAGGAAGAAAAAAAAACTTTAAAAAGTGGCTTTTGTGTGTTTTTATCTTCTTACGTTCCAAAACGGTAAAAAGCATGCAAAACACAATTTATGGAGAAACAATAATTTCATAAAAAAGTTGATTTTGAGTGTTTTTGAGCATGTCATTAACCAGAACGCTTAGATGAATACAGAGAAACCTATATGAAGAAACAGAACAACATTACCAAAATATTTTTTTTTTAACCTGTTGGATAGCAAAAGACCAAACTGCATTCATAGCACACTATATTGGAAAAGAAAACTGCATTACCAAATATGTTTCCTTTCAGAGTTTTCCAGCTTCTTACGTACCAAAACGCTAAAATGCATGCAAAACACCCTTAAAGAAGATTTTTTTTTTTTTTTAGTTTGTTAGGTAGCAAAACGCCTAAATGCATGCATGCAAAGCTCCTTATATAGGATAATGAAACGACATTACCAAAAACGGGTGATTTGCGTTTTTTTTTTTTTTTTTCAGGATATCAGACACCAAAGCACACACACACACAAAAAAAAAAGAATAAATAAATAAATAAAGATATAAAAATAATATATTGAAAAACAAAACAATATTATTAAAATTATGTCTTTTCAGTGTTTTTAAGCTTGTTACGTACCAAAACTCTGAAATGCATTCAAATTAATCTTTCTGTAGGAGCCTAACAACATTATCAAAAACGTGCGTTTTTAGTAATTCTGAGTTCATTATATACAAAAATTCCTATACAAATGCAATGATGGGAAACGAAAAGATATTACCACAAACCTGTCTTATGAGTGATTTTAAGGTTCTTAGATGCTAAAACGTTGAAACAAATTAATAGATATTACACAATATTAAGAAATAGAACATAGTCATCAAAAACGTTTATTATGAGTGTGATTCAACATTTATGATATCAGAATGATAAAAATGGATACAAACAACCCTTCCTAGAGAAACAGAACAACATTTCCAAAAACCTGTGTTTTAATCCAAATCTTGATGTTGTTTTTATGTGCGCAGTGACTTAACCTGCTCTCGCGCCCACGCTATCGAATCTTCAGAGTTTTCTACTGTCTGGCTACGACTACAGAGTCACTCTCAAACTAAATTTATCTGTGCTGAATTCCTCTCACTTATCTCCTCTGGCAATAAGAAAATTTTTTGCCTGCTTTATTTTCAAAGTGGAACACATTATTTCTTCCCTTTTACAGAGATCACCATTATTTGAGACTTCAGTGTTAACTCCAGCTTTGGCTTTCTTCTCACTTGACTGACCATCCTGGTGAAGTAGCCTTCAATTATGCTCCATGACCTAGTGTAATTGGTGCAACATCCTACCTGTATTCCTCGCCGTCCTCGAGATACGCCAGGTATTCTTGACATTTTCATTACCTCTAATCCTTCTGCTTATGCTGTTACCACCTCTTCTCAATTGGGCTTCTCCGATCACAATCTCATATCTGTATCTTGTCCTCTCGCTCCAATCCTTCTTTTGGATCATCCTAAGCGGAGGTGCCTCTGGCGTTTTGCCTCTGTTAGTTGGAAGGACCTGAGGAGGTATTTTGCTGATTTTTCTTGGAAGGATTACTGCATCCGTGTCAGAGACCCGTATCTGTGTGCCGAGTGCATAACAGAGGAGATAGTGTCTGACATAGAGGCAGGCAAACATTCCTCACTCTTTTTCTCGACCTAAACCCTCCAAACCTTTGTTTAACACAGCCTGTTCTTATGCTGTATATAATTGAGAAGTGGCCCACAAAAAAGCACTTAAGCCTTCCAACACCATAATCTCATGAACTTTATATGTCTGCCCGGAACCATTCCAAGTCTGTTCTCTAAGTAGCCAAAACTTCCTTCATTAAAAGAAAGTGTCAAAATCTTTCAAGATCTAAGTCCCCTCGTGACTTCTGGCATCTATCCAAAAACATCTCAATAACTTTGCTTCTTTTTTTTATCTCCTTTATTTCAAACAGATGGCACCATTGCTATCACATCTATTTCTAAAACTGAACTCTTCGCTCAAACCTTTGCTATCCTGTCTCTCCTCCACCCTCTAACTACTTCTTTTAACCTATTAAAATTCTTCGTAATAAAGTTTCCCATGCCCTCGTTGGCCTAAAACCTCGGAAGGCTTATGAACATGATGGGGTCCCCCTTCTTCTACGAAACCGTGTCTCTCTGCTGGCACCTTGCCTAGTGAAACTCTTTCAACTCTGCCTCTCAATATCTACCTTTCCTTCTTGCTGGAAGTTTACTTACATTCAGCCTTTTCCTAAAAATGGTGGGCATTCTAATCCCTCAAACTACCGTCCTATTGCTTTAATTTCCTACCTATCTAAAGTTTTTGAATCTACCTTCAACAGGAAGATTATTAAACATATATCACTTGACAAACTTCTATCTAATCGCCAGTTTGGGTTCTGTCAAGGCCGCTCTACTGGTGATGTGGCTTTCCTTATTGAATCTCGGACATCCTCTTTGAAAGATTTTGGTAAAACTTTTGCTGTTGCCTTATATATATTATTTTCTTTTTTAATAGAGTCTGGCCTAAAACTTTGATTTCCAAACTACCCACCTACAGCTTCTATTCTTCTCTCTGTATCTTCATCACAAGTTTCCTTTCTGACCTTTCTATTGCTCCTGTGGTAGACGGTCACTGTTCTTCTAAATCTATTAACAGAGGTGTTCCTAAGTGTACTGTCCTGTCACCCACTGTCATCCCATTACTCATTAACGATCTTCTAAACCAAACATATTATCCTATCCAATCCAACGCTGATGATACCACCCTGTATTTTTCCACTTCTTTCTATAGACGTTCAACCCTTCCGGAAGTAAACAGTTCACGCAAGGATGCCTAACTTTCGATCTCTCTAAAATTTCTGATTAATTGTTTGCATTAATTGTTTAATGCCTTAAAAACTCAATTCCTCCACCAATCAACTCAACACAACCTTCCAGACAACTATCCTCTCTTGTATAAAGACAATCAATTGTTCATCCCTTCTACACTGAACATCTGTTTTTTTTTATTTATTTATTTTTTTTTTAACCTAAACTAGAAACTTCAAAACTCATCTCCAGCTAAAAACGCTTCATTGAAGTTAGGTGTTCTGAGACTTCTACGACAATATTTCTCATCCCCCCAGCTGCTAAGCCTATACAAGGTCCTTATCCGTCCATGCATGGAATATGCTTCACATGTTTGGGGGATTCCACTAATACGGCTATTTTAGACAGAGTGGAATCAAAAGATTTTCGTATCATCAACTCTCATCTAACTGACTGGCATCAGCTTCTTTCTCACCGACGCAATGTTAAATCTTTAGCTACGCTCTACCGCTATTTTAATGCTAACTGCTCTTCTGATCTTGCTAACTACATGCCTCCTCTCTGTCTGCGGCCTCTCTGCACAAGACTTTCTTCTTTCTCTCACCCCTATTCTGTCCACCTCTCTAATGCAAGAGTTAACCAGTATTCTCAATCATTAACTCCTTTCTCTGGTAAAGTTTGGAACTCCATGCCTGATTATGTGTTTCCACCTTCCTATAAATTGAATTCCTTCAAGACACTTATCATTTAAGACACTTATGCATTTTTGACTGCCGCTTCGGAACCTGTTCAGGGACCATTGTCTCAGCGGGTTATTTATTTATTTTTTTATTTATTTTGTATATATTTTTTTGTTGGTGGGTGATTTTTATTGCCCTTGGCCTGTGTCCCTAAATAAAAACGTGTTTTTAAGTTTATTAGCTACCAAAATGCAAAAAAAAAAAAAAAAAAACGTACAATGTAGAAAGAAACGAAAAGGCATCCATCACAAACTTGTAATATGAGTATTTTTGATGTCCTAAGGTATCAGAAAGCTAAAACACGATAATAGTACATTATACTGAGAAACAGACCAACATTACCAAAAACATTTACTATGAGTCTTATTCACCATTTTAAGTACCAAAACGCTAAAATGCATATAAAGAGACCTATGTTAAAGAACAAAACTACATTATCAAAGTGCATGCAAAACACACTATATTGGAAATGAAAACAACTTTACCAAAAACGAGGTTTTTGAGGTATCAAAACGCTAAAACGCAAGCACAACACCCTTTATGGAGAAACGGAAACAGTTTATAAAAAAAAATGTATTTTTGAGTGTTTTTGAGCTTTTTACGTACCCAAACACCCTTTCTGAAGAAACAAAACGACATTACCTAAAACATGTGTTTTGAGTTATTTTTATTTTATTTTATTAGGTAACAACACGTCAAAATAAATGCAAAGTAGACAGTATAAGGAAACTAAACGTTATTACCACAAATGTCTCCGATGTGTGTTTTTAAGGTTCTTAGTTGCTGAAACACTAAAACACATAAATATTACTCTGTATTTTAGAAACAATATCTTTATCAAAAATGTGTATTATGAGTGTGATTCACCATGTTAAATACCAAAATGCCAAAATGCATACAAGTAACCCTTTTTTGAAGAAACAGAGAAATATTTCCAAAAACGTGTGCTTTAAGTATTTTTCAGTTTCTCAGGTACCAAAATGCGGAAACACATGCAAAGTAGCCAATGTATGGAAATTAAATTATATAATCACAAAAGTGTCTTATCAGTGTTTTTAATGTTCTTATGTATCAGAACGCTAAAACACGTGAATAGTACTCTATATTGGGAGAGAGATTAATATTACCAAAAAAATCTGTATTATGAGTCTTATATTCACCATGTTAGATACCAAAACGCCAAAATGCATGAAAAAGAAATCTATATGAAGAACCTGAACTACTTTACCAAAAATATGTATTATAAGTGTTTTTGAATTTGCTAGGTACTAAAACGTCAAAATGCATGCAAAGCACACTATATTTGAAATTAAAATAACATTACCGAAAAACGTGGGTTTTGATGGTTTTCAACTGTTTACGTGCCGAAACGCTAAAACGCATTCAAAACATAAGACTCATTTATGGAGAAATCGAACAACTTCATTTTAAATGTATTTTTAGTGATTTTTAAGCTTGTTAGGTAACAAAACTCCAAAATGCAAGCAAAACACTCTATATACAATAATGAGATGACAGGTCCAGAAACATGTCATTTGCGTGTTTTTGAGCATATCAGCCACGAAAACACTAAAAAAAACATGGAAAATACCCGATATAAGAAAATTAAAGAATATTACCAAAATCGTGTATTTTGACGGTTATTAAGCTTGTAACATACCAAAACTCTAAAATGGAAGCAAAAATACACTTCCTGGTGAAAAAGAACATTACAAAAAACGGATGTTTTGAGTCTGTTTGAGTTTATCAAAACGCCAAAACACATGGAAATATGCTAATATGTGGATACAATGACAGTATTACAAACGTATTTTACAAATGTTTTTGAGGTTCACTGGTGCTGAAACGCTAAAACATGTTAATATTACTTTATGTTTAGTAACAGAATGTAATTAAGAAAAATGTGCATTATGAGTCTTATTTACCGTGTTAGGCACCAAAACGACAAAATGCATAAAAAGAAATCTATATGAAGAAACATAACTACAATATCAATAACCTGTATTATGAATGTTAGGTATCAAAACGCCAAAGTGCATAAAAAGCACACGGTTACAAAAAAAAATTTCACCAAAAAAGTGTCTTTTTATTGTTTACAAACTAGTTACGTACCAAAACACTAAAACGCACGCAAAAAAATAAATAAATAAAATAAATAAATAAATAAATAAAAAAATAAAATGGATAAAACAGAACAACTTCATCAAAAGAGTGTATTTTAAGTGTTTTTTTTTCGTCTTGTTAGATACCAAACCTACAAAATGCATAAAAAGCATCCTATAACGGGTAATGAAACAACATTACCAGAAACCAGAAACCAGAAAACATTTTCTTGTTTTGAGCATACAAGGCACCAAAAAGCTAAAAGCATGGAAAACATCTCATTTGGGAAAACTAAACATTACTAACAAATCATATATTTTAAATGTTTTTGAGCCTCTTACGTACCAAAACTCTAAAATACATGTAAAACATAATTTCTGGAGGAGCAGAACAACATTACCAAAAAACTTGTGTTTAGTGTGTTTTATTTATTTATTAGGTACCAAAACCGCAAATCAAATGCAAATTAGCTGATATGGGAAAATAAAACAATGTTACCACAAATATGTCTTATGAGTGTTTTTAAGGTTCTTAGGTGTTGAAATGCTAAAATTTATGAATATTTCCATATTGAGAAACATAACATCATTTCCAAAAAATGTACATTTTACATGTTTTTCAGTTTATTAGGTACAAAATCGCAAACTAGCCAATATAAAGAAAAGATAGTAATTGTATAATCAGAAACATTTGTTATGATTGTCTTTGATGTTCTTAGGTATCAGAACGCTAAAGCACATCAGTAGCTCTATACTAAAGAACAAAACAACAATAATTACTATCTTAGGTACGAAAAAGCTAAAATGCATAAAAACATATATATATATATATATATATATATATATATATATATATATATATATATATATATATATATATATATATATATATATATATATATATATATATATATATATATATATATATATATATATATATATATATATATATATATATATATATATATATATATATATATATATATATATATATATATATATATATATATATATATATATATATATATATATATATATATATATATATATATATATATATATATATATATATATATATATATATATATATATATATATATATATATATATATATATATATATATATATATATATATATATATATATATATATATATATATATATATATATATATATATATATATATATATATATATATATATATATATATATATATATATATATATATATATATATATATATATATATATATATATATATATATATATATATATATATATATATATATATATATATATATATATATATATATATAAGCTCTATGAAGAAACAAAACTACATTACTAAAATACCTGTATTATGAATGATTTTTTTTTTTTTGTTAGGTGCCAAAACGGCAAAGTGCATTCAAAGCACACTATATTGAAAAAGAACACATTACCAAAAAGTTTTTTTTGAGTATTTTCATCTTCCTACGTACCGAAAACTCTAAAACGCATGCTAAACGTCCTTTTAGGAGAAACTGAACAACTTCACCAAAAAAGTGTATTTTTAGTTTATTTGCGCCTGTTAATTACCAAAATGACGAAATGCATGGAAAGCACCCAATATGGGGATATGAAATGACATTATCAGAAACGTGTCATTTGCGTTTTTTTTAAGCATATTAGGCATAAAAACGCTAAAAACAAAGGAAAAAAAACCTTTATTGGAAAACTAAAACAATGTTATCAAAATTGTGTCTTTTACTTTTTTTAAGCTTTTTATGTACCAAAACTCTAAAATACATGGAACATTACCCAAAACGTGTCTTCGATGTTTGTCAGTTTCTTAGGTACTAAAACGGCAAAACACACGTTACAGAAGATCATTAATGAATAATAAGTAGAGAGTGGGTGACAGGACAGAACCCTGAGGAACACCACTGTTAATAGATTTAGGAGAACAGTGACCGTCTACCACAGCAGCAATAGAACGGTCAGAAAGGAAACTTAAGATGAAGTTACAGAGAGAAGGATAGAAGCTGTAGGAGGGTAGTTTGGAAATCAAAGTGCCAGACTCTATCAAAAAGCTTTTAATATGTCCAATGCAACAACAAAAGTTTCACCAAAATATCTAAAAGAGACTCAGTAAGGAAAGCCAGAAGATCACCAGTAGAGCGGCCTTGACGGAACCCATACTGGTGATTAGATGGAAGTTTGTGAAGTGATAGATGTTTAAGAATCTTTCTGTTGAGGATAGATTTAGAATCTTTAGATAGGCAGGAAATTAAAGCAATAGGACAGTAGTTTGAGGGATTAGAACGGTCACCCTTTTTAGGAACAGGTTAAATGTAGGCAAACTTCCAGCAAGAAGGAAAGGTAGATTTTGACAGACAGAGCTGAAAGAGTCTGACTAGGCAAAGTGCAAGCACAGAGGCACAGTTTCAGAGAACAATAGGAGGGACCCCATCAGGTCCATAAGCCTTCCGAAGGTTTAGGCCAGCAAGGGCATGGAAAACAACATTGCGAAGAATTTTAATAGGTAACATGAAGTAGTCAGAGGGTGGAGGAGAGGGAGGAACAAGCCCTGAATCGTCCAAGGTAGAGTTTTTAGCAAAAGTTTGAGCGAAGAGTTCAGCTTTAGAAATAGATGTGATAGCAGTGGTGCCATCTAGTTGAAATAAAGGAGGGAAAGAAGAAGAAGCAAAGTTATTGGAGATATTTTTGGATAGATGCCAGAAGTTACGAGAGGAGTTAGATCTTCTGATGGAAGGCTTAAGTACCTTATGTGGGCCACCTCTCTACCATGTATAGCACGAAAACAAGCTGTGTTAAACCAAGGTTTGGAAGGTTTAGGTCGAGAAAAAGAGTTAGGAATGTACGCCTCCATGCCAGACACTATAACCCCTGTTATGTGCTCAGCACACAAAGACGGGTCTCTGACACGGAAGCAGTAGTCATTCCAAGGAAAGTCAGAAAAGTACCTCCTTAGGTCCCCCCAACTAGCAGAGGCAAAACGCTAGAGGCACCTTCGCTTAAGGGGATCAATAGGACAAGATACAGATATGAGACTGTGATCGGAGGAGCCCAACGGAGAAGAAAGGGTGACAGCATAAGCAGAAGGATTAGAGGTCAGGAAAAGTTCAAGAATGTTGGGCGTATCTCCAAGACGGTCAGGAATACGAGTAGGATGTTGCACCAATTGCTCTAGGTCATGGAGTATAGCAAAGTTGAAGGCTAGTTCACCAGGATGGTCAGTGAAGGGAGAGGAAAGCCAAAGCTGGTGGTGAACATTGAAGTCTCCAAGAATGGAGATCTCTGCAAAAGGGAAGAGAGTCAGAATGTGCTCCACTTTGAAAGTTAAATGGTCAAAGAATTTTTTTATAGTTAGAGGAGTTAGGTGAGAAGTATACAGCACAGATAAATTTAGTTTGAGAGTGACTCTGTAGTCGTAGCCAGATGGTGGAAAACTCGGAAGATTCAAGAGTGTGGGCACGAGAGTAGGTTAAGTCACTGCGCACATAAACACAGCATCCAGCTTTGGATCGAAAATGAGGATAGAGAAAGTAGGAGGGAATAGAAAACGGGCTACTGTCAGTTGCCTCAGACACCTGAGTTTCAGTGAGGAAAAGAAGATGAGGTTAGAAGAGAGGTGGTGTTCTACAGACTGAAAATTAGATCTTAGACCGCGAATGTTGCAGAAGTTAATGAAGAAAAAGTTGAGGGGGGTGTCAAGACACTTAGGGTCGTCGACAGAAAGGCAGTCCGACCTAGGGACATTCATGGTCCCCTCCCCAGATGAGGACTCCGAGGATGGTGTAGGAGTCGCCATGATGATCTTAAAATTTTTGAGAAGGGTGTGTGTGTTATTAGGTGCTTGTAGTTTTGTGTGGATGAAGAGAGTTGTCTTTAGAGGGCAGGCTGTGACTGCCCCCTTGTGTTGTGAGACACAAAGGGAAACGTTCAGTGAGGTCACTGCTGGGTTTAATGATAAGTTCACAGCACCCCCTGAACTGTGCTTTAGACTTCACTGGGAGTAATTATCGTTTCGGCAGGTGCCTACTGCCTCCTCCTTTATTTTAGGTAATGTTTTTCCGTTTCTCCTTAAAGGGTGTTTTGCATGCGTTTTAGCTTTTTGCTATGTAAGTAGCTAAAAAAAAAAAAAAACACTAAAAAGAAAACTTTTTGGTAAAGTTGTTTTGTTTTCTCATATAAGGTGTTTCCATGCTTTTTAGGGTTATGGTGACTACCACGTACTCATAAATATTTAAAAGACATTTTTTTCTTTTTTTTAAAGTCGTTTCCTTTCCCCATATAGTTTGCTTTCCGTATATGCTGGCGGTTTGGTACCTAATAATGTGAAATACACTCAAAACACATATTTTTTTCGTAATTTTGTTCTCTTTCTCCATATTGAGTGCTATTCATGCTGATTCAAGTTTTAATACCAAGAAGATCAAAAACACTCATCACAAACGTTTCTCATAGTGTCCTTTTGTTTCCCTATGTAAGGTACTTTCCATGCATTTTTGCGTTTTTTGTCCATAACAAGGTTAAAAACACTCAAATAACTTGTTGTTGTTAATGTTATTGTGTTTTTTCAATAAAATATTTTTTTTTTTTTGCATTTTGGGCAAATGCAAAAAGTAAAAAAAATTCTAAGTAAAAATGCAAAAAGATTTTGGATTTTTACTTAGAAAAATGCATTTTGCATTATTCTAAGTAAAAAGTAAAAAAAAAACACTCGAAATACTTGTTTTTTGTAATGTTATTTTCATTCATAGAGATTTTTTTTTACATGGGCTCTAACATTTTGACTTGTAAGTAGATCATAGAAACGTGTTTCGTAATGTTTTGTTTTCCAATATTAGGTTCTTCCCATGCTTTTTTTTTTTTTTTAGCGTTATAGAAACTAGCACGTTCATAAATACGCAAAAGGCAGGTTTTTTTTAAATCTCGTTTCTTTTTCTCATAAAGGGTGTTTTGCGTGCATTTTGGCGTTTTGGTACATAAAAATGTGAATTACAGTCAAAATACGTGTTTTTGGTAATGTTATATTTCTCCATATAGAATGCCATTCATGCGTTTTCGAGTTATGCTACCTAAAAAGCTCAAAAAACATTCATACGACACGGTTTTTGTAAGGTCCTTTCCTTTCCCCATATAGTGTACTTCCATATATTTTGGCATTTATGTACGTAACAAGCTCAAAACACTTAAAAATACCCGTTTTTGGTAATGCTGTTGAGACGTCTCTGACACGTTTCTGGAAATGTCGTTTCTTTTCCTCATATATTGTGATTTGCATACATTTTAGCGTTATGGCATCTAAAAATGTGAAATACACTTTGTATATTCATATTTTGTAATATTGTTCTTTTCACCAGAGTGCTATCTCATAATGTCTTTTCGTTTCCCCATATTCTAAATTTTTCAACGTAACAACCTTAAAAAGCTAAAAATACTTGTTTTTTGGGTAATGTAATTCTCCTTAGCCATGCCTTTCAGCGTTTTGGTATGTAAGAAGTTAAAAAAAATTGTCCGAAGACATACTTTATGTTTTGTATTTGAGTTTTCCATGATTTTTAGCGTTTTTTGGTACCTAACACTAAAAAAAAAAAAAAAAAAAAACACTGAAAAGACACGTTTCTCGTAATGTCTCTTGGTTTCTCCATATAGGGGGCATTTAATGCTTTTTCCGTTTTGGTATCTATCAATGTGAAAAACTCTGAAAAAAAACACGTTTTTGGAAATGTCCTTTTTCTCCAAAATAGAGTGCTAATCGTGCGTTTTAACATTTTGGTACCTAAGAAGCTTAAAACTCTCATAATAAAAGTTTCTTGTAATGTGTTTTCGTTATTCCGTTTAGTGTATTTTACATGCATCTTGGCTTTTTACGTAATAAGCTAAAAAAAAAACCTTAAAATACACTTTTTTAGTAAAGTTATTGTGTTCCCCCCATAAAGGGTGTTTTGCATGAGTATTATTAGCTCAGTATGCACCTCAAAAACACTCAAAAGACAAGTTTTCGGTAATGTTGTTTTCCTTTCCCTTATAAGGTGTTTTCTATGCTTTTTAGCGTTTTAGTGTCTAGCACGCTCATAACCACTCAAAAGACACGTTTCTGAAAATTTTGTTTCCTTTCCCCATATAAGGTGCTATTTATGCATTTTCGCATTTTGGTACCTATCAATGTTAAAAACACTTAAAAATGCACGTTTTTGGTAATATTGTTTTGTTTCTACATATGGAATGCTATTCATCCGTTTAAAAGCTTTGATACCTAAAATATAGAGTGCTTTTCATACATTTTAGTGTTTAGATATCTAAGAAAAAAAATTATAATACATGTTTCTCGTAATGTCATTTCGTTTCCTTATACAGGATACTTTGGACGCATTTTGGGATTTTTCTACGTAACAAGCTCAAAAACTCAGATTACTAATATTTTTGTAATAGTTTGTTTTTCCTTATAAAGGGTGCTTTACAAACGTCTTAGCGTTTTGGCTCAAAAACTACTGACTTTTTTGGTAATGTTGGTTTGTTTTCCCATATAGTTTGCTTTCCATACTTTTTAGCGTTATGGTTCGTAGCACGCTCATAAATACTCAAAAGACATGTTTTTTTTTTTTCAAATCTCGTTGCCTTTCTCCATATAGTGCGTTTTGCGTGCATTTTGGCGTTTTCGTACCTAAGAATGAGAAACACGCTCAAAATAGACGTTTGCTGGAAATGTTCTCTTTCTCCTTATAGAGTGCTATTCAGGCATTTTAGCGTTTTTGGTGCCTAAGAAGCTCAAAACACTCAAAATACACGGTTCTCGTAATGTCCTTTCCTTTATGTTTTGGTGTTTTTGTACGTAAGTAGTTAAAAACGCACAAAATACTTGTTTTAAGTTAGGTTGTTTTCTGATTCCATATATGGTGCTTTCCATGCTGTTTAGCGTTTTGGTGCCTAATATCCAAGAAAACACTAAACAGATATGTTTCTTGTAATGTCTTTTCTTTTCCCCATGTAAGGGGATGCATTTCTACATACATTTCTGCATACATTTCTACGTTTTGGTACCTAACAATGTAAAACACAATAAAAATACACGTTTTTCGTAATGTTTTTTCCTTTTCTCCATATAGAATGCTATTAACAGTTTTTGCGTTTTCTTACCTATAATAATAATAATAATAATAATAATAATAATAATAATAATAATAATAATAATAATAATAATAATGCATAATTCTGATAATGTCTTTTCATTGCCCTATATGCAGTAGTTTGCATGCTTTTTGGTATTTCTCTACGTAACAAGCTGAAAAACACTCAAAATACACGATTTTGGTAAATTAATTCTATTATTGCACATAAGAGGTGTTTTCATTTGTTTCCTACGAAAGTAGCTGAAAAAAAATGAAAAGAATCGTTTTTGGTAATGATATTTTGCTTTCCCATATAGGGTGTTTTCCATGTTTTTATCATTTTGGTGCCTAGCACGCTCATAAACAGTCAAAAGACACGTTTGTGGAAATTTCTTTTCCTTTTCTTATATAAAGTGCTTTACATGCATTTTGGCGTTTTGATACCTAACAATGTGAAATGCCCTCAAAATACTCTTTTTTGTAGCGTTGTTCTTTTTTCTCCGTATAAAGTCCTACTCATACGTTTTAGCATTTTGTTACCTAAAAAGCCCAAAATTTCATAATACACTTTTCTCGAAATGTCTTTTCGTTTCCCCAAGTAGAGTATTTTGCATGCATTATGGCTTTTTCTACGTAACAAGCTAAAAAAATACACAAGGTATTGATTTTTAGTAATGTTATTCTGTTTCGCCATAAAAGGTTGTTTTCCATCCGTTTTAGCGTTCTGGTACATAAGTACCTCAAAAGACTGAAAAAAAAAAGTCGTTATTTGTAATGTTGTTTTCTTTTCCCATAGAGGTTCCTTTCCATGCTTTTTAGCGATATGGTGCTTAGCACACTCGTCAAAGATATATATATTTTTTTAAATCTCGTTTCCTTTCTCCAGTTAATGTGCTTTGTATGCATTTTGGTTGTATGATACCTAAAGATGTGATATACATTTAAAATACACGTTTTTGTTAATGTTCTATTTCTCCATATAGAGTGTCATGTGCTCTTGAGTTTTGGTATCTTAAAAAAAAACACTAATAATAAACGGTTCTCATAATGTCCTTTCGTTTCCCCATATAGGATACTTTCTACACATTTTTCGCGTTTTTTGTACGTAACATGAGGAAAAACACTCAAAATACTCTTTTTTTTTGGTAACGTTATTGTGTTTTCCCATAAGGGATGTTTTCTCTGCGTTTTATCGTTTTGGTACATTAATAGTTCAAAACATTCAAAAGACATGATTTTAGTAATTTTGTTTTATTTTCCCATATAAAATGTTTTCCATTTTTTTTTTTTTTTTTAGCGTTTTGCTGCCTAACACGCTCATGAACACTCGAAAGGCACTTTTCTGGAAATGTTGTTTCTTTTCGCCATATAGAGTGCTTTGTATGCATTTTGGCGTTTTGGTACCTAAATCATGTGAAATAAACTAAAATAAAAGTTTTAGTAATGTTCAGTTTATCCATTAAGAGTGCTATTCATGTTTTATCACGTTTTGTTACATAAGAAGGTAAAAAAACTCTCATAATAAACGTTTCTCATAATATTATTTCGTTTCCTCATATAGTGTACTTTCCATGTATTTTGCCGTTTTTGTACGTAACAAGCTCAAAACACTCAATTTTTTTTTATTTTGGTATTATTATTCTGTTTCTTCTTACAGGGTGTTTTGCATGCGTTTTAGCGTTTTGGTACGTAAGTAGCCGAGAAAGATAAGTTTTTGGTAAAGTTCTTTTCTATTCCCATATTGGGTGCTTTCCATACTTTTTGTCTTTTCTTAGGGTTTTGGAGCTTAACATGCACAAAAATACTCAAAATATGTTTCTAGTAATGTCATTTCATTTCTTAATATAATTGTCTTTGCAAGCATGTTTGCGTTTTTTGGTACCTAAAAAGAAAAAAACTTGAAATTCAAGTTTTTGGTTATGTTCTTTTTCTCGATATAGGGTGTTACTGATGCGATTTCGCGTTTTGGTACCTAAGAAGCTCAAAACTCTCATATCTGAAATGTCTCTTATCTGAATGTCTTTTGTTTCTCCATAAAGGGTTATTTTAGTTTTAGCGTTTTGATACTTAAATAGTTCAAAAACACACACAAAAAAAAAGTTTTTTGTCAATGGTGTTTCGTTTCTCCATATAGAGTGCTATTAACGTCTTTTCGCCTTTTTGTACCTAAGAAGTAAAAAAAATAAATAAATGCGCAAAATTCGCTTCTCTTAATGTCTTTTACTTTCCCATATAGGGTACTTTCTATGGATTTTGGGCTTGTACTTGGGGAAACAGAACAACATTTTTGAAAAATGTGTGCTTTAAGTATTTTCAGTTTGTTAGATACAACAAAAAAAAAATAAATAAATAGATAAATAAATAAATTTCCAAAAGCATGAGTTTTAATTGTTTCTCAACTTGTTAGGTACGAAATTGCCAAATACATGCAATACATATATATATATATATATATATATATATATATATATATATATATATATATATATATATATATATATATATATATATATATATATATATATATATATATATATATATATATATATATATATATTTTTTTAATGTTCTAAGGTATCAAAAAAGTTATGTTCCGGAGGAACATAACTTTATCAAAATCGTGTGTACTTAGTGTTTTTAAGTTCATTAGGTGCAAAAACGCCTAAACATATGCAATGTAGCACATATGAGGAACCTAACGATATTACCACAAACGTATCTTATGAGTGTTTTTTTTTAAGATTCTTCGGTGCTGAAACGCTAAAATTTATGAATATTCCTCTATATTGGGGGAAGAAAAATAGCATCATTACAAAAATGTGTATTATGAGTGTGATTCACCATGTTACGTACCAAAACGCCAAAATACAGAGAAAGAACCCTTTCTGGAGAAAAAAAAAAAATAAAAAAATCAGCATATAATATTAAAAAAGTGTGTTTTAAGTGTTTTTGTTAGATATCAAAATGCCAAAACCTATGCAAAGGTTCCAGTATACGGAAACAAAACGAAATAATCACAAACAAAAGCTATCAGGACGCTAAAACACAAAAATAGTACTCTATATTCAGAAACAGAACAACATTAAGACAAGCGTTATGAATTATGAACCTTATTCACTATGATAGGTGCGGAAACTTCAAAATGCTTATCTGTATGCATATATACCTATATACCTATATTAAGAAACACATCTATATTATTAAAAACTTGCATTATGACTGTTTTTTTTATTTAGTTAGATATCTTAAGATATCTTAAGATATCTTATTAGAAAATAAAACAACTGCTAAAAACATGTTTTTTTCAGGTTTTGCGTATCAAAACGCTAAAATTCATGAAAAACATCCCTTAAGTAGAAACAAAACAAGCTCAGAAATAAAATGTTTTTTGAGTGTTTTTTTTTTTTTTTGAGCTTCTTACGTACCAAAACTCTAAAATGCATGCAAAATTCTCTGTCCGGAGGAATATAACAACATTACCAATAATGTGTGTTTTAAGATTTTTTTTTTTTTCAGTTCATTATATACCAAAACGCCTAGACATTTACAAATCGGCCATTATGGGGAAACTAAGCGATATTTCCACACACGTGTCTTATGAGATTTTTTTTACGGTTTTTAGGTGATGAGACGCTAACACAAATAAATATTAATCTATATTCAGAAAGAAAACGTTATTACTAAAAGTGTGTGTTATGAGGCTCATTCACCATATTAAGTACAAAAACGCCAAAAATGTATACAAAGAACTTTTCTGGAGAAACAGAACATTTCCAAAAAAGTAAGTTTCTTTTTATGCATTTCATCGTTTTTGTACCTAACGTACAATAATAAGGCTCATAATACGTTTTTTTTTTTTTTATAAAGTTGTTTTGTTTGTCAGTATAGAGTATTATTCACGTGTTTTAGAGTTCTGATATCTAACAAAATCGAAAATAGTCATAATACACGGTTGTGATTATATCTTTTGGTATCCCTATATTGGCTACTTTGCATGTTTTTTTTGGCCTTTTAGTACTTATAAACTTGAAAAAATAAATAAATAAAACAAACGTTTTTTTTTTCTCCAAAAATTTAATATTTTGTACCTAATATGGTGTACCACTTTCATAATACACATTTTTATTAATGATATTCTGTTACTCAACTTTGAGTATTATTCATATGTTGTAGTGTTTTAACACCTAAGAACCTCAAAAACACTCATAAGATACGTCTTTGACAATATCATTTAGTTTCCCAATATTGGCTAATTTGCATGTGTTTTGGCGTACCTAATAAACTCAAAAGCACACCTTTTTGGTAATGTTTTTCTGTTTCTCGAGAATGGGTGTTTTGGATGCATATTAGAGTTTTGGTACCTAAAAAGCTCATAAACACTGGAAAGACACAATTTTGATAACATTGTTTAGTTGTCCATTTTAGGGTGTTTTCCATGCTTTTTAGCGTTTAGGTGACTAATATGTTTAGAAACAGGCAAATGACACGTTTCTGGTAATATTGTTACGTTATCCCATATAGGATGCTTTAGATGCATTTGGGGCTTTAATAACTAACTAGCTCAAAACGCTCAAAATATACCTTTTGATAAAGTTGTTCTGATTCTCCAAAAAGGGTGTTTAGCATGCGTTTTAGAGTTTTGGTTTGTAAGAATCCGAAAACACTTAAAAGAAACGTTTTTGGTAAAGTTGTTTTCTTTTCCAATATATTATACTTTTCATGCACTTTGGCGTTTTGGTATCTAACAACATAAAAAAAAAAAAATACATTGATCATACAGTTTTTTGGTAATGTAGTTCTGTTTTTTTTTTTTTTTTGCATGCATTTTGACGTTTTACTACCTAACATGGTGAAAAAATACTGTTCTGTTTCTTAATATAGGGTACTATTCACGTGTTTTAGCTTTCTGATACATTAGAACATCAAAAACACACGTAACACATGTTTGTGATTATATAATTCATTTTTCCCATATTGATATTTTGCAAGTGTTTTGGTGTTTTGGTACTTAACAAACTGAAAAAACACTTAAAACACACATTTTTGGAAATACTTTTTTTTTCAGAAATGTTTTTTTTATGCATTTTGCCGATTTAGGACCTAACATGATGAATAACATTCAAAATACAAGTTTTTAGTAATGATGTTCTCTTCCTCAATTTTGAATAATATTCAAATGCTTTAGCGTTTCAACATCTAAGAGCCTTAAAAACCACTCATATGACACGTTTGAGATAATTTGCATGTGTTTTGGTACCTAATAAACTAAAAAAAAACACCCAAAACACGTGTTTTTAGTAATGCTCTTCTGTTCCTCCACACAAGGTGTTTTGTATGTATTTTTAAAGATTTCTTATGTAAGAAGCTAAAAAAAAGCTCAAAAGACACAATTTGTTAAAGTTGTTTAGTTTTCTAAATAGAGTTTTTTCCATACTTTTTAGTATTTTGGTGCCTAATTTGCTAAACAAATAAAATAAAATAAACAAGCAAATGACACGTTTATAGTAATGTCGTCTCATTACCCTTAAACGATGCTTTGCAACCATTTTGGAGATTTGATACCTAACAAGCTCAAAAACTCTCAAGATACACTATTTTGATGAGGTTAATCTCTATAAAGGGTGTTTTGCATGAGTTTTATCGTTTTGGTATATAAGTAGCTGAAAACACTCAAAAGCCACGTTTTTGATAATGTATTCTTTTCCAAAATAGTGTGCTTTGCATGAATTTTGGCGGTTTGGTACCTAACAAGTTCAAGACATTCATAATACAGGTTTTTGGTAATGTAGTTAGGTTTCATACTAATCTAATTTTCAATCTGTAAAACACAAGCTTTTCTCTTTTAAACCTCATCTTCTTTTCCTCACTGAACTCAGGTGTCTGAGGCAACTGACAGTAGCCCCTTTTCTGTTCCCTCCTACTTTACCTACCCTCATTTTCAATCCAAAGCTGGATGTTGCGTGTATGTGCGCAACGACTCTCTTACCCACGCTCTTGAATCTTCCGAGTTTTCCACTATCTGGCTACGATAACAGAGTCACTCTCAAACTGAATTTATCTGTGCTGTATACCTCTCACCTAACTCCTCTGACAATAAGAAATTCTTTGACTAAACTTCCAAAGTGAGTGCATTCTGACTCTCTTCCCTTTTGCAGCGATCTCTATTCTTGGAGACTTCAATGTTCACCACCAGCTTGGGCTTTCCTCTCCTTTCACTGACCATCCTGGTGAACTAGCCTTCAACTTTGCTATCCTTCATGACCTAGAGCAATTGGTGCAACACCCTACTCGTATTTCTGACCGTCTTGGAGATACGCCTAACATTCTTGACCTTTACCTGACCTCTCATATCTGTATCTTGTCCTCTCGCTCCAATCCCTTCCCAGGATCCACCTAAGCGTAGATGCCTCTGTCGTTTTGCCTCTGATAGTTGGGGGACCTGACTATTTAGCTGATTTTCCTTGGAATGACTACTGCTTCCGTGCCAGAAACCCGTCTTAGTGTGCCGAGCCCATAGCAGAGATGATAGTGTCTGGCATAGAGGCGTACACTCTTCCCTCTTTTTCTCGACCTAAACCTTGCAAACCTTGGTTTAACACAGCTTGTTCTCGTGTTGTATATATGCTATATACGATAGAGAGGTGGCCCACCAAAGGTACTTAAGCCTTCCATCACCAGAATCTCATGCACTTTATATTTCTTCCCAGAACCATGCAAAGTCTGTTCTCCAACTAGCCAAAAACTCCTTCATTAACAGAAAGTGTCAAAATTTTTTTTTAAGATCTAACTCCCCTTGTGACTTCTGGCACCTAACCAAAAATATCTCCAATAACTTTGCTTCTTCTTCTTTCCCTCCTTTATTTCAACCAGATGGCACAACTGCTATCACATCTATCTCTAAAGCTCAACTCTTCGCTTAAACCTTTGCTAAAAACTCTACCTTGGACGATTCAAGGCTTGTTCCTCCCTCTCCTCCACCCTCTGACTACTTCATGCTACCTATTAAAATTCTTCGAAATGGTGCTTTCCATGCTGGCCTAAATGCTCTGAAGGCTTATGGACCTGATGGGGCCCCTCCTATTGTTCTCCAAAACTGTCCCTCCGTGCTTGCAGCCTGCTTATTCAAACTCTTTTAGCTCGGTCTATCAACATCTACCTTTCCTTCTTGCTGGAAGTTTGCCTACATTCAACCTGTTCCTAAAAAGGGTGACCGTTCTAATCCCTCAGACTACCGTCGTGCCTATCGAAAGATTTTGAATGTATCCTCAACAGGAAGAAACTTTTGCTGTTGCCTTGGATATATCAAAAGCTTTTGATAGAGTCTGGCACAAAGCTGTTCTTTTAAATCTATTAACAGTGGTGTTCTTCAGGATACTTTCCTGTCACCCACTCTTTTCTTATTATTCATCAATGACCTTCTAGACCAAACTTCTTGTCCTATTCACTTCTACGCTGATGATAACACCCTGCACTTTTTCACGTCTTTTCATAGACTTCAGAAGTAAACATTTCATGCAGGGAAGCCACAGAACGCCTGACTTCTGATTTTTCTAAAATCTCTGATTGGGGCAGAGCAAATTTGGTATTGTTTCGTGCCTCAAAAACCCAGTTCCTCCATTTATGAACTTGACACAACCTTCCAGACAACTATCCCCTCTTCCTCAATGACACTCAACTGTTCCCCTTTTCTACACTGACCATCCTCGGTCTGTCCTTTACTTATAATCTGAAGTGGAAACCTCACACCTCATCTCTAGCTAAAACAGCTTCTATAAAGTTAGGTGTTCTGAGACGTCTTCGCCAGTTTTTCTAACACCCCCACCCTGCTGTTAACTCTGTACAAGGGCCTTATCCGTCCATGTATGAAGTATGCTTCACATGTCTGGGAGGGTTCCACTCATACTGCTCTTCTAGACAGGGTGGAATCAAAAGCTTTTCGTCTCATTACCTCCCCTTCTCTAGCTGATTGTCTTTAGCCTCTCTCTCATCGCTGCAATGTTGCATCTCTAACTATCTTCTACCGGTATTTTTATGCTAACTGCTCTTCTGATCTTGCTAACGGCGTGCCTCCCCTCCTCCCGCGGCCTCACTGCACAAGACTTTCTTCTTTCTCCCACCCCAATTCTGTCCATCTTTCTAATGCAAGAGTTAATCAGCAATCTCAGTCATTCATCCCTTTTTCTGGTAAATTCTGGAACTCCCTGCCTGCTTCTACATTTCCATCTTCCTATGACGAATTCCTTCAAGGGTGAGGTTGAAGACACTTATCCTTTAGTTTTTGACTAATGCTCTAGACCCTTTTCTGGGACTAGCATCTCAGTTGGCTTTTTTTTTTATTATTATTTTTTTTTATTGGATTTTTGTTGCCCTCGGCCAGTGTCTCTCCTACATGAAAAAATAAATAAATAAATAAAATTAAAAATAAAAATACAGGTTTCTTTGTATGCATTTTGGCGTTTTGGTACTTAACATTGTGAAAGTCTCATAATACCCGTTTTTTGGTAATGGTGTTCTGTTTCTCAATTTAGAGTACTATTCACGTGTTTTAGCGTTTTCATACCTAGGAACTTCAAAAACACTCATAATACACTTTTGTGATTATATCGTTTCGTTTTTCTGTATTGGCAAATTTCCACGTCTTTTGTCGTTTTGGTACCAGACAAACTGAAAAAAAAAAAAAACTTAAAACACAAATTTTTGGAAATATTCTCTTATTCCAGAATGTGTTCTTTGTATGTATTTTGCATTTTGGTAACTAATATGGTGAATCATACTCATAATACACGTTTTTTGTTAATGATATTCTGTTACCTAACATAGATTAATATTCATATGTTTTAGCGTGTCTGCACCTAAGAATCTTAAAAAGACTCATAAGACACGTTTTTGGATTAGTTTCGTTATATTTTCTAATTTGTATGTGTTTTGCCGTTTTAGTACCTAAGAAACTGAAAAACATCGAAGACACGTTTTGGGTAATGTTCCATGTATTTTAGAGTTTTGGTACATAAAAAGCTTAAAAAAGTAAAAGACACAATTTTGATAACATTGTTTTAGTTTTCCAATACAAGTTTTTTTTTCCTTTGTTTTTAGCGTTTTTAAGCTTAATATGCTTAAAAAAAACGCAAATGACACGTTTCTGATAATGTCATTTCATATCCCCATATTGGGTGCTTTCCATGCATTTCGTCATTTTGGTAATTAACAGGCGCAAATAAACTAAAAATACACTTTTTTGGTGAAGTTGTTCAGTTTCTCCTAAAAGGACGTTTAGCATGCGTTTTAGAGTTTTTGGTACTTAGAAAGATGAAAACACTAAAAAATAACTTTTTGGTAATGTGTTATTTTTCAATATAGTGTGCTTTGAATGCACTTTGCCGTTTTGGCACCTAACAAATAAAAACAAAAAAATCATTCATAATACAGGTATTTTAGTAATGTAGTTCTGTTTCTTCATAGAGTTTATATATATATATATATATATATATATATATATATATATATATATATATATATATATATATATATATATATATATATATATATATATATATATATATATATATATATATATATATATATATATATATATATATATTTTTTTTTTATGCATTTTAGCTTTTTGGTACCTAAGATAGTAATTATTGTTGTTTTGTTCCTCAGTATAGAGCTATTTATGTGCTTTAGCGTTCTGATACCTAAGAACATCAAAAACAATCATAACAAATGTTTCTGATTATACAATTTCTTTCTTTTCTTTATATTGGCTAGTTTGCGATTTTGTACCTAATAAACTGAAAAAAAACATGTAAAATATACATTTTTTGGAAATGATGTTATGTTTCTCATTATGGAAATATTCATAAGTTTTAGCATTTCATCACCTAAGAACCTTAAAAACACTCATAAGACACATTTGTGGTAATATTGTTTTATTTTCCCATATCAGCTAATTTGCATTTGATTTGCGGTTTTAGTACGATTTTTTTTTTTTTTGGTAATAAACTCGAAAACACCCTAAACACAAGTTTTTTGGTAATATTGTTTTGTTCCTCCAGAAATGGTGTTTTACATGTATTTTAGAGTTTTGGTACGTAAGAGGCTCAACAACATTTAAAATACATGATTTGTTAGTAATGTTTAGTTTTCCCAAATGAGATGTTTTCCATGCTTTTAGCTTTTTGGTGCCTTGTATGCTCAAAACAAGAAATGGACAGGTATCTGGTAATGTTGTTTCATTACCCGATATAGGATGCTTTCCATGCATTTTGTAGGTTTGGTATCTAACAAGACGAAAAAAAAAAAAAACTTCTTTTGATGAAGTTGTTCTGTTTTATCCATTTTATTTATTTATTTATTCATTTATTTATTTATTTATATATATATTTTTTTTTTTGCGTGCGTTTTAGTGTTTTGGTACGTAACTAGTTTGAAAACACTAAAAAGACACTTTTTTGGTGATGTTTTCTTTTCTAACTTCGTGTGCTTTGTATGCACTTTGGCGTTTTGGTACCTAACATTCATAATACAGGTTATTGGTATTGTAGTTCTGTTTCTTCATATAGATTTTTTTTATGCATTTTGTCGTTTTGGTGCCTAACACGGTAAATAAGACTCATAATGCACATTTTTGTTAATTACATTCTGTTACTAAACATAAAGTAATATTAACATGTTTTAGCGTTTCAGCACCAGTGAACCTTAAAAACACTTGTCAAATACGTTTGTAATACTATCATTCTATCCACATATTAGCATATTTCCATGTGTTTTGGCGTTTTGATAAACTCAAACAGACTCAAAACATCCGTTTTTTGTAATGTTCTTTTTCACCAGGAAGTGTATTTTTGCTTCCATTTTAGAGTTTTGGTATGTTACAAGCTTAATAACCGTCAAAATACACGATTTTGGTAATATTCTTTAATTTTCTTATATCGGGTGTTTTCCATGCTTTTTAGTGTTTTCGTGGCTGATAAGCTCAAAAACACGCAAATGACACGTTTCTGGACCTGTCATCTCATTATTGTATATAGAGTGTTTTGCTTGCATTTTGGGGTTTTGTTACCTAACAAGCTCAAAAATCGCTAAAAATACATTTAAAATGAAGTTGTTCGATTTCTCCATAAAATGAGTCTTATGTTTTGAATGCATTTTAGCGTTTCGGCACGTAAACAGTTGAAAACCATCAAAACCCCCGTTTTTCGGTAATGTTATTTTATTTTCAAATATAGTGTGCTTTGCATGCATTTTGCCGTTTTTGTACCTAGCAAATTCAAAAACATTTATAATACATATTTTTGGTAAAGTAGTTCAGGTTCTTCATATAGATTTCTTTTTCATGCATTTTGGCGTTTTGGTATCTAACATGGTGAATAAGACTCATAATACACTTTTTTTTGGTAATATTAATCTCTCTCTCCCAATATAGAGTACTATTCACGTGTTTTAGCGTTCTGATACATAACAACATCAACAACACTGATAACACACTTTTGTGATTATATAATTTAATTTCCATACATTGGCTACTTTGCATGTGTATCCGCATTTTGGTACCTGAGAAACTGAAAAATACTTAAAGTACACGTTTTTGGAAATATTTCTCTGTTTCTTCAAAAAGGGTTACTTGTATGCATTTTGGCATTTTGGTATTTAACTTGGTGAATCACACTCATAATACACATTTTTGATATAGATATTGTTTCTAAAATACAGAGTAATATTTATGTGTTTTAGTGTTTCAGCAACTAAGAACCTTAAAAACACACATCGGAGACATTTGTGGTAATAACGTTTAGTTTCCTTATACTGTCTACTTTGCATTTATTTTAACGTGTTGTTACCTAATAAAATAAAAATAATATAAATAACTCAAAAAACATGTTTTAGGTAATGTCGTTTTGTTTCTTCAGAAAGTGTTTTTGGGTATGTAAAAAGCTGAAAAACACTCAAAAATACATTTTTTTTTTATAAACTGTTTCCGTTTCTCCATAAAGGGTGCTGTGCTTGCGTTTTAGCGTTTTGATACCTCAAAAACCTCGTTTTTGGTAAAGTTGTTTTCATTTCCAATATAATGTGCTTTGCATGCACTTTGATAATGTAGTTTTTTTCTTTCACATAGGTCTCTTTATATGCATTTTAGCGTTTTGGTACTTAAAATGGTGAATAAGAGTCATAGTAAACGTTTTTGGTAATGTTAGTCTGTTTCTCAGTATAATGTACTATTAACGTGTTT
This sequence comes from Scylla paramamosain, assembly GCF_035594125.1. NCBI lineage: Eukaryota > Metazoa > Arthropoda > Malacostraca > Decapoda > Portunidae > Scylla > Scylla paramamosain. The sequence continues at coordinate 21,431,266 of NC_087151.1, forward strand.
CAGCTTTCTGATACCTTAGGACATCAAAAACACAATCATATTACAATTTTATGATGGATGTCTTTTCGTTTCTTTATATAGGCTATTTTTTTTTTTTTTTTTTTTTTTTTTTGCTTTTTGGTAGCTAAGAAACTAAGAAACACGTTTTTATGTAGGGACACAGGCCAAGGGCAACAAAAATCCCCCACTAACAAAAAAAAATATATAAAATAAATAAACAAAATAAATAAATAACCCGCTGAGACAATGGTCCCTGAACAGGTTCCGAAGCGGCAGTCAAAAATGCATAAGTGTCTTAAATGATAAGTGTCTTGAAGGATTTCAATTTATAGGAAGGTGGAAACACATAATCAGGCATGGAGTTCCAAACTTTACCAGAGAAAGGAATTAATGATTGAGAATACTGGTTAACTCTTGCATTAGAGAGGTGGACAGAATAGGGGTGAGAGAAAGAAGAAAGTCTTGTGCAGAGAGGCCGCAGGCGGAGGGGAGGGATGTAGTTAGCAAGATCAGAAGAGCAGTTAGCATGAAAATAGCGGTAGAGGGTAGCTTCCTGTTGAAGGTAGATTAAAAAACTTTAGATAGGTAGGAAATTAAAGCAATAGGACGGTAGTTTGAGGGATTAGAATGTCCACCATTTTTAGGAAAAGGCTGAATGTAGATAAACTTCGAGCAAGAAGGAAAGGTAGATATTGAGAGGCAGAGTTGAAAGAGTTTCACTAGGCAAGGTGCCAGCACAGAGGCACGGTTTCGTAGAAGAAGAGGGACCCCATGATGTTCATAAGCCTTCCGAGGTTTTAGGCCAACGAGGGCATGGAAAACTTCATTACGAAGAATTTTAATAGGTTGAAAGAAGTAGTCAGAGGGTGGAGGAGAGGCAGGATAGCAAAGGTCTGAGCGAAGAGTTCAGTTTTAGAAATAGATGTGATAGCAATGGTGCCATCTGTTTGAAATAAAGGAGATAAAAAAAAGAAGCAAAGTTATTGGAGATGTTTTTGGATGGATGCCAGAATTCACGAGGGGAGTTATATCTTGAAAGATTTTGACACTTTCTTTTAATGAAGGAAGTTTTGGCTACTTAGAGAACAGACTTGGCATGGTTTCGGGCAAACATATAAAGTTCATGAGATGATGGTGTTGGAAGGCTTAAGTACTTTTTTGTGGACCACCTGAGAACATGAGAACAGGCTGTGTTAAACAAAGGTTTGGAGGGTTTAGGTCGAGAAAAAGAGTGAGGAATATATGCCTGCCTCTATGCCAGACACTATCTCCTCTGTTATGCACTCGGCACACAGATACGGGTCTCTGACACGGATGCAGTAGTCCTTCCAAGAAAAATCAGCAAAATACCTCCACAGGTCCCTCCAACTAACAGAGGCAAAACGCCAGAGGCACCTCCGCTTAGGGTGATCCAAAAGAAGGATTGGAGCGACAGGACAAGATACAAATATGAGATTGTGATCGGAGGAGCCCAATTGAGAAGAGATGGTAACAGCATAAGCAGAAGGATTAGAGGTAATGAAAATGTCAAGAATACCTGGCGTATCTCGAGGACGGCGAGGAATACAGGTAGGATGTTGAACCAATTACACTAGGTCATGGAGCATAATTGAAGGATACTTCACCAGGATGGTCAGTGAAGTGGGAGGAAAGTCAAAGCTGCAGGTAACACTGAAGTCTCAAATAATGGTGATCTCTGTAAAATGGAAGAAATAATGTGCTCCACTTTGAAAATAAAGCAGGCAAAGAATTTTCTTATTGTCAGAGGAGATAGGTGAGAGGAATACAGCACATATAAATTTAGTTTGAGAGTGACTCTGTAGTCGTAGCCAAACAGTATAAAACTCTGAAGATTCGATAGCGTGGGCGCAAGAGCAGGTTAAGTCACTGCGCACATAAAAATAACATCAAGATTTTGATTAAAACACAGGTTTTTATAAATGTTGTTCTGTTTCTCTAGAAAGGGTTGTTTGTATCCATTTTTATCATTCTGGTACCATAAATGGTGAATCACACTCATAACAAACGTTTTTGATGACTATGTTCTATTTCTTATTATTGTGTAATATCTATTAATTTGTTTCAACGTTTTAGCATCTAAGAACCTTAAAATCACTCATAAGACAGGTTTGTGGTAATATCTTTTCGTTTCCCATCATTGCATTTGTATAGGAATTTTAGTATATAATGAACTCAGATATACTCAAAACACACGTTTTTGATAATGTTGTTATGCTCCTCCAGAAAAATTAATTTGAATGCATTTCAGAGTTTTGGTACGTAACAAGCTTAAAAACACTGAAAAGACATAATTTTAATAATATTGTTTTGTTTTTCAATATATTTTTTTTATATCTTTATTTATTTATTAATTCATTTTTTTTTTGTGTGTGCTTTGGTGTCTGATATACTGAAAAAAAAAAAAAAACGCAAATCACCCGTTTTTGGTAATGTCGTTTCATTATCCTATATAAGGTGCTTTGCATGCATTTAGGTGTTTTGCTACATAACAAATAAAAAAAAAAAACTTTCTTCTTTAAGGGTGTTTTGCATGCATTTTACCGTTTTGGTACGTAAGAAGCTGGAAAATTCTGAAAAGAAACATTTTTGGTAATGCTGTTTTCTTTTTCAATATAGTGTGCTATAAATGCAGTTTGGTCTTTTGCTATCGAATAGGTTAAAAAAAAAAAATTTGGTAATGTTGTTCTGTTTCTTCATATAGGTTTCTCTGTATTCATCTAGGCGTTTTGGTTAATAACATGCTCAAAAACACTCAAAATCAACTTTTTAATGAAATTGTTGTTTCTCCATAAATTGTGTTTTGCATGCTTTTTGCCATTTTGGAACGTAAGAATATAAAAACACTCAAAAGCCACTTTTTTTTACCGTTTTGGTACTTTGGAAGCTGAAAAAAGAGCCATGTTTTTAGTGATTTTATTTTCCGAAATAGTGTGCTTTGAATGATACAGGTTTTTGAAAATATAGTTTTTTTTTTTTATTAAACGGGTCTTGGTATGTTTATTGGCGTTTTGGTACCTAACATGGTAAATAAGACAATACATGTTTTTTGTATTTTTTTTTTTTTAATATAGGGTACTATTCAAGTGTTGTAGCATTCTAATGGTAAGAACATCAAAAACACTCATAATTTACGTTTTTGATTATATCGTTGCGTTTCCCTCTTTCGGGTACTTTACATGTGTTTTGGGGTTTGGTAGCTAATAAATAACACTTTAAACACACGTTTTTAGAAATGTTGTTCTCTATGTCTAGAAAAGGTTCTTTTTATGTATTTTGGTGTTTTGATACTTAACATGATAGAACACACTCATAATACACGTCTATGGTAATGATATTTTTTTTCTTTTTAAGATAGGGAAATATTCATATATTTTAGAGATTCAGCACCTATGAACCTTAAAAAAAGCACTCATAAGACACGTTTCCGGTAATATTTTTTAGTTTTCCCATACTAGCATATGTTTAGGCGTTTTGTCACCTAATGAACTGAAAAAAAAAAAAACACTAAAACACACGTTTCTGGTAATGTTATTTTCCTCTTGAAAGAGTGTTTTGTATGCATTTTTAGAATTTTGGTACGTAAGAAGCTCAAAAAAACAAATGTCATGTTTTTAATAATATTGTTTACAGGGTTCCTATATTGGATGTTTTCCATGATTTTTAGCAATTTTGTGCTCTATATGCTCAAAAACACGCAAATGACACGTTTTTGGTAAAAGCGTTTAATTACCCTACATAGGATGGTTTGCTTACATTTTGGCGTTTTGGTACCTAACAAGCTCAAAAAACACTCAAAATACACTTTTTTTCAAGAATTTGTTTTGTTTCTCTATAATGGTGTTTTGGTTCTTAAAAAAAAAAAAAACACTCATAATACACGTTTGTGATTATATCGTTTCGTTTCACTATACAGGCTACGTTGCATGTGTTTGGTAATTTGGTACCTGACAAACTCAAAAATACTTAAAACACACGTTTCTTTTAAATGTTCTGTTTCTCCAGAAACTGTTTTATGGCGTTTTGGTATTTAACATGGCTAATAACACTCACAATACACGTTTTTTGGTAATGAAGCTATGTTGCCTCATTATAGAGTAATATTCATATGCTTTTGCGTTTCACCTCATAAGAACCTTAAACACTCATAAGACATGTTTGTGGTAATATCGATTAGTTTCCCCGTATAGGCTACTTTGCACCTAAAACGCACGTTTTAATAATGCTTTTCTGCTTCTACAGAACGAGTTTTAGAGCTTTTCAGAATTTTGTTATGTAAGATAAGATGTTATGTAAGATGATGAAAACACTCAAACGACACAATTTTTGTAATGTTGTTTAGATTTCTTCTCATAAAGGTAGTTTTCCATGCTTTTTATCGCTTGAGTGACTAATATGATGAAAAACACGCAAAAGAAACGTTTCTTTTATTGTCGTTTCATTACCCGATATAGGGTGTTTTGCATGCATTTTGGCGTTTTGGTATCTAACAAGCTAAAAAATACTCAAAAATTTTTTTTTGATGATGTTCTTTTTCATTCTTAGTAACGGGTGTTTTGAATATGTTTTAACGTTTTGGTACGTAAAAGCACTCAAACGCCGCGTTTTTGGAAATGTTTTTTTTTTTTCCATATATAGTATGCTTTGCATGCACTTTGACATTTTGGTACCTAACAAGTTCAAAAACAGGATTTTGGTAATAGAGTTATTTTTTTCCAAACAATTTATTTATTTTTATTTTTTTTTGTATGCATTTAGGTGTTTTGATGTCTAACGGGGTGAGAAAGACTCACAATACACATTTTTTTTTTCTGTAATATTGTTGTTTCTGAATATAGAGTACTATTCACGTTTTTCACCATTCTGATACCTAAGAACATCTAAAACTCTTATAATACATGTTTGTGATTTTTATCGTTTCGTTTTCCTATATTGGCTAATTTCCATGTGTTTTGGCATTTTGGTACCTAGCATACTGCAAAAAAAAATAAAATGTTTTTGAAGTTTTTCTGTTTCTTTAGATAGGGTTATTTGTATGTATTTTGATATTTTGGTACTTTATATGGTGAATCACACTTATAATACACGTTTTTGGTGATGATGTTCTTTTCTCAATATTACTAATAATTAATATTAATTAAAATTAATAATATTAATATGTTTTGGCGCTTCCGCCCCTCAGAATCTTTAAACACTCATAAGGCATGTTTGTGGTGATATATTTTATTTTCCCTATATTGGCTACTTTTGATGTGTTTTAGAGTTTTGGTACCTAATAACCTAAAAAAAAAAAAAAGTGCTCAAAACACACTTTTTGGTAATGTTCTCTTGCTCCAGAAAAGGTGTTTTGTATACTTTTTAGAGTTTGGGTAGTTTAGAAGCTGAAAAACACTAATAAGAGACGATTTTGGTAATACCACTTTTTTTTTCCTTTTTAGGATTTTCTTCCATGCTTTCCAACGTTTAGGTTCCTAATATACTAAAAAACGCACAAATGCCACATTTCTGATAATGTTATAGCATTGTCCTATATAAGGTGCTTTGTATGCATTTTGACATTTTGGAATCTAAAAAGCTAAAAAAATACTCAAAAGACACTATTTTCAAATAATTTATGTTTCTACATGAAAGGTGATTTGCATGCGTTTTTGTGTTTTAGTACGTAAATTGAAAACAGTCAAAAGCTCCGTTTTTGGTAATGTTGTTTTATTTTCCAATATAGTGTACTTTGTATGCAGTTTCACGTTTTGGTACCTTACAAGTTTAAAAAGTCATAATACAGGATTTTAGTAATGTAGTTGTTTCTTCATATATTATCATTTTATATATTTTAGCGTTTTGGCACCTAATATGGTGAATAAGACTCAAAATACACGTTTTTGTTAATGATGTTCTGTTTTTCAATATAAAGTTATATTAATTTGTTTTAGCGTTAAGCACTTAAGAATCTTAAAACACTCATAAGACACGTTTGTCATAATATCATTTAATTTCCAAATAATGACCACTTTGTTTTATTACGTAATAAACTGCAAAATGCTCAAAACACACGTTTTTGGTATTGTTGATCTGTTGCTTCATAAAGGGTGTTTCATATGCATTTTAGAGATTTGGTTTGTTAGAAGCTCAGAAACATTAAAGTGACATGATTTTTGTAATATTGTTTAACTTTCTTAAATAGTTTTTTTTCTCAAGTTTATTTATTTATTTATTTATTTTTATAGTTTTGTGCGTAATATGCTCAATAACACGCAAATGACACGTTTCTGGTATGTTGTTTCAGTACCCAATATAGGGTGCTAAGAATGCATTTTGATGTTTTGATATCTAACACGCTCAAAAACACTCAAAATACATATTTTTAGTGTTGCTCTGTTTTTTTCTATTAAGCGGTGTTTTGCATGCGAGGCTGTTGTCTTTAATGTTCGAGAATAGAGTGTAAAAAAGGTGTCTGCTCTAACCTCTTAAACTACTGCACTATTGCCTTAATTTCCTGCCCCTCTGAAGTTTTGAACATATCCTGAATAGGAAGATTCTTAAACATCTATCATTTCACGACCATTCATGTGATCGCCGGTATGGGTTCAGTCATGGCCTTTCTACTGGCCATCCTTACTGAGTCTTGGTCATCTTCTTTTAAGGATTTTGTGAAATTTTCGCTGTAGCCTAAGAAATATCAAAAAGGTTTTGACAGAATATGGCATGATCTTTAATTTCCAAACTACCTTCCTACCTACTTACCTTCTATCCTTTTCTTTGTAATTTCACCTCAAATGTCCTTTCTGTCCGTTTTGTTGTTGCTGTTGTAGGCGGAGACCATTCTTCTCCTAGGTCTACGTATTAACAGTGGTGTTCCTATTATTCATTAATGATCCAACTGGCCCGCGAGGTGATGTGGGCAGGTGTCAAGCTGTGACTGAGTGGGCGCGCAAGGGAAGACGCCAACTGCGACCCACAAACAAAATAAAAACGAGTAACGTCCCGTAAGCAAATAAATAAATAACTAAATAAATAAATGGATAAGTGATGAACAATAATACATGTAATAATTACAATAGTTATAATGTAAGAAAAGAAAATGAACTTTATATACATATATATATATATATATATATATATATATATATATATATATATATATATATATATATATATATATATATATATATATATATATATATATATATATATATATATATATATATATATATATATATATATATATATATACTCTCTTATAGGCTGCTGACCATGTACATATAGAGGGCCATTATCAATCCAAAAGAAATTTCCAACCGCTCTTTTAGACAGGGTGAAATAAAAAGTTTTTCGTCCTATCAATTTCTCTAACTGATTGTCTTCAGCCTCATCTCATCGCTGCAATGTTGCATCTCTTGATATCTTCGAATGCTATTTTCAAGCTAACTGCTATTAAGATCTTACTGACTGCATGCCTCCTCTCCTCCCGCAGCCTTGCTGTACAAAACTTTATACTTTCTTTCACCCCTATTCTGTCCATCTCTCTAATGCAAGATTACCAGTATTCTCAGTCATTCATCACTGAGACTCTCTGCCTGCTTATGTATTTCCTTCCTGCTATGACTTGAACTCTTTCAAAGTAGGCTTTAAGACACTCTCCTCCAATTTTGGATGATTCTTTTTGACCTCGGTTTGGGAACTGGCACTCAAGTGGGCCTTTTTCGAACTTTTGATTGCCCTTGACCAGTGTCACTCTTACTTTAAAAAAAATAAATAAATAAATAAAAAAACAACATCAATGACAACATCAACAACAAAAAACAACAACAACGACGACGACAACAACAACAACAACAACAACAACAACAATACCAACAACAACAACAACAACAACAATAATAGTATCAACAAAGAACGTCATCATTAACAACTACATTGTCATCATCAATGATAAAACATAGTTAACGGAGAAAACAACAACAAACTTAAAATGACAATAACAACATGAGTAAAAAGAAAAAAACTGCAAACACAACACAATTCTTGTAATGAAACGATTATTAAATCTTCCGTACCAAATAGCACACACACACACACACACACACACACACACACACACACACACACACACACACACACACACACACACACACATATTAATGATGATAATGACAATAATAATGCCGATAAGGTACTTTACTAAAATTGTTATTTAAAATTATCATTATCGGTATTACAACTATAATAATAATAATAATAATAATAATAATAACAAGAGGAACAACAACAACAATACTACTACTACTAATAATAATAATAACGATAATAATAATAATAATAATAATAATAATAATAATAATAATAATAATAATAATAATAATAATAATAACAATAATAATAACATAACAAGCATGCAAAAACATGACAATTAATTATAACGACAAACGACTGTTTCTTATAACTGGTTGCAGGAGGAACTGTCCCCCACTGAATCGTGACATGTATTGCGCCCGTTATTTCATGGAATGTGGCTTGAATGACCCTTCTTCCTGCCCCCGTGGCGAGCAGTAGTTTCCCGAAGTGTGCGGTACTCTGTGCGTCTCGAGGTCCCATAATCAGTAATGAGGGTGAGTTTTGACAAGAGAGAGAGAGAGAGAGAGAGAGAGAGAGAGAGAGAGAGAGAGAGAGAGAGAGAGAGAGAGAGAGAGAGAGAGAGAGAGAACATAAGAACATAAGAACATAAGAAATAAGGGAAGCTGCAAGAAGCGACCAGGCTTACACGTGACAGTCCCTGTATGAAACACTCCTACCTATTTCCATCTGTTATCCCCCTCCATAAACTTGTCTAATCTTCTCTTAAAGCTCTCTAGTGTCCTGGCACTAACTACATGATTACTGAGTCCGTTCCACTCATCTACCACTCTATTTGAGAACCAATTTTTTCCTATCTCCTTCCTAAACCTAAATTTTTCAAGCTTGAACCCGTTATTTCTTGTTCTACCTTGGTTGCTGATCCTAAGAATTTTGCTTACATCTCCCTTGTTATAACCCCTATACCACTTAAAGACTTCTATCAGGTCCCCTCTTAACCTACGTCTCTCTAGAGAATGTAAATTTAACCGCTTCAACCTCGCTTCGTAAGGAATACTCCTCATCCCCTGAATCCTTTTAGTCATTCTCCTCTGTACTGATTCTAATAGACCTATATCTTTCCTGTAATGTGGGGACCAGAACTGCACAGCGTAGTCTAGATGAGGTCTGACCAGCGCCAAGTATAACTTTAATATTACTTCCGGCCTTCTACTTTTAACACTCCTAAAAATGAATCCTAGTACCCTATTTGCCTTGTTTCTGGCTTCTATGCATTGTTTCCCTAGACGGAGTTCAGAGCTAACTATAACTCCTAAATCTTTCTCGTACCCTGTACCTACCAGAGTTTGGGTGTTTAATGTGTACCTATTGTGTGGGTTTCCTCTACCTACGCTAAGCACTTTGCATTTATTGATATTAAATTGCATTTGCCATCTATCCGTCCATTCATTCATTCTATCTAAGTCTGTCTGCAAGGCGATGGCATCCGCTTCTGACCTAATTAATCTACCTATCTTTGTGTCATCCGCAAATTTACTAACATCGCTACTAATTCCACTATCCAAGTCATTGATATATATTAGAAATAATAATGGCCCTAATACTGATCCCTGTGGCACCCCACTAATGACATGACCCCACTCGGATTTCGAGCCGTTTATTAGCACTCTCTGTCGCCTGTTACCAAGCCATGACCCTATCCAACCTAACACCTTCCCATCTATCCCGTGCGCCCTAACCTTTCTCAGGAGCCTTTGATGGGGCACCTTGTCGAATGCTTTACTAAAGTCCAGATATAAGATATCATAACTATCACCATTATCTACTGCCTCGTACACCTTACTGTAAAAACTTAACAAGTTTGTCAGGCAAGACTTCCCCTTCGTGAAGCCATGCTGTGACTGATTTATCAAGTTATGTTTGTCTAAATGTTCCCTAATGTTCCTGGCTATTATTGACTCTAACATTTTACCTACAACTGAAGTTAAGCTGACAGGTCTATAATTAGACGCTAAAGTTTTATCTCCTTTCTTAAAGATGGGTACTACATTAGCCTGCCTCCACATTACTGGTACCTCACCCGACTCCAGTGATTTCCTAAAGACAGAAACTAACGGCTCACTAATAATCTTTTTACATTCCTTCAGTACTCTGGGATATATTTCATCAGGTCCTGGTGACTTGAACTTTTTTAGCCTATCTATCTCCTGCTCCACTATCTCCCTAGTTATGGAAATATCCGTCAGCTTCTCATACTCATCTGCTCTAAACACCTGTTCACTATCTGGCATATCCTGCATGTTTTCCTGAGTGAAGACAGTTAAAAAATAATCATTCAGAAGTTTACTAATCTCCTCCCCAGAACTAACCAGCTCCCCATCTGCTGCCTTTAATGGACCTACAGTATCCTTATTTTTCGTCCTGTATACCTGATAAAATCCCTTGGGGTCCGTCTTCGCCTGGCTGGCTACCTTTAATTCATAATGTTGAGAGAGAGAGAGAGAGAGAGAGAGAGAGAGAAAGAGAGAGAATTAGGTAGGCATGAAAGTGTTTTCTGTATCTGACTTATGTACTAGAGCTTTATTTATTTACTTTATTTATTTATTTATTATTTATTATTTTTGTAAGTTAGCTTCGCATTGGCACAAATTATCGTCTTACACGTTTCCAGCAAGTAGAGATGACTTGTGTAAGGAAAATACATACATAGTAATTGTAATTATGTTATTCCGTTAACAGTAATTGGAAATTCAGGTAGTTTGAATTCCTTCCAGTGAAAAAGAGAGAACATGGCTATTATTATTTTTATTATTCTTCATCCACATCTTATAATGATTATGATTGGTACTATTCTTGATATTGTTTTTCTTCTTTTCTTTTCTTCTTATTTTTCTTCTTCTTCTTTTTCTTCTTCTTCTTCTTCTTCTTCTTCTTCTTCTTCTTCTTCTTCTTCTTCTTCTTCTTCTTCTTCTTCTTCTTCTTCTTCTACTTCTTATTATTATTACTGTTTTATTATTATTATTATTGTTGTTGTTATTAATATTATTATTATTATTATTATTATTATTATTATTATTATTATTATTAAAAAAGCTTGGAATCTACAAAACAATACTGCCAAAAACGTGTCTTTTCAGTGTTTGTGAGCCTTTTGCGTACTGAAACGCTAAATCGAATGCCAAAAAAAAAAAAAATTATTGCGAAATAAAATAACATTACCAAAAACGTCTTTTTGAGATTCTTACCTACAACAAAAACGGCAAAATGCATGAAAAATACACTGTATGGGAAACGATACGATATTACAAGAAACATGTATTACAAGTGTTTCTGAATTTCTTAGGTACCAAAACGGTAAAACGCGTGAATATTTACTAGAAAAGAACAGCTTTGACAAATATATCTTTGTTATTTATTTATCTATTCTTTACGTTGTTTTGTATCAAAACGACAAAATGGATGCAAAACACTCCTTATGGAAAAACAAAAGGGCATTACGAGAAACGTGTGTTTTTGAGCTATTTAACTACCAAAACTCTAAAATGTGTTAATAGTACCCTATATGGTGAAACAAAACTACATTATCAAAAACGCTTACTTTGAATGATTCTTTTTTTTTTTCACATTCTTAGGTACCAAAGGGACAAAATGCATTCAAAGCACTCTGTATGGGGAAATTAAATGACATTACAAGAAACATTTCTTTAAAGTGTTTATGAGCTCGTTAGCCATAAAAATGCTATAATGCATGGAAAGCACTCTATATTGGAATACAAAAGCACATTACGAAAAGCGTGCCTTTTGAGTGGTTTTGAGCTTCTTATGTATCAAATCGCTAAAATACATACTAAACATCCATTGTGGAGAAACAGAATAGCATTACCAAAAATGTGTGTTTATATGGTGAAACAAAACGACATTACCTGAAACGTGTATTATTGTTTTTGACCTTCTCAGGTACTAATATCCTAAAACGCGTAAATAACAATCCATATGTAGAAACTGATCAACATTACCAAAAGCGTGTATTTAGGTATTTTTCACAATGTTAGGTACCAAAACTCCAAAATACCTATATACCCCATATAAAGTGATTTCACTTTATATGGGGAAAGGAAACGTTACCAGAAAAGTGTCTTTTTAGTGTTTTAGGCAACAAAACGCTAAAATAGTTAGAAAGCACCCTAGCAGCTGGGGGGGGGGAAGAAAAAAAAAAAAAACTGGCAGAGACGTCTCAGGACACCTAACTTCATAGAAGCTGTTTTAGCTAGATATGAGATGTGAAGTTTCCACTTCAGATTATAAGTAAAGGACAGACCGAGAATGTTCAGTGTAGAAGAGGGGACAGTTAAGTGTCACTGAAGAAGAGGGGATAGTTGTCTGCAAGGTTGTGTCGAGTTGATTGGAGGAATTTAGTTTTTGAGGCATTGAACAATACCAAGTTTGTTCTGCCCGAATCAGAAATTTTGAAAAAGATCAGTAGCCAGGCGTTCTGTGGCTTCCCTGCGTGAAACGTTTACGTCCTGAAGTGTTGGACGTCTATGAAAAGACGTGTAGAAGTGCAGGGTGGTATCATCAGCGTAGGAGAGGATAGGACAAGAAGTTTGGTTTAGAAGTTCATTGATGAATAATAAGGAGAGAGTGGGTGATAGGACAGAAACCTGAGGAACACCACTGTTAATAGATTTAGGAGAAGAACAGTCACCATCTACCACAGCAGCAATAGAACGGTCAGAAAGGAAACTTGAGATGAAGTTACTGAGAGAAGTATAGAAGCCGTAGAAGGATAGTTTGAAATAAAAGCTTTGTGCCAAATTCTATAAAAAGCTTTTCATATATCCAAGGCAACAGCAAGAGTTTCACCAAAATTTCTAAAAGAGGATGACCAAGACTCAGTAAAGAAAAACAGATCACCAGTAGAGCGGCCTTGACTGAACCCATACTGGCGAACAGATAGAAGGTTATTTAAGAATCTTCCTGTTCAAAAACTTTATATAGGCAGGGAATTAAAACAATACAATAAGACCGCAGTTTGAGGGATTAGAACAGTCACCCTTTTTAAGAACAGGCTGAATGTAGGCAAATTTCTAGCAAGAAGATGTTGTCAGACAGAGCTGATAGAGTTTGACTAGGCAAGGTGCAAGCACGGAGGCACAGTTTCGGAGAACAATAGGAGGGACCCCATCAGGTCCATAGGCCTTCTAAGGGTTTAGGCCAGCATGGAAAACATCATTGCGAAGAATTGCAATGTGAAGCATGACGTAGTCAGAGGATGGAAGAAAGGGAGGAACTAGCAATGAATCGTCCAAGGTATAGTTTTTAGTAAAGGTTTGAGCGAAGAGTTCAGCTTTAGAAATAGATGTGATAGCAGTGGTGCCATCCGGTTGAAATAAAGGAGGGAAAGAAGAAGAAGCAAAGTTATTTGAGATATTTTGGGCTAGATGGCAAAAGTCTCGAGAGGAGTTAGATTTTGAAAGATTTTGACACTTTCTGTTAATGAAGGAGTATTTTTGGGTAGTTGGAGAACAGACTTGGCATGGTTCCGGGCAGAAATATAAAGTGCATGAGATTCTGGTGATGGAAGGCTTAAGTACTTTTTGTGGGCCACCTATCTATCATGTATAGCACGAGAACAAGCTGTGTTAAACCAAGGTTTGGAAAGTTAGGTCGAGAATAAGATGGTTAAAAGTATGCCTCCATGACAGACACTATCACCTCTGTTATGCGCTCGGCACACAAAGATGGGTCTCTGACACGGAAGCAGTAGTCATTCCAAGGAAAATCAGCAAAATACCTCCTCAGGTTTCCTAACTAGCAGAGGCAAAACGTCAGAGGCACCTTCGTTTAGGGGGATCTTCAGGAGAGATTGGAGCGATAGGACAAGATACAGATATGAGATTGTGATCGGAGGAGCCCAACGGAGAAGAGAGGGTGACAGCATATGGAGAAGGATTAGAGGTGAGGAAAAGGTCAAGAATGTTAGACGTATCTCCAAAACGGTCAGGAATACGAGTAGGGTGTTGCACCAATTGCTCTAGGTCGTGGAGGATAGCAAACTGAAGGCTAGTTCACCAGGATGGTCAGTGAAGGGAGAGGAAAACCAAAGCTGGTGGTGAACATTGATGTCTCCAAGAATGGAGATCTCTGGAAAAGGGAAGAGAGTCAGAATATGCTTCACTTTGGAAGTTAAGTAGTCAAAGAATTTCTTGTAGTCAGAGGAGTTAGGTGAGATTTATACAGCACAGCTGAATTTAGTTTGAAAGTGAAGTCTCTGAAGTCGTAGCCAGATGGTGGAAAACTCAGAAGATTCAAGAGCGTGGGCACGAGAGCAGGTTATGTCGTTTCGCACATAAACGCAACATCCAGCTTTGAATTGAAAATGAGGATAGTGAAAGTAGGAGGGCACAAAAAAAGGTCCTACTGTCACTTGCCTCAGATACCTGATTTTCAGTGATGAAAAGAAGATGAGGTTTAGAAGAGGAGAGGTGGTGTTCTACTGATTGAAAATTAGATCTTAGACCGCGAATGTTGCAGAAGTTAATGAAGAAAAAGTTGAGGGGGGTGTCAAGACACATAAGGTCATTATCAGAAGAGCAGTTCGCCCTGGGGACATTTGTGGCTCCAAAAAACATATATTTTCAGTGTTCTCTGCTTGTTACATACAAAAATGCTAAGTTGCATGAAAAATAATGTATTTCGGAAATGAAATGATATTAAAAGAAATGTTTATTATTAATGTTCTTGACCTTCTTAAGTACCAAAAGGCTAAAACGCGTAAATAGCACTTTATATTGCGAAACAGAAAATTACCAAAAACGTTTGTTTTGAGCGCATTTTACTTTGTTAGATACCAAAACGCAAAAGAATATACAAAACACCTTATACGGGGAAACGAAAAAAAATATTACGAGAAACGTGTATTTTGATTATATATATATATATATATATATATATATATATATATATATATATATATATATATATATATATATATATATATATATATATATATATATATATATATATATATATATATATATATATATATATATATATATATATATATATATATATATATATATATATATATATATATATATATATATATATATATATATATATATATATATATATATATATATATATATATATATATATATATATATATATTTTATTTATTTTTTTTTAGGTACCAAAACTCTAAAACGCATGAATAACACACCAACTGAAAAAATAAAACTTTAGTAAAAAACGTTTATTTTGTGTTTTTTTTTTTTTTTTTTAATACGTTAGATACTAAAACGCCAAAATGCATGCTGTATATGGTGAACGAGATGACATGTGTCGTTTGAATGTTTTTGAGCGTGTTAGACACCAGAACATTAAAAAAGCATGGAAACCACCCTATATGGAAACAAAACATTACCAAAAACGTTTCATTGGAGTGTTTAGACCTTCTTACGTACCAAAATACTAAAACGCATGGAAAACATTCTAATGGAGAAACAGAATAACATTTCCAAAAATGTGTACTTTGAGTATTTTAACTTCTTAGGAACACAAACGTCCAAATGCATGAAAAATACCCTCTATGATGAAACAAAACGATATTATCAGAAACGTGCTTTATGAGTGCTTCTTTTTAGAGTCTTAGATACCAAAATGCTAAAACGCGTGAATATCATTTGATATAGAGAAACAGAACATTACGAAAAACGTGCATTTTGAGAGTATTTCACATTGTCAATAATCAAAACTCCAAAATGCATCAAAATCTCTCTATATGAGGTAATGAAAACCAGAAACGTGTCTTTTGAGTGTTTTTGAAAATATTAGGCACGAAAACGTTACAAAGCATAGAAAACACCCTATATGGGAAGAGAAATCAAGAATAACAAAAACGTAGCTGATATGTTTTTAAGCTTCTTCCATACCAAAATACTCAGACGCATGCAAAACACCCTTTATGGTCAAACGGAATAACATTACCGAAATCGTAAATTGAGTTTTTTTTTTTTTACTACTTACATAGAAAAACGCCTATATTGGGAAACGAAATGATATTAGCAGAAACGTGTATAATGAGTATTTCTGAGCTTAAGTACCAAAACACTAAAACGTGTGAAAAAAAAAAAATATATATATATATATAGGGAGACACAGAACATTACCAAAATCGTGCGTTTTGGGTGTTTTTCACTTTATTAATTAACAAAACGCGAAACTGCTTACGAAGCAACTGATCTGAAGAAGCACAAAAAAAAAAAAAAAATTCTAAAAACGTGTATTGTAAGTGTGTTTGAGCTCGTTAGATTCTAAAACGTCAAAATGAATTCAAACTACTCTATATGGGTAAACGAAAAGACATTATGAGAGACGTGCATAATGAGTTTTTCTGAGCTTCTTTGGTACCCAAACACAAAAACGCTTGAATATTACTCTATATATAAAAGCAGAGCAACATTACAAAAAAGGTATATTTTGATTGTTTTTTTTCTCATTGTTAAGTACCAAAACGTTAAAAAGCATGCGAAGCATTCTATACAGGTAAACAATGCGGCATTACCAAAAAACGTGTCTTTTCAGTGTTTTTGAGCTTGTTACGTATAAAAACGCCAATATGCATGCAAAAAACCCTAAATACAAAATAAACCGATATTATAAGAAACGTGTATTATAAGTGTTTCTTAGCTTCTTTGGTACCAAAACGCTTAAACAGAACAAAATTACCAGGTACCAAAACACCAAATGCATGCAAAGTACCCTAGAAACGGAATTAAAAGACATTACGAGAAGCGTGTATTACGAGTGCTTTTGAACTTTTTAGGTACCAAAACTGTAAAACGCGTGAATAGCACTTTATATGGAAAAACACATCATCATCAAAAACATATATTTTCATTTTTTTTTTTCAAATTGTTGGATACCAAAACGCCAAAATCCATGCAATGCACTATATTGAGGAAACGAAATGACATTACCAGAAAAGTGTCTTTTGAGTATCTTTGAGTGTGTTAGGTACGAAAATACTTAAAAATATGTAAAGCACCCTGCATTAAAATGGAAAACATAACCAAAAACGTATTTTTTTAATTTTTTTTTTAGCTTCTTCCGTATCGCAATACTAAACGCATGCAAAAGATCCTTTATGAGGAAACACAATAACATCAGTAAAAATGCATGTTTCCAGTATTTTTTAACTTATTAGGTAGGGAAACATCAAAATGCGTGGATATTACTCTATATGATGAAATAAATGATATTATCAGAAACGTGTATGTATGTTTTTGAGATTCTTTGGCACCAAGAGTAAAAAACGCGTAAATAATATTATATATGGAGAAACAGAACACCTTTACCAAAAACATGCATTTTGAGTTTTTTTTTTTATTGTTTTGACAATGTTAAGAATCAAAACGTCAAAATCCAGCACTGTATATGGGGAAGCGAAACGACATTACCAGAGACGTGTCTTTTTAGTGTTTTTTTTTTTTTCTTTTAGCGTGTTAGGCAGAAAACACTAAAATCCATGGAAAGCACCCTATATTGGAATACAAAACAATATTTTCAAAAAAGTTTATTTTCATTGATGAGAAGCTTCTTACGTAGTGGTATCAAAACGCCAAAATGCTTGTAAGGCCTCCTATATGGGGAAACGAAAAGACATTACCACAAACGTGTCTTTTACGTGTTTAAGAGCGAGCTAGGCAACACGATAAAAAGCATGGAGGGTACATCCTTTGGAAAAAAAAAAAAAAACAGTATTACCAAAAACGTCTCCTTTTAGTGTTTTCAAAAATGTATGCAAAAAAAAAAAAATCTCGATGGAGAAACAGTATAACTTCACTATCAAAACGCCAAAATACTTGTAAACCCTTCTATATGGGGAAACGAAAAGACATTACCACAAACGTGTCTTTTACGTGTTTAAGAGCGAGCTAGGCAACAACACAATAAAAAGCATGGAGAGTACACTCTTTGAGAATACAAAACAGCATTACAAAAAAACGTGTCTTTTTAGTGTTTTCAAAAATGTATACAAAATAAAAAAAAAAAAAACTCTATGGAGAAACGGTATAACTTCACAAGAAGCGTGTATTTTGAGTATTTTTGAGCTAGTTACGTACAAAAACGCCAAAATGAATGCAACTAACCCTATATGGGAAAACGAAAAAAAAATAAAACACTAGAAACGTGTATTATGAGTTTTTTTTTTAGCTCCTTAGGTGCTATATTGCTAAAACATATTAATATACTTCATATCGAGAAACAGAAGAACATTAACAAAAACGTGTATTTTTTTAGTGTTTTTCACATTTTTATGTATCAATACACAAAAAAGCATGCAAAGTTCCCTATATGGATAAAGGAAAGAACATTACCAGAAACGTCTCTTCTGACTGTTTTACAGTGTTGTAGTCATCAAAACCCTAAAAAAAAAAAAAAAAACATGGAAATCGCCGCATATGGGAATACAAAACATTACGAGAAAAGTGTCTTTTGAGTGTTTTTGAACTTATTACTTACCAAAACGCTAAAACTGATGCAAAACACACTTTGTAGAGAAAAATAGAATAATATTACCAAAAAAAGCATATTTAGTGTTTTTGAGCTTTCTACGTACAAGAACGCCAAAATGCCTGCAAAGTACCCTGAATGGGGAAATAAGAAAACATTACAAGAAACATGTATTATGAGTATTTTTGGGCTTCTTAGGAACCGAAACCCGAAAACGTATAAATAACACTCTTATATGGAGCAAAAAAACATTACCAATAACGTGTATTTTGAAATTGTTTCATATTGTTTGGTAATATAACGCAAAAATGCATGAAAAGCAACCTATATGGGGAAAAAAATATATATTTCCAGAAACGTTTTTTTTGAGTGATTATGAGTGTGTTGGGCAGCGAAAACGCTAAAAAGCATCAAAACCATCCTATATGGGAAAAGAAAACAATATTACTAAAAACGTGTCTTTTAAGTATTTTTCAGCTACTTACGTACCAAAACACTAAAACGCATGCAAAAAAAAAAAAAAAACTTTTATGGAGAAACAATAACATTACAAAAAATAAACATTTTGAGACGTTTTAAGCTTTTAAGAAACTAAAACTCGAAAACTCTGTATGGAGAATCAGAACAACATTACCAAAAACGTGTGTTTTTGATTGTATCTCACATTGTTAGGAAACAAAAAAGCCAAAATCAGTGAAAAGCACCCTATATGGAGTAAGGAAACCAGGTTTACAAAAAAAAAACTTCTGTTGTGTGTTGATGAGCGTGCTGGCACCAAAACACTGAAAAACATGAAAGCAATGTGCATGAAAAAAGAAAACATTTTTTTCAAAATTGTTTCGTTTTTTTAATGTTTTTGAGCTACTTACGGAAAAACGTAAAAACGCGTGCAAAACACCCTTAATGCAAAAATGGAATAAAATAACGAAAAACAAGGTTTCGAGGGTTTTTGTGCTTGTTACGTATAAAAAAAAAGACAAAATGCACAGAAATTACCAACTATGGGGAAAGGAAAAGACATTAGTTGAAATATGTATTATAATTGTTTTCGAGCTTCATAGGTAGCAAAACGATAACGATCAAAACTCTATATGGAGAAGCAGAATAACATTACGAAAAAAGTTTTTTTGATCTTAGTTACTAAAACGCTAAAACGCATGAATCTCTATATAGAGAAACAAAAGAGCATTACCAAAAAACGTAAACTTTGAGTGTATTTCACATTGTCAAGTACCAAAAAACTAAAATGCATGCAAAGCACCCCATATGAGGAAATGGAACGGAATTTCCAGAAACGTGTATTTTGAGTTTTAATAAGCGTGCTAGGCATCTAAACGATGTAAAAATAAATAAACAAATAAATAAATAAATGGAAAACACCCCATATGGGAAAACAAAACAATATTCTAACCTACTTATATACCAAAACGCTGAAAAGCATGCAAAACTTTTTATGGAGAAACATTATAACTTTACCAAATACATATATTTTCAATGTTTTTGAGCTTGCTACGTGCAAAAATTACAAAATGCATGAAAACCACTCTATATGGTGAAACGAGAACAAGAAACGTGTATTCTGAGAGTTTTGAGCTTCTTAGTTATCAAAATGGTAAAACGCTTGAATAGCACTTTATATCGAGAAACAATAACATTACCAAAAACGTGTATTTTGAGTGTTTTCCCATTATTAGGTACCAAAACGCCAAAATGCTTGCAAAGCCAACGAAATGAAATGACAAACAACTTTACAAAAAAGTGTCTTTTGAATGCACTTTATGGAGAAACGGAGTAACAATACCAAAAACAAGTATTTTTGCATGTGTTTCAGCTTGTTACGTACAAAAACTCCAAAATGCGTCCAAAATACCTTGTAAGAGGAAACGAAAAGACATTACCAGAAACGTGTATTATGGGTGTTTTTGAGCTACATAGGTATCTAAACAATGAAACCGATAGCATTCTATATGGAGAAACACAATACCATGACCAAATACGTGCATTTTGAGTATATTTCACGGGTATCAAGACCCTAAAATGCATACAAAGGATCCTGTATGGGAAAAGGAAACGAGATTTTCAGAAACGTGTCTTTAGAGGGTTTTATGAGCGTTGTAGGCACCAAAACGAAAAAAAAAATAATGGAAAGCATCGTATATGGTAAAAGAAAACAATATTACCGAAAACATCTCTTTTTAATGTTTTTAAACTAGATATGTATTAAAACGCTGTAAACCATGTAAAAAAATTCATGAAGAAACAGCATAACTTTATAAAAAACGTGTATTTCTAGTTTTTTTTGAGCATGTTACGTAGAAAAATGTATGGAAGCTACTTATAGGGGGAAACGAAACGATATTCCAAGAAACATATCTTTTGCGTGTTTTTATGCATGTTAGGCACCAAAACGCAAAAAATAAAAATAAAAAACAACTCAAAAATGCATGCAAAATACCCTATATGAGTAAACGAAAACACATTACAAGAAAAGTATATTATAAGTGTTTTCGAGCTTTTTTATTACCAAACCCCTAAAACACATGAATAGCTCTCTATATGGAGAGAAAAAAAAAAAAAACTTTACCAGAAACTTGTATTTTGTGTGAATTCGCAATGATAGATGCCAAAACACCTTATGTGTGCAGAGGAAACGAGATTTCCAGGAACGTGTCTTTTTCGTGTTTATGAGCGTACTAGGCACCACTGAAACACTAAAAAGCATGAAAAGCATCCTATGTGGGAAAACAAAATAACATTACCAAAAACGTCCCTTTTCAGTGTTTTTGAGCTGTTTATGTACCAGAACACTAAAATGCATGCAAAACACCTTTTATGGAAAAACTAAAAAAAAAAACATTACTCAAAACAAAACGTCGAAATGCATGGAAGGTACCCTGTATGGAGAAACGAAAAGACATTACAAGAAACATGTACTATGAGTGTTTTTGAACTTAGGAATCAAAACGCTAAAACGTATGAATAGCTCTCTATAAGGAGAAACAGAGCATTACCAAAAAGGTGAATTTTAAATGTTTTTCACATTAGTAGGCACAAAAACGCCAAAATGCATGTAAAACCCCCTCTATGGGAAAACGATGCGCCATTGAAAAAAACAAGTCTTTTTGAGTGTTTTTCAGTCTTAGGCATAAAAAAAAAGCTTTAAAGCATGGAATTCATCCTATATGGGTATAGGAGGGGGCAGTAGACACCTGCCGAAACGATAATTACTCCCAGTGAGGTCTAAAGCACTGTTCAGGGGGTGCTGTGAACTTATCATTAAACCCAGCTGTGACCTCACTGAACGTTTCCCTTTGTGTCTCACAACACAAGGGGGCAGTCACAGCCTGCCCTCTAGAGACAACTCTCTTCCTCCACACAAAGCTACAAGCACCTAATAACACACACACCCTTCACTCAAAAATTTTAAAATCATCATGGCGACTCCTACACCAGCCTCGGAGTCCCCATCTGCGAAGGGGACAATAAATGTCCCTAGGTCGGACTGCCGTTCTGTCGACGACCCTAAGTGTCTTGACACCCCCCTCAACTTTTTCTTCATTAACTTCTGCAACATTCGCGGTCTAAGATCTAATTTTTAATCTGTAGAACACCACCTCTCCTCTTCTAAACCTCATCTTCTTTTCCTCACTGAAACTCAGGTGTCTGAGGCAACTGACAGTAGCCCCTTTTCTGTTCCCTCCTACTTTCTCTATCCTCATTTTCGATCCAAAGCTGGATGCTGCGTTTATGTGCGCAATGACTTAACCTGCTCTCGTGCCCACGCTCTTGAATCTTCCGAGTTTTCCACCATCTAACTACGACTACAGAGTCACTCTCATACTAAATTTATCTGTGCTGTATACCTCTCACCTAACTCCTCTGACTATAAGAAATTCTTTGACTACTTAACTTTCAAAGTGGAGCACCCTCTTCCCTCTTGCGGAGATATCCATTCTTGGAGACTTCAGTGTTCACCACCAGCTTTGGCTTTCCTCTCCCTTCACTGACCATCCTGGTGAACTAGCCTACAACTTTGCTATCCTCCATGACCTAGAGCAATTGGTGCAACAGCCTACTCGTATTCCTGACCGTCTTGGAGATACGCCCAACATTCTTGACCTTTTCCTGACCTTATGCTTATGCTGTCACCCTTCCTGATCCTTCTGCTTATGCTGTTACCTTTTCTTCCTCGTTGGGCTCCTCCGATCACAATCTCATATCTCTATCTTGTCCTATCACTCCAATCGCTCCACAGGATCCCCCAAAGCGAAGGTGCCTCTAGCGTTTTGTCTCTGCTAGTTATTGGAACCTGAGGAGGTATTTTGCTGATTTTCCTTTGAATGACTACTGCTTCCGTGTCAGAGACCCGTTTTTGTGTGCTAAAGGTTTGTGTACAAAGGTGATAGTGTCTGGCATGGAGCCATACATTCCTCACTCTTTTTCTCATCCTAATTCTTCTAAACCTTGGTTTAACACAGCTTGTTCTCGTGCTATACATGATAGAGAGGTGGCCCACAAAAGGTACTTAAGCCTTCCATCACCAGAATCTCATGCACTTTATATTTCTGCCTTGAACTATGCCAAGTCTGTTCTCCAACTAGCCAAAAACTCCTTCATTAACAGAAAATGTCAAAACCTTTCAAGATCTAACTCCCCTCGTGATTTCTGGCATCTAGCCAAAAAATATCTCCAATAACTTTGCTTCTTCTTCTTTCCCTACTCTATTTCAACCAGATGGCACCACTGCTATCACATCTATTTCTAAAGCTGAACTCTTTGCTCAAACCTTTGCTAAAAACTCTACCTTGGACGATTATGGGCCTGTTGTTCCATCTCCTCCTCCCTCTGACTACTTCATGCCACCTATTAAAATTCTTCGCAATGATGTTTTCCATGCCCTCGCTGGCCTAAACCCTCGGAAGGATTATGGACCTGATGGGGTCCCTCCTATTGTTCTCCGAAACTGTGCCTCCGTGCTTGCACCTTGCCTAGTCAAACTCTTTCAGCTCTGTCTGTCAACATTTACCTTTCCTTCTTGCTGGAAGTTTGAATACATTCAACCTGTTCCAAAAAAGGGTGACCGTTCTAATCCCTCAAACTACCGTCCTATTGCTTTAATTTCCTCACTATCTAAACATTTTGAATCTATCCTCAACAGGAAGATTCTTAAACATCTATCACTTCACAACCTTCTATCTGATCGCCAGTATGGGTTCCGTCAAGGGCTCTCTACTGGTAATCATCTGGCTTTCAAAACTGAGTCTTGGTCATCCTCTTTTAGAGATTTTGGTGAAACTTTTGCTGTTGCCTTGGACATATCAAAAGCTTTTGATAGAGTCTGGCACAAAGCTTTGATTTCCAAACTACCCTCGTACGGTTTCTATCGTTCTCTCTGTAACTTCATCTCAAGTTTCCTTTCTGACCGTTCTACGAGTATTGCTGCTGTGTTACACGGTCACTGTTCTTCTCCTAGATCTATTAACAGTGGTGTTCCTCAAGGTTCTGTCCTGTCACCCACTCTCTTCTTATTATTCATTAATGATCTTTATTATTATCATATATTTTATTTTATTATTATATATATATTTTATTATATATATATTTTATTATTATATATTATTCATTAATGATCTTCTAAACCAAACTTCTTGTCCTATCCACTAGAACGCTGATGATACCACCCTGCACTTTTCCACGTCTTTTCATAAACGTCCAACCCTTCAGGAGGTAAACATATCACGCAGGGAAGCCACAGAACGCAAACTTGGTATTGTTCAATGCCTCAAAAACGTAAATGGCATACAAAACACACTTTATGAAACGCTAAAATGCATGCAAAATACCACATGTGGAAACAAAAAGACATTACGAGAAACACGTATTACTCCTATGAGAGTTTTTGAGCTTCTTAGGTAACAAAACGCTAAAAGGCACGAATAGTATGTTATATTGAGAAACAGAACCACTTTACCAAACACGTGTATTTTGAGTGTATTTAACATTGTAAGGTACTAAAAAGCAAAAAATGCATGCAAAGCACCCTCTAATGTGAAAGGAAACTAGATTTCAAGAAACGAGTCTTTTCAGTGTAAGCGTGTAAGGCACCAAAACGCTAAAAAGCATCTAAAACACCCTATATGGAAAGAAAAAGAAAATTACCAAAATAGTGTATTTTCAGTGTTTTTGAACTACTTACGTACCAAACCGCTAAAACGCATGCAGATCACTCTATATGAAGTAAGACTATAACATTACCAAAAACAGGTATTTTGTATGTTTTTTTTTGTTTTTTTAAGCTAGTTATGTACAAAAACGTCAAAAACGTACTTTTATATGAGGAACCGAAAAGACATTACAAGAAACGTCCATTTTGAGTGTTTTTGAGCTTCTTAGGTAATAAAACACGAAAACGCATGAGTAACATTCTATATGTAAAAAAAATAATAAAAGGAAAACAGAACATTTCCAGAACCGTTTAATTTAAGTGTATTTCTCTTTGTTAGATACCAAAATGCCAAAATGCATGCAAAGAACACGTTTTTTGGTCATGTTCTGTTTCATTTTATGGAGTGTTGTTCATGCGTTTTAGCCTTTTGATACCTAAGAGACTGTAAAACACTTTTAATACACGTTTCTCGTGATGTGTTTTCGTTGCCCTATCTAAGGTACTTTCTATGCATTTTGGCGTTTATCTATGTAACAATCTGAACAGAAATAATATTTTTTTTTTTTCATAAAGGGTGTTTTACACGCATTTTAGCATTTTGGTATGTAAGCCGTAAAAAAAAAAAAAACTAAAAAGACACTTTCTTGGTATTTTTTCCCCTATATTGGATGATTTCCATGTTTTTTTTTCAGCATTTCAGCATTTCAACACGCTCATAAACACTCAAAAGATACGTTTTTTTTTGGAGGGGGGATATCTTGCATCCTTACCCCTTATAAGATGCTTTGCAAAACACCCTTTATAGAGGGACACAATAACTTTACCAAAAACGTGTATTTTCAGTGTTTATGAGCTTGTTACATACGAAACCGCTACAAAAGAACACTACGAGTGACGTGTATTTTGAGTGTTTTTGAGCTTCTTATGCACCAAAACGCTAAAACGTGTAAATAGGACTATGTGGAGAAACAGAACAACATTACAAAAAAAAACGGCAAAATGCAAGCATAACACCCTCTATGTTGAAATAAAACGACATTACAAGAAACGTATCTTATAATTATTTTTGTGTATGTTAGACAACAAAACGCGAAAAAAGTATGGAAAGCACGTTATATTGGAAAACAAAACATTATCAAAAACGTTTCTTTTCAATGTTTTTGAGGTACTTACCAAAACGCTAAAACGGATGTAAAACCCTTTTCATTGAGACACAGAGTAACATTACCAAAAACAAGTATTTTGGGTGTTTATGAGCTTATTACGTACATAAACGCTAAAATGCATGCAAAGTACCCGGTATGGGAAAACGAAAGAACATTACGAGAAACGTGTATAAGCAGTGTTTTTGAGGTTCTTAGGTACCAAAACACGAGAATGCGTTGAATAACCCTCTATGTGGAGAATT
The DNA here is from genome assembly GCF_035594125.1 of Scylla paramamosain. Classification (NCBI taxonomy): domain Eukaryota; kingdom Metazoa; phylum Arthropoda; class Malacostraca; order Decapoda; family Portunidae; genus Scylla; species Scylla paramamosain. The sequence continues at coordinate 21,457,446 of NC_087151.1, forward strand.
AGAACATTACAAAAAACGTGTATTTTGAGTGTTTTTTACATTGTTAGATACCAAACTGACAAAACGCATGCAAAGCACTCAATATAGGAAAACCAGAAACGTGTTTTTTTTTTTTTTTTGCGTTTTATGCACCAAAACAATAAAAATGCTTGGAAAGTATCCTACAAAACAACATTACAAAAAGGTGTCTTTTGTGTGTTTTTGAGCTTCTTACGTACCAAAACGGTAAAATTAATGCAAAACACTCATTATGGAGAAACAAAATACCATTACCAAAAATGTGTATTACGATGATTTTTCAGATCGTTAGGTACAGAAACAGCAAAATGCATGCAATGGACCTTATATGATGAAAGATAACAATATTAATTAAAATAATATTGCATTATTAATACACACGTATTATGAATTATTAAACCTTAGCTAACAAAATTCTCAACAACACTCTATATGTAGAAACAGAACAACATTACTAAAAACGTGTGTTATGAGTGTTAGTAGCATTGGTATATACAAAAACGCGAAAATTCATGCAAAGTGTCTAATATGGAATAACGAAAAGGCATTACGAAAAAAAATAAAAAAAAAAAAATATATATATATATATATATATATATATATATATATATATATATATATATATATATATATATATATATATATATATATATATATATATATATATATATATATATATATATATATATATATATATATATATATATATATATATATATATATATATATATATATATATATATATATATATATATATATATATATATATATATATATATATATATATATATATATATATATATATATATATATATATATATATATATATATATATATATATATATATATATATATATATATATATATATATATATATATATATATATATATATATATATATATATATATATATATATATATATATATATATATATATATATATATATATATTATGAGAGCTTTTGAGCTTTTTAGGTTCCAAAACGCAAAAACACTTTAATACCATTATATATGAAAAAAAAACAGAACATTACCAAAAAACGTATTTTGAGTGTTTTTTGCATTGTTAGGTACCAAAGTGCCAAAATGCATGCAAAGCACCCCATATGGGGAAAATAAACGATATTTCCAGAAAACATCTCTTTTGAGTGTATATGAGCATGTTAAGCACCAAAACGCTAAAATGCATATAAATCACTCTGAATGGGAATACCAAACAATTTTACAAAAAACGTATCCTTTGAGTGTTTTTAGCTTCTTACGTAGCGAAATGCTAAAACGCATGCAAAACACACTTTATGGAGAAAGAATAGCATTACCAAAAATAAGTGTTTTGAACCTTTTTATCTTGTTACGTACAAAAACGATAAAATGCATGGAAAGAACCCTATTTGAGGTAATGAAAAAATCATTGCTAGAAATATGTATTATGAGTGCTTTGGATCGTCTCAGGTACTAAAACGCTAAAACGCAAGAATAGCACTCTATCTCGGATAGAGAACAACATCATAAAATGTTTATTTAACATTCTTAAATACCGAAACGTCGAAAAGCATGCAAAGCACCCTCAATTGTGAAATGAAATTTCGTTTACATAAACATGTCTTTTTGAATGTCCTTTGAAGGCACGAAAACACTAAAAAGCATGGAAAAAACTCAATATGGGGAAAAAAAATACTAAAACGTGTCTTTTGAGTGTTTTTTAGGTACTTACGTACCGAAACGCTAAAACACTTACAAAACACCTTTTATAGGGAAACAATAACAACTTTAATAAAAACGTGCATTTTCTGTTTTTTTTTTTTTTTTGCTTGTTACGTAAAAAACCGCAAATATATATTAAAAGTGCACTTCATCGCGAAAATAAAGAACATTACGAGAGACGTGTATTTTTAGTGTTTTTGAGCTTCTTTTTGAGCTATGTACCAAAACGCTGAAACACATGAAAAACACTCAATATGGAGAAACAGATTAAGAATACAAAAAAAAAAAAGGTGTATTTTGTGTGTTTTTAACATCATTAGATAACAAAACGCCAAAAAGCATGCAAGGCAACCTCTACGGTGAAATGAAACGACTTTACAGGAAACGTATCCTATAAGTGTTTTTGTGCATGTTTGACAATAAAACGCTAAAAAGCATCGAAAGCACCCGATATGGGAAAACAAAATAACATTACCAAAAAACGTTCCTTTTGAGTGTTTTTGGGCTACTTAACTAACTAAACCCTAAAACGCATGCAAAACCCCTTTATTGAGATACAGAGTAATATTACCAAAAACAAGTATTTTAAGTGTTTTCAGCTTGCAAAGTACACTACATCGCGAAACTAAAGAACATTACGAGAAACGTGTATTTTTAATATTTTTGAGCTTCTTAGGTACCAAAACACTGAAACGCACGAATAACACTCTATACGGAGAAACAGAATAACAATACAAAAATGAAACAGGGGAAGAATGGGGAAACAAGAGGACCCTACGAATAACTTGTTTTAGGAGTGTTTTTGAGCTTCTTAGTACCAAAAAAAAAAAAAGCAAAAAAGCATTGCAGAACTCTTCATATAGAGAAACAACAATATTACCAAAAAAAAGTGTATTTTGAGTGTTTTTATTTTTTTACACTGTTAAGTACCAAAACGCCAAAATGCATGCAATGTGCCCTATATGAGAAAAAGAAACGACATTAAGTGAAACGTATCTTTTGAGTATTTTTTGTATGTTACACAGCAAAACTCTAAAAATCTTGGAAAGCATCCTATATGGGAAAACAAAAAAAAGTCTTTTGATTTTTTTTGGGGGGGAGCTGCATATGTACCAAAATACTAAAACGCACGGAAAACACCCTTTGTGGAGACAGAAAGTAACATTACCAAGTATTTTTACTTAAGAAAAAATTACAAGTGTTTTTAATGTTTTTGAGCTTGTTTCGTACATAAACGTCAAAATGCATGCAAACAACCTATATGGGGAGACAAAATGATATTACAAGAAACGTATATTAAGAATATTTTTGAGCTTCTCAAGTACCAAAACGCTAAAAAGCATGAAACGACATTTTAAGAAACGTGTTTGTCGAGTGATTATGGCATGTTTAGATACCAAAAATCTAGATAGCATTGAAAGTATCCTATGTGGAAGAACACTACATCATTATCAAATTCTTCTCTTTTCGATGTTTTTAAGCTACTTACGTACCAAAAAGCTAAAACGCAGGCAAAACACCCTTTATGGAAAACAGTATAAGTTTACCGAAAAAACAGTATTTTCAGAGGTTTTGAGCTTGTTACGTACAAAAAATCTAAAATGCCTGGAAAGTACTTTATATGGGGAAAGAAAATAATATTAAGAGAAACGTGTGTAATGAGAGTTATTAAGCTTCTTAGGTACCAAAACGTTAAAAGGCATCAATAGCATTCTGTATAGTGAAATAAAACTTCATTACCAAAGACGTGTATTTTGAATGTTAGTGTTTTGTTAGTTACCATCAATAGCATCAATAGCATTCTGTATAGCGAAATAAAACTTCATTACCAAAGACGTGTATTTTGAATGTTAGTGTTTTGTTAGTTACCAAACTCCAAAATGCATGCAAAGTCACCTACATGGGGAAAGGAAACGGCATTGACAGAAACGTGTCTTTTGTGATTTTATTAAGTGTTAGACACGATAAACGTTAAAAAGCATAGATACCACCCTGTATGGAAAAATAAAACAATATTAAGAAAAACGTGTCTTTTGAGTGTTTTTGATCCACTTATGTACGAAAACGCTAAAACGCATGCAAAACACCTTTTATAGTGAAACAAAATAACTTAACCCAAAAAGAAGTATTTTGAGTGTTTTTCACTTTGTTAGTTAGGTACCAAAACGTCAAAAAACAATACAAAATAACTTATATTTGGATACTAAATGAGATTTCCAGAAACATTTCTTTTGAGAGTTTATGAACGCGCTAGGAACTAAAATACTAAAAAGCATGGAAAACACCTTATGAGTAAAAACAAAATAACTTCAACAAAAATGTCTCTTTTAAGTTTTTTGAGCTACTTATCAAAACGCTAAAACGTATGTAAAACGCCCTTCATGGAAAAACAGTATATTTCTACTAAAAACGTGTATTTGGAGTGTTTTTGAGCTTGTTACGTAGAAAAATGCCAAAAATGCGTGGAAAGTACTTTATATGGGGAAAGGAGAAGACATTACGAGAAACTTGTGTTAAGAGAGCTTTTGAGCTTCTCAGGTACCAATACGCTAAAAAGCATGAATAGCTTCATGGAGGAGCAACAACAACAAAAAAAAAGGTATATTTTGAATGTGTTTCACATTGTTAGATACCAAAACGCCAAAATGCATAGAAAAAATCCCATATGGAGAAAGAAAACGAGATTTCCAGTAACGTGTCTTTCAAGTGTTAGCAAGCGTGCTAGGCATCGAAACGCTAAAAAGCATGGAAAGCACCCTATATGGGAAAACAAAAGTACATTACTAAAAACGTCTCTTTCCAGTGTTTTGAGTTATTTACGTAAGATAACGCTAAAACACATGTATCTCTATGGAAAACAAAAATAAATACCAAAAACAATTATTTTGAATGTTTTTGAGCATGTTACTTACAAAAGGCCAAAATATTTCAAACTACTTTAAATGCGGAAAGGAAAAAAAAAAACGAAAAACGCGTATTACGAGTGTTTTTTGAGCTTATTAGGTACCAAAACATTCATATGCATGCATGTTTCTCCATTTGGAGAAACAGAAAAAAATATTACCAAAACATGTATTTTACGTGTATTTCACATTGTTAGTTTCTTTCGAGTGTTTTTGAATTACTTACATACCAAAACGCTATAACGCATGCAAAACACCTTTTATGTAGAAATATAACATTATCAAAAACAAGAGTTTTGATTTTTTTTTTTTTGAGCTTGTTACGTAGACAAACGCCAAAATGCATGCAAAGTACTCTCTATGGAGAAACAAGAAAAAAAAAAAAAGAAAAGATACGAGAAACGTTTATTAGCAATGGTTTTGAGCTTCTTGGACACCAAAACGCTAAAACGCATAAGTACCACTCAATATGGAGAAACAGTACAACTTTAACAAGAATGTGTATTTTGAGTATTTCACTTTGGTAGGTACCAAAACGCCAAACTGAATGCAAAGCACCCTTTATGGGGGAAAGGAAGCGAGATTTCCAGAAACGTGTCTTTTTAGTATTTATGAGCGTGCTAGGTTCTAAAACGCTAAAAGGCATGGACAAAACATAAGCAATTTAACACGGGATGAGCGATCCTACAATACCCCTTTCAGTGTTTTTGAGTTACTTACGCACCAAAACGCAAAATCGCATGCAAAAACATTTATAATGGAGAAACAGAATAACATTACCAAAAACAAGTATTTTGAATATTTTTTTTTATGCTCATTGCGTACATAAACGCAAAAAATACATAAAAAGTACCCTGTATGGAGAGACGAAAAAAAAAAAAAATTTTTCGAGAAATGTGTATTATCAGTGGTCTTGAGGTCCTTAGATACTAAAACGCTAAAACGCATAAATAGCACTCTATATGGAGAAACAGAACAATATTACCAAGAGGATGTATTTAGAGTGTATTTCACATTGTTAGGTACCAAACCGCCAAATTCAAAGCAAAGCACGCTATATGGGAAAGGAAACGAGATTTCCAGAGACTTCTCTTTTTAGTGTTTATAAGAGTGATAGGCATCAAAACACTAAAAAAAAAGCATGGAAAGCACCGTATATGAGAAAACAAAAACATTGCCAAAAATGTCTCTTTTTCAATGTTTTTGGGTTACCTATGTACCAAAACGCTAAAACGCAGGCAAAACATTCTATATGGAGAAGGAGAATAATATTACCACGAACAATTATTTTGAGTATTTTTGAGCTTGTTACTTAAAAATAAAACTCCAAAATGCATGCAAAGTTCCTTATTTAGGGAAGCGATACTATATTACGAGGAATGTGTATTATGAGTGTTTTTTTTTCTTTTTTTTGTTTCTTAGGTAATAAATCATGCACAAAATCGCCAAAATGTATTCAAAATACCCTATATTGCTAAACAAAACGCCATTATAAGGAACTTGTCGTATGAGTGTTTTTGAGCTTCGTAGGTACAAAGATGCTAAAACTCTTTATGAAGAAACAGAACAATATTACCCAAAATGTGTATTTTGGGTGTATTTCACATTGTTAGCTCCCATAACGCGAAACTACATGCAAAGTTCTCTTTATGAGAAAACGAAAGGAGATTTCAAAAAAAATGTGTCTTTTGAATGTTTGTGAGCGTGCTAGGCATGAAAACGATAAAAAGCATGGAAAGTACCTTATATGGGAAATGGAGAAAAAGAAAAAAAAAACATTACTAAAAACGTCTCTTATCAGTGTTTTGAGCTACTTACGTAACAAAATGTTAAAAGTCATGCAACCCTGTATAGAAAGCAGAATAACTACTAATAAAACAAGCATTTTGAGAGTTTTTGAGCATGTTACGTAAAAAAAAGGCAAAATGATGTGAACAACTTTACATGTCGGAAAAAAAAATATTACGAGAAATATTTATTATTAGGTACGAAAGCACTAAAATACATGAACAGAATTCCTTACGAAAAAAAAAAAAAACAGAAAACGTGCATTTTGAGTGCATTTCACATTCTTAGTTGCCATAACCCAATATGCATGCAAACCACTGTATAAGATGAAAGAAAACGGCATTTACAGTAGTGTACCTTTTGAGTGTTTGTAAGGTTGTTAGGCACAAAAAAACCTAAAACCCATGAAAAATATGCTATATTGGAAAAGAACACAATATTACCAAAAATGTGTCATTTGAGTGTTTTTTGGAGCTATTTACGTATCAAAACGCTAACACGTAAGCAAAACACACAAATAGAGAAACAATAACATTACAAAAAAAAAAGTATATTGAGTGTTTTCATACTTGTTACGTACAAAAACCTCAAAATGCTTGGAAAGTGCCCTGTATGGTGAAATAAAAAGACATTACGAGAATCTTGTATTATGAGCGTTTTTGAGCTTCATTGGTGTCAAAATGCTAAAACGCATAAATAGCACTCTATATGAAGAAACAGAACAACATTAACAAAAACGTATATATTGAGTATATTTCACATTCTTAGGTACCAAAACGACAAAATGTATGCAAAGTACCCTATCTGGGATAAGGAAACGAGGTTTCCCCCCCAAAAAAAAGTGTCTCTTAGCGTTTATGAGCGTGTTAGGCACGAAAATGCAAAAAGAGAAAAAGAAAACACTCTATATGGGAAAAGAAAACAAAACGTCTCTTTTCAGTGTTTTTGATATCCTTACCTACCAAAACTAAAACGCAAACAAAACGCGCTTTATGGAGAAACAGAATAACATTACCAAAATCAAGTATTTTCATTGTTTTTGAGCTTTTCACGCACAAAACGCCAAAATGCATTGAAAATACTCCATATGGGGTAACGAAAGAACATTACGAGAAACATTATGAGTGCTTTTAAGCTTCTTAGGCACAAAAAACGTTAAAACGCATAAATACCATACAGTATGAAGAAACGAACATTAGCAAAAATGTTTTTCAGTATATTTCACATTCTTATGTACCAAAATGTCAAAATGCATGCAAAAGCCCTTCATAATGGGAAATAATGGGTCTTTTCAGTGTTTCTATGAGTGCTAGGCACAAAAACGGTAAAGAGCATGGAAATCACCCTATATGGAATACAAAACTACATTACGAGAAACTTGTCTTTTGTGTGTTTTTTTTTTTTTTTTAGCTTCTTCCGTACCAAAACGATAAAACGCATGCAAAATACCCTTATAAAAAAAAAAAAAGTATTTTGAGTGTTCTGAGTTTGTAACGTAGGAAAACGACAAAATGCATGCAAAATAACCTGTATGGGGTAACGAAAGAACATTACGAGAAACGTGTTCTATGAGTGCTTTTCAACTTCTTAGATAAAAAAAACGCAAAAACGCCTAAATATCCCTCTATATTAAGGAACAGAACAACATTACCAAAAACGTTTATTTTGAGTTTTTTTCACATTCTTAGGTACCAAAAAGCTAAAAACGCATGCAAAATCCCCTATATGAGCAAACGAAACGAAATTTCCAGAAACTTGATTTTTGGGGAATTTATGAGCGTTCTAGCTATCAAAACGCTTAAAAGCATGGAAATCAAGCTATATTGGAATACGAATGAACATTACCAAAAATATATATTTTGAGAGTCTTTCACATTGTTAGGTACCAAATTGGCAAAATGCATGTAGAGCCCAAAATATCGGAAAACAAAACGAAATTTACAGAAACGTTTCTTTTGAGTATTTATGAGCTTGTTAGACTCAAAAACACTAAAAAGCATGGAAAGCACTCTATACTGGAAAAAAAAAATTTACCAAAAACTTTTTTTTCAGGTGTTTTGAGCTACTTTCTTAACAAAACGCTAAAACACATGTAAAATATGTGGGAAAGAGAATAACTAACAAAAACAAGTATTTTGAGGGCTTTTGAGCTTGTTATGAACAGATACGCCAAAATACTGCAAACTACCCTATATGAGAAATAGAAAAAAAAAAAAACGAAAAACGTGTATTATGAGTTTATTTCAGCTTCTTAACTACCAAAACCCTAAAACTCATGAATAGCACTCTATATGGAGAAATAGAATAACATTACCAAAACGCCAAAATGCAGTCAAAGCATCATATATGGGGTAAGGAAACAAGATTTCCAAAGAATAAATGTGTCTTTTGAGTGTTTATGAGTGTAATAGGCATCAAAACACTATAAATTATACAAAATACTCGATATTGTTAGGCACCAAAGCGGTAAAAAGCATGGAAATCACCCTTCATGGGAATATAAAACGGCATTACGCAAAACGTGTCTATCGAGTGTTTTAGAAATTCTTATGTTCCAAAATGCTAAAGCAAATGCAAAAATATATGTTATGGAGAAACAAAATAATATTACCAAAATCAAGATTTTTTTTTTCTAGTTTTTTCAGCTTGTTACGTAGAAAAATGTCAAAAAGCATGCAAAGTACACTTAATGTGGAAAAGAAATGACATTACATGAATCGTGTATTATGAGTGTTTTTGTGTTTTTTTTTAGGTTTCAAAACGTTAAAACACATGAATAGCACTCTATATAGAGAAACAGAATAATATTGCCAAAAATGTGTATTTGCATGCAATGCACCTTCCATGGGAAAAGAGAATGAGATTTCCAGAAACGTGTCTCGAGTGTTTATGAGCGTGCTAGGCACCAAAGCGCTAAAAAGTATTAAAAGCACTTTCTATGGGAATAGAAAACAGCATTACCAAAAACGTGTCTTTTGAGTGTTTTTCAGCTGCTTTGGTACCAAAACTCTAAAACGCATGAAAAAAAAAAAAACTTTATGAATAAAAAATGACATTACCAAAAAGAAGTATTTTCAGTGTTTTAGGACTTGTTACGAAAAAAAAAACCTATATTCATGTAAAGTATCCTATGAGGAAAGGAAAGGTCATTACCAGACACTTTTATTATAAATGTTTATCAACTTTATAGGTTCCCAGACGCTAAAACGCATTAACATGTCTCTATATGGAAAAAACAGAAACACATAACAAAAAAAATATGAAAAAAAAAAGACATATCCAGAAACGAGTCTTTTTGACTGGTTATGAGCGTGTTAGGCAAAACGCATGGAAAACCTCCTATAAAGGAAAACAAAACAGTAATATATGGGGAAACTAAAAGACATTACGAGAATAGTGTATTATGGGAGTCTTGAGCCTCTAGATACTAAATACTAAAACGCATGGTTAGCATATCTATATCGAGAAATAGAACAACATTGCCAAAAACGTGTATTTTGACTCTTTTTTCACATTATTATTATTATTATTATTAGTCCATATAAAGCTCACTATATGAGGAAACGAAACATTACTTTTCTTTTCAGCGTTATTCAACTTATAATTAACCAAACGCTGAAACGCGTGCATCCACTCTGTGGCGAAAAACAAAATAAAAACATTACGAAAACAAGTGTTTTTAATGTTTATTTATTTGTTTATTTATTTATTTATCTATTTATTTATTCTTTTTTTTTGGCATGTAACGTAGAAAAACGCAAAATGCAGGCAATATGGGGAAATGAAAGGACATTACCAGAGACGTGTATTATGAGTGTTTTTAAGTTTCTTAGGTACCAAAACACTAAAATAATATTATTAAAAACGTTTATTTTCAGCGTATTTCACATGTTTTGATACCAAAACGCCAAAATGCATGCAAAGTACCTTATATGGCGAAGAGAAACGACAGTTCCAGAAATGTGTCTTTTGAGTGTTTATCAACGTGTTAGGCACCAAAACGCTCTAAGGCATGGAAAACTCTCTATATGGGGAAAAAAAGAAATTTACAAAACACGTTTTTTGACCTACTTCCATACTAAAACGCTAACATTGTTGCAAAAAACATACTTTAAGGAGAAAGAGAATAACTTTACCAAAAACAAGTATTATGAGTGTTTTCAGCTTCTTTCGTACAAAAACGAAGAAATGCATGGAAGGTACCCAATATGGGGAAACGAAAAGACATTATGAGAATTGAGCATTTTAAGTATATTTGAGCTTCTTAGGTACCAAAACTTTAAAGGGTATGAATAGCATTCTATATGTAGTGAAGAACATTACCAAAAATTTGTATTTCGAGTATTTCACAATGTTAGGTACCAAAACGCCAAAAAGCATATGGCAAAGCGAAACTACTTTACCAGAAAAGTGTCTTTTAATTTAATTAATTAATTAATTTTTGTTTTTTTTTTTTACGCCCCAAAAGGCTAAAATACATAGGAAGCACCATATATTAGGTACTAAAACTTAAAAACGCATGAATAGCACTCTATGTGGAAAGACAGAACATTACCGAAAACCTGTATTTTGACTGTTTTTCACATTATTAAATTCCAAAACGCAAAATCCATGCGAACCACCTTATATGGGGTAAGGAAACGAAATAAAAAAAAAAATCTTTTCAGTGTTTATGAGCGTGTAAGGCACGAAAACGATAAGAAGCAAGGAAAGCTCCTTATATGGGAAAACAAAACAACATTACATTTGAGTGTTTTGAGTGTTTTCAATTTCTTGCTTACCAAAATGGTAAAACGCATGCAAAACAACCTTTGTGGAAAAACAGATTAACATTATCAAAAACAAGTCTTTTAAGTGTTTTTGAGCTTGTTACATACAAAAACGCCAAAATGCATAAAAAAAAAAAAAAATACCACATATATATATGCAAAAGAAAGGACATTGCCAGAGGTGTGTATTTTAAGTATCTTTGAGTTTCTTAGATACTAAAACGTTCATACGCATGAATAGCACGTGGTATGGAAAAAAAAAAAAACATTACCAAAAACGTGTATTTTAAGTGTTTTTACATTATTAGGTACAAAAATGCCAAAATTCACACAAAGCATCCTATATGTGGAAACAAAACGACTTTACCAGAAATCTGTTTTGTGTTTTTGAGCGTGTTAGCTACTAAAACGCTAAAAAGAATGGAATTCACCTTATATGAAATAAAAAAGAAAAAATATTACGATAAACGTATGTTTTGAGTGTTTTTCAACTTCTTACGTACCAAAACGGTAAAAAGTATCCAGAACAAACTTTATGGTGATATAGATTAACATTATTAAAGATAACTCTTTTAGATTTTTGTTTTTAACTGTTACGTAGAAAACGACAAAATGCAATTAAAGAACTCTATATGGTGAAACGAAAAGATATTACGAAAAACGTGAATTATAAGTGGTTTTTTTTTTTTGTACCACTCTATATGGAGAAAAAAAAAAAAGGAAAAACTTGTACTTTGAGTTTTCCCCACATTGTTAGGTATCAAAACGACAAATTGCATAAAAAGCCTCCTTTATGGAGAAACGAAACGACATTCCAAAAAACATGTTTTCAGTGTTTTTGTGCATGTTAGGCACCAAAACGCAAAATAAGCATGGAAAGCACCCTATATGGGAAATGAACACAAAATTACCAAAAATGAGTGTCTTTGATTATTTTTAGCATCAAAAACACCCTACATTGAGAAACAGAATCAAATTATCAAAACAAATATTTTGGGGGTTTTTGAGCTTGCTATGAAAAAAGACTCCAAAATGTATAGAAAATATCCTACATGAAAAAAGTAAATTAAATTGAGAAACGTGTATTATGAGTGTTTTTGAACTTAGTTACCGAAACAGCTAAAACCCAATAAGAGCACTCTATATTGAGATACATAACAAAAATACAAAAACTTTGTACTTTGAATGTATTTTAAGATACAAGATTTTGTATCTTGAATGTATTGAATGGTATCAAAACGCCTAAAATGCAAACGACATTTCCAGAAGCATAGCTTTTAAGTGTTTATGATGTGTTAGGCACCAAAACGCTAAAAAAAAAAAAAATGTATGGAAAGCACCCTATATGGGAAAAAGAAAAAAAAATGTGTAGAAGACACGTTTTTGTATTTTTGTATTCTTTTCAGCTTCCTACGTTCAAAAACGGTAAACGGATGCAAAAAAAAAAAAAAACTTCAGAGAGAAACTGAACAAAAAACTCTTTTTTTTTTTATGGAGAAGACAAGTAATATTACCAGAAACAAAAATTTAGAGTTTTTTTTTTACTTGGTACGTAGAAAAAATCCCAAAATGCATGCATGAAAATACCCTATACGGAAATAAAAAGACGTAAATAGAAGTGTAATATGAGTTTTTTTTGAGGTTCTTAGGTACCAAATTCCTAAAACGCATGAATAGCACTCTATATGGAGAAACAGAAAAAAAAAAAAAAAACATTACCAAAAATGTATATTTTCAGATTATTTCACATTGCTAGGTACGAAAACGCAAAAAAATCATGCAGAGTACCCTATATAGGGAAAAGAAACGACGTTTTCAGATAAGTGTCTTGGGTATTTATGAGCGTGTTAGGTACCGAAACGCTAAAACGCATGGAAAGTACCCTATATAGGAATAAAAGAACTTTACAAAAAAACGTATCTTTTCTATGTTTTTGAGCTACTTAAGTATTAAAACGCTAGGATAAATGCAAAACACACGTTATGAAGAAAGAAAATAACATTATCAAAAACAAATATTTTGAGTGTTTTTGAGATTATTAGGTATTAAAACGCTAAAACGCATGAATAGCACTCTATATGGATAAATATAGCATCATTATATATTATATATTATATTATCTACTATATTATATAATATATATTATATATTATATTATATATTTCAGTTTCTTAGGTACCAAAAGAGCAAAATGCACGCAAAGCACCCTATATGGGGGAAAGGAAACGAGATTTACAGAAAAGTGTCTTTTTAGTATTTATGAGCGTGCTAGGCATCAAAACACTGAAAAAAAAGCATGGAAAGCATACTATACGGAAATATATATATATATATATATATATATATATATATATATATATATATATATATATATATATATATATATATATATATATATATATATATATATATATATATATATATATATATATATATATATATATATATATATATATATATATATATATATATATATATATATATATATATATATATATATATATATATATATATATATATATATATATATATATATATATATATATATATATATATATATATATATATATAAACTTGTGTTTTGAGTGTTTTTTTTAGTGTTAGGTACCAAAATCCCATAATGCATGCAAAGCTCTTTTTATAGACAATGGAAACAAGATTACCTGAAAGGTGCTTTTTTCACTGATTTACTGCGTTTTAGGCATCAGAACACTAAAATGATGGAAAGCATTGTATACTGGAAGACAAAACATTACCAAAAACCGTGCCTTTTTAATTTTTTGAGTTATTATGTACCAAAACGCTAACACGCATACAAAACACCCATTAAGAAGAAACAGAATAACTTTACAAAAAAAAAAAAAAAGTGTATGTTCAGTGTTTTGAGCTCCTTACGTAAAAAAATACGATGAAATGCATGTAAAGTATCTTATATTGAAAAGGAAACGATGTAGCAAGAAACGTGTGTTTTTAAACATCTTAGGTAACAAAGCGTTAAAACACGTGAAAACACTTTATATGGAGAAACAGAACAACATTGCCAAAAACGTCTGTTTTGAGGGTTTTTTACATTGTTATGTACCAAAACGCCAAAATGAATGCAAAACACTTTATATGGGGAAATGAAAGAACATGACGAGGAACATGTATTGTGAGTGTTTTTTGAGCTTCATAAGTACCAAAAGTCTAAAATGCGTCAATAGCACTTTATATGAAGGAAGAAAACAACATTACGAAAAACGTTTATTTTGAGTGTTTTTCACATTGTTATGTACCAAAGCAACGAAATGTATGCAAAGCATTCTATATGGGGAAACAAAATGACAAAACCTGAAACATGTCTTTTGAGTCTTTTTTAACCTATTAGGCACCAAAATGCTAAAATACATGGAAAGCACTCAATATTGGACCACAAAAACATAAAGAAAAGCGTATCTTTTTAGTGTTTTTTTTTCAGTTTTGTATGTACCAAAACACTTAAACACATGGAAATCACCCTTTCTGTAGAAACAAAATAACATTACCAAAAGTATGCATTTCCAGTGTTTTTGAGTTTGTTAGGTACAAAAACAGGAAAATGCATTTAAAGAACCTGATGTGGTGAAACAAAGTAATATTACCGGAAACGTGGATTAAAAGTGTTTTTGACATTCTTAGGTAACAAAATGCTAAAAATGCGTGAATAGCACTTCATATGTATATAGCACTTCATCTGTTTTTAGTGTTTTAGGCACCAAAAAACGCTAAATTACATAGAAAGCACCCTATACTGGGATACAAAAGAACAATACAAAAAATGTGTATTTTTGGGTGTTTTGTGTTTTTAAGCTTCTTATGTATTAAAACGCTAAAAAGTAAGAAGTAGGGAAATTGCCATGGGAGTTGCCTATCCTAAATTGGCATGCCATGGGAGTTCCCATGGAATGAGGACTACCATGGCAATGCCAAATTAGGATGGGCGACTCCCATGACAATTTTCCGGAGGCTTCAGTGGCAATCCATTTCAGAATGGCGAATCTGGCTGTAAATTAACGCGGGGGGGAGGAGCGGATCATTCACGACGACGTCACCAGGGCCCATGTTAAGGGGCGGGGGGGCGGGAAGGCGATGGCGGCGCTGACATGAGAGGTGGGGGTGTGTGTCCTTATCCTTCAGCGGCTATGGAATGACTAAATCAATCAATGATGGTGGGTGGGAAATAATTGAATGAGAAGGGGGTGGGGGGACTGAACGCATCAGGCATGGCAGGCGGCTGGGATCACTGACAGATACACGTTACGGTCGCCATCACACGCATGGTCTGGGAGACTCTGATGACATTGCCATGGAGGACTCCCTTTCACTCGCATGGATCCTGGACAGCCATGGTGGTTTGAGTCTTGCCATCACATGTTCCCTCCGATATCTCAGTACATTCCAATGTCTCTACCACTCAATGGTCAGGGTTGACAGAAGGGAAGAGGGTGGGGGAGGTCTGAATGCGTCAGGAAAATGGGTGGCAACGCCACCACGCAGCTGCCATGAGCTAGTCGCACACGCGGGTCCTGGACGGCCCGGGTGGCAATTCTTGGCATCACGTGTTCCCTCTGACATCTCAGTACATTCCAATGTCCTGCCTCTTCCAGATGGCCAAGGTCGTCGTGACTACCCACGTGGTTCCGTTACCTGCGATCCCTTTACCTTGGACGAAGAATCTGTGACGGCGGGGACGGCGGCTGTCACCTTCACTTTCACTGACCGCCCGTGGTGTGGGCGATTTCGCCAACGTAGTACTTATGACAGATGGTCACCTTATTATTATTATTATCATTATTATTATTATTATTATTATCATTATTATTAGAAAGGTTATACAGAGTTGATGGGGCATTTTATTTTTATTTGGGCAAATATAGCTCATTGATTTATTAGGACAAATACATCTCATTCATTCAAAACATTTGCAAAATGAAGGCAAAGAGATCATCATCATCGCTGTCAATGATGGGGCGTAGTTTTAATAAATCTAGGAATCAACTTCTTACGAGGGGCAGGTGGGGCATTAAGGAGTTTAGGTGTACAGACATCCTCTGGCGTCTTAGGGGCCATATATATATATTTTTTTTTTCAGTTTTCCTGCGACTTCTTCTTCACCTCCTGACCCTCATTGCCGCCTACAGCTGACTCATCTGACTGCCGCGGCTGTGTTTCGGCAGGCAGCAGCATCAGCGACTCCGGAGGTAGCGGTCACGATTGCTGCAGCGGCTGCCACTGTGACTAAGGCTGCTGCTGCGACTGCTGCGACTCCTGTCCTGATGGGACATCAGGAGGTGGGCTTGCTGGCAGCGGTGACATGTCGTTATACCTAAAGATCAATTTCTTTTTTGCAGGCTCTGACATTCTCTCCACATTGACATCCTCATGGTTGGCGCAGCTCAGCTTACCCCCAACATCACCCAGGTAGATATCAAAGCGGAAAGAGATACGTTCTGTAACAGAAAAAAAAAAAAAAAGATGAGAACAATGGAAAAGTTTGTTTTTCTCCCCTCCTCTTCTTATTCATGTAATTTACAATGGCGAAGGTGCGTGATGGCATGCAAGGTAATGGTATACTTACCCAAGGTTCTCAAGATGAAATGCTTGTCAGCTTGCTCCATACTTGGAGATGAGTCCTCGACGTCCAACTGGGTTGAGAGGCGATGGCGAAGTGACACTTATCCGTCAGCATTTACCCCATATTGACCCCTTTCCCACACCCCGCCCCTTTTTTCCCTCATCTACCTTATTACCATTTTACAGATATTATGACATCTCGCTCGGTTACCGGCCGGGCAAAACGTAGGCATGCAATGTGGCATTTTACGAAATATTACGTAAGCCATACGAGTAATATTTTTTTTGTCATTATATAGATGTTGATGCTTTTTGAAGCTGGTGTGAATAATGCACATTGCACGTTTTAATGTATGCCAACTCAGTATAAGGCAAAAGAACATGCAATAAATGCCGCACACGAGGGAATTCAACCCCTGAAGTCGATAATTTAATGTGCTAATTTTCATGTGTGGACAAGTTTGCATGAAATGATGTAAGACGGCGGAATTGTATTTGGGATGTAAGTTACAGCTATCGTAATAGCCTATGGTCTGACTTTGAAAATTAAGATAAACAGTAATCCAGTGGCCCATGGTCTTCGAGTCACTCAATGTATTTAGAATGAAAACGCATGGCTTCTCCTGTTTTCTGGCAAGATTTATCAGCTCTGTCACACGGTGTTGGTTGTGACAGCCTACAAAATAAACTCAACTGCCCAAGATGCCTGCTAGACCGGCTTGTATTTCACGTGCATTCATGACAGCTTATGCGTGGACAATGCAGTGAACTTGACGATAATGATGAATTTCTATGACACTGGTTGTGTCGGCGAAAAACATGATGATGCGGTTATGATTACGTTCCTTAGCAAAAGACAGATTAATTCTTAGAATCCCTAATTTATCCAGAGGGATGGCATTGTGCACGTCCTCTGTCACAAGGTTAAGGAAACATACTGTCCGACTTTTATTAAAAGCATCAAATGTTAGGGAATTACGCGTGTCCAATCCTAGTGACTCAAAGGTCGTGTAAAGTAATTTTGACGCGTGATGCGGGAAAGAGCTGCGAACGTTATAAATAGTCTCCCCATTCACAGTGATATGTATATGTGACAGATCAGCGTGATGAAAATATAAACCGTTCTAATCAATTATGCCTTGTAAGCTGTCCATATCAACTATTGCCATGGTCAAATTTTGAGGTATGATTTGCGCATAAGGTAATTCGGCAATCAAAGATGTTTGATTGGCGTTTAACACATACGTCTTACTGAGTGTCCTATTGAAAGTGTATTGCATTGGATTTAGAGTCAAGGAGTTATTTAACGATTCTAAGGCGGGTGGATGCAGCGTGATGTGGTCAACCCATAACTTAGCCATCTCGAGCTTAAATTTGAAACTGCTGGCGTCTTGGTGTGAATTAAGAATCTATGTTTTGTTAGCCAATTCTAATTGAATTTTCACATCGACAGAGTCAAGCAGGTAAGCGTCCAGACTTGATATATTCGAAAACAATGGCAAACTCATTAAAAGGCCGTGCGTTTTACAATCTTTTATCATTTGTTTCTCATCTTTATTCCCCCCCGTGAAATAGTGTTCATCAAATTTATTGATTGTGCCTTTTGATTCATCATAATCGCGGTGGTAGAAGGCGACGCGACCAATAGAGTCAATTTTATCCTGAGGGATTGTTGTAATTATTTTATTGAAGGCGTGATAGTTGAACAAAGAGGATGACTCCACAAGCTGTTCGTTAAAATAACAAGTGCAAGACTTAAACATCGTATTATTCAAACCATTACTAAAAGCGATATGATCGTCGTCGTCTACTGGCGCGCCATCTGCCTTCGCTATGCTAACTCGCAATTCTAGAGACCGTGTTGATAGATCCAAAAATTGTCCTGGAATGCCAGGCAGTCTAAATTCAATGTAAGGGTCGTTAATCCCCGCATGATTATTAGCATTAGCGTCTAAATTAACGGGTAATGCGTCCAACTTTCGTCTCGCAGCGACTGACGATTCAATGGTATGCAGGCGATTCACCTGCGGGAATTTCTCACTCACAGTCGACAGATAATTGCTCAGGGGGTGGAGGTCGCTCCACCCTGCATATCCAGCCTGTAATGAGTCATCTTCGCGACTAAGCTAAATATTGAAGATATCTGCTTTATAGCATGTCTTTCTTTTCATTTGCCTGGTTGGCTGTTTTCTCTTTTTTTCTTTTCTCCGACTCCTACTTTCCTCTATTTCATTACTCATCCACCTCGAACTATCCTTTCACCCACACCCTCTACGGCGGCGACGCCTCTATTTCTTAATGATTTGCAGAGTTGTTTCCCCTCTAAAACATCTGTTAATAAACCTTTTCCCATTTGTAGTGCTTCGGGTGTCACAGTATGCATGAGAAAGGGAATTGGTCTTTTAGCAAAGCCGCTCAAAACGGAAAATATGCCACCACCTCTTCTTGAATGGGGTGGAATAAAAATTTGGATGTGGTCTAACCCCCTGCCATTGCTTTGCGTAAAAAGCAAGTCATATTCCACTCAAGTGGGAGGTGTGAACGCTCTCGTCATGATGACCGCCATGTCACGAATAAGACACCGAGCATAATCACCGGCTTTTTATTTCTGTCTGATATGCAGTAAGAGTGTAATTGATTTACCCCTCCCAAAGTGAATGGGCCGGCCAACATCATCCGCGAGTTGAATCGCAATCAAATCGATAATAGTTTTACTGAGCGATTTATATGCAGTCTGATGGAAATCTTTACCGCCAGCGGGTTTCGTACTAATGACTTCTAATAAGTTGATATTCTGACCACCATATATCGTCGGTGACACACAGTCCGTGTAAAATAATACGAAATCTATCCCCCCATCCATTCGAGGCGGGAAAGGGGCGGGAATGAAGGGGGAGTCGTTTTCGGCATATGGACTGTATAAATTATACTTGGCATACTAATCAAAGCCCAAGATGTGAGCCATCCTGGATCCAAATTTCGCAGTCAAGTAGCAGAAATGGCCATTGTTCTCCCACTGTGGGGCATTCTGAAGGACGTGCTCCACCCTTCACATTTTTTCATTATAGTTAAAAAAATTGATCACCCTCAAAATACCGGTCATACTCAGTCTTCATATTGCTTTTTAATTCTGCGGCCAATTCGATATTAATGATGTCAACCATATACCCAGTATCGCCCACCTCCATGCTCGTTCGAGGTGTGTATGTATGGAGTTTATACATGCGTGTTTCATCGGTGTGGGTTATGGCCCAAATATCAATCCTGCAAGTATAATCACCCGCCACTAGACCCAAGAACTGTTTTGGATAAAAACAGTTTATCAGACCTACTTCATATTCCTTATTTGGATCAAGATGGATGGGGGGAGTGATTCTATTTTCAAAGCGATGGAACTGGTTATGGGGGTAGAGCTCGGAATTGCCCAGACTCGTCAAATACAGATAATGCTCTGCTCCTGCCATGATCAAAATAAAGAATAACGATCATCCCAATTAAGGAATACATTTATACTCGATTTGTCAAACACACATCAAATTTATTTCAAAATTTTACAAGATATAGTTTATTCAGACTTTCTCACAAAAATAGTTTCAACTCCAAAAGGTTGAAATCGCTTCGATAGCCCTTCCACCATAGGCAGGTAATTATTCGTCCACTCATCCCGGCAGCGACCTCTGCACCCCATTCCTTCTGGGATGATAATCTGCGCCACTTCAGTGTTCGCCATGGCTATCAAGGCAATCTTTTTCAGGCAATTCTGGACGTGTTGACGTCAGTTCATGCTTGTATCCATCTTGAGTCCTTCCACGTAAAGCAAATCCTTCGATGTCGCAATTGCCTGTTGTACCTTCTCGTTACCCTCGACGGCCTCGCCCCAACCATACTAAGTCACGCAGGCCACCAGGTGAGGGAGATTTACGCTTCCTGTGGGAGGCAAGTGGATAATGATACATCTTTGTTCATCTCTCGTGTCCGTCGTGGCCCAATGAAGCGAGTAGAGTCTCTTTCTAGCCGCATGCGTATTCTCGTATGGATAAATCGTTTTGAGGTCCCGCGCAATCCCACACGGTACGGTGGAGACCGCATTTACTGTGTAAGCAATATAACAGCGACAATCATGGAACGCGCTGTCGGTCAGCCTACCCTCGACCACCTTCATCTTGACGACTAATTGGAGGGTAGATCCACACGTCAAACCCTCTGTGAGGGGAGTGAGGGGGAAATGTGGCATCATGGACCTTTATTTGCACGTATTGGTCGATATTACACTTCTTGCATAGTAGAATTACTCGTTCAAATTGACGCAGGTGTTATTTTTTTTCCTTTGTTGGTGGGAAGGGATGGAGGGTGGGGAACATATTATTTACTAGGGGATGTGGGTGATGGGACGAACCATTCTGACCATAACCCTTATCAATTATCCATCCGTAGGTCTGCACCCCTGATGCGCGTAACACGTGCACGTCAATTACTCATACGTTTTTTATTTACTTACTCGTTTACAGAGTAACACAGGGCCTTTCATTTTAATATGCTTCCCAGATGTAGCCGATCCCGCCGCCTATCAGTTTACTTCATTGAGCTGTATTTCTGATGGCGCCCGCGGGGAGTTGCGCCAAGTGAAGTAGCATTGATAATAATGGACGCTCATCGGCTGAAATTCTTTTCACGTCCCCCCTTTCTGTTGCCGAGTACTCGTATGAGATCAAACATGCTTATCCCCGAAAATGGCAGAAGTAAGTTACCATGATCATCCCTTGAAATTCCAGGTTTATCCTCCAATAATTTCAAGAGAGATAAACCGTATTCTCTAAAGGAAGGTGGAACAGCAACTCGAATTAAATCATCCAAGGGCGGATTGACAGGCGCGCGTGACGGCAGTGCCACAGTGGAGGCGACAGTGGTAGCGGTGGCCGGCGGCAGAAAGTGAAGTTTTTTTTTTTCTTGACTTGTTTTGTCGTGAATTGGTGCGGAGTTGCAACGTCGGCCAGTTTAAATTTACACCTCTCGGCAACTGAGATGGGAACTAAATAATATTCCTTCATCTCTGTAGTAAACTTGTTATTGCCGACACGGCTATCGGGAGTAACGCAGCCAATATGCTGCCACCTCGTTTGGAGATTAAAATGGCTTTTTTTCTTGTACACGAGCGTCTTCTTCAAGGCTACAGTGCAAATATCACTCTTGAATTTTTTCAGGCGGTTAATGATGGAATCATCGTCCGTCAGGTGTTTCTTCAAAAAGTTGGCGAATATTTCCAAGATGCAATTGACTTCGTGCTAATTCAAACTCTCCAAGACCTGCCTCCGCAATTTAGGTGAGACGTGAGAGAGGAGGAAAACAAAATCCTTGTACTTCTATATCAATGGTTTTTCCTCATTCATATCTTACTAAGTTGTCCGCATCTATCCAAATGTCAAATTTATCTGGATATCCACGCCAGTGGACGAAATACTTTCTTTTACCTCGCTCGACCTTTGATCGTAATATATCGACCTGGTAATGTGTCGGAAGAGAGGACTTGATTAATTCTTCCTTGTAGAATGCACCAGTCACGTCCTCACCTACCAAATCCCTTATGTAATAAATAGGGATTTTATGTGAGTAATCCACATGACTTCTCTTAAAAACCTCCTCAATATTGTTGACGGTATAACCCTTATTGAATTTAAATTGCATTCGGGAAGCACGTTGTAAGTGTACAATGTCTCCCACGTCTAATTTGTGACTGACAACTTTCTCTCCTCTTGGCCAATTTATATACATTTGTTTAAATTGCCTCCTGACTTGTGACAGGTGGTGGAGGTGGTGAACCTGGGCCGGTGTTTGGTTATCACTCAAACCGCGGTGTGGGGTGTGATTGTACGTGTTTATTAGGGTGGGCAAGACGTTAATTTACATCAGTGTATTGTTATGTGTGAGATATTTATTTATTTTCGCATTTATGGTTCGGATGACCCTTTCTGCCAAACTTGCCTTTGTTTAGCGCGAGTAATTAGAATACAAGGTAATACCTTTCAAAGTTAGATATTTTTTTCACTGCTTGATTATAATATTCGGATCCCTGATCGTTAAAAAAGACGCGACACGCCTGTAAAACTTCCCGACTCTAAAATTTTTTTCAGGGCTTGCAGGCTACTGCGTCCAGATTTACTTGTCAGCGTTGCTACTTTCAAGTACCTGCTGGAAACGTCCAGGCAAAACATAATGTATCGAACGCTGCCACTGTGTCTGTGCAGCTTTGTACAATCTGCCAAATCACAAGTTAAAATGACGGACGGTTTAGGAGCGAGAATTTTTCATTGCGGAAAACGTTTCAGTGTCGGCTTGTGAGGCGTATAAGTGCGGACACCCTGCAAAATGCCCTCACATCGCGGAGTGTTAGATTCTTATCGCTTTTCTTCCCCTCTCTGTAGAGTGCTTGCACACCTCCTAAAGCTGCAGGATTCGTCATATCCCGGTAAATTTCGTCCAAAACTGCGTTCATAGCAGATAAACTTTCTCACAGGGCGGCTCATCCACAATATTTGTGCGCAGTTGAATTTCTTTGGGTACGTTCGGGGATGAATCGCACCACAAATAACCGTGATCTCGTCTTAGCACGACATTTTTATAAATTTCCACAAAGTGTTTGGCGTGCTCCTTTCCATAAAGTTGCCTGCCCAGACATTCGATTTGATATATATCTCTGTTTTTCATAAGAATGTAATGCGAGGCATTTAAAGTTATCGTTCTAGCATACTTTCCAGGAAAAAAGACATTCTGTGCTATCATTATAACTGACAAATTTTTATGTCTCCCTTTGGTAAAGGCCTCTGCTATCGTTTGAAAATTGCCAGTCATGAGGAAATTGTCATCTAATATCAAAAGCGTGTGCGTTTCCGGATCGGCATATGGATTGTCATTATCCATCACGGGATCAATAATTTTCTCATGCACTTTGACCTTATCTTGAAAAGGAGAATTCTGCTGCAGCGAATGCAATGAGACGCCACAAATAATAATTCTGTTAAATCCATGCTGATATTTCTCTATAATTTTATTGCAGAGGTGTGTTTTGCCGGAATTTGTATAACCTGCGATAATTATGCGTGTAGGATATTTGAAGAGAATCAGCATCTGTTTGCTAAATGTCTTGTCCATGTTAAGTTCAGAGTGTCACTAAAAGACGCTTCGATATGTTTACAGTATTTATTGCTTAACCTTTATTTACATGGTCATGTAGGTAACAGCATAACTAGCCTCCCCAGCTGCATCCTCATCCCTGCACTCTAATTATGGCGTGGATCTCTCCCGTGTCATGCTTCTTCCTCAACCTCCTCTTCCCTCTCCTTAACCTAAGTACAAATGTTCTTACATTACCTCCTTCTCCTCCTCTTCCTCTTCTTCCTCTTCCTCCTCCTTATCCCACGTGGACAGTACAAATGTTCTTACATTACATGAACAATTCCCCTCATCCCCCTCCTTAACCACGTGGTCAATACAAATGTTCTTACATTACATGAATGGCAGCTGCTAGCCAACGCGGTCTCTCTCCACCCCTTAATTATGATGTGAATAATGTCGTGGAAAGTCTCTCCCGATCACATCACAGTCCATTCATTATCCCCTCCTCCCCCTCCCCTTCCTCCTCCTCCTCCTCCTCCTCCTCCTCCTCCTCCTCCTCCTCCACATCCTCTGCCACCTCTCCACATCCATTCTCCACATCTCTTTCCCGCTGATCATTGTCGGGGTGGTAATACGTGAAAGCGTTTGTCATCAAAATGTGACAATGTACGCTTTCGCATGTGAGTGGTACAAATTTACCCTTTCACATTCCTGATATTATAGCAATCAACCATCCCACCTGCGATATTATTAAGTGTTTCCCTATACTGCTGATGCAATATATTTTGCTGATGGTGAGTTGGAATGCCTTTACCTCGAGATACTTGCTTGTCATCTTCCAACAGCAGCGAATACATCTTTGGTTTTAATATGATTGCCTCTTTGATGAGCGTGGATCCGGTTTTAGATTTCAGCAAGCCTAGTTGACCCTTCCGCTCCCCATTAAAACACATGTGATCTGAAGCAAAGTTACTGGTGACGAGAAAATTTGCCATGGGTCCATGTTTCAGTTCATCATTTAAGTTTGTAGGTATGTGTAGACTGAATATGAAACTGTCAGTATCTTCACAAGCTAATTTAGCTCTCTCCCCATAATTAGCTTTGATGACACGATACCAAAAGTTGTACATGTACTTCTTTGCCACTTCTAAAATATAGTATCCCAAGTAATTTGGCTGACTGATTTTAATCGTATTCTTACTGTTGACGCATATAACTCGGTCCTCGCCTTATTGGTGTACCCTTTTAATGGATGGATTTCTTGCATACTTCAGGAGAGACTTTCTTTTTGTCACTAATTTCTGTTAGAGGCAATACTTCACTTCAGAAAACATGGATCTGCCATAAATTGCGTTTGACATCAGTTTGCAAATGCGATTTTTAATGGTGCACGTCTCATTTTTATGCTGAGTAACGTTCCTTTCTATGAAAGGTTTCAGGTATGGAGCCTGTCTAAAGCTATATATAGCATGGACACATTATATTTTGCAGTCCAAGTGAGAGTAAAAGTTGCAGCAATTCCAGACTGATGAGATGATCTTTCAGCCCCTTATGACTTGCCACGAGTTTACGATTTTTCCTCTCCAGCTTACGACCCTCAGCTTCTAACAGTCTTTTACTGTATGGCAAGATGTCATCTTCTGTAATAGTCATGTGTGCGAGGCACAGAGAGAACTCGTCCATGACCCGGGCCACGTTGGGGGAAACATCGCAGGCGTCCAAATGCAGCCAGTAACCGATGTCACCATCTGTCGCGTGATTCTGGATGCCATCTTAAAAAAAAATCATCCATCTCTGACTGAGAAAGTTTTTTGATGTTGCCCATAGGCAGGAGGGAACACATAACGGTTGCATATAATGATATATAGTCCAGATAGAATACATAGGTGCCGGGTCCACCGTTGGGTTAGTGGTTTGACTGCAGGTGTGGTCTGACACAAGTTACAAAGCCTCCTCGTACATTTCTTTTGATCAGGTGATACATGTTAGGATCGTAAGGCAGATCAAATTGAACGCCTGTCGACTTTAAAAAAAGCGTCATAAACATAAGAAGACACATAATGTGCCACTTCCAGTCCATAAAATTCATGCAGGTATGATCTATATTTGAGATATGTGTCGGCTAATAACCCCACATCAATCTCACAATACAGTTTTATGTAATCACCTAAAGTGTGACAGGATGCCATACTCCAAGCGCTTTAAGCGTGTTCATATTCTCCAGGTGACAGAGCCTTCTCCTTGAGCGTGTCATAAAATGCTTCGCGGGGTGGCAATTGCTGATCTTCTAAGCGGGCAAAGTCAGTGATGTACTCATAACAAAGAAACTGTTTTTGAGTCCAAATTACACGTCTTACATCCTCGGGGAGGTAATTCAGCATCTCCTGGGCGTAACGCGTGTCATAGCCCGCCTGCATGTAACTCTGAGCGAGATGACTGAGGCCGGCATTCATAATGAAAAGAATGTCCTGAAACTGCAATTCCTTAATCCTCACTTTCAATAAATGCGATTCTGACTTGGCAAGGATGTCCACGTGTGACTCAGGCAACTGAAGATCTTTTATGATTAAGGAGACGTCAAAGCTCATATTATGGGCCAGAGAAATGAGATATTTCCACATGTCACGACACTGGAGGTTGCATCGTGCGCACAATGCCCCCCTTGTAATTATTTTGTGGTAATGAGTGGTCGTGATTTTTATGAGGTGGGGTTTTCACATTAAAGGGTTGACGGCAAAATTCGCAGTGGCGCTGACGTTAGAAGTGGACTTCATCCTCTGCAGACATGCTAATTGGATAGCTAACTACACTTTCCTTGATGATTCGGCAAGCTTCGGATAGACTATCAATGAAATTATTCACGGGATCTTCGCCGAAATAACTTCTCTTTTCCACGGCATCTCCATGCCTATTGATGATGAGATACGAGTATCCAATTGGCTCATGTTCAGCTACCACACTCCTGTTCTCCTTAGATTTTATCATAGTTTCAAAATAAAAAAATGCTAAGTAGGCAGGCTGATAGGTGTAAACAAAATTTTTGAATTATACTTTTTCAGCATCACCTGGAAAAAGAAGAGTTTGAGTGAAGTCGCAATGGCATTCGTAATCGCTCAAACTGAGAGACTTGGGAACTGAGCTGAAACATATTTTACAAAACTGATGACCCTCTGGGGTGGGAGAGCTACTCGACAATTTCTGGTGCAGCTTCTCCGCATCTTTAATGAGCATCATATTTCTTCCGCCTAGTAAAAATGTGTATTATAAATGTTTTTGAATTTGCTAGGTACTAAAACGTCAAAATGCATGCAAAGCACACTATATTTGAAAATAAAATAATATTACCGAAAAACATGGGTTTTGATGGTTTTCAACTGTTTACGTGCCGAAACGCTAAAACGCATTCAAAACATAAGACTCATTTATGGAGAAATCGAGCAAAATCATTTTAAATGTATTTTTTTGTGATTTTTGAGCTTGTTAGGTAACAAAACTCCAAAATGCAAGCAAAACACTCTATATACAATAATGAGATGACAGGTCCAGAAACGTGTCATTTGAGTATTTTTGAGCATATCAACCACGAAAACACTAAAAAGCATGGAAAACACCCGATATAAGAAAAATTAAAGAATATTACCAAAATCGTGTATTTTGACGGTTATTAAGCTTGTAACATACCAAAACTCTAAAATGGAAGCAAAAATACACTTCTTGGTGAAAAAGAACATTACAAAAAACGGATGTTTTGAGTTTGTTTGAGTTTATCAAAACGCCAAAACACATGGAAATATGCTAATATGTGGATACAATGATAGTATTACAAACGTATTTGACAAGTGTTTTTAAGGTTCACTGGTGCTGAAACGCTAAAACATGTTAATATTACTTTATGTTTAGTAACAGAATGTAATTAATAAAAATGTGCATTATGAGTCTTATTTACCGTGTTAGGCTCTGAAACGACAAAATGCATAAAAAGAAATCTATATGAAGAAACTGAACTACAATACCAATAACCTGTATTATGAATAGTAGGTACCAAAACGCCAAAGTGCACACAAAGCACACGAAATTAGAAAAGAAAACATCACCAAAAAAGTGTCTTTTAAGTGTTTTCAAACTAGTTACGTACCAAAACACTAAAACGCTCGCAAAAAAAAAAAAAAAAACAGAATAAACAAATAAATTAAATAAATAAATAAATAAAATGGATTAAACAGAACAACTTCATCTAAAGAGGGTATTTTAAGAGTTTTTTTCGTCTTGTTAGATACCAAACCTACAAAATGCATGGAAAGCATCCTATACCGGGTAATGAAACAACATTACCAGAAACCTGTCATTTTCTTGTTTTGAGCATACAAGGCACCAAAAAGCTAAAAGCATGGAAAATATCTCATTTGGGAAAACTAAACATTACTAACAAATCATGTATTTTAAATGTTTTGAGCCTCTTACGTACCAAAACTCTAAAATACATGTAAAACACCTTTTCTGGAGGAACAGAATAATATTACCAAAAAACTTGTGTTTAGGGTGTTTTCGAGTTTATTAGGTACCCAAACCACTCCATATGGAGTGGTTTACCCGCATTTTATTGTTTTGTTATGTTTGTTTAAATATTAAGTTCAAAAACACCTATTATATGTGAGCGGTGTTTTACACGCTTTTTACCATTTTGCTACGTAGGAATTCCATAAACACATAACACTCAAATTTTAATTTTCGTAATGTTCTTTTGCATTAGAATATATGGTGTTTTCTATGTATTTTCGCATTTTTGTGGAATCTATATGTAGATTGCTCTTCATGCCTTTTAGAGTTTAGTTCCTTAAGGTCAATGACATTCATAATACACGCGTCTGGTAATTACGTTCTTTTCACCATATAGGGTACTATGCAGGCATTTTGTCGCTTCTGTACCTAATAAGCTCAAAAACACTAAAAATAAACATTTTGGGTAATGTTATTCTGTTTTTCCATAAAGTGTTTTTAACATGCGTTTTAGCATTTTGATACGTAAGAAGCCTCTCATCAATGAAAAGAAACTTTTTTGGAAATATTGTTTTGTGTTCCAATATAGGGTGCTTTCCATGGATTTTAGTGTTTGCTGCCTAACACGCTAAAAAAAAAAAAAAAAAAAATCACTAAAAAGACACGTCTCTGGTAATGTCTTTTCACTTCCCCATATACAGTGCTGGATTTTGACGTTTTGATTCTTAACATTGTCAAAACAATAAAAAAAAAAAAACTCAAAATGCATGTTTTTGGTAAAGGTGTTCTGTTTCTCCTTATATAATATTATTCACGCGTTTTTTACTCTTGGTGCCTAAGAATCTCAAAAACATACATACACGTTTCTGATAATATCATTTATTTCATCATATAGAGTAATATTCACGTATTTTGATGTTTCCCTACCTAATAAGCTCAAGAATACTGGAAACATGCATTTTTACTGATGGTATTGTGTTTCCTCATAAAGGCTCTTTTGCATGCGTTTAGTGTTGCGATATGGAAGAAGCTAAAAAAAAAACTTAAAAAACACGTTTTTTATGTTTTTCATTTTAATGCAGGGTGCTTTACATATTTTTTAAGCATTTTCGTATCTAACACACTCAAAGATACTCAAAAGACACTTTTCTAGTAATGTCATTTCGTTTTCTCAATATAGTGCTTTGCAAGGATTTTGACGTTTTGGTATCTAACAATTTGAGAAAAAAAAATGAAAATAAATATTTTTGATGATGATGTGTCTCTCCATATAAAGTGCTATTCACGTGTTTTATAGTTTTGGTACCTAAAAAGTTCAAAAGCACTCATAATACATGCTTCTCGTAAAGTCTTTTCTTTCCGTTTATAGGGTACTTTGCATGCATTTGGTGTTTTGGTACCTGGTAATTTTGTTCTGTTTTAGCGTTTTGGTACCAAAGAAGCTAAAAAACACTTATAATACACGTTTCTTATAATATCGGTTTATTTTGTATATATGGTTGTTTGCATGCATATTGGCGTTTTTATACGTAACAAGCTCAAAAACACTGAAAAGACACGTTTTTTTGGTAATGCCGCATTGTTTACCTGTATAGAATGCTTTGCACGCTTTATAACGTTTTGGTACTTAACAATGAGAAAAAAAAACAATCAAAATATACCTTTTTTGTAATGTTGCTCTGCTTATATATATAGAGTAATATTCAAGCGTTTTTGTGTTTGGGTACCAAAGAAGCTCAGAAAAACTCATTATGCACGTCTCTCATAATGTCTTTTCGTTTACCCATATAGAGTGGTTTGCATGCATTTTGACGTTTAATACCTAACGTGCTCAAACACACTTACAATACACGTTTTTGGAAACTTTTTTATTTTTTTTGCTTCTTCAGATCAGTTGCTTTATATGCATTTTGGCGTTTTGTTAATTAATAAAGTGAAAAACACCCAAAACGCACGATTTTGGTAATGTTCTGTATCTCCCTATAGTTTTTTTTTCACACGTTTTAGTGTTTTGGTACCTAAGCTCAGAAATACTCATTATACAAGTTTCTGCTAATATCATTTCGTTTCCCAATATAGGCGTTTTTCTATGTAAGTAGTAGAAAAAAAAAAAAACTCAATTCACGATTTCGGTAATGTTATTCCGTTTGACCATAAAGGGTGTTTTGCATGCGTTTGAGTATTTTGGTATGGAAGAAGCTTAAAAACATAAAAGCTACGTTTTTGTTATTCATGATTACTATTCCCATATAGGGTGCTTTCCATGCTTTGTAACGTTTTCGTGCCTAATATTTTCAAAAACACTCATGGGACACGTTTCTGGTTTTCATTACCTCATATAGAGAGCTTTTGATGCATTTTGGAGTTTTGATTATTGACAATGTGAAATACTCTCAAAATGCACGTTTTTCGTAATGTTCTGTTTCTCTATATTAAATTATATTCACGCGTTTTAGCTTTTTGGTATCTAAGAATCTAAAAAGAAGCACTCATAAAGCACGTTTCTGATAATATCGTTTTGTTTCATCATAGAGGGTATTTTTCATGCATTTGGACGTTTGTGTTCCTAAGAAGTTAAAAATACTCAAAGTACACATTTTTGGAAATGTTATTCTGTTTCTCCATTAGAATGTTTTGCATGCGTTTTAGTATTTTGGTACGTAAGAAAGTCTAAACATTCCAAAGAAACGTTTTTGGTAATGTTTTGTTACCATATAGGGTGGTTTCCATGCTTTTTTAATGTTCTGGTGTCTAACACGCTCAAAACATTCAAACGACACATGTCATCTCGTTTTACCATATACAGCATGCATTTTGGCGTTTTAGTACCTAACGTAGTAAAAAAAAAAAAAAAGAAATCTCAAAATAAACGTTTTTTACTAAAGTTCTATTTCTTCAGATGGTGTGTTATTCATGCATTTTAGAGTTTTGGTACCTAAAAAATTTATATATATATATATATATATATATATATATATATATATATATATATATATATATATATATATATATATATATATATATATATATATATATATATATATATATATATATATATATATATATATATATATATATATATATATATATATATATATATATATATATATATATATATATATATATATATATATATATATATATATATATATATATATATATATATATATATATATATATATATATATATATATCATAATACACGTTTCTCGTAATATTTTTTTTTCGTTTCCCCCTATAAGGTGCTTTGTATATACTTTTGCGTTTTGGTATCTAACAATGTAAAATGCGCTCAAAACAAACGTTTTAGGTAATTTTCTGTTTCTCAATATAAAGTGCTATTTACGCGTTTTAGCCTTTTGGTACTTTAGAAGCTCAAGAACACTAATAATAAACATTTCTTTTAATATCATTTAATTTCCGAAATAGATAATTTTTCATGCAATTTAGCATTTTTGTATGTAACAAGCTGAGAACACTGAAAATATACGTTTTTTGGAGCCACAAATGTCCCCAGGGCGGACTGCTCTTCTGATAATGACCCTGAGTATCTTGACACCCCCCTCAACTTTTTCTTCATTAACTTCTGCAAAATTTGCGGTCTTAGATCT
Organism: Scylla paramamosain; assembly: GCF_035594125.1. Lineage (NCBI taxonomy): Eukaryota > Metazoa > Arthropoda > Malacostraca > Decapoda > Portunidae > Scylla > Scylla paramamosain. The sequence goes on from NC_087151.1 coordinate 21,489,438, forward strand.
AATTTTCAATCAGTACAACACCACCTCTCCTCTTCTAAAACTCATCTTCTTTTCCTCACTGAAAATCAGGTATCTGAGGCAAGTGACAGTAGGCCCTTTTTCTGTTCCCACTTACTTTCTCTATCCTCATTTTCAATTCAAAGATGGATGTTGCGTTTATGTGCGAAACGACATAACCTGCTCTCGTGCCCACGCTCTTGAATCTTATGAGTTTTCCACCATCTGGCTACGACTTCAGAGTCACTCTCAAACTAAATTCAGCTGTGCTGTATAAATCTCACCAAACTCCTCTGACTACAAGAAATTTTTCGACTACTTAACTTCCAAAGTGAAGAATATTCTGACTCTCTTCCCTTTCGCAGAGATCTCCATTCTTGGAGACATCAATGTTCACCACCAGCTTTGGCTTTCCTCTCCCTTCACTGACCATTCTGGTGAACTAGCCTTCAATTTGCTATCCTCCACGACCTAGAGCAATTGGTGCAACACCCTACTAGTATTCCTGCAGTTTTGGAGATACGCCTAACATTCTTGACCTTTTCCTCACCTCTAATCCTTCTCCATATGCTGTCACCCTCTCTTCTCCGTTGGGCTCATCCGATCACAATCTCATATCTGTATCTTGTCCTATCGCTCCAATCTCTCCTCAAGATCCCCCTAAGCGAAGGTGCCTCTGGCGTTTTGCCTCTGCTAGTTGGGGAACCTGAGGAGGTATTTTGCTGATTTTCCTTGGAATGACTACTGCTTCCGTGTCAGAGACCCATCTTTGTGTGCCGAGCGCATAACAGAGGTGATAGTGTCTGTCATGGAGGCATACTTTCCTCACTCTTTTTCTCGACCTAAACTTTCCAAACCTTGGTTTAACACAGCTTGTTCTCGTGCTATACATGATAGATAGGTAGCCCACAAAAGGTACTTAAGCCTTACATCACCAGAATCTCATGCACTTTATATTTCTGCCCGGAACCATGCCAAGTCTGTTCTCCAACTACCCAAAAATACTCCTTCATTAACAGAAAGTGTGAAAATCTTTCAAAATCTAACTCCCCTCGAGACTTCTGCCATCTAGCCCAAAATATCTCCAATAACTTTGCTTCTTCTTCTTTCCCTCCTTTATTTCAACCGGATGGCATCACTGCTATCACATCTATCTCTAAAGCTGAACTCTTCGCTCAAACCTTTGCTAAAAACTATACCTTGGACGATTCATGGCTAGTTCCTCCCTCTCCTCCATCCTCTGACTACTTCATGCTTCACATTGAAATTCTTCGCAAAGATGTTTTCCATGCTGGCCTAGACCCTTAGAAGGCCTATGGACCTGATGGGATCCCTCCTATTGTTCTCCGAAACTGTGCCTCCGTGCCTGCACCTTGCCTAGTCAAACTCTATCAGCTCTGTCTTTCAACATCTACCTTTCCTTCTTGCTGGAAATTTGCCTACATTCAGCCTGTTCTTAAAAAGGGTGACCGTTCTAATCCCTCAAAGTGCCGTCCTATTGTTTTAATTTCCTGCCTATCTAAAGTTTTTTTTAATCTATCCTCAACAGGAAGATTCTTAAACATCTATCACTTGACAACATTCTATCTGAACAGGAAGATTCTTAAACAACCTTCTATCTGATCGCCAGTATGGGTTCAGTCAAGGCCGCTCTACTGGTCATCTGGCTTTCTTTACTGAGTCTTGGTCATCCTCTTTTAGAGATTTTGGTGAAACTCTTGCTGTTGTCTTGGATATATGAAAAGCCTTTGATAGAATTTGACACAAAGCTTATATTTCCAAACTATCCTTCTACGGCTAAAACAGCTTCTATGAAGTTAGGTGTTCTGAGACATCTCTGCCAGTTTTTTTTTTTTTTTCCCAGCTGCTAGGGTGCTTTCTAAGCATTTTAGCTTTTTGTTGCCTAAAACACTAAAAAAGATACTTTTCTGGTAACGTTTCCTTTCCCCATATAAAGTGAAATCATTTTATATGGGGTATATATGTATTTTGGCGTTTTGGTACCTAACATTGTGAAAAATACCTAAATACACGCTTTTGGTAATGTTGATCAGTTTCTACATATGGATTGTTATTTACGTGTTTTAGGATATTAGTACCTGAGAAGGTCAAAAACAATAATACACGTTTCAGGTAATGTCGTTTTGTTTCACCATATAAACACACATTTTTGGTGATGTTATTCTGTTTCTCCACAATGGATGTTTAGTATGTATTTTAGCGATCTGATACATAAGAAGGTCAAAACCACTCAAAAGGCACTCTTTTCGTAATGTGCTTTTGTATTCCAATATAGAGTGCTTTCCATGCATTATAGCATTTTGATGCCTAACGAGCTCATAAACACTCTAAAGAAATGTTTATTGTAATGTCATTTCATTTCTCCATACAGAGTGCCTTAAATGCATTTTGTCCCTTTGGTACCTAACAATGTGAAAAAAGAATCATTCAAAATAAGCGTTTTTGATAATGTAGTTTTGTTTCACCATATAGGGTACTATTAACACACTTTAGAGTTTTGGTAGTTAAATAGCTCAAAAACACGTTTCTCGTAATGCCCTTTTGTTTTTCCATAAGGAGTGTTTTGCATCCATTTTGTCGTTTTCATACAAAACAACGTAAAGAATAAATAAATAAATAAAAAAGATATATTTGTCAATGCTGTTCTTTTCTAGTAAATAGAAAGTGCTATTCACGCGTTTTACCGTTTTGGTACCTAAAAAATTCAGAAACACTTGTAATACATGTTTCTTGTAATATCGTATCGTTTCCCATACAGTGTATTTTCCATGCATTTTGCCGTTTTTGTTGTAGGTAAGAATCTCAAAAAGACGTTTTTGGTAATGTTATTCTGTTTCGCAATAATTTTTATTTTTTTTTGGGGGGGCATTCGATTTAGCGTCTCAGTACGCAAAAAGGTCACAAACACTGAAAAGACACGTTTTTGGCAGTATTGTTTTGTATTCCGATATAATATAGATTCCATGTTTTTTTTAATAACAATAATAATGATAATGATAATAATAATAATAATAATAATAATAATAATAATAATAATAATAATAATAATAATAGTAATAATAATAATAATTATTATAATATTATTATTAATAACAACAACAATAATAATAATGATAATAAAACAATAATAATAATAATAATAATAATAATAATAATAATAATAATAATAAGGAAGAAGAAGAAGAAGAAGAAGAAGAAGAAGAAGAAGAAGAAGAAGAAGAAGAAGAAGAAGAAGAAGAAGAAGAAGAAGAAGAAGAAAAAAAAAAGAAGAAAAGAAAAGAATAAAAAACTATATTAAGAATAGTACCAATCATAATCATTATAAGATGTAGATGAAGAATAATAAAAATAATAATAGCTATGTTCTCTCTTTTTCACTGGAAGGAATTCAAAATACCTGATTTTCCATTTACTGTTAACGGAATAACATAATTACAATTACTATGTATGTATTTTCCTTACACAAGTCATCTCTACTTGCTGGAAGTGTGTAAGACGATAAGTTGTGCCAATGCGAAGCTAACTTACAAAAATAATAAATAATAAATAAATAAATAAATAAAGTAAATAAATAAAGCTCTAGTAAGTAAGTCAAATGCAGAAAACACTTTCATGCCTACCTAATTTTCTCTCTCTCTCTCTCTCTCTCTCTCTCTCTCTCTCTCTCTCTCTCTCTCTCTCTCTCTCTCTCTCTCTCTCTCTCTCTCTCTCTCTCTCTCTCTCTCTCTCTCTCTCTCTCTCTCTCTCGTCAAAACTCACCCTCATTACTGATTATGGAACCTCGAGACACACAGAGTACCGCACACTTCGGGAAAGCACTGCTCGCCACGAAGGCAGGAAGAAGGGTCATTCAAGCCTCATTCCATGAAATAACGGGCGCAATACATGTCACGATTCAGTGGGGGACAGTTCCTCCTGCAACCAGTTATAAGAAACAGTCGTTTCTCCTTATAATTAATTGTCATATTCTTGCATGCTTGTTATGTTATTATTATTATTATTATTATTATTATTATTATTATTATTATTATTATTATTATTATTATTATTATTATTATTATTATTATTATTATTATTACTATTATTATTATTATTATTATTATTATTATTATTATTATTATTATTATTATTATTATTATTATTATTATCGTTATTATTATTATTAGTAGTAGTAGTATTGTTGTTCTTGTTCCTCTTGTTATTATTATTAATATTATTATTATTATTATTATTATTATTATTATTATTATTATTATTATTATTATTATTATAGTTGTAATAACGATAATAATAATTTTAAATTACAATTTTAGTATAGTACCTTATCGGCATTATTATTGTCATTATCATCATTAATATGTGTGTGTGTGTGTGTGTGTGTGTGTGTGCTATTTGGTACGGAAGATTTAATAATCGTTTCATTGCAAGAATTGTGTTGTGTTTGCAGTTTTTTTTCTTTTTACTCATGTTGTTATTGTCATTTTAAGTTTGTTGTTGTTTTCTTCGTTAACTATGTTTTATCATTGATGATGACAATGTAGTTGTTAATGATGATGATGTTAATGATCTTTGTTGATACTATTATTGTTGTTGTTGTTGTTTTTGTTGTTGTTATTGATGTTGTTGTTGTTGTTGTTGTTGTTGTCGTCGTCGTTGTTGTTTTTGTTGTTGATGTTGTCGTTGCTGTTGGTTTATTGTTTTATTTCTTTTTTTGTTTTTTTGTTTTTAGTAAGAGTGACACTGGTCAAGGGCAATCAAAAGTTAAAAAAAGGCCCACTTGAGTGCCAGTTCCCAAACCGAGGTCAAAAAGAATCATCCAAAATTGGAGGATAGTGTCTTAAAGCTTACTTTGACAGAGTTCAAGTCATAGGAGGAAGGAAATACATAAGCAGGCAGAGAGTTTCAGTGATGAATGACTGAGAATACTGGTAATCTTGCATTAGAGAGATGGACAGAATAGGGGTGAGAGAAAGTATAAAGTTTTGAACAGCAAGGCCGTGGGAGGAGAGGAGGCATGCAGTCAGTAAGATCTTAATAGGAGTTAGCGTGAAAATAGCATTAGAAGATATCAAGAGTTGTAACATTGCAGCGATGAGAGAAGGGCTGAAGACAATCAGTTAGAGAAATTGATAGGACGAAAAACTTTTTATTTCACCCTGTCTAAAAGAGCGGTATGAGTGGAAAATATACATGGTTGGAACTTCTTGCATGGATTGATAATGGCCCTCTATATGTACATGGTCAGCAGCTTATGATAGTATATATATATATATATATATATATATATATATATATATATATATATATATATATATATATATATATATATATATATATATATATATATATATATATATATATATATATATATATATATAAAGTTCATTTTCTTTTCTTACATTATAACTATTATAATTATTACATGTATTATTGTTCATCACTTATTTATTAATTTATTTAGTTATTTATTTATTTGCTTACGGGACGTTACTCGTTTTTATTTTGTTTGTGGCTCTCAGTTGGCGTCTTCCCTTGCGCGCCCACTCAGTCACAGCTTGACACCTGCCCACATCCCCTCCCCGTGGGCCAGTTAGTCACGTGGCTCTCTAAGCTTCTGTACCATTATTAATATATATACAGTAGCTGTTCTACTTGTGTTTTCGTTCACTCCTGGGAACACATGGACAATACTACGCCCAAAAACAAGTTGTGGGGGGGATAAGAAAAACTGGCGGGGACGACTCTGAATTCCTAACTTCATATAAGCTGTTTTAGCTAGAGATGAGATGTGAAGTTTCCAGCTTAGATTATTAATGAAAGACAGACAGAGGAAGTTCAATGTAGCAGCAGGGGACAGCTGAGTGTCAATAAAAAAGAGGGGATAGTTATCTGGAACGCTCTATTAAGTTGATATATGAAGGAATTGAGTTTTTGAGGCATTACTCTACCCCAAACAGAAATTTTAAAGAAATTAGAAGTCTGGCGTAGTGTGGCCTCCCGATGTGAGCTGTTTAGCTTCTAAAGGGTTGGACGTCTAGGAAAAGACGTAGGAAAGTGCATAGTGGTATCAGCGTAGAAGTGGATAGGACAAGAATTTTGTCTTAGATCATTAATGAATAATAGGAACACCACTGTTAATACGTAGACTTAGGAGAAGAATAGTCTCCGCCTACAACAGCAACAATAAAACGGACAGAAAGGACATTTGAGGTGAAATTACAGAGAAAAGGATAGAAGGTAAGTAGGTAGGAAGGTAGTTTGGAAATTAAAGATCGTGCCATATTCTGTCAAAACCTTTTTGATATTTCTTAGGCAACAGCGAAAGTTTCACAAAATCCTTAAAAGAAGATGACCAAGACTCAGTAAGGATGGCCAGTAGAGCGGCCATGACTGAACCCATACTGGCGATCACATGTATGGTCGTGAAATGATAGATGTTTAAGAATCTTCCTATTCAGGATATATTCAATACTTCAGAGGGGCAGGAAATTAAAGCAATAGTGCAGTAGTTTAAGAGTTTAGAGCAGACACCTTTTTTACACTCTATTCTCGAACGTTAAAGACAACAGGCTCGCATGCAAAACACCGCTTAAGGGGAGCGCCCACCTCCAATTGCATTGAAATTGTTTTTTTTCACTTTTTTTTTTGGGGGGGGGCTTAAATTCATCCCACATGAAAGGGGAAATGTTTGGTATACAATAATCACGGATCTGACAAGTTTAGGCTTAGGTAGAGAGCGGTTTCCCCCGCCCCCCCCCCCATTTTCGCCGTTCTGTGGTAGCGTCTCGATGGCCGCGCGCGACAAGCTGCCATAGAGAGAATTGCTTATTTCTCTATCAATGGCTTTCAATTTGTTCTTCTCTACAGCAAAACCTATGCTGGAAAGAAAAAAGGAAAAATATATATCCCTTTCCGATGATGCAACTACTTCCATGATACCCCAGGGGTGAGACTATCTAGTCGGTAAAGGCCAAAAATATATAAATAAATAAATAAATAAATATTCAACAATACTTTTATGTTTCACTTACATCACTAACCTGATCAAATAAAATCAAAGTACAGGGAAGGGTATAAAAAGGCGATAAAAGCTATAGGCACCACATGCTGAGCCTTGCAATGTTTCAGCATTGCATAGAAAGCCTCTAATAGCAATGATTTACAAATATAACAATATATAAATGATATCCCTATAAATCCTGCTCTCTCTTTGACTCAGCAAGAGAGAAAATGAGGAAGTTTTAGGGGTAGCTAGCCTCGTTTCTACTGATTTTTAGGCATCTTATTGAAAGTTGATCTATTTTTGCCTCTCCTGAAAAAACATGCTTTTTTGAGGTTTTCCTGTAATGACTGGATTATTTATTGTCCTATAGTCACCATTTTTGTCATGTGAGTAGACGGGACTGTGACACACGATCGGTAAGAAGAAATTTTCATTTTTCAAGTAGGTTTTTTTCTTGTGATTTTTATTATGAACAAGAAAATTTCCTCTATGTTTGACTAATGTTTTGATTACTTTATAATATAGATTTGGACAAAACCTTCTTACTGAACCTGCATAATCTTTCTAGCTGCTACCATGCACGATTTCAATGTGATCCATCAACTCTAAAATTTTTTATCCAATTTTTTTAACAACTTTGAAAAGAATTCACTGCGCATGCGCAGTTCGTTATAGATTAATAAAAATTTAAACGAAATTTTTTTATTATATTATATACAAAAAAAAAAAAAAAATAGAACATCCAAAATGTGTATTTTGAGTGTTTTTGAGCGTGTTAGATACCAAAACATCAAAATGCATTCTTAGCACCCTATATTGGGTAAAGAAACAAAATACCAGAAACGTGTCATTTGCGTGTTATTGAGCATATTACGCACAAAAACTATAAAAATAAATAAATAAATAAATAAACATGGAAAAAAAAACTATTGAAGAAAGTTAAACAATATTACAAAAATCGTGTCACTTTAATGTTTCTGAGTTTCTAACAAACCAAATCTCTAAAATGCATATGAAACACCCTTTATGAAGCAACAGATCAACAATACCAAAAACGTGTGTTTTGAGCATTTTGCAGTTTATAAGGTAATAAAACAAAGTGGTCATTATTTAGAAATTAAATGATATTATGACAAACGTGTCTTATGAATGTTTTTAGATTCTTAAGTGCTTAATGCTAAAACAAATTAATATAACTTTATATTGAAAAACAGAACATCATTAACAAAAACGTGTATTTTGAGTCTTATTCACCATATTAGGTGCCAAAACGCTAAAATATATAAAATGACAATATATGAAGAAACAACTACATTACTAAAATCCTGTATTATGACTTTTTAAATTTGTGAGGTACCAAAACGTGAAACTGCATACAAAGTACACTATATTGGAAAATAAAACAACATTACCAAAAACGGAGCTTTTGACTGTTTTCAATTTACGTACTAAAACACTAGAACGCATGCAAATCACCTTTCATGTAGAAACATAAATTATTTGAAAATAGTGTCTTTTGAGTATTTTTTAGCTTTTTAGGTTCCAAAATGTCAAAATGCATACAAAGCACCTTATGTGGGACAATGCTATAACATTATCAGAAATGTGTCATTTGCGCGTTTTTTTAGTATATTAGGAACCAAAACGTTGGAAAGCATGGAAAAAAAATCTTATAAAGGAAAAAAAAAGTGGTATTACCAAAATCGTGTCTTATTAGTGATTTTTTTCAGTTTCTAATCTACCCAAACTCTAAAAAGTATACAAAACACCTTTTCTGGAGCAAGAGAACAACATTACCAAAAAGTGTGTTTTGAGCACTATTTTTTTTTTTAGTTTAATAGGTACCAAAACTCTAAAACACATTAAAAGTAGCCAATATAGGGAAAATAAAATATACCACCACAAACATGCCTTATGAGTGTTTAAAGATTCTGAGGGGCTGAAGCGCCAAAACATATTAATATTATTAATTTTAATTAATATTAATTATTAGGAATATTGAGAAAAGAACATCATCACCAAAAACGTGTATTATAAGTGTGATTCACCATATAGGGTACCAAAATATCAAAATACATACAAAGAACTCTATGTAAAGAAACAGAAAAACTTCAAAAACATATTTTTTTTTTTTTGCAGTATGCTAGGTACCAAAATGCCAAAACACATGGAAATTAACCAATATAGGAAAACGAAACGATAAAAATCACAAACATGTGTTATGAGAGTTTTAGATGTTCTTAGGTATCAGAATGCTGAAACACGTGAATAGTACTCTATATTCAGAAACAACAACATTACAGAAAAAAAAAAAAATGTGTATTGTGAGTCTTTCTCACCCCGTTAGACATCAAAACGCCAAAATGCATACAAAAAAAAAAATTTATTTGGAAAAAGATAGCATATTATTATATTGGAAAACAAGACAACATTGTAAAAAACGTGGTTTCTGAATTTTCTTCAGCTTTTACGTAGCAAAATGCTAAAAGGCATGAAGAATACCCCTCATGGAGAAACAGAATAGCTTCACAAATAAACTGTTTATTGAGTGTTATTGAGCTTCTTATGTACCAAAACATATTACTAAAAGTGTGTATTATGAGTCTCATTGACTATTTTATGTACAAAAACGCCAAAATGTATACAAAAAACATTTTCTGGAGAAACAGATAATTTCCAATAATGTATGTTTTAAGTGATTTATAGTTTGTTAGGTCCAAGAACGCAAAAACTCATGTAAAGTAACCAACATAATAAAACGAAACGATACATTTAAAGCACCTTATATGGGGCGATGAAACGACATTACCAAAAGTGTGTCATTTCCCTGTTTTAAGCATATTGGGCATCAAAAAGCTAAAAAGCATGGAAAACACCTGATATGGTAAAACTAACATCATTATGATAATCGTATCTTTTGAGTGCTTTTGAGCTTCTTACATACTAGAACTCTAAAATGCATGAAAACTCCCTTTCCGGAGGGACAGAACAATATTGCCAAAAATGAGTGTTTTAAATATTTTTCAATTCATTATATACCAAAACACCTCAACATTTGTAAATTAAGCCGTTATGAGGAAACTAAACGGTGTTTCCACAAGCATGTTTTATGAGGGTTCTTCATGAGGTTCTTAGGTGCTGAGATGCTAAAACAAATAAGTATTACTCTATATTGGAAAGCAAATCATTATTACTAAAAGCGTGTATTTTGAATGTCATTGACTATTTTAGGTACAAAAACGCCAAAATGTATACAAAAAACATTTTCTGGAGAAACAGATAATTTTCAATAATGTATGTTTTAAGTGTTTTATAGTTTGTTAGGTCCCAGAACGCAAAAACTCATATAAAGTAACCACCATAATAAAACGAAACGATATAATCATAAACGGGCGTTATGAGTGTTTTTTTGTTTTTCTTAGGTACCAGGTAAACACGTAAATAATATTGAGGAAAAGTACAAGATTACCAAAAACGGGTATTATGAGACTTATTCACCATTTTAACTATCAAAACGCCAAAAGGCATATAAAGATACTTATATGAAAAAAAAAAACACAACTATATTACTAAAATCTGTATTATAAATGTTTTTGAACTTCTTAGATATCAAAATGCCAAAGTCCATGCAAAGCACACCATACTGGAAAAGAAAACAACATTACCCAAAAACTTTTCTTGTGAGTGTTTTTCAATACGCTAAAACAGATGGAAAGTATTCTTAATGGAGAAAGAGAAGAACTTCATAAAACAAGAGTATTTTGAGCTTGTTACTTACCAGAATATTAAAATGCATTTAAAGAAACCTATATAAAGAAACAAAATAGCATTACCTCCCCCACCAAAAAGAAAAAAAAATAAATAAAATTAACTTATTAGGTACCAAAAACGTGTGTTTTGACAGTTTTTCAGTCTATTAGGAAGCATATTGGTTAAACACATGCAAATCAACTAATAAGGGAAAACTAAATAATATTACCACAAACGTCTCTTATGAATGTTTTTAATGTTCATAGGTGGGGAAACGCTAAAACAAATTAATGTTACTCTACACTGAGAAACAGAACATCACTACCTAAAACGACAGTCATGAGTCTGTTTCACCATGTTGGGTAACAAAACGCTAAAATTCATAAAAAGAAAGCAGAACATTTCATAAAGCGTGTGTTTTAAGCGTTTTACTGTTTGATTGTAACAAAAAGCCAAGACACATGAAAAGTAGCCAGCATAGGAAAACGAAAACATAATCAAAAACGTGAATTATGAGTGTTTTTAATGTTCTAAGCTATCAGAACGTTAAAACACGTAAATAGTACTCTATATTGGAAGAGAACATAACAAAAAAGGTGTATTATGAGCCTTATACACCATGTTAGGTACCGAAACGCCAAAATGCTTACCAAGAAAATCCATATGAAAAACCACAACCACAATATCAAACACCTGTATTATATATATATATATATATATATATATATATATATATATATATATATATATATATATATATATATATATATATATATATATATATATATATATATATATATATATATATATATATATATATATATTTTTTTTTTTTTTTTTTTTTTTTTTTTTTTTTTTTTTTTTCCCTACTTTTGAGGTACCAAAATGGCAAAGTGCATAGAAAGCACACTATATTAGGAAGAAAAAAAATACAAAAAAAAAAGTGGCTTTTGAGTGTTTTTATCTTCTTACGTTCCAAAACGGTAAAAAGCATGCAAAACACAATTTATGGAGAAACAACAATTTCATTAAAAAGTTGATTTTGAGTGTTTTTGAGCATGTTATTAACCAAAACGCCTAGATGAATACAGAGAAACCTATATGAAGAAACAGAACAACATTATCAAATTTTTTTTTTTTAACCTGTTGGATAGCAAAAAGACCAAACTGCATTTATAGCAAACTATATTGGAAAACAAAATAGCATTACCAAAAATGTTTCTTTTCAGAGTTTTCCAGCTTCTTACGTACCAAATGGCTAAAATGCATGCAAAACACCCTTAAAGAAGAAAGTTTTTTTTTTTTTTAGTTTGTTAGCAAAACGCCTAAATGCATGCAAAGCACCTTATATAGGATAATGAAACGACATTACCAAAAACGGGTGATTTGCGTTTTTTTTTTTTTCAGGATATCAGACACCAAAGCACACACACACACAAACCAAAAAAAAAATTAAATAAATAAAGATATAAAAAAAAATATATTGAAAAACGAAACAATATTATTAAAATTATATCTTTTCAGTGTTTTTAAGCTTGTTACGTACCAAAACTCTGAAATGCATTCAAATTAATCTTTCTGGAGGAGCATAACAACATTATCAAAAACGTGTGTTTTGAGTATTTCTGAGTTCACTTATATACTAAAATTCCTATACAAATGCAATGATGGGAAACGAAAAGATATTACCACAAACCTGTCTTATGAGTGATTTTAAGGTTCTTAGATGCTAAAACGTTGAAACAAATTAATAGATATTACACAATATTATGAAATAGAACATAGTCATCAAAAACGTTTGTTATGAGTGTGATTCACCATTTATGGTACCAGAATGATAAAAATGGATACAAACAACCCTTTCTAGAGAAACAGAACAACATTTCCAAAAACCTGTGTTTTAATCCAAATCTTGATGTTGTTTTTATGTGCGCAATGACTTAAACTGCTCTCGCGCCCACGCTATCGAATCTTCAGAGTTTTATACTGTCTGGCTACTACTACAGAGTCACTCTCAAACTAAATTTATCTGTGCTGTATTCCTCTCACCTATCTCCTCTGACAATAAGAAAATTCTTTGCCTGCTCTATTTTCAAAGTGGAGCACATTATTTCTTCCCTTTTGCAGAGATCACCATTATTTGAGTCTTCAGTGTTAACTTCAGCTTTGGCTTTCCTCTCACTTCACTGACCATCCTGGTGATGGTCAGTGCTCCATGCTCCATGACCTAGTGTAATTGGTGCAACATCCTACCTGTATTCCTCGCCGTCCTCGAGATACGCCAGGTATTCTTGACATTTTCATTACCTCTAATCCTTCTGCTTATGCTGTTACCATCTCTTCTCAATTGGGCTCCTCCGATCACAATCTCATATCTGTATCTTGTCCTGTCGCTCCAATCCTTCTTTTGGATCACCCTAAGCGGAGGTGCCTCTGGCGTTTTACCTCTGTTAGTTGGAAGGACCTGAGGAGGTATTTTGCTGATTTTTCTTGGAAGGACTACTGCATCCGTGTCAGAGACCCGTATCTGTGTGCTGAGTGCATAACAAAGGAGATAGTGTCTGGCATAGAGGCAGGCATACATTCCTCACTCTTTTTCTCGACCTAAACCCTCCATCCTTTGTTTAACACAGCCTGTTGTCATGCTGTATATAATTGAAAGGTGGCCCACAAAAAAGTACTTAAGCCTTCCAACACCATACTCTCATGTACTTTATATGTCTCCCCGGAACCATGCCAAGTCTGTTCTCTAAGTAGCCAAAACTTCCTTCATTAAAAAAAAGTGTCAAAATCTTTCAAGATCTAACTCCCCTCGTGACTTCTGGCATCTATCCAAAAACATCTCCAATAACTTTGCTTCTTTTTATTATCTCCTTTATTTCAAACAGATGGCACCATTGCTATCACATCTATTTCTAAAACTGAACTCTTCGCTCAAACCTTTGCTATCCTGCCTCTCCTCCACCCTCTGACTACTTCTTTCACCCTATTAAAATTCTTCGTAATGAAGTTTTCCATGCCCTCGTTGGCCTAAAACCTCGGAAGGCTTATGAACATGATGGGGTCCCTCTTCTTCTACGAAACTGTGTCTCTTTGCTGGCACCTTGCCTAGTGAAACTCTTTCAACTCTGCCTCTCAATATCTACCTTTCCATCTTGCTGGAAGTTTACCTACATTCAGCCTTTTCCTAAAAAATGGTGGACATTCTAATCCCTCAAACTACCGTCCTATTGCTTTAAATTACTACCTATCTAAAGTTTTTAAATCTACCTTCAACAGGAAGATTATTAAACATATATCACTTGACAAACTTCTATCTATTCGCCAGTTTGGGTTCCGTCAAGGCCGCTCTACTGGTGATCTGGCTTTCCTTATTGAATCTCGGTCATCCTCTTTGAGAGATTTTGGTAAAACTTTTGCTGTTGCCTTATACATATTATTTTCTTTTTTTAATAGAGTCTGGCCTAAAACTTTGATTTTCAAACTACCCACCTACAGCTTCTATTCTTCTCTCTGTATCTTAATCACAAGTTTCCTTTCTGACCTTTCTATTGCTCCTGTGGTAGATGGTCACTGTTCCTCTAAATCTATTAACAGAGGTGTTCCTAAGTGTACTGTCCTGTCACCCACTGTCATCCCATTACTCATTAACGATCTTCTAAACCAAACATATTATCTTATCCAATCCAACGCTGATGATACCACCCTGTATTTTTCCACTTCTTTCTATAGACGTTCAGCCCTTCCGGAAGTAAAACGTTCACGCAAGGATGCCTAACTTTCGATCTCTCTAAAATTTCTGATAAATTGTTTGCATTAATTGCTTAATGGCTTAAAAACTCAATTCCTCCAACAATCAACTCAACACAACCTTCCAGACAACTACCCTTTTCTTGTATAAAGATAATCAATTGTTCATCTCTTCTACACTGAACATCTGTTTTTTTTTTTTCTTTTATAACCTAAACTAGAAACTTCAAAACTCATCTCCAGCTAAAAACGTTTCTTTGATGTTAGGTGTTCTGAGACTTCTACGACAATTTTTCTCATCCCCCCAGCTGCTAAGCCTATACAAGGTCCTTATCCGTCCATGCATGGAATATGCTTCACATGTTTGGGGGATTCCACTCATACGGCTATTTTAGACAGAGTGGAATCAAAAGATTTTCGTATCATCAACTCTCATCTAACTGACTGGCATCAGCTTCTTTCTCACCGACACAATGTTAAATCTTTAGCTACGCTCTACCGCTATTTTCATGCTAACTGCTCTTCTGATCTTGCTAACTACATGCCTCCTCTCTGCCTGCGGCCTCTCTGCACAAGACTTTCTTCTTTCTCTCACCCCTATTCTGTCCACCTCTCTAATGCAAGAGTTAACCAGTATTCTCAATCATTAATTCCTTTCTCTGGTAAAGTTTGGAACTCCATGCCTGATTATGTGTTTCCACCTTCCTATAAATTGAATTCCTTCAAGACACTTATCATTTAAGACACTTATGCATTTTTGACTGCTGCTTCGGAACCTGTTCAGGGACCATTGTCTCAGTGGGTTATCTATTTATTTTTTTTTATTTATTTTGTATTTATTTTTTTGTTGGTGGGGGATTTTTGTTGCCCTTGGCCTGTGTCCCTACATAAAAACGTGTTTTTAAGTTTCTTAGCAACCAAAATGCAAAAAAAAAAAAAAAAAACACGTACAAAGTAGCCTATATAAAGAAACGAAAACACATCCATCACAAACTTGTAATATGAGTGTTTTTGATGTCCTAAGGTATCAGAAAGCTAAAACACGTTAATAGTTAACATTATACTGAGAAACAGACCAACATTACCAAAAACGGTTTACTATGAGTCTTATTCATCATTTTTAGTACCAAAACGCTAAAATGCATATAAAGAGACCTAAATTTTTGATGTTCTTAGGTATCAGAAGCACATGAATAGCTCTATACTGAGGAAGAAAACAACAATAATTACTATCTTAGGTACCAAAAAGCTAAAATGCATAAAAAAAACTCTATGAAGAAACAGAACTATATTACTAAAATACCTGTATTATAAATGATTTTTTTTTTATTTTTTATGTGCCAAAACGGCAAAGTGCATTCAAAGCAGACTATATTGAAAAAAGAAAACATTACCAAAAAGTTATTTTTGAGTGTTTTCATCTTTCTACGTACCAAAAACGCTAAAACGCATGCTAAACGTCCTTTTAAGAGAAACTGAACAACTTCACCAAAAAAGTGTATTTTTAGTTTATTTGCGCCTGTTAATTACCAAAATGACGAAATGCATGGAAAGCACCCAATATGGGGATATGAAATGACATTATCAGAAACGTGTCATTTGCGTTTTTTTAAGCATATTAGGCATAAAAACGCTAAAAAAACAAGGGAAAAAAAAAACCTGTATTGGAAAACTAAAACAATGTTAACAAAATTGTGTCTTTTACTTTTTTTAAGCTTTTTATGTACCAAAACTCTAAAATACATGGAACATTACCCAAAACGTGTCTTCAATGTTTTTTTTTTCAGTTTCTTAGGTACTAAAACGGCAAAACACATACAAATTAGAAAATATA
Organism: Scylla paramamosain; assembly: GCF_035594125.1. Classification (NCBI taxonomy): domain Eukaryota; kingdom Metazoa; phylum Arthropoda; class Malacostraca; order Decapoda; family Portunidae; genus Scylla; species Scylla paramamosain. Next base: position 21,505,793 of record NC_087151.1, read on the forward strand.
ACGAAACTAAACCACACACGTGTCTTATGAGTCTTTTTAAGATTCTTAGGTGCAGACACGCTAAAACATATGAATATTAATCTATGTTAGGTAACAGAATATCATTAACAAAAAACGTGTATTATGAGTATGATTCACCATATTAGTTACCAAAATGCAAAATACATACAAAGAACACATTCTGGAATAAGAGAATATTTCCAAAATTTTGTGTTTTAAGTGTTTTTTTTTTCAGTTTGTTTGGTACCAAAACGACAAAAGACGTGGAAATTAACCAATACAGGAAAACGAAACGATATAATCACAAAAGTGTATTATGTGTGTTTTTGAAGTTCCTAGGTATGAAAACGCTAAAACACTTGAATAATACTCTAAATTGAGAAAGAAAACACCATTACAAAAAACGGGTATTATGAGACTTTCACAATGTTAAGTACCAAAACACCAAAATACATACAAAGAAACCTCTATTTTTATTTTTATTTTTATTTATTTATTGTTTTTTTTTCATGTAGGAGAGACATTGGCCGAGGGCAACAAAAATCCAATAAAAAAAATAATAATAAAAAAAAAAAAAAAGCCCACTGAGATGCCAGTCCCAGAAAAGGGTCCAGAGCAGTAGTCAAAAACTGAAGGATAAGTGTCTTCAACCTCACCCTTAAAGGAATTCGTCAGAGGAAGATGGAAATGCAGAAGCAGGCAGGGAGTTCCAGAATTTACCAGAGAAAGGGATGCATGACTGAGAATGCTGATTAACTCTTGCATTAGAGAAATGGACAGAATTGGGTTGGGAGAAAGAACAATGTCTTGTGCAGTGAGGCCGCGGGAGGAGGGAAGGCACGCAGTTAGCAAGATCAGAAGAGCAGTTAGCATGAAAATACCGGTAGAAGATAGTTAGAGATGCAACATTGCAGCGATGAGAGAGAGGCTGAAGACAATCAGCTACAGAAGAGGAGGTAATGAGACGAAAAGCTTTTGATTCCACCCTGTCTAGAAGAGCAGTATCAGTGGAACCCTCCCACACATGTGAAGCATACTTCATACATGGACGGATAAGGCCCTTGTAAAGAGTTAACAGCAGGTAAGGGGGGTTAGAAAAACTGGCGAAGACGTCTCAGAACGCCTAACTTTATAGAAGCTGTTTTAGCTAGAGATGAGGTGTGAGGTTTCCACTTCAGATTATAAGTAAAGGACAGACCGAGGATGGTCAGTGTAGAAAAGGAGAACAGTTGAGTGTCATTGAGGAAGAGGGGATAGTTGTCTGGAAGGTTGTGTCAAGTTCATAAATGGAGGAACTGGGTTTTTGAGGCACGGAACAATACCAAATTTGCTCTGCCCCAATCAGAAATTTTAGAAAGATCAGAAGTCAGGCGTTCTGTGGCTTCCCTGCATGAAATGTTTACTTCTGAAGTCTATGAAAAGACGTGGAAAAGTGCAGGGTGTTATCATCAGCGTAGAAGTGAATAGGACAAGAAGTTTGGTCTAGAAGGTCATTGATGAATAATAAGAAGAGAGTGGGTGACAGGAAAGTATCCTGAAGAACAGCACTGTTAATAGATTTAGAAGAACAGCTTTGTGCCCGACTCTTTCAAAAGGTTTTGACATATCCAAGGCAACAACAAAAGATTCTTGCTGTTGAGGATAGATTCAAAATCTTTAGATAGGCACGACGGTAGTCTGAGGAATTTGAACGGTCACTCTTTTTAGGAACAGGTTGAATGTAGACAAACTTCCAGCAAGAAGGAAAGGTAGATGTTGATAGACCGAGCTGAAAGAGTTTGAATAAGCAAGGTGCAATCACGGAGGCACAGTTTTGGAGAACAATAGGAGGGACCCCATCAGGTCCATAAGCCTTCAGAGCATTTAGGCCAGCATGGAAAGCATCATTGCGAAGAATTTTAATAGGTAGCATGAAGTAGTCAGAGGGTGGAGGAGAGGGAGGAACAAGCCTTGAATCGTCCAAGGTAGAGTTTTTAGCAAAGGTTTAAGCGAAGAGTTCAGCTTTAGAGATAGATGTGATAGCAGTGGTGCCATCTGGTTGAAATAAAGGAGGGAAAGAAGAAGAAGCAAAGTTATTGGAGATATTATTGGCTAGGTGCCAGAGGTCAGAAGGGGAGTTAGATCTTAAAAAAAAGATTTTGACACTTTCTGTTAATGAAGGAATTTTTGGCTAGTTGGAGAAAAGACTTTGCATGGTTCCGGGAAGAAATATAAAGTGCATGAAATTCTGGTGATGGAAGGCTTAAGTACCTTTGGTGGGCCACCTCTCTATCATATATAGCATATAAATAACACGAGAACAAGCTGTGTTAAACCAAGGTTTGCAAGGTTTAGGTCGAGAAAAAGAGGAAAGAATGTACGCCTCAATGCCAGACACTATCATCTCTGTTATGCGCTCGGCACAAAAAGACGGGTTTCTGACACGGAAGCAGTAGTCATTCCAAGGAAAATCAGCTAAATAGTCAGGTTCCCACAACTATCAGAGGCAAAACGACAGAGGCATATTCGCTTAGGTGGATCCTGAGAAGGGATTGGAGCGAGAGGACAAGATACAGATATGAGATTTTGATCGGAGGAGTCCAATGGAGAAGAAAGGGTGAGAACATAATCAGGATTAGAAGTCAGGAAAAGGTCAAGAATGTTAGGCGTATCTCCAAGATGGTCAGGAATACGAGTAGGGTGTTGCACCAATTGCTCTAGGTCGTGGAGGATAGCAAAGTTGAAGGGTAGTTCACCAGGATGGTCAGTGAAGGGAGAGGAAAGCCCAAGCTGGTGGTGAACATTGAAGTCTCCAAGAATGAAGATCGCTGCTAAAGGGAAGAGAGTCAGAATGTGCTCACTTTGGAAGTTTATCAAAGAATTTCTTATTGTCAGAGGAGTTAGGTGAGAGGTATACAGCACAGATCAATTTAGTTTGAGAGTGACTCTGTAGTCGTAGACAGATAGTGGAAAACTCGGAAGATTCAAGAGCGTGGGTACGAGAGCCGTTGCGCACATACACGCAACATCCGGCTTTGGATTGAAAATGAGGATAGGGAAAGTAGGAGGGAACAGAAAAGGGGCTACTGTCAGTTGCCTACGACACCTGATTTCAGTGAGTAAAAGAAGATGAGGTTTAAAAGAGAAAAGCTGGTGTTTTACAGATTGAAAATTAGATTAGTATGAAACCTAACTACATTACCAAAAACCTGTATCATGAATGTCTTGAACTTGTTAGGTACAAAACCGCCAAAATTCATGCAAAGCACACTATTTTGGAAAAGAATACATTATCAAAAACATGGTTTTTGATTGTTTTCAGCTACTTATATACCAAAACGATAAAATTCATGCAAAACACCCTTTATAGAGATTATCCTCATCAAAATAGTGTATTTTGAGAGTTTTTGAGCTTGTTAGGTATCAAATCTCCAAAAGTGTTGCAAAGCATCGTTTAAGGGTAATGAAACGACATTACGAGAAACGTGTCATTTGCTTGTTTATTTTATTTTATTTGTTTAACAAATTAGGCACCAAAATGCTAAAAAGTATGGAAAAAAGTCTATTTAGAAAACTAAACAACTTTAACAAATTGTGTCTTTTGAGCTTTTATTAGCTTCTTACATAAGAAATATTTAAAAATACATACAAAACACCTTGTCTGGAGGAACAGAACAGCATTACTAAAAACATGTGTTTTGGGTGTTTTTTTAGTTTATTAGGTACGAAAACACATGCAAATTATCTCAAACGTGTCATATGAGTGTTTTTTAAGGCTCTTAGATGTTGAAACGCTAAAATATATGAATATTAATCAAAATTGAGGAAGAGAACATCATTACTAAAAACTTGTACTTTGAATGTTATTCAACATATTAGGTCCTAAATCGCCAAAATGCATACAAAAACCATTTCTGAAAAAAAAAGTATTTCCAAAAATGTGTGTTTTAAGTGTTTTTCAGTTTGTTAAGTACCAAAACACCAAAACACTTGCAAAATATCAATATGGGAAAAATGAATTATATAATCACAAACATGTGTTGCGTGTGTTTTTTGATGTTCTAATGTATCAGAAAGCTAAAATACGTAAATAGTACTCTATATTAAGAAACAGAACAGTATTTTTCACCATGTTAGGTACCAAAACGTGAAAATCCATGCAAACAAAAAGAAAAAAAAAGAAAACAGAACTACATTACCAAAAAAACTATGATCAATGTTTTTTTTTTTATATTGTTAGATACCAAAACGCCAAAGTGCGTGAAAAGTACAATATATTGGAAAAGAAAACAACTTTACCAAAAACGTTTATTTTAAGTGTTTTCGGATTCTTACAAACCAAAACTCTAAAACGCATGCTAAACACCCTTTTTGGAGAAACAGAACAACTTTATCAAAAAGTATATTTTGAGTGTTTTGAGCTAGTTAATTATTAAAGCCCCAAATGCATGCATAGCATCCTATATGGGATAACGTAACAATATTACCAGAAACGTTTTATTTGCCTGTTTCTAAACATATTAGTCACCTAAACGCTAAAAAGCATGGAAAACACCCTAAAATGGACAATTAAACAATGTTATCAAAATTGTGTCTTTCCAGTGTTTATGAGCTTTTTAGGTACCAAAACTCTAATATGCATCCAAAACACCCATTTTCGAGGAACAGAAAAACATTACCAAAAAGGTGTGCTTTTGAGTTTATTAGGTACGCCAAAACACATGCAAATTAGCCAATATTGGGAAACTAAATGATATTGTCAAAGACGTGTCTTATGAGTGTTTTTGAGGTTCTTGGGTGTTAAAACACTACAAAATATGAATAATACTCAAAGTTGAGTAACAGAATATCATTAATAAAAATGTGTATTGTGAAAGTGATACACCATATTAGGTACAATATCTTAAAATTTTGGAGAAACAAAAAACGTTTGTTTTATTTTATTTTTTTTTCAAGTTTATAAGTACTAAAAGGCCAAAAAACATGCAAAGTAGCCAATATAGGGATACCAAAAGATATAATCGCAACCGTGTATTATGAGTGTTTTTGATTTTGTTAGATATCAGAACTCTAAAACACGTGAATAATACTCTTTACTGACAAACAAAACAACTTTATGAAAAAAAAAAAAAAAAACGTGTATTATGAGTCTTATTATTGTACGTTAGGTACAAAAACGATGAAATGCATAAAAAGAAACTTACTTTTTTGGAAATGTTCTGTTTCTCCAGAAAAGTTCTTTGTATACATTTTTGGCGTTTTTGTACTTAATATGGTGAATGAGCCTCATAACACACACTTTTAGTAATAACGTTTTCTTTCTCAATATAGATTAATATTTATTTGAGTTAGCGTCTCATCACCTAAAAACCGTAAAAAACTCTCCTAAGACGCGTGTGTGGAAATAGCGCTTAGTTTCCCCATAATGGCCGATTTGTAAATGTCTAGGCGTTTTGGAATATAATGAACTGAAAAAAAAAAAAAAAACTTAAAACACACATTATTGGTAATGTTGTTATGTTCCTCCGGACAGAGAGTTTTGCATGCATTTTAGAGTTTTGGTACGTAAGAAGCTAAAAAAAAAAAACTCAAAAAACACTTTATTTGTGAGATTGTTTTGTTTCTCCTTAAGGGATGTTTTTCATGAATTTTAGCGTTTTGATACGCAAAACCTGAAAAAAGACATGTTTTTGGCAGCTGTTTTATTTTCTAATAAGATATCTTAAGATATCTTAAGATATCTAACTAAATAAAAAATCAGTAATAATGCAGGTTTTTGGTAATATAGATGTGTTTCTTAATATAGGTATATAGATATATATGCATACAGGTAAGCATTTTGAAGTTTTCGCACCTATCATAGTGAATAAAATTCATAATTCATAACGCTTTTCTTAATGTTGTTCTGTTTCTGAATATAGAGTACTATTTTTGTGTTTTAGCGTCCTGATAGCTTTTGTTTGTGATTATTTCGTTTCGTTTCCCTATACTGGAACCTTTGCATAGGTTTTGTCATTTTGATATCTAACAAAGACACTTAAAACACACGTTTTTTTTTTAATATTATATGCTGGTTTTTTTTTATTTTTTTTTTTTTTTTTTTTCTCCAGAAAGGGTTCTTTCTCTGCATTTTGGCGTTTTGGTATGTAACATGGTGAATCACACTCATAATACACATTTTTGTAATGATGCTTTTTTTGTTCCCCCAATATAGAGGAATATTCATAAGTTTTAGCGTTTCAGCACCGAAGAATCTTAAAAAACACTCATAAGATACGTTTGTGGTAATATCGTTTAGTTTCCTCATATGTGCTACATTGCTTATGTTTAGGCGTTTTTACACCTAATGAACTTAAAAATACTAAGTACACACGTTTTTGATAAAGTTATGTTCCTCCGGAACATAACTTTTTTGATACCTTAGAACATTAAAAAAAAAAAAAAAAAAAAACATATACACGTTTGTTATTATATCGTTTCATTATATATACTAATTTACATGTATTTGGCAATTTTGTACCTAACAAGCTGAAAAACAATTAAAACTCATGCTTTTGGAAATTATTTTTTTTTGTTGTACTTAACAAACTGAAAATACTTAAAGCACACATTTTTGATAAATCTTGTTCTGTTTCCCCAAGTACAAGACCAAAATCCATAGGAAGTATCCTATATGGGAAAGTAAAAGACATTAAGAGAAGCGAATTATGCGCATTTTTTTTTTTTTTACTTCTTAGGTACAAAAAGGTGAAAAGGCGTTAATAGCACTCTATATGGAGAAACGAAACACCATTGACAAAAACTTTTTTTGTGTGTGTGTTTTTGAACTATTTGAGTATCAAAACGCTAAAACTCAAATATCCCTTTATGGAGAAACAAAAAACATTCAGATGAGAGACATTTCAGATATGAGAGTTTTGAGCTTCTTAGGTACCAAAACGCGAAATCGCATGAGTAACACCCTATATCGAGAAAAAAGAACATAACCAAAAACTTGAATTTCAAGTATTTTTCTTTTTAGGTACCAAAAAACGCAAAAATGCTTGCAAAGTCAATTATATTAAGATATGAAATGACATTACTAGAAACATATTTTGAGTATTTTTGTGCATGTTAAGCTCCAAAACTCTAAGAAAAAAAACAAAAAAGTATGGAAAGCACCCAATATGGGAATAGAAAAGAACTTTACCAAAAACTTATCTTTTTCGGGTTCTTACGTACCAAAACGCTAAAACGCATGCAAAACACCCTGTAAGAAGAAACAGAATAATATTACCAAAATAAAAAAAACTTCGAGTGTTTTGAGCTTGTTACGTACAAAAACGCCAAAATACATGTAAAAGTACACTAAATGAGGAAACGAAAGAATAGTATGAGAAACGTTTATTATGAGTGTTTTTTACCTTCTTATGTAACAAAACGTGATAAAACATGAATAGCACTCTAAATGGAGAAATTGAACATTACTAAAACTTTTATTTTAGTGTATTTCACAAAACGCCAAAATGCATGCAAAGCAGTCTATATGGCGAAAAAAGACAACATTTCCAGAAAAGTGCCTTTCGAGTGTTCATGAGCGTGTTAGGCAGCAAAACGCTAAAAAAAAAAAAAATAAAATGGAAAACACTTTATATGGAAAAAGAAAACAAGATTACTAAAATCATGTCTTTTGAGTGTTTTGAACTATTTATGTACCAAAACTATAAAACGCAGAGAAAACATCCCTCATGGGAAAACACAATAACGTTACCAAAAAAAAAAAAAGTATTTTGAGTGTTTTTCCTCATGTTACATATAAAAAACGCGAAAAATGTGTAGAAAGTATCATATGTGGGGAAACGAAAAGACATTATGAGAACCGTTTATTATTAGTGTTTTTTTTTTAAGATACCAAAACTCGAGAGTACATGACACTCTATATGGAGTAACAGAACATTAACAAAAACGTGTATTTTAAATGTATATCACATCTTTAGGTATCAAACAACCAAAATGCATACAAAGCACATTAACTGGAGAAAGGAAACGAGATTTCAAAAAAATATATCTTTGAAGAGTGTGCTAAGCACCATATCGCTAAAAAGAATGGAAAGGAACCTCTAAGGGAAAAGAAAACAACATTACAAATAACTACTTTTTTCTGTCTTTTGAGTTACTTACGTACCAGAACGCTAAAACGGATGGAAAACAACCTTTTATGGCGAAACAGAATAACATTACTAAAAATCAATACCTTGTGTGTTTTTTTTTTTTTGCTTGTTACGTAGAAAAAGCCATAATGCATGCAAAATACTCTACATGGGGAAATGAAAAGACATTACGAGAAACGTGTATTATGAATTTTTAGGCTTTTTAGGTAAGAAAATGCTAAAACGCATGGGTAGGACTTTATACGGAGAAAAAGAACAACGCTACAAAAAAGAGTATTTTGAGGGCATTTCACATTGTTAGGTATCAAAACGCCAAAATGCATGTAAAGCACTTTATATAAGAAAAGGAAAAGAAATTTCCACAAACGTGTCTTTTGACTGTTTATGAGCGTGCTGGGCACCAAATGATAAAAAAAAAAAAAACATGGAAAACACCCTATATGGGAAAGCAAAATATCATTACCAAAAATAATTCTTTTCATTTTTTTTAGCTATTTTCGTAGGAAACGCATGAAAACATCTCTTATGTGCAATAATAGAATAAATTTACCAAAATCGTGTATTTTGAGTGTTTTTCAGCTTGTTACGTAGAGAAATACCAAAAAGCATGCAAACTACTGCATATAGGGCAATGAAAAGACATTATCAGAGTTATGCATTATTATTATTATTATTATTATTATTATTATTATTATTATTATTATTACTATTATTATAGGTAAGAAAACGCGAAAACTGTTAATAGCACTCTATATGGAGAAAAGGAAAAAACATTACGAAAAACGTGTATTTTTATTGTTTTTTACATTGTTAGGTACCAAAACGCAGAAATGTATGCAGAAATGTATGTAGAAATGCATCCCCTTATATGGGGAAAAGAAAAGACAATACAAGAAACGTATCTGTTGAGTGTTTTCCTGGATATTAGGCACTAAAACGCTAAACAGCATGGAAAACGCCATATATGGAATCAGAAAACAAGTATTTTGTGCGTTTTTAACTACTTACGTACAAAAACACCAAAATATAAAGGAAAGGACATTACGAGAACCGTGTATTTTGAGTGTTTTGAGCTTCTTAGGCACCAAAAACGCTAAAATGCCTGAATAGCACTCTATAAGGAGAAAGAGAACATTACCAAAAACGTCTATTTTGAGCGTGTTTCTCATTCTTAGGTACGAAAACGCCAAAATGCACGCAAAACGCACTATATGGGGAAAGGCAACGAGATTTGGAAAAAAAAAAAAACATGTCTTTTGAGTATTTTTGAGCGTGCTACGAACCATAACGCTAAAAAGTATGGAAAGCAAACTATATGGGAAAACAAACCAACATTACCAAAAAAGTCAGTAGTTTTTTAACCAAAACGCTAAGATGTTTGTAAAGCACCCTTCATAAGGAAAAACAAACTATTACAAAAATATTAGTAATCTGAGTTTTTGAGCTTGTTACGTAGAAAAATGCCAAAATGCGTCCAAAGTATCCTGTATAAGGAAACGAAATGATATTACGAGAAACATGTATTATATTTTTTTTCCTTAGATATCTAAACACTAAAATGCATGAAAAGCACTCTATATTTTAGGTATCAAAGCACTAAAACGGATGAATAGCATCCCATATGTAGAAACAAAACAATATTACCAAAAAACATGCATTTTTAAGTGTTTTAACATTGATAGGTACCAAAATGCGAAAATGCATAAATAGCACCTTATATGGGGAAAGGAAACAAGATTTCCAGAAACGTGTCTTTTGAGTGGTTATGAGCGTGCTAGGCACTAAAACGCTAAAAAGCATAGAAAACACCTTATAAGGGAAAGGAAAACAACATTACCGAAAACGTGTCTTTTGAGTGTTTTTAAGGTGCATACTGAGCTAATACTCATGCAAAACACCCTTTATGGGGGAAACACAATAACTTTACTAAAAAAGTGTATTTTGAGGTTTTTTTTTAGCTTATTACGTAAAAAAGCCAAAATGCATGTAAAATACACTAAACGGAATAACGAAAAGACATTACAAGAAACTTTTATTATGAGAATTTTAAGCTTCTTAGATACCAAAATGTTAAAACACACGATTAACACTCTATTTTGGAGAAAAAGGACATTGGTAGATACCAAAACGCAAAAAGCATTAAATGCCCCCTATATGGAGAAACCAAGAGACATTACCAGAATGTGTCTTTTCAGTGTTTTTTTTTTTTTTTAGTGTTAGGTACCAAAAAACGGTAAAAATCATGGAAAACACAAAAACAAAACATTAAATATGTCTTCGGACAATTTTTTTTTAACTTCTTACATACCAAAACGCTGAAAGGCATGGCTAAGGAGGACATTACCAAAAAAACAAGTATTTTTAGCTTTTTAAGGTTGTTACGTTGAGAAATTTAGAATTGCAGGGAAAGTACCCTATATGGGGAAACGAAAAGACATTATGAGAAACATGTATTATGAGAGTTTTTGAGTTTCTTAGGTACCAAAACTCGAAAACGCATGAATAGCACTCTGGTGAAAAGAACAATATTACAAAATATGAATATACCAAGTGTATTTCACATTTTTAGACGCCATAACGCTAAAATGCATGCAAATCACAATATATGAGGAAAAGAAACGACATTTTCAGAAACGTGTCAGAGACGTCTCAACAGCATTACCAAAAACGGGTATTTTTAAGAGTTTTGAGCTTGTTACGTACATTAATGCCAAAATATATGGAAGTACACTATATGGGGAAAGGAAAGGACCTTACAAAAACCGTGTCGTGTGAATGTTTTTGAGCTTTTTAGGTAGCATAACTCGAAAACGCATGAATAGCATTCTATATGGAGAAATATAACATTACCAAAAACACGTATTATGACTTTAACTCACATTTTTATGTACCAAAACGCCAAAATGCACGCAAAACACCCTTTATGAGAAAAAGAAACGAGATTTATAAAACCTACCTTTTGCGTATTTATGAACGTGCTAGTCACTATAACGCTAAAAAAAAAAAAAAAGCATGGGAAGAACCTAATATTGAAAACAAAACATTACGAAACACGTTTCTTTTCATAGTTTATGATCTACTTACAAGTCAAAGCCCATGTAAAAAAAAATCTCTATGAATGAAAATAACATCACAAAAAACAAGTATTTCGGGTGTTTTTTTTACTTTTTACTTAGAAAAATGCATTTTGCATTTTTCTAAGTAAAAATCCAAAATTTTTTTTCATTTTTACTTAAAATTTTTTTTTACTTTTTGCATTTGCCCAAAATGCAAAAAAAATATTTTATTGAAAAAAACATAATAACATTAACAAAAACAAGTTATTTGAGTGTTTTTAACCTTGTTATGGACAAAAAACGCAAAAAATGCATGGAAAAAACCTTACATAGGGAAACAAAAGGACACTATGAGAAACGTTTGTTATGAGTGTTTTTGATCTTTCTGGTATTAAAATTTGAAACAGCATGAATAGCACTCAATATGGAGAAAGAGAACAAAATTACGAAAAATATGTGTTTTGAGTGTATTTCACATTATTAGGTACCAAACCGCCGGCATATACGGAAAGCACACTATATGGGGGAAAGGAAACACCTTTAAAAAAGAAAAAAATGTTTTTTAAATATTTATGAGTACGTGGTAGTCACCATAACCCTAAAAAGCATGGAAACACCTTATATAAGAAAACAAAACAACTTTACCAAAAAGTTTTCTTTTAAGTGTTTTTTTTTTAGCTACTTACATAGCAAAAAGCTGAAACGCATGCAAAACACCCTTTAAGGAGAAACAGAAAAAAACATTACCGAAAACAAGGAGGCAGTAGGCACCTGCCGAAACGATAATTACTCCCAGTGAGGTCTAAAGCACAGTTCAGGGGGTGCTGTGAACTTATCATTAAACCCAGCAGTGACCTCACTGAACGTTTCCCTTTGTGTCTCACAACACAAGGGGGCAGTCACAGCCTGCCCTCTAAAGATAACTCTCTTCCTCCACACAAAACTACAAGCACCTAATAACACACACACCCTTCACTCAAAGATTTTAAAATCATCATGGCGACTCCTACACCTGCCTCGGAGTCCTCATCAGGGGAGGGGACCATAAATGTCCCCAGGTCGGACTGCCTTAACGACCCTAAGTGTCTTGACACCCGCCTCAACTTTTTCTTCATTAACTTCTGCAACATTCCCGGTCTAAGATCTAATTTTCAGTCTGTAGAACACCATCTTTCCTCTTCTTAACCTCATCTTCTTTTCCTCACTGAAACTCAGGTGTCTGAGGCAACTGACAGTAGCCCCTTTTCTATTCCCTCCTACTTTCTCTATCCTCATTTTCGATCCAAAGCTGGATGCTGTGTTTATGTGCGCAGTGACTTAACCTACTCTCTTGAATCTTTCGAGTTTTCCACCATCTGGCTACGACTACAGAGTCACTCTCAAACTAAATTTATCTGTGCTCTATACCTTTCACCTAACTCCTCTAACTATAAAAAATTCTTTGACTATTTAACTTCCATAGTGGAGCACATTCTGACTCTCTTCCCTTTTGCAGAGATCTCCATTCTTGGAGACTTTAATGTTCAGACTCTATCAAAAAGCTTTTGATATGTCCAAGGCAACAACAAAAGTTTCACCAAAATATCTAATAGAGACTCAGTAAGGAAAGCCAGATCACCAGTAGAGTGGCCTTGATGGAACCCATACTGGTGATTAGATGGAAGTTTTTGAAGTGATAGATGTTTAAGAATCTTTCTGTTGAGGATAGATTTAAAATCTTTAGATAGGCAGGAAATTAAAGCAATAGGACGGTAGTTTGAGGGATTAGAACGGTCACCCTTTTTAGCAACAGGTTGAATGTAGGCAAACTTCCAGCAAGAAGGAAAGGTAGATTTTGACAGACAGAGCTGAAAGAGTTTGACTAGGCAAAGTGGAAGCACGGAGGCACAGTTTCAGAGAACAGTAGGAGGGACCCTATCAGGTCCATAAGCCTTCCGAAGGTTTAGGCCAGCAAGGGCATGGAAAACATCATTGCGAAGAATTTTAATAGGTAGCATGAAGTAGTCAGAGGGTGGAGGAGAGAGAGGAACAAGCCCTGAATCGTCCAAGGTAGAGTTTTTAGCAAATGTTTAAGCGAAGATTTCAGCTTTAGAAATAGATGTGATAGCAGTGGTGCCATCTAGTTATAATAAAGGAGGGAAAGAAGAAGAAGCAAAGTTATTGGAGATATTATTGGCTAGATGCCAGAAGTTTTGAGAGGAGTTAGATCTTGTGATGGAAGGCTTAAGTACCTTTTGTGGGCCACCTGTCTACCATGTATAGCACGAAAACAAGCTGTGTTAAACCAAGGTTTGGAAGGTTTAGGTCGAGAAAAAGAGTGAGGAATGTATGCCTCTATGCCAGACACTATCACCCCTGTTATGTGCTCAGCACACAAAGACGGGTGTCTGACACAGAAGCAGTAGTCATTCCAAGGAAAGTCAGAAAAATACCTCCTCAGGTCCCCCCAACTAGCATAGGCAAAACGCTAGAGGCACCTTCACTTAAGGGGATCCTGAGGAGGGATTGGAGCGATAGGACAAGATACAGATATGAGATTGTGATCGGAGGAGCCCAGCGGAGAAGAAAGGGTGACAGCATAAGCAGAAGGATTAGAGGTCAGGAAAAGGTCAAGAATGTTGGGCGTATCTCCAAGACGGTCAGGAATACGAGTAGAGTGTTGCTCCAATTGCTCTAGGTCATGGAGTATAGCAAAGTTGAAGGCTAGTTCACCAGGATGGTCAGTGAAGAGAGAGGAAACCCAAAGCTGGTGGTGAACATTGAAGTCTCCAAGAATGGAGATCTCTGCAAAAGGGAAGAGAGTCAGAATGTGCTTCACTTTGGAAGTTAAATAGTCAAAGAATTTTTTTATAGTTAGAGGAGTTAGGTGAGAGGTATACAGCACAGATAAATTTAGTTTGAGAGTGACTCTGTAGTCGTAGCCAGATGGCGGAAAACTCGGAAGATTCAAGAGTGTGGGCACGAGAGTAGGTTAAGTCACTGCGCACATAAACACAGCATCCAGCTTTGAATCGAAAATAAGGATAGAGAAAGTAGGAGGGAATAGAAAAGGGGCTAATGTCAATTGCCTCAGACACCTCAGTTTCAGTGAGGAAAAGAAGATGAGGTTTAGAAGAGGAGAGGTGGTGCCCTATAGACTGAAAATTAGATCTTAGACCGCGAATATTGCAGAAGTTAATGAAGAAAAAGTTGAGGGGGGGTGTCAAGACACTTAGGGTCGTCGACAGAAAGGCAGTCCGACCTAGGGACATTCATGGTCCCCTCCCCTGATGAGGACTCCGAGGATGGTGTAGGAGTCGCCATGATGATTTTAAAATTTTTGAGATAAGGCTGTGTTTGTTATTAGGTGCTTGTAGTTTTGTGTGGAGGAAGAGAGTTGTCTTTAGAGGGCAGGCTGTGATTGCCCCCTTGTGTTGTGAGACACAAAGGGAAACGTTCAGTGAGGTAACTGCTGGGTTTAATGATAAGTTCACAACACCCCCTGAACTGTGCTTTAGACCTCACTAGGAGTAATTATCGTTTCGGCAGGTGCCTACTGCCTCCTCCTTTATTTTTGGCAATATTTTTCTGTTTCTCCTTAAAGGGTGTTTTGCATGCGTTTCAGCTTTTTGCTATGTAAGTAGCTAAAAAAAAACACTAAAAAGAAAACTTTTTTGGTAAAGTTTTTTTGTTTTCTCATATAAGGTGTTCCATGCTTTTTAGGGTTATGGTGGCTACCACGTACTCATAAATATTTAAAAAACATTTTATTTTTTTTTTAAAGTCGTTTCGTTTCCCCATATAGTGTGCTTTCCGTATATGCTGGCGGTTTGGTACCTAATAATGTGAAATACACTCAAAACACATATTTTTCGTAATTTTGTTCTTTCTCCATATTGAGTGCTATTCATGCTGTTTCAAGTTTTAATACCAAGAAGATCAAAAACACTCATAACAAACGTTTCTCATAGTGTCCTTTTGTTTCCCTATGTAAGGTACTTTCCATGCATTTTTGTGTTTTTTGTCCATAACAAGGTTAAAAAGACTCAAATAACTTGTTTTTGTTAATGTTATTGTGTTTTCTCAATAAAATATTTTTTTGTATTTTTGGCAAATGCAAAAAGTAAAAAAAAATCAAAGTAAAAATGCAAAAGATTTTGGATTTTTACTTAGAAAAATGCATTTTGCATTTTTGTTTCTACTTATGGAATCCTATTCATCCGTTTTAGTGCTTTGATACCAAAAATATAGTGTGCTTTTCATGCATTTTAGTGTTTAGATATCTAAGAAAAATATTATAATACATGTTTCTCGTAATGTCATTTCGTTTCCTTATATAGGATACTTTGGATGCATTTTGGCATTTTTCTACGTAACCAGCTCAAAAAACTCAGATTACTAATATTTTTGTAAAAGTTTGTTTTTCATTATAAAGGGTGCTTTACAAACGTCTTAGCGTTTTGGCTCAAAAACTACTGACTTTTTTGGTAATGTTGGTTTGTTTTCCCATATAGTTTGCTTTCCATACTTTTTAGCGTTATGGTTCGTAGCACGCTCATAAATACTCAAAATACATGTTTTTTTTTTTTCCAAATCTCGTTGCTTTTCCCCATATAGTGCGTTTTGCATGCATTTTGGCGTTTTCGTATCTAAGAATGAGAAACGCTCAAAATAGACGTTCTTGGTAATGATCTTTTTTTTCCTTATAGAGTGCTATTCATGCATTTTAGCGTTTTTGGTGCCTAGGAAGCTCAAAACACTCAAAATAAAAAATTCTCGTAATGTCCTTTCCTTTATATTTTGGTGTTTTTGTACGTAAGTAGTTAAAAACGCAGAAAATACTTGATTTTAGTTAGGTTGTTTTCTGATTCCATATATGGTGCTTTCCATGCTGTTTAGCGTTTTGGTGCCTAATATCCAGGAAAACACTCAACAGATACGTTTCTTGTAATGTCTTTTCTTTTTCCCATATAAGGGGATGCATTTCTATATACATTTCTGCATACATTTCTGCGTTTTGGTACCTAACAATGTAAAAAACAATAAAAATACACGTTTTTCGTAATGTTTTTTTTTCCTTTTCTCCATATAGAGTGCTATTAACAGTTTTCGCGTTTTCTTACCTATAATAATAATAATAATAATAATAATAATAATAATAATAATAATAATAATAATAATAATAATAATGCATGATTCTGATAATGTCTTTTCATTGCCCTATATGCAGTAATTTGCATATGGTTGTATGTAGTATGCATTTTGGTTGTTTGATACCTAAAGATGTGATATACATTTAAAATACACGTTTTTGTTAATGTTCTGTTTCTCCATATAGAGTGTCATGTGCTCTCGAATTTTGGTATCTTAAAAAAAAACACTAATAATAAACGGTTATCATAATGTCCTTTCGTTTCCCCATATAGGATACTTTCTATACATTTTTCGCGTTTTTTGTACGTAACATGAGGAAAAACACTCAAAATACTTTTTTTTTTTTTTGGTATCGTTGTTGTGTTTTCCCATAAGGGATGTTTTCTCTGAGTTTTATCGTTTTGGTACATAAATAGTTCAAAACACTCAAAAGACATGATTTTAGTAATCTTGTTTTCTTTTTCCATATAAAGTGTTTTCCATTTTTTTTTTTTTTTTTAGCGTTTTGCTGCCTAACACGCTCATGAACACTCGAACGGCACTTTTCTGGAAATGTTGTTTCTTTTCGCCATATAGAGTGCTTTGCATGCATTTTGGCGTTTTGGTACCTAAATCATGTGAAATACACTAAGATAAAAGTTTTAGTAATGTTCAGTTTCTCCATTTAGAGTGCTATTCATGTTTTATCACGTTTTGTTACATAAGAAGGTAAAAAACACTCATAATAAACGTTTCTCATAATATTCTTTCGTTTCCTCATATAGTGTACTTTCCATGTATTTTGGCGTTTTTGTACGTAACAAGCTCAAAACACTCTATTTCTTTTTTTATTTTTGGTATTATTATTCTGTTTCTTCTTACAGGGTGTTTTGCATGCGTTTTAGCGTTTTGGTACGTACGTTTTTGGTATATTACCAAAAACCTGCATTATGACTTTTTTTTTTATTTAGTTAGATATCTTTTTAGAAAATAAAACAACTGCCAAAAACATGTTTTTTTTCAGGTTTTGCGTATGAAAACGCTAAAATTCATGAAAAACATCCCTTAAGGAGAAACAGAACAATCCCACAAATAAAGTGTTTTTTGAGTGTTTCTTTTTTGAGCTTTTTTGCGTACCAAAACTCTAAAATGCATGCAAAACTCTCTGTCCGGAGGAACATAACAGCATTACCAATAATGTGTGTTTTAAGTATTTTTTTTTTTCAGTTCATTATATACCAAAACGCCTAGACATTTACAAATCGGCCATTATGGGGATACTAAGCGATATTTCCACACACGTGTCTTATGAGAGTTTTTTTTTACGGTTTTTAGGTGATGAGACGATAACACAAATAAATATTAATCTATATTTAGAAAGAAAACGTTATTACTAAAAGTGTGTGTTATGAGGCTCATTCACCATATTAAGTACAAAAACGCCAAAAATGTATACAAAGAACTTTTCTGGAGAAAAAGAACATTTCCAAAAAAGTAAGTTTCTCTTATGCATTTCATCGTTTTTGTACCTAACGTACAATAATAAGACTCATAATACACGTTTTTTTTTTTTTTTTTTTTCATAAAGTTGTTTTGTTTGTCAGTATAGAGTATTTATTATTGACGTGTTTTAGAGTTTTGATATCTAACAAAATCGAAAACAGTCATAATACACGGTTGTGATTATATCTTTTGGTATCCCTATATTGGCTACTTTGCATGTTTTTTGGCCTTTTAGTACTTATAAACTTGAGAAAAAAATAAATAAAATAAACATTTTTTGTTTCTCCAAAAATTTAAGATTTTGTACCTAATATGGTGTATCACTTTATATCTTTTGGTATCCGTATATTGGCTACTTTGCATGTTTTTTGGCCTTTTAGTACTCATAAACTTGAAAAAAATAAATAAAACAAACGTTTTATTTATTTTTTCTCCATTTTTTTTATTTCTCCCAAAAATTTAGATTTTCTACCTAATATGGTGTATCACTTTCATAATACACATTTTTGTTAATGATATTCTGTTACTTAACTTTGAGTATTATTTATATGTTGTAGTGTTTTAACACCTAAGAACCTCAAAAACACTCATAAGACACGTCTTTGACAATATCATTTAGTTTCCCATTATTGGCTAATTTGCATGTGTTTTTGGCGTACCTAATAAACTCAAAAGCATACCTTTTTGGTAATGTTTTTCTGTTCCTCGAGAATGGGTGTTTTGGATGCATATTAGAGTTTTGGTACCTAAAAAGCTCATAAACACTGAAAAGACACAATTTTTATAACATTGTTTAGTTATCCATTTTAGGGTGTTTTCCATGCTTTTTAGCGTTTAGGTGCACGTTTCTGGTAATATTGTTACGTTATCCCATATAGGATGCTTTGCATGCATTTGGGGCTTTAATAACTAACTAGCTCAAAATGCTCAAAATATACTTTTTGATAAAGTTGTTCTGTTTCTCCAAAAAGGGTGTTTAGCATGCGTTTTAGAGTTTTGGTTTGTAAGAATCCGACAACACTTAAAAGAAACGTTTTTGGTAAAGTTGTTTTCTTTTCCAATATATTGTACTTTTCACGCACTTTGGCGTTTTGGTATCTAACAATATAAAAAAAAAACATTGATTATACAGTTTTTAGGTAATGTAGTTCTGTTTTTTGTTGTTGTTGTTGTTTCTTTGCATGCATTTTGACGTTTTGCTACCTAACAGGGTGAAAAATACTGTTCTGTTTCTTAATATAGAGTACTATTCACGTGTTTTACCTTTCTGATACACTAGAACATGAAAAACACACGTAACACATGTTTGTGATTATATAATTAATTTTTCCCGTATTGATATTTTGCAAGTGTTTTGGTGTTTTGGTACTTAACAAACTGAAAAACACTTAAAACACACATTTTTGGAAATACGTTTTTTTTTTTTTTTCAGAAATAGTTTTTGTATGCATTTTGGCGATTTATGACCTAACATGATGAATAACATTCAAAATACAAGTTTTTAGGAATGATGTTCTCTTCCTCAATTTTGATTAATATTCATATGCTTTAGCGTTTCAAAATCTAAGAGCCTTAAAAAAACACTCATATGACACGTTTGAGATAATTTGCATGTGTTTTGGTACCTAATAAACTAAAAAAAAAACACCCAAAACACATGTTTTTAGTAAAGCTGTTCTGTTCCTCCAGACAAGGTGTTTTGTATGTATTTTTAAAGATTTCTTATGTAAGAAGCTAAAAAAAAAAGCTCAAAAGACACAATTTGTTAAAGTTGTTTAGTTTTCTAAATAGAGTTTTTTCCATACTTTTTAGCATTTTGGTGCCTAATTCGCTAAACAAATGTCGTTTCATTACCCTTAAACGATGCTTTGCAACCATTTTGGAGATTTGATACCTAACAAGCTCAAAAACACTCAAGATACACTATTTTGATGAGGTTAATCTCTATAAAGGATGTTTTGCATGAGTTTTATAGTTTTGGTATATAAGTAGCTGAAAACACTCAAAAGCCACGTTTTTGATAATGTATTCTTTTCCAAAATAGTGTGCTTTGCATGAATTTTGGCGGTTTGGTACCTAACAAGTTCAAGACATTCATAATATAGGTTTTTGGTAATATAGTTAGGTTTCATACTAATCTAATTTTCAATTTGTAAAACACCAGCTTTTCTCTTTTAAACCTCATCTTCTTTTCCTCACTGAACTCAGGTGTCTGAGGCAATTGACAGTAGCCCCTTTTCTGTTCCCTCCTACTTTCCCTATCCTCATTTTCAATCCAAAGCTGGATGTTGCATGTATGTGCGCAACGGCTCTCGTACCCACGCTCTTGAATCTTCCGAATTTTCCACTATCTGGCTACGAATAGAGAGTCACTCTCAAACTAAATTTATCTGTGCTGTATACCTCTCACCTAACTCCTCTGACAATAAGAAATTCTTTGACTAAACTTCCAAAGTGAGCACATTCTGGCTCTCTTCCCTTTTGCAGCGATCTCCATTCTTGGAGACTTCAATGTTCACCACCAGCTTGGGCTTTCCTCTGACCATCCTGCTGAACTAGCCTTCAACTTTGCTATCCTCCACGACCTAGAGCAATTGGTGCAACACCCTACTCGTATTCCTGACCGTTTTGGAGATACGGCTAACATTCTTGACCTTTTCCTGACCTCTAATCGTGATTATTCTGTCACCCTTTGTTCTCCATTGGACTCCTCCGATCACAATCTCCTATCTGTATCTTGTCCTCTCGCTCCAATCCCTTCTCAGGATCCACCTAAGCAAAGATGCCTCTGTCGTTTTGCCTCTGATAGTTGGGGGGACCTGACTATTTAGCTGATTTTCCTTGGAATGACTACTGCTTCCGTGTCAGAAACCCGTCTTTGTGTGCCGAGCGCATAACAGAGATGATAGTGTCTGGCATAGAGGCGTACATTCTTCCCTCTTTTTCTCGACCTAAACCTTGCAAACCTTGGTTTAAAACAGCTTGTTCTCGTGTTATATATATGCTATATATGATAGAGAGGTGGCCCACCAAAGGTACTTAAGCCTTCCATCACCAGAATCTCATGCACTTTATATTTCTTCCCGGAACCATGCAAAGTCTGTTCTCCAACTAGCCAAAAAACTCCTTCATTAACAGAAAGTGTCAATTTTTTTTTTTTTAAGGTTTAACTCCCCTTGTGACTTCTGGCACCTAGCCAAAAATATCTCCAATAACTTTGCTTCTTCTTCTTTCCCTCCTCTATTTTAACCAGATGGCACCACTGCTATCACATTTATCTCTAAAGCTGAACTCTTCGCTTAAACCTTTGCTAAAAACTCTACCTTAGACGATTCAAGGTAGGCTCTCCTCCACCCTCTGACTACTTCATGTTACCTGTTAAAATTCTTAGCAATGATGCTTTCCATGCTGGCCTAAATGCTCTGAAGTCTTATGGACCTGATGGGGACGCTCCTATTGTTCTCCGAAACTGTGCCTCCGTGCTTGCACCTTGCTTATTCAAACTCTTTCAGCTTGGTCTATCAACATCTACCTTTCCTTCTTGCTGGAAGGTTGCCTACATTCAACCTGTTCATAAAAATTGTGACCGTTCTAATCCCTTAGACTACCGTCGTGCCTGTCTAAAGATTTTGAATCTATCCTCAACAGGAAGAAACTTTTGCTGTTGCCTTGGATATATCAAAAGCTTTTGATAGAGTCTGACACAAAGCTGTTCTTCTAAATCTATCAACAGTGGTGTTCTTCAGGATACTTTCCTGTCACCCACTCTCTTCTTATTATTCATCAATGACCTTCTAGACCAAACTTCTTGTCCTATTCACTTCTACGCTGATGATAACACCCTGCACTTTTCCATGTTCTTTTCATAGACTTCAGAAGTAAACATTTCATGCAGGGAAGCCACAGAACGCCTGACTTCTGATCTTTCTAAAATTTCTGATTGGGGCAGAGCAAATTTGGTATTATTCCGTGCCTCAAAAACCCAGTTCCTCCATTTATGAACTTGACACAACCTTCCAGACAACTATCCCCTCTTCCTCAATGACACTCAACTGTTCCCCTTTTCTACACTGAGCATCCTCGGTCTGTCCTTTACTTATAATCTGAAGTGGAAACCTCATACCTCATCTCTAGCTCATCTCAGCTCTAGCTAAAACAGCTTTTATAAAGTTAGGCGTTCTGAGACGTCTCCGCCAGCTTTTCTAACACCACCCCCCCTGCTGCTAACTCTGTACAAGGGCCTTTACTGTCCATGTATGAAGTATGGTTCACATGTCTGGGAGGATTCCACTCATACTGCTCTTCTAGACAGGGTGGAATCAAAAGCTTTTCGTCTCATCACCTCCTCTTATCTAGCTGATTGTCTTCAGCCTCTCTCTCATCGCTGCAATGTTGCATCTCTAACTATCTTCTACCGGTATTTTCATGCTAACTGCTCTTCTGATCTTGCTAACTGCGTGCCTCCCTTTTTCCCGCGGCTTCACTGTACAAGACTTTCTTCTTTCTCCCACCCCAATTCTGTCCATCTCTCTAATGCAAGAGTTAACCAGCATTCTCAGTCATTCATCCCTTTCTCTGGTAAATTCTGGAACTCCCTGCCTGCTTCTGCATTTCCATCTTCCTCTGACGAATTCCTTTAAGGGTGAGGTTGAAGACACTTATCCTTCATTTTTTGACTACTGCTCTGGACCCTTTTCTGGGACTGGCATCTCAGTGGGCTTTTTTTTTATTATTATTTTTTTTATTGGATTTTTGTTGCCCTCGGCCAGTGTCTCTCCTACATGAAAAAAATCAATAAATAAAATTAAAAATAAAAATACAGGTTTCTTTGTATGCATTTTGGCGTTTTGGTACTTAACATTGTGAACGTTTCATAATACTCGTTTTTTGGTAATGGTGTTCTGTTTCTCAATTTAGAGTACTATTCACGTGTTTTAGCGTTTTCATACCTAGGAACTGCAAAAACACTCATAATACACTTTTGTGATTATATCGTTTCGTTTTTTTCTTTTTCCTGTATTGGCTAATTTCCACGTCTTTTGTCGTTTTGGTACCAAATTTCGTGTGCTTTGTATGCACTTTGGCGTTTTGGTACCTAACATTCATAATACAGGTTATTGGTATTGCAGTTCTGTTTCTTCATATAGATTTATTTTTTATGCATTTTGTCGTTTTGTTGCCTAACACGGTAAATATGACTCATAGAATGCATATTTTTGTTAATTACATTCTGTTACTAAACATAAAGTAATATTAACATGTTTTAGCGTTTCAGCACCAGTGAACTTTAAAAACACTTGTCAAATACGTTTGTAATACTATCATTGTATCCACATATTAGCATATTTCCATGTGTTTTGGCGTTTTGATAAACTCAAACAGACTCAAAACATCCGTTTTTTGTAATGTTCTTTTTCACCAGGAAGTGTATTTTTGCTTCCATTATAGAGTTTTGGTATGTTACAAGCTTAATAACCGTCAAAATACACGATTTTGGTAATATTCTTTAATTTTCTTATATCGGGTGTTTTCCATGCTTTTTAGTGTTTTCGTGGCTGATATGCTCAAAAACACGCAAATGACACGTTTCTGGACCTGTCATCTCATTATTGTATATAGAGTGTTTTGCTTTCATTTTGGGGTTTTGTTACCTAACAAGCTCAAAAATCACTAAAAATACATTTAAAATGAAGTTGTTCGATTTCTCCATAAATGAGGCTTATGTTTTGAATGCGTTTTAGCGTTTCGGCACGTAAACAGTTGAAAACCATCAAAACCCACGTTTTTCGGTAATGTTATTTTATTTTCAAATATAGTGTGCTTTGCATGCATTTTGACGTTTTAGTACCTAGCAAATTCAAAACACATTTATAATAAATATTTTTGGTAAAGTAGTTCAGGTTTTTCATATGGATTTCTTTTTTATGCATTTTGGCGTTTTGGTATCTAACATGGTGAATAAGACTCATAATACACTTTTTTTTTGGTAATATTAATCTCTCTCCCAATATAGAGTACTATTCACGTGTTTTAGCGTTCTGATACATAAGAACATCAAAAACACTGATAACACACTTTTGTGATTATATAATTTAATTTCCATACATTGCTTACTTTGCATGTGTTTCCGCATTTTGGTACCTGAGAAACAGAAAAATAATTAAAGCACACGTTTCTGGAAATATTTCTCTGTTTCTTCAAAAAGGGTTACTTGTATGCATTTTGGCATTTTGGTATTTAACATGGTGAATCACACTCATAATACACATTTTTGATAAGGATATTGTTTCTAAAATACAGAGTAATATTCATGTGTTTTAGTGTTTCAGCAACTAAGAACCTTAAAAACACACATCGGAGACATTTGTGGTAATAACGTTTAGTTTCCTTATACTGTCTAATTTGCATTTATTTTGACGTGTTGTTACCTAATAAAATAAAATAAAAATAACTCAAAACACATGTTTTAGGTAATGTTGTTTTGTTTCTTCAGAAAGGGTGTTTGGGTACGTAAAAAGCTCAAAAACACTAAAAAATACATTTTTTTTTATAAAGTGTTTCCGTTTCTCCATAAAGGATGTTGTGCTTGCGTTTTAGCGTTTTGATACCTCAAAAACCTCGTTTTTGGTAAAGTTGTTTTCATTTCCAATATAGTGTGCTTTGCAAGCACTTTGATAATGTAGTTTTGTTCTTTCACATAGGTGTCTTTATATGCATTTTAGCGTTTTGGTACTTAAAATAGTGAATAAGACTCAGAGTAAACGTTTTTGGTAATGTTGGTCTGTTTCTCAGTATAATGTACTATTAACGTGTTTTACCTTTCTGATACCTTAGGACAACAAAAACACTCATATTACAAGTTTGTGATGGATGTCTTTTCGTTTCTTTATATAGGCTACTTTGTACGTTTTTTTTTATTTTTTTTTATGCGTTTTGGTAGCTAAGAAACTTAAAAACACGTTTTTATGTAGGGACACAGGCCAAGGGCAACAAAAATCCCCCATCAACAAAAAATAAATAGAAAATAAATCAAAAAAATAAATAAATAACCCGCTGAGACAATGGTCCCTGAACAGGTTCCGAAGCGGCAGTCAAAAATGCATAAGTGTCTTAAATGATAAGTGTCTTGAAGGAATTCAATTTATAGGAAGGTGGAAACACATAATCAGGCATGGAGTTCCAAACTTTACCAGAAAAGGAATTAATGATTGAGAATACTGGTTAACTCTTGCATTAGAGAGGTGGACAGAATAGGGGTGAGAGAAAGAAGAAAGTCTTGTGCAGAGAGGCCGCAGGCGGAGGGGAGGCATGTAGTTAGCAAGATCAGAAGAGCAGTTAGCATGAAAAGAGCGGTAGAGGGTAGCTAAAGATTTAACATTTCGTCGGTGAGAAAGAAGCTGATGCCAGTCAGTTAGATGAGAGTTGATGATACAAAAATCTTTTGATTCCACTCTGTCTAAAAAAGCCGTATGAGTGGAATCCCCTAAACATGTGAAGCATATTCCATGCATGGACAGATAAGGACCTAGTATAGGCTTAGCAGCTGGGGGGATGAGAAAAATTGTCTTAGAAGTCTCAGAAAACCTAACTTCAAAGAAGCGTTTTTAGCTGGAGATGAGTTTTGAAGTTTCTAGTTTAAGTTATAAAAAAAAAAAAAAAACAGATGTTCATTGTAGAAGAGATGAACAATTGCTTGTCTTTATACAAGAGAGGATAGTTGTCTGGAAGGTTGTGTTGAGTTGATTGGTGGAGAAATTGAGTTTTTAAGGCATTAAACAATTAATGCAAACAATTAATCAGAAATTATAGAAAGATCGAAAGTTAGGCATCCTTGCGTGAACTGTTTACTTCCGGAAGGGTTGAACGTCTATAGAAAGAGGTGGAAAAATGCAGGGTGGTATCATCAGCCTTGGATTGGATAGGATAATATGTTTGGTTTAGACGATCGTTAATGAGTAATGGAATGACAGTTGGTGACAGGACAGTACACTTAGGAACACCTCTGTTAATAGATTTAGAAGAACAGTAACCGTCTACCACAGGAGCAATAGAACGGTCAGAAAGGAAACTTGTGATGAAGATACAGAGAGAAGAATAGAAGCTTTAGGTGGGTAGTTTGGAAATCAAAGTTTTAGGCCAGACTATTAAAAAAAGAAAATAATATGTATAATGCAACAGCAAAAGTTTTACCAAAATTTCTCAAAGAGGATGACCGAGATTCAATAAGGAAAGCCAGATCACCAGTAGAGCGGCCTTGACGGAACCCAAACTGGCGATTAGATAGAAGTTTGTCAAGTGATGTTTAATAATCTTCCTGTTGAAGGTAGATTCAAAAACTTTAGATAGGTAGGAAATTAATGCAATAGGACGGTAGTTTGAGGGATTAGAATGCCCACCATTTTTAGGAAGAGGCTGAATGTAGGTAAACTTCGAGCAAAAAGGAAAGGTAGATATTGAGAGGCAGAGTTGAAAGAGTTTCACTAGGCAAGTTGCCAGCATAGAGACACGGTTTCGTAGAAGAAGAGTGACCCCATCATGTTCATCAGCCTTCCGGGGTTTTAGGCCAACGAGGGCATGGAAAACTTCATTACGAAGAATTTTAATAGTGTCTGGCATGGAGGCGTACATTCCTCACTCTTTTTCTCGACCTAAACCTTCCAAACCTTGGTTTAACACAGCTTGTTTTCGTGCTATACATGGTAATGAGGTGGCCCACAAAAGGTACTTAAGCCTTCCATCACCCTCTGACTACTTCATGCTACCTATTAAAATTCTTCGCAATGATATTTTCCATGCCCTTGCTGGCCTAAAAATTTGGAAGGCTTATGGACCTGATGGGGTCCCTCCTATTGTTCTCCGAAACTGTGCCTCCGTGCTTGCACTTTGCCTAGTTGAACTCTTTCAGCTCTGTCTGTCAAAATCTACCTTTCCTTCTTGCTGGAAGTTTGCCTACATTCAACCTGTTCCTAAAAAGGGTGACCGTTGTAATCCCTCAAACTACCGTCCTATTGCTTTAATTTCCTGCCTATCTAAAGATTTTAAATCTATCCTCAACAGAAAGATTCTTAAACATCTATCACTTCAAAAACTTCTATCTAATCACCAGTATGGGTTCCGTCAAGGCCACTCTACTGGTGATCTTCTGGCTTTCCTTACTGAGTCTCTTTTAGATATTTTGGTGAAACTTTTGTTGTTGCCTTGGACATATCAAAAGCTTTTTGATAGAGTCTGTTACAAAGCTTTGATTTCCAAACTACCCTCCTACGGCTTCTATGCTTCTCTTTGTAACTTCATCTTAAGTTTCCTTTCTGACCGTTCTACTGCTGCTGTGGTAGACGGTCACTGTTCTTCTCCTAAATCTATTAACAGTGGTGTTCCTCAGGGTTCTGCCCTGTCACCCACTCTCTTCTTATTATTCATTAATGATCTTCTAAACCAAACTTTTTTTCCTATCCACTCCTACGCTGATGATACCACACTGCACTTTTCCACGTCTTTTCATAGACGTCCAACCCTTCAGGAGGTAAACATTTCACGCACGGAAACCACAGAATGCTTGATTTCTGATCTTTCTAAAATTTCTAATTGGGGCAGAGCAAACTTTGTACTGTTCAATGCCTCAAAAATTCAATTTCTTCATCTATCAACTCGACACAACCTTCCTGACAACTATCCCTTCATCTTCAATGACACTCAACTGTCCCACTCTTCTACACTGAACATCCTCGGTCTGTTCTTTACTTATAATCTGAACTGGAAACTTCATATTTCATCTCTAGCTAAAACAGCTTCTATGAAGGTAGGTGTTCTGAGACGTCTCTGCCAGTTTTTCTCACCCCCCCCCTCAGCTGCTAACTATTATCCGTCCATGTATGGAGTATGCTTCACATGTCTTGGGGGTTTCCACTCATACTGCTCTTCTACACAGGGTGGAGTCAACAGCGTTTCGTCTCATCAATTCCTCTCCTCTAAATGACTGTCTTCAGCCTCTCTCTCACCGCCGCAATGTTGCATCTCTAGCTATCTTCTACCACTATTTTCATGCTAACTGCTCTTCTGATCTTGCTAACTGCATGCCTCCCCTCCTCCCGCGGCCTCGCTGCACAAGACTTTCTTCTTTCTCTCACCCCTATCGCTGTCCACCTCTCTAATGCAAGAGTTAACCGGTATTCTCAATCATTCATTAATTTCTCTGGTAAACTCTGGAACTCCTTGTCTGTTTCTGTATTTTTACCTTCCTATGACTTGAATTCCTTCAAGAGGGAGGTTTCAAGACACTTGTCCATCAATTTTTGACTACTGCCTTGACCCTTTTATGAGACTGGCATTTCAGTGGGCATTTTTTTTATTGTTTTTTTTGTTTCCCTTGGCCAGTATCCCTCCTATATGAAAAAGAAAAAAAAAAGTATTTTGTGTGTTTTGAGGTTTTTAGAAAAACACAGAAAATGCAGGCAAAGATCCTTATATGGGGAAACAAAAAGGCATTACAAAAAAAACGTGTAATATGAGAGTTTTTCAGCTTCTTATGTACCAAAGCGGTGAAAGGCATGAAAAGCACTCTATATGTAGAAACACAAGAACACTACAAAAAAAAAAAAAAAAATTGACTGTCTCATATTGTTAAGTACTAAATGCTGAAATGCATGCACAACACCCTTTATGGGGAATGGAAGCAAGATTTATAGAAATGTCTTTTTTGAGTTTTTTTTTTCATCGTGTTAGGCAGCAAAATGATAAAAACCATGGAAAACACCCTATATATATATATATATATATATATATATATATATATATATATATATATATATATATATATATATATATATATATATATATATATATATATATATATATATATATATATATATATATATATATATATATATATATATATATATATATATATATATATATATATATATATATATATATATATATATATAAACACCAAAAACGTGTCTTATGAGTTTTTTCAGCTTCTTACATACTAAAACCCTAAAACTCAAGCAAAACACCCTTTTTAGAAAAAAAAAAACACAATAACTTTACTATAAACGTGTATTTTGTTTGTTTTGAGCTTGTTACGTAGAAAAATGCAAAAATGCATGGAAAGTATTCTATAAGAAAACAAAAAAAAATATTAAGAGAAAAGTGTATAATGAAAGTTTTTGTGTTTTTAGGTACCAAAACGACATTACCAGAAACGTGTCTTTTGAATGTTTTGTAGCTTGTTAGGCACCAAAATGCTAAAAAAAAAATAAAATAAATAAAAAAATAGCATGGAAATCACCCTCTATGGGAATACAAAACTATAAGAAAAACGTGCCATTTTTTTTTTAGTTTGCTTTTTAACTTCTTGCGTACATAAACGCTAAAACGTATGTAAAACACCATTCATGATTAAACAGAATAACATTACCGAAAACAAGTATTTTGAGTGTTTTTGAGCTTCTTACATTGAAAAACACTCAACTGCATGCAAAATACCCTATATGAGAAAATTAAATGACATTACGAGAAACATTTATTATGAGTGTTTCTAAGGTACCAAAATGTTAAAATGCGTTAATAGGACTCTATATGGAGAAACAGAACAACATTACCACAAATGTGTTTTTTGAGAATATTTCACATTCTTAGATACCAAACCACTATTATGAGACTTTTTGAAGTTAATGAAGAAAAAGTTGAGGGGGGGTGTCAAGACACTTAGGGTCGTAGACAGAAAGGCAGTCCGACCTGGGGACATTTATGGTCCCCTCCCCAGATGAGGACTCCGAGGATGGTGTAGGAGTCGCCATGATGATATTAAAATTTTTGAGAAGGGTGTGTGTGTTATTAGGTGCTTGTAGTTTTGTGTGGAGGAAGAGAGTTGTCTTTAGAGGGCAGGCTGTGACTGCCCCCTTGTGTTATGAGACACAAAGGGAAACGTTCAGTGAGGTCACTGCTGGCTTTAATGATAAGTTCACAGCACACCCTGAACTGTACTTTAGACCTCACTGGGAGTAATTATCGTTTCGGCAGGTGCCTACTGCCTCCTCCTTTATTTTTGGTAATGTTTTTCTGTTTCTCCTTAAAGGGTGTTTTGCATACGTTTCAGCTTTTTGCTATGTAAGTAGCTAAAAAAAAAAATAACACTAAAAAGAAAACTTTTTGGTAAAGTTGTTTTGTTTTCTCATATAAGGTGTTTCCATGCTTTTTAGGGTTATGGTGACTACCACGTACTCATAAATATTTAAAAGACATTTTTTTCTTATTTTAAAGTCGTTTCGTTTCCCCATATAGTGTGCTTTCCGTATATGCTGGCGGTTTGGTACCTAATAATGTGAAATACACTCAAAACACATGTTTTTCGTAATTTTGTTCTCTTTCTCCATATTGAGTGCTATTCATGCTGTTTCAAGTTTTAATACCAAGAAGATAAAAAACACTCATAACAAACGTTTCTCATAGTGTCCTTTTGTTTCCCTATGTAAGGTACTTTCCATGCATTTTTGCGTTTTTTTGTCCATAACAAGGTTAAAAACACTCAAATAACTTGTTTTTGTTAATGTTATTGTGTTTTTTCAATATTTTTTTTTTGTTTTGCATTTTTGGCAAATGCAAAAAGTAAAAAAAATTCTAAGTAAAAATGCAAAACGATTTTGGATTTTTACTTAGAAAATGCAAAATGCATTTTTCTAAGTAAAAAGTAAAAAAAAAAACACTCGAAATACTTGTTTTTTGTAATGTTAATTTTCATTCATAGAGATTTTTTTTTACATGGGCTTTAACGTTTTGACTTGTAAGTAGATCATAAACTATGAAAAGAAACGTGTTTCGTAATGTTTTGTTTTCCAATACTAGGTTCTTCCCATGCCTTTTTTTTTTTTTTTAGCGTTATAGTGACTAGCACGTTCATAAATACGCAAAAGGCAGGTTTTATAAATTTCGTTTCTTTTTCTCATAAAGGGTGTTTTGCGTGCATTTTGGCGTTTTGGTACATAAAAATGTGAATTACAGTCAAAATACGTGTTTTTGGTAATGTTATATTTCTCCATAGAGATTGCTGTTCATGCGTTTTCGAGTTATGCTACCTAAAAAGCTCAAAAATATTCATACGACACGGTTTTTGTAAGGTCCTTTCCTTTCCCCATATAGTGTACGTCCATACTTTTTTGGCATTTATGTACGTAACAAGCTCAAAACACTTAAAAAAATACCCGTTTTTGGTAATGCTGTTGAGACGTCTCTGACACGTTTCTGGAAATGTCGTTTCTTTTTCTCATATATTGTGATTTGTATGCATTTTAGCGTTATGGCATCTAAAAATGGAAATACACTTGGTATATTCATATTTTGTAATATTGTTCTTTTCACCAGAGCGCTATTCATGCGTTTTTGAGTTTTGGTACCTAAGAAACTCAAAAACTCTCATAATACATGTTTCTCATAATGTCTTTTCGTTTCCCCAAATAACAACCTTAAAAAGCTAAAAATACTTGTTTTTTTGGTAATGTAATTCTCCTTAGCCATGCCTTTCAGCGTTTTGGTATGTAAGAAGTTAAAAAAAATTGTCCGAAGACACACTTAATGTTTTGTATTTGTGTTTTCCATGATTTTTACCGTTTTTTTGGTACCGAACACTAAAAAAAAAAAAAAAAAACATTGAAAAGACACGTTTCTTGTAATGTCTCTTGGTTTATCCATATAGGGGGCATTTAATGCTTTTTGCGTTTTGGTATCAATGTGAAAAACTGGAAATGTCCTTTTTCTCCAAAATAGAGTGCTAATCGTGCGTTTTAACATTTTGGTACCTAAGAAGCTTAAAACTCTCATAATAAAAGTTTCTTGTAATGTCTTTTCGTTATTCCGTTTAGTGTATTTTACATGCATTTTGGCTTTTTTACGTAATAAACTCAAAATAAAGCCTCAAAATAAACTTTTTAGTAAAGTTATTGTGTTTCCCCCATAAAAGGTGTTTTGCTCAATATGCACCTCAAAACACTCAAAAGACACGTTTTCGGTAATGTTGTTTTCCTTTCCCTTATAATGCGTTTTCTATGCTTTTTAGCGTTATAGTGCCTAGCACACTTAAAAATGCACGTTTTTGGTAATATTGTTTTGTTTCTACATATGGAATGCTATTCATCCGTTTTAGTGCTTTGATACCTAAAATATAGAGTGCTTTTCATGCATTTTAATGTTTAGATATCTAAGAAAAAAAAATATAATACATGTTTCTCGTAATGTCATTTCGTTTCCTTATACAGGATACTTTGGACGCATTTTGGCA
Organism: Scylla paramamosain; assembly: GCF_035594125.1. Lineage (NCBI taxonomy): Eukaryota > Metazoa > Arthropoda > Malacostraca > Decapoda > Portunidae > Scylla > Scylla paramamosain. Next base: position 21,537,868 of record NC_087151.1, read on the forward strand.
TTTTTCTACGTAACAAGCTCAAAAACTCAGATTACTAATATTTTGGTAATAGTTTGTTTTTCCTTATGGTGGTTTACAAACGTCTTAGCGTTTTGGCTAAAAAACTACTGACTTTTTTTGGTAATGTTGGTTTGTTTTCCCATATAGTTTGCTTTCCATACTTTTTAGCGTTATGGTTCGTAGCACACTCATAAATACTCAAAAGACATGTTTTTTTTTCCAAATCTCGTTGCCTTTCCCCATATAGTGCGATTTGCGTGCATTTTGGCGTTTTCGTACCTAAGAATGAGAAACTTGCTCAAAATAGACGTTTTTAGTAATGTTCTCTTTCTCCTTATAGAGTGCTATTCATGCATTTTAGCATTTTTGGTGCCTAAGAAGCTCAAAACACTCAAAATACACGGTTCTCGTAATGTCCTTTCCATTATATTTTGTTGTTTTTCTACGTAAGTAGTTAAAAACGCACAAAATACTTGTTTTTAGTTACGTTGTTTTCTGATTCCATATATGGTGCTTTCCATGCTGTTTACCATTTTGGTGCCTAATATCCAGGAAAACACTCAACAGATACGTTTCTTGTAATGTCTTTTCTTTTCTCCATATAAGGGGATGCATTTCTACATACATTTCTGCATACATTTCTGCGTTTTGGTACCTGACAATGTAAAAAACAATAAAAATACACGTTTTTCGTAATGTTTTTTCCTTTTCTCCATATATAGTGCTATTAACAGTTTTCGCGTTTTTTTACCTATAATAATAATAATAATAATAATAATAATAATAATAATAATAATAATGCATGATTCTGATAATGTCTTTTCATTGCCCTATATGCAGTAGTTTGTATGCTTTTTGGTATTTCTCTACGTAACAAGCTGAAAAACACTCAAAATACACGATTAATTTAAATTAATGGTAAATTAATTCTATTATTGCACATAAGAGGTGTTTTCATGCGTTTCCTACGAAAGTAGCTAAAAAAAAAGGAAAAGAATTGTTTTTGGTAATGATATTTTGCTTTCCCATATAGGGTGTTTTCCATGTTTTTATCATTTTGGTGCCTAGCACGCTCATAAACAGTCAAAAGACACGTTTGTGGAAATTTCTTTTCCTTTTCTTATATAAAGTGCTTTACATGCATTTTGGCGTTTTGATACCTAACAATGTGAAATGCCCTCAAAATACTCTTTTTTGTAGGGTTGTTCTTTTTTCTCCGTATAAAGTCCTACTCATGCGTTTTAGCATTTTGTTACCTAAAAAGCCCAAAATTGCATAATACACGTTTCTCGTAATGTCTTTTCGTTTCCCCATGTAGAGTATTTTGCATGCATTATGGCTTTTTCTACGTAACAAGCTAAAAAAACACACAAGGTATTGATTTTCAGTAATGTTATTCTGTTTCGCCATAAAAGGTTGTTTTCCATCCGTTTTAGCGTTCTGGTACGTAAGTACTTCAAAAGACTGAAAAAAGTCGTTATTTGTAATGTTGTTTTCTTTTCCCATAGAGGTTCCTTTCCATGCTTTTTAGCAATATGGTGCTTAGCACACTCGTCAAAGATATATATTTTTTTTGAAATCTCGTTTCCTTTCTCGAGTTAATGTGCTTTGTATGCATTTTGGTTGTTTGATACCTAAAGATGTGATATACATTTAAAATACACGTTTTTGTTAATGTTCTGTTTCTCTATATAGAGTGTCATGTGCTCTCGAGTTATGGTATCTTAAAAAAAAAAAAAAAAACTGTAATAATAAACGGTTCTCATAATGTCCTTTCGTTTCCCCATATAGGATACTTTCTACACATTCACATGAGGAAAAACACTCAAAATACTTTTTTTTTTTTGGTAACGTTATTGTGTTTTCCCATAGGGGATATTTTCTCTACGTTTTATCGTTTTAGTACATTAATAGTTCAAAACATTCAAAAGACATGGTTTTAGTAATCTTTTTCCATATAAAATGTTTTCCATTTTTTTTTTTTTTTTAGCGTTTTGCTGTCTAACACGCTCATGAACACTTGAAAGGCACTTTTCTGGAAATGTTGTTTCTCTTCGCCATATAGAGTGCTTTGCATGCATTTTGGCGTTTTGGTACCTAAATCATGTGAAATACACTAAAATAAAAGTTTTAGTAATGTTCAGTTTCTCCATGTAGAGTGCTATTCATGTTTCATCACGTTTTGTTACTTAAGAAGGTAAAAAACACTCATAATAAACGTTTCTCATAATATTCTTTCGTTTCCTCATATAGTGTACTTTCCATGTATTTTGGCGTTTTTGTACGTAACAAGCTTAAAACACTCAAATTTTTTTTTATTTTGGTATTATTATTCTATTTCTTCTTACAGGGTGTTTTGCATGCGTTTTAGCGTTTTGGTACGTAAGAAGCCTAAAAAGATAAGTTTTTGGTAAAGTTCTTTTCTATTTCCATATTGGGTGCTTTCCATACTTTTTGTTTTTTCTTACAGTTTTGGAGCTTAACATGCACAAAAATACTCAAAATATGTTTCTAGTAATGTCATTTCATGTCTTAATATAATTGACTTTGCAAGCATTTTTCCGTTTTTTGATACCTAAAAAAGAAAAACACTTGAAATTCAAGTTTTTGGTTATGTTCTTTTTCTCGATATAGGGTGTTACTGATGCAATTTCGCGTTTTGGTACCTAAGAAGCTCAAAACTCTCATATCTGAAATGTCTCTTATCTGAATGTCTTTTGTTTCTCCATAAAGGGTTATTTGAGTTTTAGCGTTTTGATACTTAAATAGTTTAAAAACACACACACACAAAAAAAAGGTTTTTGTCAATGGTGTTTCGTTTCTCCATATAGAGTGCTATTAACGCCCTTTCGCCTTTTTGTACCTAAGAAGTAAAAAAAAAAAAAAAAATCGCATAATTCGTTTCTCTTAATGTCTTTTACTTTTTGGGCTTGTACTTGGGGAAACAGAACAACATTTTTGAAAAAATGTGTGCTTTATGTATTTTCAGTTAGGTACAACAAAAAAAAAAAAAATAAATAAATAAATAAATTTCCAAAAGCATGAGTTTTAATTGTTTTTCAACTTGTTAGGTACGAAATTGCCAAATACATGCAAATTAGCATATATAATGAAACGATATAATCACAAACGTGTATATGTTTTTTTTTTTTTTTTTATGTTCTAAAGTATCAAAAAAGTTATGTTCCGGAGTAACATAACTTTATCAAAAACGTGTGTACTTAGTGTTTTTAAGTTCAGTAGGTGCAAAAACGCCTAAACATATGCAATGTAGCACATATGAGGAAACTAAACGGTATTACCACAAACGTATCTTATGAGTGTTTTTTAAGATTCTTCGGTGCTGAAACGCTAAAACTTATGAATATTCCTCTATATTGAGGGAACAAAAAAAGAATCATTACAAAAATGTGTATTATGAGTGTGATTCACCATGTTACGTACCAAAACGCCAAAATGCAGAGAAAGAACCCTTTCTGGAGAAAAAAAAAATCAGCATATAATATTAAAAAAAGTGTGTTTTAAGTGTTTTTGTTAGATATCAAAATGCCAAAACCTATGCAAAGGCTCCAGTATAGGGAAACGAAATGAAATAATCACAAACAAAAGCTATCAGGACGCTAAAACACAAAAATAGTACTCTATATTCAGAAACAGAACAACATTAAGAAAAGCGTTATGAATTATGAATCTTATTCACTATGATAGGTGCGAAAACTTCAAAATGCTTACCTGTATGCATATATACCTATATACCTATATTAAGATTCACATCTATATTACTAAAAACCTGCATTATGACTGTTTTTTTATTTAGTTAGATATTTTAAGATATCTTAAGATATCTTATTAGAAAATAAAACATCTACCAAAAACATGTTTTTTTTCAGGTTTTGCGTATCAAAACGCTAAAATTCATGAAAAACATCCCTTAAGGAGAAACAGAACAATCTCACAAATAAAGTGTTTTTTTGAGTGTTTTTTTTTTTTTTTTGAGCTTCTTACGTACCAAAACTCTAAAATGCATGCAAAACCCTCTGTCCGGAGGAACATAACAACATTACCAATAATGTATGTTTTAAGTGTTTTTTTTTTTTTTCAGTTCATTATATACCAAAACACCTAGACATTTACAAATCGGCCATTATGGGGAGTTTTTTACGGTTTTTAGGTGATGAGACGCTAACACAAATAAATATTAATCTATATTAAGAAAGAAAACGTTACTACTAAAAGTGTGTGCTATGAGGCTCATTCACCATATTAAGTACAAAAAACGCCAAAAATGTATACAAAGAACTTTTCTGGAGAAACAGAACATTTCCAAAAAAGTAAGTTTCTTTTTATGCATTTCATCGTTTTTGTACCTAACGTACAATAATAAGACTAATAATACACGTTTTTTTTTTTCATAAAGTTGTTTTGTTTGTCAGTATAGAGTATTTATTATTGACGTGTTTTAGAGTTTTGATATCTAACAAAATCGAAAACAGTCATAATACACGGTTGTGATTATATCTTTTGGTATCCCTATATTGGCTACTTTGCATGTTTTTTGGCCTTTTAGTACTTATAAACTTGAAAAAAATAAATAAATAAAACAAACGTTTTTTGTTTCTCCAAAAATTTAAGATTTTGTACCTAATATGGTGTATCACTTTCATAATACACATTTTTATTAATGATATTCTGTTACTCAACTTTGAGTATTATTCATATGTTGTAGTGTTTTAACACCTAAGAACCTCAAAAACACTCATAAGACACGTCTTTGACAATATCATTTAGTTTCCCAATATTGGCTAATTTGCATGTGTTTTGGCGTACCTAATAAACTCAAAAGCATACCTTTTTGGTAATGTTTTTCTGTTCCTCGAGAATGGGTGTTTTGGATGCATATTAGAGTTTTGTTACCTAAAAAGCTCATAAACACTGGAAAGACACAATTTTGATAACATTGTTTAGTTGTCCTTTTTAGGGTGTTTTCCATGCTTTTTAGCGTTTAGGTGCCTAAAATGTTTAGAAACAGGCAAATAACACGTTTCTGGTAAAATTGTTACGTTATCCCATATAGGATGCTTCACATGCATTTGGGGCATTAATAACTAACTAGCTCAAAACACTCAAAGTTGTTCTGTTTCTCCAAAAAGGGTGTTTAGCATGCGTTTTAGAGTTTTGGTTTGTAAGAATCCGAAAACACTTAAAAGAAACGTTTTTGGTAAAGTTGTATTCTTTTCCAATATATTGTACTTTTCACGCACTTTGGCGTTTTGGTATCTAACAATATAAAAAAAAAACATTGAACACACAGTTTTTTGGTAATGTAGTTCTGTTTTTTTTTTTTTTTTTTGCATGCATTTTGACGTTTTGGTACCTAACATGGTGAAAAATACTGTTCTGTTTCTTAATATAGGGTACTATTCACGTGCTTTCTGATACATTAGAACATCAAAAACACACGTAACACATATTTGTGATTATATAATTCATTTTTCCCATATTGATATTTTGCAAGTGTTTTGGTGTTTTGGTACTTAACAAACTGAAAAACACTTAAAACACACATTTTTTGGAAATACTTTTTTTTCAGAAATGGTTTTTGTATGCATTTTGGCGATTTATGACCTAACATGATGAATAACATTCAAAATACAAGTTTTTAGTATTGATGTTCTCTTCCTCATTTTTGATTAATATTCATATGCTTTAGCGTTTCAACATCTAAGAGCCTTAAAAAACACTTATATGACACATTTGAGATAATTTGCATGTGTTTTGGTACCTAATAAACTAAAAAAAAACACCCAAAACACATGTTTTTAGTAATGCTGTTCTGTTCCTCCAGACAAGGTGTTTTGTATGTATTTTTAAAGATTTCTTATGTAAGAAGCTAAAAAAAGCTGAAAAGACACAATTTGTTAAAGTTGTTTAGTTTTCTAAATAGAGTTTTTTCCATACTTTTTAGCATTTTGGTGCCTAATTTGCTAAACAAATAAAATAAAATAAACAAGCAAATGACACGTTTCTCGTAATGTCGTTTCATTACCCTTAAACGATGCTTTTGCAACCATTTTGGAGATTTGATACCTAACAAGCTCAAAAACTCTCAAGATACACTATTTTGATGAGGTTAATCTCTATAAAGGGTGTTATCCATGAGTTTTATCGTTTTGGTATATAAGTAGCTGAAAACACTCAAAACCCACGTTTTTGATAATGTATTCTTTTCCAAAATAGTGTGCTTTGCATGAATTTTGGCGGTTTGGTACCTAACAAGTTCAAGACATTCATAATACAGGTTTTTGGTTATGTAGTTAGGTTTCATACTAATCTAATTTTCAATCTGTAAAACACCAGCTTTTCTCTTTTAAACCTCATCTTTTCCTCACTGAACTCAGGTGTCTGAGGCAACTGACAGTAGCCCCTTTTTTGTTCCCTCCTACTTTCCCTATCCTCATTTTCAATCCAAAGCTGGATGTTGCGTGTATGTGCGCAACGGCTCTCGTACCCACGCTCTTGAATCTTCCGAGTTTTCCACTATCTGGCTACGACTACAGAGTCACTCTCAAACTAAATTTATCTCTGCCGTATATCTCTCACCTAACTCCTCTGACAATAAGAAATTCTTTCACTAAACTTCCAAAGTGAGCACATTCTGACTCTCTTCCCTTTTGCAGCGATCTCCATTCTTGGAGACTTCAATGTTCACCACCAGCTTGGGCTTTCCTCTCCCATCAATGACCATCCTGGTGAACTAGCCTTCAACTTTGCTATCCTCCACGACCTAGAGCAATTGGTGCAACACCCTACTCGTATTCCTGACCGTCTTGGAGATACGCCTAACATTGTTGACCTTTTCCTGACCTCTAATCCTGATTATGCTGTCACCCTTTCTTCTCCATTGGACTCCTCCGATCACAATCTCATATCTGTATCTTGTCCTCTCGCTCAAATCCCTTTTCAGGATCCACCTAAGCGAAGATGCCTCTGTCGTTTTGCCTCTGATAGATGGGGGGACCTGACTATTTAGCTGATTTTCCTTGGAATGACTACTGCTTCCGTGTCAGAAACCCGTCTTTGTGTGCCGAGCGCATAACAGAGATGATAGTGTCTGGGATAGAGGCGTACATTCTTCTCTCTTTTTCTCGACCTCAACCTTGCAAACCTTGGTTTAACACAGCTTGTTCTCGTGTTATATATATGCTATATATGATAGAGGTGGCCCACCAAAGGTACTTAAGCCTTCCATCACCAGAATCTCATGCACTTTATATTTCTTCCCGGAACCATGCAGAGTCTGTTCTCCAACTAGCCAAAAACTCCTTCATTAACAGAAAGCGTCAAAATCTTTTTTTTAAGATCTAACTCCCCTTGTGACTTCTGGCACCTAGCCAAAAATGTCTCCAATAACTTTGCTTCTTCTTCTTTCCCTCCTTTATTTCAACCAGATGGCACCACTGCTATCACATTTATCTCTAAAGCTGAAATCTTCGCTTAAACCTTTGCTAAAAACTCTACCTTGGACGATTCAAGGCTTGTTCCTCCCTCTCCTCCACCCTCTGACTACTTCATGCTACCTATTAAAATTCTTCGCAATGATGCTTTCCATGCTGGACTAAATGCTCTGAAGGCTTATGGACCTGATGGGGTCCCTCCTATTGTTCTCCGAAACTGTGCCTCCGTGCTTGCACGTTGCTTATTCAAACTCTTTCAGCTCGGTCTATCAACATCTACCTTTCCTTCTTGCTGGAAGTTTGCCTACATTCAACCTGTTCCTAAAGAGGGTGTACGTTCTAATCCCTCAGACTACCGTCGTACCTATCTAAAGATTTTGAATCTATCCTCAACAGGAAGAAACTTTTGCTGTTGCCTTGGATATATCAAAAGCTTTTGATAGAGTCTGGCACAAAGCTGTTCTTCTAAATCTATTAACAGTGGTGTTCTTCAGGATACTTTCCTGTCACCCACTCTCTTCTTATTATTCATCAATGACCTTCTAGACTAAACGTCTTGTCCTATTCACTTCTACGCTGATGATAACACCCTGCACTTTTCCATGTCTTTTCATAGACTTCAGAAGTAAACATTTCATGCAGGGAAGCCACAGAACGCCTGACTTCTGATCTTTCTAAAATTTCTGGTTGGGGCAGAGCAAATTTGGTATTGTTCCGTGCCTCAAAAACCTAGTTCCTCCATTTATGAACTTGACACAACCTTCCAGACAACTATCCCTTCTTCCTCAATGACACTCAACTGTTTCCCTTTTCTACACTGAGCATCCTCGGTCTATCTTTTACTTATAATCTGAAGTGGAAACCTCACACCTCATCTCTAGCTAAAACAGCTTCTATAAAGTTAGGTGTTCTGAGACGTCTTCGCCAGTTTTTCTAACACCCCCACCCTGCTGTTAACTCTGTACAAGGGCCTTATTCGTCCATGTATGAAGTATGCTTTACATGTCTGAGAGAGTTCCACTCATACTGCTCTTCTAGACAGGGTGGAATCAAAAGCTTTTTCGTCTCATCACCTCCTCTTCTCTAGCTGATTTTCTTAAGCCTCTCTCTCATCGCTGCAATGTTGCATCTCTAACTATCTTCTACCGGTATTTTCATGCTAACTGCTCTTCTGATCTTGCTAACTGCGTGCCTCCCCTCCTCCCGCGGCCTCACTGGACAAGACTTTCTTCTTTCTCCCATCCCAATTCTGTCCATCTCTCTAATGCAAGAGTTAACTAGCATTCTCAGTCATTCATCCCTTTTTCTGGTAAATTCTGGAATTCCCTGCATGCTTCTGCATTTCGATCTTCCTATGACGAATTCCTTCAACTGTGAGGTTAAAGACACTTATCCTTCAGTTTTTGACTACTGCTCTGGACCTTTTTCTTGGACTGGCATCTCATTGGGCTTTTTTTTTTTTATTATTATTTTTTATTGGATTTTTGTTGCCTTCGGCCAGTGTCTCTCCTACATGAAAAAAATAAATAAATAAATAAAATTAAAAATAAAAATACAGGTTTCTTTGTATGCATTTTTAGCGTTTTGGTACTTAACATTGTGAAAGTCTCATAATACCCATTTTTTGGTAATGGTGTTTTGTTTCTCAATTTAGAGTACTATTCACGTGTTTTAACGTTTTCATACCTAGGAACTTCAAAAACACTCATAATACACTTTTGTGATTATATCGTTTCGTTTTCCTGTATTGGCTAATTTCCACGTCTTTTGTCGTTTTGGTACCAAACAAACTGAAAAAAAAAACACTTAAAACACAAATTTTTGGAAATATTCTCTTATTCCAGAATGTGTTCTTTGTATGTATTTTGCATTTTGGTAACTAATATGGTGAATCATACTCATAATACACGTTTTTTGTTAATGATATTCTGTTACCTAACATAGATTAATATTCATATGTTTTAGCGTGTCTGCACCTAGGAATCTTAAAAAGACTCATAAGACACGTTTGTGGTTTAGTTTCGTTATGTTTTCTAATTTGTATGTGTTTTGTCGTTTTAGTACCTAAGAAACTGAAAAACATCGAAGACACGTTTTGGGTAATGTTCCATGTATTTTAGAGTTTTGGTACATAAAAAGCTTAAAAAAAGTAAAAGACAATTTTGATAACATTGTTTTAGTTTTCCAATACAGGTTTTTTTTTTCCTTTGTTTGTAGCGTTTTTATGCTTAATATGCTGAAAAAAAAACGCAAATGACGCGTTTCTGATAATGTCATTTCATATCCCCATATTGGGTGCTTTCCATGCATTTCGTCATTTTGGTAATTAACAGACGCAAATAAACTAAAAATACACTTTTCTGATGAAGTTGTTCAGTTTCTCCTAAAAGGACGTTTAGCATGCGTTTTAGCGTTTTTGGTACATAGGAAGATGAAAACACTCAAAAATAACTTTTTGGTAATGTGTTCTTTTTCAATATAGTGTGCTTTGAATGCACTTTGCCGTTTTGGCACCTAACAAATAAAAAACAAAAAATCATTCATAAAACAGGTATTTTAGTAATGTAGTTCTGTGTCTTCATAGAGTTTATATATATATATATATATATATATATATATATATATATATATATATATATATATATATATATATATATATATATATATATATATATATATATATATATATATATATAATTTTTTTTTATGCATTTTAGCTTTTTGGTACCTAAGATAGTAATTATTGTTGTTTTGTTCCTCAGTATAGAGCTCTTCATGTGCTTTAGCGTTCTGATACCTAAGAACATCAAAAACAATCATAAGAAATGTTTCTGATTATACAATTTCTTTCTTTTCTTTATATTAGCTAGTTTTCGATTTTGTACCTAATAAACTGAAAAACATGTAAAATATATATTTTTTGGAAATTATGTTATGTTTCTCAATATGGAAATATTCATAAGTTTTAGCATTTCAACACCTAAGAACCTTAAAAACACTCATAAGACACATTTGTGGTAATATTGTTATATTTTCCCATATCAGCTAATTTGCATTTGATTTGCGGTTTTGATACCTAATGAACTCGAAAACACCCTAAACACAAGTTTTTTGGTAATATTGTTCTGTTACTCCAGAAATGGTGTTTTACATGTATTTTAGAGTTTTGGTACGTAAGAGGCTCAAAAAAATTTAAAATACATGATTTGTTAGTAATATTTAGTTTTCCCAAATGAGATGTTTTCCATGCTTTTAGCTTTTTGGTGCCTTGTATGCTCAAAACAAGAAAATGACAGGTTTCTGGTAATGTTGTTTCATTACCCGATATAGGATGCTTTCCATGCATTTTGTAGGTTTGGTATCTAACAAGACGAAAAAAAAAAAAAAACACTTAAAATACACTCTTTTAATGAAGTTGTTCTGTTTTATCCATTTTATTTATTTATTTATTTATTTATTTATTTATTTATTTTTTGCGTGCGTGCGTTTTAGTGTTTTGGTACGTAACTAGTTTGAAAACACTAAAAAGACACTTTCTTGGTGATGTTTTCTTTTCTAATTTCGTGTGCTTTGTATGCACTTTGGCGTTTTGGTACCTAACATTCATAATACAGGTTATTGTTATTGTAGTTCTGTTTCTTCATATAGACTTCTTTTTATGCATTTTGTCGTTTTAGTGCCTAACACGGTAAATAAGACTCATAATGCACATTTTTGTTAATTACATTCTGTTACTAAACATGAAGTAATATTAACATGTTTTAGCGTTTCAGCACCAGTGAACCTTAAAAGCACTTGTCAAATACGTATGTAATACTATCATTGTATCCACATATTAGCATATTTCCATGTGTTTTGGCGTTTCGATAATCTCAAACAGACTCAAACATTCGTTTTTTGTAATGTTCTTTTTCACCAGGAAGTGTATTTTTGCCTCCATTTTAGAGTTTTGGTATGTTACAAGCTTAATAACCGTCAAAATACACGATTTTGGTAATAGTCTTTAATTTTCTTATATCGGGTGTTTTCCATGCTTTTTAGTGTTTTCGTGGCTGATATGCTCAAAAACACGCAAATGACACGTTTCTGGACCTGTCATCTCATTATTGTATATAGAGTGTTTTGCTTTTATTTTGGGTTTTTGTTACCTAACAAGCTCAAAAATCACTAAAAATACATTTAAAATGAAGTTGTTCGATTTCTCCATAAATGAGTCTTATGTTTTGAATGCGTTTTAGCGTTTCGGCACGTAAACAGTTGAAAACCATCAAAACCCACGTTTTTCGGTAATGTTATTTTATTTTCAAATATAGAGTGCTTTGCATGCATTTTGCCGTTTTAATACATAGCAAATTCAAAAACATTTATAATACATATTTTTGGTAAAGTAGTTCAGGTTCTTCATATAGATTTCTTTTTTTATGCATTTTGGCGTTTTGGTATCTAACATGGTGAATAAGACTCATAATGCACGTTTTTTTTTGGTAATATTAATCTCTCTCCCAATATAGAGTACTATTCACGTGTTTTAGCGTTCTGATACATAAGAACATCAAAAACACTGATAACACACTTTTGTGATTATATAATTTAATTTCCATACATTGGTTACTTTGCATGTGTTTCCGCATTTTGGTACCTGAGAAACTGAAAAATACTTAAAGCACATGTTTTTTGGAAATATTTCTCTGTTTCTTCAAAAAGGGTTACTTGTATGCATTTTGGCATTTTGGTATTTAACATGGTGAATCACACTTATAATACACATTTTTGATAAAGATATTGTTTCTAAAATACAGAGTAATATTCATGTGTTTTAGTGTTTCAGCAACTAAGAACCTTAAAAACACACATCGGAGACATTTGTGGTAATAACGTTTAGTTTCCTTATACTGTCTACTTTGCATTTATTTTGACGTGTTGTTACCTAATAAAATAAAATAAAAATAACTCAAAACACATGTTTTAGGTAATGTCGTTTTGTTTCTCCAGAAAGTGTGTTTGGGTACGTAAAAAGCTCAAAAACACTCAAAAATACTTTTTTTTGTTTAAAGTGTTTCCGTTTCTCCATAAAGGGTGTTGTGCTTGAGTTTTAGCGTTTTTATACCTCAAAAATCTCGTTTTTGGTAAAGTTGTTTTCATTTCCAATATAGTGTGCTTTGCAAGCACTTGGATAATGTAGTTTTCTTCTTTCACATAGGTCTCTTTATATGCATTTTGGTACTTAAAATGGTGAATAAGAGTCATAGTAAACGTTTTTGGTAATGTTGGTCTGTTTCTCAGTATAATGTACTATTAACGTGTTTTACCTTTCTGATACCTTAGGACATCAAAAACACTCATATTACAAGTTTGTGATGGATATCTTTTCGTTTCTTTATATAGGCTACGTTATTTTTTTTTTTTTTTGCGTTTTGGTAGCTAAGAAACTTAAAAACACGTTTTTTTTGTAGGGACACAGGCCAAGGGCAACAAAAATCCCCCACCAACAAAAAATATATATACAAAATAAATAGAAAAAAATAAATAAATAACCCGCTGAGACAATGGTCCCTGAACAGGTTCCGAAGCGGCAGTCAAAAATGCATAAGTGTCTTAAATGATAAGTGTCTTGAAGGAATTCAATTTATAGGAAGGTGGAAACACATAATCAGGCATGGAGTTCCAAACTTTACCAGAAAAAGGAATTAATGATTGAGAATACTGGTTAACTCTTGCATTAGAGAGGTGGACAAAATAGGGGTGAGAGAAAGAAGAAAGTCTTGTGCAGAGAGGCCGCAGGCGGAGGGGAGGCATGTAGTTAGCAAGATCAGAAGAGCAGTTAGCATGAAAATAGCGGTAGAGGGTAGCTAAAGATTTAACATTGCGTCGGTGAGAAAGAATCTGATGTCAGTCAGTTAGATGAGAGTTGATGATACGAAAATCTTTTGATTCCACTCTGTCTAAAATAGCCGTATGAGTGGAATCCTCCAAACATGTGAAGCATATTCCATGCATGGACGGATAAGGACCTTGTAAAGGCTTAGCAGCTGGGGGGATGAGAAAATTTATCGTAGAAGTCTCAGAACACCTAACTTCAAAGAAGCGTTTTTAGCTGGAGATGAGTTTTGAAGTTTCTAGTTTAGGTTATAAAAAAATAAAAAAAACATGTTCAGTGTAGAAGAGATGAACAATTGATTGTCTTTATACAAGAGAGGATAGTTGTCTGGAAGGTTGATTGGTGGAGGAATTGAGTTTTTAGGGCATTAAACAATTAATGCAAACAATTAATCAGAAATTTTAGAGAGATCGAAAGTTAGGCATCCTTGCGTGAACTGTTTACTTCCGGAAGGGTTGAACGTCTATAGAAAGAAGTGGAAAAATGCAGGGTGGTATCATCAGCGTTGGATTGGATAGGATAATATGTTTGGTTTAGAAGATCGTTAATGAGTAATGGGATGACAGTGGGTGACAGGACAGTACACTTAGGAACACCTCTGTTAATAGATTTAAAAGAACAGTGACCGTCTACCACAGGAGCAATAGAACGGTCAGAAAGGAAACTTGTGATGAAGATACAGAGAGAAGAATAGAAGCTGTAGGTGGGTAATTTGGAAATCAAAGTTTTAGGCCAGACACTATTAAAAAAGAAAATAATATGTATAAGGCAACAGCAAAAGTTTTACCAAAATCTCTTAAAGAGGATGACTGAGATTCAATAAGGAAAGCCAGATCACCAGTAGAGCGGCCTTGACGGAACCCAAACTGGCGATTAGATAGAAGTTTGTTAAGTGATATATGTTTAATAGTCTCCCTATTGCAGGTAGATTTAAAAACTTTAGATAGGTAGGAAATTAAAGCAATAGGACGGTAGTTTGAGGGATTAGAAGGCCCACCATTTTTAGGAAAAGGCTGAATGTAGGTAAACTTCAAGCAAGAAGGAAAGGTAGATATTGAGAGACAGAGTTGAAAGAGTTTCACTAGGTAAGGTGCCAGCACAGAGACACGGTTTCATAGAAGAAGAGGGACCCCATCATGTTCATAAGCCTTCCGAGGTTTTAGGTCAACGAGGGCATGGAAAACTTCATTACGAAGAATTTTAATAGGTTGAAAGAAGTAGTCAGAGGGTGGAGGAGAGGCAGGATAGCAAAGGTTTGAGCGAAGAGTTCAGTTTTAGAAATAGATGTTATAGCAATAGTGCCATCTTTTTGAAATAAAGGAGATAAAAAAAAGAAGCAAAGTTATTGGAGATGTTTTTGGATAGATGCCAGAAGTCACGAGGGGAGTTAGATCTTGAAAGATTTTGACACTTTCTGTTAATGAAGGAAGTTTTGGCTACTTAGAGAACAGACTTGGCATGGTTCCGGGCAGATATATAAAGTTCATGAGATTATGGTGTTGGAAGGCTTAAGTACTTTTTTGTGGGCCACCTCTCAATTATATACAGCATGAGAACAGGCTGTGTTAAACAAAGGTTTGGAGGGTTTAGGTCGAGAAAAAGAGTGAGGAATGTATGCCTGCCTCTATGCCAGACATTATCTCCTCTGTTATGCACTCGGCACACAGATACGGGTCTCTGACACGGATGCAGTAGTCCTTCCAAGAAAAATCAGCAAAATACCTCCTCAGGTCGTTCCAACTAAGAGAGGCAAAACGCCAGAGGCACCTCCGCTTAGGGAGATCCAAAAGAAGGATTGGAGCGACAGGACAAGATACAGATATGAAATTGTGATCGGAGGAGCCCAATTGAGAAGAGATGGTAACAGCATAAGCAGAAGGATTAGAGGTAATGAAAATGTCAAGAATACCTGGCGTATCTCGAGGACGGCGAGGAATACAGGTAGGATGTTGCATCAATTACACTAGGTCAAGGAGCATAACTGAAGGCTACTTCACCAGGATGATCAGTGAAGTGAGAGGAAAGCCAAAGCTGGAGGTAACACTGAAGTCTCAAATAATGGTGATCTCTGTAAAAGGGAAGAAATAATGTGCTCCACTTTTAAAAATAATGCAGGCAAAGAATTTTCTTATTGTCAGAGGAGATAGGTGAGAGGAATACAGCACAGATAAATTTAGTTTGAGAGTGACTCTGTAGTCGTAGCCAGACAGTATAAAACTCTGAAGATTCGATAGCGTGGGCGCGAGAGCAGGTTAAGTCACTGCGCACATAAAAACAACATCAAGATTTGGATTAAAACACAGGTTTTTGGAAATGTTGTTCTCTTTCTCTAGAAAGGGTTGTTTGTATCCATTTTTATCATTATTGGTACCATAAATGGTGAATCACACTCATAATAAACGTTTTTGAAAACTATTTTCTATTTCTTAATATTGTGTAATATCTATTAATTTGTTTCAACGTTTTAGCATCTAAGAACCTTAAAATCACTCATAAGACAGGTTTGTGGTAATATCTTTTCGTTTCCCATCATTGCATTTGTATAGGAATTTTAGTGTATAATGAACTCAGAAATACTCAAAACGCACGTTTTTGATAATGTTTTTATGCTCCTCCAGAAAGATTAATTTGAATGCATTTCAGAGTTTTGGTACGTAACAAGCTTAAAAACACTGAAAAGACATAATTTTAATAATATTGTTTTGTTTTTCAATATATATATATATTTTTTTATTTATTTATTTATTCCTTTTTTTTGTGTGTGTGTGTTTTGGTGTCTGAAATCCTGAAAAAAAAAAAAAAACGCAAATCACCCGTTTTTGGTAATGTCGATTCATTATCCTATATAAGTTCTTTTCATGCATTTAGGCGTTTTGCATGCATTTTTAGCGTTTTGGTACGTAAGAAGCTGGAAAACTCTGAAAAGAAACATTTTTGGTAATGCTATTTTCTTTTCCAATATAGTGTGCTATAAATGCAGTTTGGTCTTTTGCTATCCAACAGGTTGAAAAAAAAAAAAAAATTTGGTAATGTTGTTCTGTTTCTTCATATAGGTTTCTCCGTATTCATCTAGGCGTTTTGGTTAATAACATGCTCAAAACCACTGACAATCAACTTTTTAATGAAATTGTTGTTTCTCCATAAATTGTGTTTTGCATGCTTTTTACCGTTTTGGAAAGTAAGAAGATAAAAACACTCAAAAGCAACTTTTTTATAGTATTTTTTTTCTTCCTAATATAGTGTGCTTTCTATGCACTTTGCCATTTTATATATATATGTATATATATATATATATATATATATATATATATATATATATATATATATATATATATATATATATATATATATATATATATATATATATATATATATATATATATATATATAATACAGGTGTTTGATATTGTGGTTGTGGTTTTTCATATGGATTTTCTTGGTAAGCATTTTGGCGTTTTGGTACCTAACATGGTGTATAAGGCTCATAATACACGTATTTGGTTATGTTCTCTTCCTCAATATAGAGTACTATTTACGTGTTTTAGCGTTCTGATAGCTTAGAACATTAAAAACACTCATAATTCACGTTTATGATTATGTTTTCGTTTTCCTATGCTGAATACTTTTCATGTGTCTTGGCTTTTTGTTACCAATCAAACAGTAAAACGCTTAAAACATACGCTTAAGGAAATGTTCTGCTTTCTTTTTATGAATTTTAGCGTTTTGTTACCCAACACAGACTCATGACAGTCGTTTTAGGTAGTGATGTTCTGTTTCTCAGTATAGAAGTAATATTAATTTGTTTTAGCGTTTCACCACCTATGAACATTAAAAACATTCATAAGAGACGTTTGCGGTAATATTATTTAGTTTTCCCTTATTAGTTGATTTGCATGTGTTTAACCAATATGTTTCCTAATAGACTGAAAAACTGTCAAAACACATGTTTTTAGTACCTAATAAGTTCATTTTTTTGTTTTTGTTTTTTGGTGGGGGAGGTAATGCTATTCTGTTTCTTTATATAGGTTTCTTTAAATGCATTTTAATATTTTGGTAAGTAACAAGCTCAAAATACTCTTTTTTGATAAAGTTTTTCTCTTTCTCCATTAAGAATACTTTCCATCTGTTTTACCGTATTGAAAAACACTCACAAGAAAAGTTTTTGGGTAATGTTGTTTTCTTTTCCAGTATGGTGTGCTTTGCATGGAGTTTGGCATTTTGATACCTAAGAAGTTCAAAAACATTTATAATACAGATTTTGGTAATATAGTTGTGTTTTTTTATGTAAGTATCTTTATATGCCTTTTGGCGTTTTGATATATAAAATGGTGAATAAGTCTCATAATACACGTTTTTGGTAATCTTGTACTTTTCCGCAATATTATTTACGTGTTTACCTGATATTTAAGAAAAACAAAAACACTCATAACGCCCGTTTATGATTATATCGTTTCGTTTCATTATGTTGGTTACTTTACATGAGTTTTTGCGTTCTTGGACCTAACAAACTATAAAACATTTAAAATATACATTATTGGAAATTATCTGTTTCTCCAGAAAATGTTTTTTGTATACATTTTGGCGTTTTTGTACCTAAAATAGTCAATGAGACTCAAAATACACGCTTTTAGTAATAATGATTTGCTTTTCAATATAGAGTAATACTTATTTGTTTTAGCGTCTCAGCACCTAAGAACCTCATAAAGAACCCTCATAAAACATGCTTGTGGAAATACCGTTTAGTTTCCTCATAACGGCTTAATTTACAAATGTTGAGGCGTTTTGGTATATAATGAATTGAAAAATATTTAAAACACTCATTTTTGGCAATATTGTTCTGTTTCTCCCCAAAGGGAGTTTTCATGCATTTTAGAGTTTTAGTATGTAAGAAGCTCAAAAGCGCTCAAAAGATACGATTATCATAATGATGGTAGTTTTACCATGTCAGGTTTGCTGCCTAATATTCTGAAAAACACGGAGATGACACTTTTCTGGTAATGTCATTTAATTACCCATAATGCATGCTTTGCATGCATTTTGGCATTTTATTACCTAAAAAAAAAAAAAAACACTAAAAACACACATTTTTGATGAAGTTCTTTTTCTCCATAAAGGGTGTTTTACGTGCATTTTAGCGTTTTCGTACGTTATAAGCAAAGAAGTAGTCAAATGCCACGTTTTTTGGTAATGTTTTCTTTTCCAAAATAATGTGCTTTAAATGTTGTTTGGAGTTTTCGTATCTAACAAGATAAAGAAAAAAAATTCAAAATACACTTTTTTGATGTTCTTTTTTCCATAATAGGTTTTTTACATGCGGTTTACCGTTTTGATACTTAGGAAGCTGAAAAAAGAGCCATGTTTTTATTGTTTTTAATTTCCGAAATAGTGTGCTTTGCATGATACAGGTTTTTGAAAATATAGTTTTATTTTTTAATAAACGGTTCTTGGTATGTGTATTGGCGTTTTGGTACCTAACATGGTAAATAAGACAATACATATTTTTTGTATTTTTTTTTTCTTTTTCAATATAGGGTACTATTCATGTGTTTTAGCATTCTGATGGTAAGAACATCAAAAACACTCATAATTTACGTTTTCGATTATATCGTTTCGTTTCCCTCTTTCGGGTACTTTACATGTGTTTTGGGGTTTGGTAGCTAATAAATAACACTTTAAACACACGTTTTTAGAAATGTTGTTCTCTATCTCTAGAAAAGGTTCTTTTTATGTATTTTGGTGTTTTGATACTTAACATGATGGAACACACTCATAATACACGTCTTTGGTAATGATTTTTTTTGTCTTTTTAAAAGAGAGAAATATTCATATGTTTTAGAGATTCAGCACCTATAAACCTTAAAAAAAAAACACTCATAAGACACGTTTCCAGTAATATTTTTTAGTTTCCCCATACTAGCATATGTTTAGGCGTTTTGTCACCTAATGAACTGAAAAAAAAAAAACATTAAAACACACGTTTCTGGTAATGTTATATTCCTCTTGAAAGAGTGTTTTGTATGTATTTTTAGAATTTTGGTACGTAAGAAGCTCAAAAACACAAAAGTCATGATTTTAGTAATATTGTTTACAGGGTTCCTATATTGGATGTTTTCCATGATTTTTAGCAATTTTGTGCTCTATATGCTCAAAAACACGCAAATGACACGTTTTTGGTAAAAGCGTTTAATTACCCTACATAGAGTGCTTTGCTTACATTTTGGCGTTCTGGTACCTAACAAGCTCAAAAAACATTCAAAATACACTTTTTTCAAGAATTTGTTTTATTTCTGTATAATGGGTGTTTTGCATGCTTTTTACCGTTTTGGTTCTTAAGAAGCAGGAAAAAAAAACCCAAGAGTTAGGTTTTTGGTAATGTATTCTTTTCTATTATTGTGTGCTTTAAATGCTCTGATGCTTTTTGATATGTAACAATTTCAGTCTTTATACAGATTTTTGGTAATGTAAAATTGTTTCTTCATATATATTTCATTGCATATGAAACTATTATATGGCGTTTTGGTATTTAACATGGCTAATGACACTCACAATACACGTTTTTTTTTGGTAATGAAGTTATGTTGCCTCAATATAGAATAATATTCATATGCTTTAGCGTTTCACCTCATAAGAACCTTAAACACTCATAAGACATGTTTGTGGTAATATCGATTAGTTTCCCCGTATACGCTACTTTACACCTAAAACGCACGTTTTAATAATGCTTTTCTGCTTCTACAGAACGAATTTTAGAGCTTTTCAGAGTTTTGTTATGTAAGATAAGATGTTATGTAAGATGATGAAAACACTCAAACGACACGATTTTTGTAATGTTGTTTAGATTTCTCATAAAGGTAGTTTTCCTTGCTTTTTACCGTTTGAGTAACTAATATGATAAAAAAA
Source organism: Scylla paramamosain (assembly GCF_035594125.1). NCBI lineage: Eukaryota > Metazoa > Arthropoda > Malacostraca > Decapoda > Portunidae > Scylla > Scylla paramamosain. The sequence continues at coordinate 21,558,100 of NC_087151.1, forward strand.
AAAAAAACACGCAAAAGAAACGTTTCTTGTATTGTCGTTTCATTACTCTATATAGGGTGTTTTGCATGCATTTTGGCGTTTTGGTATCTAACAAGCTAAAAAATACTCAAAATACATTTTTTGATGATGTTCTTTTTCATTCTTAGTAACGGGTGTTTTGAATATGTTTTGAATATGTTTTGGTACGTAAAAGCACTCAAAAGCCGCGTTTTTGGAAATGTATTTTTTTTTTTCATATATAGTGTGCTTTGCATGCACTTTTACGTTTTGGTACCTAACAAGTTCAAAAACAGGATTTTGGTAATAGACTTATATTTTTTCCAAATAAGTTTTTTTTTTTTTTTTTTAATGCGTTTTGGCGTTTTGATGTCTAATGGGGTGAGAAAGACTCACAATACACATTTTTTTTTTCTGTAATATTGTTGTTTCTGAATACAGAGTACTATTCACGTGTTTCAGCATTCTGATACCTAAGAACATCTAAAACTCTCATAATACATGTTTGTGATTTTTTATCGTTTCGTTTTCCTATATTGGCTAATTTCCATGTGTTTTGGCATTTTGGTACCTAGCATACTGCAAAAAAAAAAAAAAATGTTTTTGATTTGTTCTGTTTCTTTAGATAGGGTTCTTTGTATGTATTTTGATATTTTGGTACCTTATATGGTAAATCACACTTATATTACACGTTTTTGGTGATGATGTTCTTTTCTCAACATTACCAATAATTAATATTAATTAAAATTAATAATATTAATATGTTTTGGCGCTTCAGCCCCTCAGAATCTTTAAAGGCATGTTTGTGATGATATATTTTATTTTCCCTATATTGGCTACTTTTGATGTGTTTTAGAGTTTTGGTACCTGATAAACTAAAAAAAAAAAAAAGTGCTCAAAACACACTTTTTGGTAATGTTGTTCTCTTGCTCCAGAAAAGGTGTTTTGTATACTTTTTAGAGTTTGGGTAGATTAGAAGCTGAAAAACACTAATAAGACACGATTTTGGTAATACCACTTTTTTTTCCTTTATAGGATTTTTTTACATGCTTTCCAACGTTTTGGTTCTGATAATGTTATAGCATTGTCCCATATAAGGTGCTTTGTATGCATTTTGACATTTTGGAACCTAAAAAGCTAAAAAATACTCAAAAGACACTATTTTCAAATAATTAATTTTTCTACATGAAAGTTGATTTGCATGCGTTTTAGTGTTTTAGTACGTAAATTGAAAACAGTCAAAAGCTCCATTTTTGGTAATGTTGTTTTATTTTCCAATATAGTGTACTTTGTATGCAGTTTCAAGTTTTGGTACCTCACAAGTTTAAAAAGTCATAATACAGGATTTTAGTAATGTAGTTGTTTCTTCATATATTATAATTTTATATATTTTAGCGTTTTGGCACCTAATATGGTGAATAAGACTCAAAATACACGTTTTTGTTAATGATGTTCTGTTTTTTCAATATAAAGTTATATTAATTTGTTTTAGCGTTAAGCACTTAAAAATCTAAAAACACTCGTAAGACACGTTTGTCATAATATCATTTAATTTCCAAATAATGACCACTTTGTTTTATTACCTAATAAACTGCAAAAAGCTCAAAACACACGTTTTTGGTATTGTTGATCTGTTGCTTCATAAAGGGTGTTTCATATGCATTTTAGAGATTTGGTTTGTTAGAAGCTCAGAAACATTAAAGTGACACGATTTTTGTAATATTGTTTAACTTTCTTAAATAGTTTTTTTTTTTTCCCATGTTTATTTATTTATTTATTTATTTTTATAGTTTTGTGCGTAATATGCTCAATAACACGCAAATGACACGTTTCTGGAATGTTGTTTCATTACCCAATATAGGGTGCTAAGAATGCATTTTGATGTTTTGGTATCTAACACGCTCAAAACACTCAAAATACACATTTTGGATGTTGTTCTGTTTTTTTCTATTAAGCGGTGTTTTGCATGCGAGGCTGTTGTCTTTAACGTTCGAGAATAGAGTGTAAAAAAGGTGTCTGCTCTAACCTCTTAAACTACTGCACTATTGCTTTAATTTCCTGCCCCTCTGAAGTTTTGAATATATCCTGAATAGGAAGATTCTTAAACATCTATCATTTCACGACCATACATGTGATTGCCAGTATGGGTTCAGTCATGGCCGCTCTACTGGCCATCCTTACTGAGTCTTGGTCATCTTCTTTTAAGGATTTTGTGAAACTTTCGCTGCTGCCTAAGAAATATCAAAAAGGTTTTGACAGAATATGGCATGATCTTTAATTTCCAAACTACCTTCCTACCTACTTACCTTCTATCCTTTTCTGTGTTAATTTCACCTCAAATGTCCTTTCTGTCCGTTTTATTGTTGCTGTTGTAGGCGGAGACTATTCTTCTCCTAAGTCTACGTATTAACAGTGGTGTTCCTATTATTCATTAATGATCTAAGACAAAATTCTTGTCTTATCCACTTCTGATACCTTCTGATATACACTGCTGATACCACTATGCACTTTCCTACGTCTTTTCGTAGACATCCAACCCTTTAGAAGCTAAACAGCTCACGTCGGGAAGCCACACTACGCCAAACTTCTAATTTCTTTAAAATATCTGTTTGGAGTAGAGTAATGCCTCAAAAACACAATTCTTTCATATATCAACTTAACAGAGCGTTCCAGATAACTATCCCCTCTTTTTTATTGACACTCAGCTGTCCCCTGCTGCTACATTGAACTTCCTCTGTCTGTCTTTCATTAATAATCTAAGCTAGAAACTTAACATCTCATCTCTAGCTAAAACAGCTTATATGAAGTTAGGCATTCAGAGTCGTCCCCGCCATTTTTTCTCACCCCCCCCACAACTTGTTTTTGGGCGTAGTATTGTCCATGTGTTCCCAGGAGTGAACGAAAACACAAGTAGAACAGCTACTGTATATATATTAATAATGGTACAGAAGCGTAGAGAGCCACGTGACCAACTGGCCCGCGTGGAGGGGCAGGTGTGGGCAGGTGTCAAGCAGTGACTGAGTGGGCGCGCAAGGGAAGACGCCGACTGAGACCCACAAACAAAATAAAAACGAGTAACGTCCCATAAGCAAATAAATAAATAACTAAATAAATAAATGAATAAGTGATGAATAATAATACATGTAATAATTACAATAGTTATAATGTAAGAAAAGAAAATATATATATATATATATATATATATATATATATATATATATATATATATATATATATATATATATATATATATATATATATATATATATATATATATATATATATATATATATATATATATATATATATATATATATATATATATATATATATATATATATATATATATATATAAAGTTCATTTTCTTTTCTTACATTATAACTATTGTAATTATTGTAATTGTAACTATTGTAATTATATATATATATATATATATATATATATATATATATATATATATATATATATATATATATATATATATATATATATATATATATATATATATATATATATATATATATATATATATATATATATATATATATATATATATATATATATATATATATATATATATACTATCATAAGCTGCTGACCATGTACATATAGAGGGCCATTATCAATCCATGTAAGAAGTTCCAACCATGCATAGGTTCCACTCATACCGCTCTTTTAGACAGGGTAAAATAAAAAGTTTTTCGTCCTATCAGTTTTTCTAACTGATTGTCTTCAGCCCTTCTCTCATCGCTGCAATGTTGCGTCTCTTGATATCTTCTAATGCTATTTTCACGCTAACTGCTATTAAGATCTTACTGACTGCATGCCTTCTCTCCTCCCGCGGCCTTGCTGTACAAAACTTTATACTCTCTTTCACCCATATTCTGTCCATCTCTCTAATGCAAGATTACCAGTATTCTCAGTCATTCATCACTGAAACTCTCTGCCTGCTTATGTATTTCCTTCCTCCTATGACTTGAACTCTTTCAAAGTAGGCTTTAAGACACTATCCTTCAATTTTGGATCATTCTTTTTGACCTCGGTTTGGGAACTGGCACTCAAGTGGGCCTTTTTCGAACTTTTGATTGCCCTTGACCAGTGTCACTCTTACTTAAAAAAAAAAAAAAAAAAAAAAAAAACATCAACGACAACATCAACAACAAAAAGAACAACAACGACGACGACGACGACGACAACAACAACAACAACAACAACAACAACAACAACAACAACAATAACAACAAAAACAACAACAACAACAACAACAACAACACTAATAGTATCAACAAAGAACGTCATCATTAACAACTACATTGTCATCATTAATGATAAAACATAGTTAACGAAGAAAACAACAACAAACCTAAAATGACAATAACAACATGAGCAAAAAGAAAAAAACTGCAAACACAACACAATTCTTGCAATGAAACGATTATTAAATCTTCCGTACCAAATAGCACACACACACACACACACACACACACACACACACACACACACACACACACACACACACACACACACACACACATTAATGATGATAATGACAATAATAATGTCGATAAGGTACTATACTAAAATCGTAATTTAAAATTATTATTATCGTTATTACAACTATAATGATAATAATAATAATAATAATAATAATAATATTAACAAGAGGAACAACAACAACAATACTACTACTGCTAATAATAATAATAACGATAATAATAATAATAATAATAATAATAATAATAATAATAATAATAATAATAATGACATAACAAGCATGCAAGAACATGACAATTAATTATAACGACAAACGACTGTTTCTTATAACTGGTTGCAGGAAGAACTGTCCCCCACTGAATCGTGACATGTATTGCGCCCGTTATTTCATGGAATGTGGCTTGAATGACCCTTCTTCCTGCCCCCGTGGCGAGCAGTGCTTTCCCGAAGTGTGCGGTACTCTGTGTGTCTCGAGGTCCCATAATCAGTAATGAGGGTGAGTTTTGACGAGAGAGAGAGAGAGAGAGAGAGAGAGAGAGAGAGAGAGAGAGAGAGAGAGAGAGAGAGAGAGAGAGAGAGAGAGAGAGAGAGAGAGAGAGAGAATTAGGTAGGCATGAAAGTGTTTTCCGCATTTGACTTACTTACTAGAGCTTTATTTATTTACTTTATTTATTTATTTATTATTTATTATTTTTGTAAGTTAGCTTCGCATTGGCACAACTTATCGTCTTACACGTTTCTAGCAAGTAGAGATGACTTGTGTAAGGAAAATACATACATAATAATTGTAATTATGTTATTCCGTTAACAGTAAATGAAAATTCAGGTATTTTGTATTCCTTCCAGTGAAAAAGAGAGAACATGGCTATTATTATTTTTATTATTCTTCATCCATATCTTATAATGATTATGATTGGTACTATTCTTAATATAGTCTTTTCTTCTTTTCTTTTCTTCTTTTTCTTCTTCTTCTTCTTCTTCTTCTTCTTCTTCTTTTTTTTTCTTCTTCTTCTTCTTCTTATTCTTATTATTATTATTATTATTATTATTATTATTGTTGTTGTTATTATTAATACTATTATCATTATTATTATTATTATTATTATTATTATTATTATTATTATTATTATTATTATTATTATTATTATTGTTATTAAAAAAGCATGGAATCTATTTTATATTGGAATACAAAACAATACTGCTTTTTGCGTACTGAAACGCTAAATCGAATGCCAAAAAAAAAAGTAATATTGCGAAACAGAAAAACATTACCAAAAATGTTTTTTTTGAGATTCTTACCTACAACAAAAAAAAAAAAAGGCAAAATGCATGAAAAAAAAAAACACTGTATGGGAAACGATACGATATTACAAGAAACATGTATTACAAGTGTTTCTGAATTTCTTAGGTACCAAAACGGTAAAACGCGTGAATAGCACTTTCTATTTACTAGAAAAGAACAGCATTGACAAATATATCTTTTTTATTTATTTATTTATTTTTTACGTTGTATTGTATCAAAACGACAAAATGGATGCAAAACACTCCTTATGGAAAAACAAAAGGGCATTACGAGAAACGTGTGTTTTTAAGCTATTTAACTACCAAAACTCTAAAATGTGTTAATAGTACCCTATATGGTGAAACAAAACTACATTATCAAAAACGCTTATTTTGAATTATTCTTTTTTTTCACATTGTTATGTACCAAAGGGACAAAATGCATTTAAAGCACTCTGTATGGGGAAATGAAATGACATTACAAGAAACATTTCTTTAGAGTGTTTATGAGCTCGTTAGGCATCAAAATGCTATAATGCATGGAAAGCACTCTATATTGGAATACAAAAGCACATTACGAAAAGCGTGCCTTTTGAGTGGTTTTGAGCTTCTTATCTATCAGATCGCTAAAATACACACTAAACATCCATTGTGGAGAAACAGAATAACATTACCAAAAATGTGTGTTTATATTGTGAAACAAAACGACATTACCTGAAACATGTATTATTGTTTTTGACCTTCTCAGGTACTAATATCCTAAAACGCGTAAATAACAATCCATATGTAGAAACTGATCAACATTACCAAAAGCGTGTATTTAGGTATTTTTTCACAATGTTAGGTACCAAAACACCAAAATACATATATACCCCATATAAAGTGATTTCACTTTATATGGGAAAAGGAAACGTTACCAGAAAAGTGTCTTTTTAGTGTTTTAGGCAACAAAACGCTAAAATGCTTAGAAAACAACCTAACAGCTGGGGGGGGTGAAGAAAAAGAAAAAAAAAAAAAACTGGCAGAGACACCTAACTTCATAGAAGGTGTTTTAGCTAGATATGAGATGTGAAGTTTCCACTTCAGATTATAAGTAAAGGACAGACCGAGAATGTTCAGTGTAGAAGGGGGGACAGTTAAGTGTCACTGAAGAAGTGGGGATAGTTGTCTGAAAGGTTGTGTCGAGTTGATTGAAGGAATTTAGTTTTTGAGGCATTGAACAATACCAAGTTTGTTCTGCCCGAATCGGAAATTTTAAAAAAGATCAGTAGCCAGGCGTTCTGTGGCTTCCCTGCGTGAAACGTTTACGTCCTGAAGTGTTGGACGTCTATGAAAAGACGTGGAAAAGTGCAGGGTGGTATCATCAGCGTAGGAGAGGATAGGACAAGAAGTTTGGTTTAGAAGGTCATTGATGAATAATAAGGAGAGAGTGGGTGATAAGACAGAACCCTTAGGAACACCACTGTTAATAGATTTAGGAGAAGAACAGTCACCGTCTACCACAGCAGCAATAGAACGGTCAGAAAGGACACTTGAGATGAAGTTAAAGAGAGAACGATAGAAACCGTAGAAGGATAATTTGGAAATAAAAGCTTTGTGCCAAATTCTATTAAAAGCTTTTCATATATGCAAGGCAACAGCAAGAGTTTCACCAAAATCTCTAAAAGAGGATGACCAAGACTCAGTAAAGAAAGCCAGATCACCAGTAGAGCGGCCTTGACTGAACCCATACTGGCGATCAGATAGAAGGTTGTTTAAGAATCTTCCTGTTCAAAAACTTTAGATAGTCAGGGAATTAAAACAATAAGACGGCAGTTTGAGGAATTACAACGGTCACCCTTTTTAGGAACAAGCTAAATGTAGACAAATTTCCAGCAAGAAGGAAAGGTAGATGTTGACAGACAGAGCTGATAGAGTTTGACTAGGCAAGGTGCAAGCACGGAGGCACAGTTTCGGAGAACAATAGGAGGGACCCCATTAGGTCCATAGGCATTCTAAGGGTTTAGGACAGCATGGAAAACATCATTGCGAAGAATTTCAATTTGAAGCATGAAGTAGTCAGAGGATGGAGGAGAGGGAGGAACTAGCCATGAATCGTCCAAGGTATAGTTTTTAGCAAAGTTTGAGCGAAGAGTTCAGCTTTAGAGATAGATGTGATAGCAGTGGTGCCATCCGGTTGAAATTAATTAGGGAAAGAAGAAGAGGCAAAGTTATTGGAGATATTTTGGGCTACATGGCAGAAGTCTCGAGGGGAGTTGGATTTTGAAAGATTTTGACACTTTCTGTTAATGAAGGAGTATTTTTGGGTAGTTGGAGAAGAGACTTGGCATGGTTTCGGGCAGAAATATAAAGTGCATGAGATTCTGGTGATGGAAGCCTTAAGAACCTTTTGTGGGCCACCTATCTCTCATGTATAGCACGAGAACAAGCTGTGCTAAACCAAGGTTTGGAAAGTTTAGGTCGAGAAAAAGAGTGAGGAAAATATGCCTCCATGACAGACACTATCACCTCTGTTATGCGCTCGGCACACAAAGATGGGTCTCTGACACGGAAGCAGTAGTCATTCCAAGGAAAATCAGCAAAATACCTCCTCAGGTTCCCCAACTAGCAGAGGCAAAACGCCAGAGGCACCTTCGCTTAGGGGGATCCTGAGGAGAGATTGGAGGGATAGGACAAGATACAGATATGAGATTTTGATCGGAGGAGCCCAACGGAGAAGAGAGGGTGACAGCATATGGAGAAGGATTAGAGGTGAGGATAAGGTCAAGAATGTTTGGCGTATCTCCAAAACGGTCAGGAATACGAGTAGGGTGTTGCTCCAATTGCTCTAGGTCGTGGAGGATAGCAAATTGAAGGCTAGTTCATCAGGATGGTCAGTGAAGGGAGAGGAAAGCCAAAGCTGGTTGTGAACATTGATGTCTCCAAGAATGGAGATCTCCGGAAAAGGGAAGAGAGTCAGAATATGCTTCACTTTGGAAGTTAAGTAGTCAAAGAATTTCTTGTAGTCAGAGGAGTTAGGTGAGATTTATACAGCACAGCTGATTTTAGTTTGAGAGTGACTCTGAAGTCGTAGCCAGATGGTGAAAACTCAGAAGATTCAAGAGCGTGGGCACGAGAGCAGGTTATATCGTTTCGCACATAAACGCAACATCCAGCTTTGAATTGAAAATGAGGATAGAGAAAGTAGGAGGGAACAGAAAAAGGGCCTACTGTCACTTGCCTCAGATACCTGATTTTCAGTGAGGAAAAGAAGATGAGGTTTAGAAGAGGAGAGGTGGTGTTCTACTGATTGAAAATTAGATCTTAGACCGCGAATGTTGCAGAAGTTAATGAAGAAAAAGTTGAGGGGGGTGTCAAGACACTTAGGGTCATTATCAGAAGAGCAGTCCGCCCTGGGGACATTTGTGGCTCCAAAAAACTTATATTTTCAGTGTTCTCAGCTTGTTACATACAAAAATGCTAAATTGCATGAAAAATAATCTATTTCCGAAATTAAATGACATTAAAAGAAATGTTTATTATTAATGTTCTTGAGCTTCTTAAGTACCAAAAGGCTAAAACGCGTAAATAGCACTTGTTATTGAGAAACTGAAAATTACCAAAAACGTTTGTTTTGAGCGCATTTTACATTGTTAGATACCAAAACGCAAAAGTATATACAAAGCACCTTATAGGGGGAAACGAAAAAAAAATATTACGAGAAACGTGTATTATGATTTTATATATATATATATATATATATATATATATATATATATATATATATATATATATATATATATATATATATATATATATATATATATATATATATATATATATATATATATATATATATATATATATATATATATATTTTTTTTTTTTTTTTTTGTTACCAAAACTCTAAAACGCATGAATAACACACCATCTGAAGAAATAGAAATTTAGTAAAAAACCCTTTATTTTGAGTTTTTTTTTTTTTTTTTTACTACGTTAGGTACTAAAACGCCAAAATGCATGCTGTATATGGTGAAACAAGATCACATGTGTCGTTTGAATGTTTTTAAGCGTGTTAGACACCAAAACATTCAAAAAGCATGGAAACCACCCTATATGGTAACAAAACATTACCAAAAACGTTTCTTTGGAGTGTTTAGACCTTCTTACGTACCAAAATACTAAAACGCATGGAAAACATTCTAATGGAGAAACAGAATAACATTTCCAATAATGTGTACCTTGAGTATTTTAACTTCTTAGGAACACAAACGTCCAAATGCATGAAAAATACCCTCTATGATGAAACAAAACGATATTATCAGAAATGTGCTTTATGAGTGCTTCTTTTTAGATTCTTAGATACCAAAATGCTAAAACTCGTGAGTATCATTTAATATAGAGAAACAGAACATTACGAAAATCGTGCATTTTGAGAGTATTTCACATTGTCAATAATCAAAACTCCAAACTGCATCAAAAGCTCTCAATATGAGGTAATGAAAACCAGAAACGTGTCTTTTGAGTGTTTTTGAAAATATTAGGCACGAAAACGTTACAAAGCATGGAAATATATATATATGGGAATATAAATCAAGAATAACAAAAACGTAGCTTATATGTTTTTAAGCTTCCTCCATACCAAAATACTCAAACGCTTGCAAAACACCCTTTATGGTCAAACGGAATAACATTACCGAAATCGTGAATTGAGTTTTTTTTTTTTTTTTTACTTCTTACATAGAAAAACGCCTATATTGGGAAACGAAATGATATTAGCAGAAACGTGTATAATGAGTATTTCTGAGCTTAGGTACCAAAACACTAAAACGTGTGAAAAAAAAGAAAATATATATATATATATATATATATATATATATATATATATATATATATATATATATATATATATATATATATATATATATATATATATATATATATATATATATATATATATATATATATATATATATATATATATATATATATATATATAAGGAGATACAGAACATTACCAAAATCGTGCGTTTTGGGTGTTTTCATTTTATTAATTAACAAAACGCCAAAATCCATACAAAGCAACTGATCTGAAGAAGCACAAAAAAAAAATTTCCAAAAACGTGTATTGTAAGTGTGTTTGAGCTCGTTAGGTACTAAAACGTCAAAATGCATGCAAACCACTCTATATTGGTAAACGAAAAGACATTTTGAGAGACGTGCATAATGAGTTTTTCTGAGCTTCTTTGGTACCCAAACACAAAAATGCTTGAATATTACTCTATATATAAAAGCAGAGCAACATTACAAAAAAGGTGTATTTTAAGTGTTTTTTTTTCTCATTGTTAAGTACCAAAACGTTAAAAAGCATGCGAAGCATTCTATACAGGTATACAATGTGGCATTACCAAAAAACGTGTCTTTTCAGTGTTTTTGAGCTTGTTATGTATAAAAACGCCAATATGCATGCAAATAACCCTATATACAAAATAAACCGATATTATAAGAAACGTGTATTATAAGTGTTTCTTAGCTTCTTTGGTACCAAAACGCTAAAACAGAACAAAATTACCAGGTACCAAAACACCAAATGCATGCAAATTACCCTATAAACACATCATCATCAAAAACATTTATTTTCATTTTTTTTTTTATTGTTAGATACCAAAACGCCAAAATCCATGCAAAGCACTATATTGAGGAAACAAAATGACATTACCAAAAAAGTGTCTTTTGAGTATCTTTGAGTGTGTTAGGTACGAAAATGCTTAAAAATATATAAAGCACCCTGCATTGAAATGGAAAACATAACCAAAAACGTGTTTTTTGAGTTTTTTTTTTTTTTAGCTTCTTCCGTATCGCAACACTAAACGCATGCAAAAGAGCCTTTATCAGGAAACACAATAACATCAGTAAAAATGCATGTTTCCAGTACTTTTGAGCGTATTAGGTAGGGAAACATCAAAATAAGTGGATATTACTCTATATGATGAAATAAATGATATTATCAGAAACGTATATGTATGTTTTTGAGATTCTTAGGCACCAAGAGTAAAAACGCGTGAGTAATATTATATATGGAGAAACAGAACACCTTTACCAAAAACATGCATTTTGAGTTTTTTTTTTTTTTTGACAATGTTAAGAATCAAAATGTCAAAATCCAGCACTGTATACGGGAAAGCGAAACGACATTACCAGAGACGTGTCTTTTTAGTGTTTTTTTTTTTTTTTTTAGCGTGTTAGGCAGCAAACACTAAAATCCATGAAAAGCAAACTATATTGGAATACAAAACAATATTTCCAAAAAAGTTCTTACGTATCAAAATGCTAAAACGCATGTTAAAAACACTTTATGTAAAAACAGAATAACATTACCAAAAATGTTTATTTTTAGTGTTTTTGAGCTTATTAGGTACAGAAGCGACAAAATGCATGCATAGTACCCTATATGGTGAAAAGAACGTAATTACCAGACGCGTGTATTATGAGTGTCATTGACGTTAAGGAACTAAACTCTAAAAGGCATGAAGAGCAATCTACATATAGATTGCACAAAAATGCGAAAATACATAGAAAACACCATATATTCTAATGCAAAAGAACATTACGAAAATAAAAATTTGAGTGTTATGTGTTTATGAACTTTCTACGTAGGAAAATGCTAAAAATCATGTAAAACACCGCTCATATATAATAGGTGTTTTTGAACTTAATATTTAAACATACATATCAAAACAATAAAATGCGTGTAAACCACTCCATATTGAGAAAAACATTGCCAAAGACTTGTGTTTTAAGTGTTTTTCACATTGCTCGGTACCAACACATCAAAATGCATACAAAGAATGTGGTTTGAATAAAATTAACAAAGTTACCAAAAACTTTTGAGCTTGTTTGAGCACATTAGGTACTAAAACTACAAAATGCACGCAAACAACCTTATATGGGGAAACGAAGGGACATTATGAGAAACGTGTATAACGAGTGTTTTTTTTTTTTTTTTGAGCTTCTTAGGTACCAAAAAGTTACAACACATGAATAGCTCTCTATATCGAGAAAAAGAATTCCACCAAAAACATTTTTTGTATGTGTGTGTGTTTTTTTTAGTGGTATCAAAACGCCAAAATGCTTGTAAGGCCTCCTATTTGGGGAAACGAAAAGACATTACCACAAACGTGTCTTTTACGTGTTTAAGAGCGAGCTAGGCAACACGATAAAAGGCATGGAGGGTACACTCTTTGAAAAAAAAAAAAAAACAGTATTACCAAAAACGTCTCCTTTTAGTGTTTTCAAAAATGAATACAAAAAAAAAATCTCGATGGAGAAACAGTATAACTTCACTATCAAAACGCCAAAATGCTTGTAAAGCCTTTTATATGGGGAAACGAAAAGACATTACCACAAACGTGTCTTTTACGTGTTTAAGAGTGAGCTAGGCAACAACACGATAAAAAGCATGGAGAGTACACTCTTTGAGAAAACAAAACAGTATTACAAAAAAAAAAAAACGTCTCTTTTTAGTGTTTTAAAAAAATGTATGCAAAAAAAAACTCTATGGAGAAACATAAAAACTTCACTATCAAAACGCCAAAATGCTTGTAAACCCTTCTATATGGGGAAACGAAAAGACATTACCACAAACGTGTCTTTTATGTGTTTAAGAGCGAGCTAGGCAACAACACGATAAAAAGCATGGAGAGTACACTCTTTGAGAAAACAAAACAGTATTACAAAAAAACGTCTCTTTTTAGTGTTTTCAAAAATGTATACAAAGTAAAAAAAAAAAACTCTATGAAGAAACGGCATAACTTCAGAAAAAGCGTGTATTTTAAGTATGTTTGAGCTAGTTACGTACAGAAATGTCAAAATGAATGCAAGTAACCCTATATGGGAAAACGAAAAAAACACTAGAAACGTGTATTATGATTTTTTTTTTTTTTAGCTCCTTAGGTGCTATATTGCTAAAACATATTAATGTACTTTATATAGAGAAACAGAAGAACATTAAAAAAAACGTGTATTTTGAGTGTTTTTCACATTATTATGTATCAATACACAAAAAAGCATGCAAAGTTCCCTATATGGATAAAGGAAATGACATTACCAGAAACGTGTCTTCTGACTGTTTTACAGCGTTGTAGCCATCAAAACCCTAAAAAAAAAAAAAAAAAGATGGAAATCGCCGCATATGGGAATACAAAACATTACAAGAAAAGTGTCTTTTGAGTGTTTTTGAACTTATTACTTACCAAAACGCTAAAACTGATGCAAAACACCCTTTGTAGAGAAAATAGCATAACATTAATAAAAAACAAGCATATTTAATGTTTTTGAGCTTTCTACGTACAAGAACGCCAAAATGCCTGCAAAGTACCCTGAATGGGGAAATGAGAAAACATTACAAGAAACATGTATTATGAGTATTTTTGGGCTTCTTAGGAACCGAAACCCTAAAATGTATAAATAGCACTCTTATATGGAGCAAAAAAACCACCAATAACGTGTATTTTTTAAATTGTTTCATATTATTTGGTGATATAACGCAAAAATGCATGAAAAGCAACCTATATGGGGAAAAAATATATACATATTTTCAGAAATGTTTTTTTTTGAGTGATTATGAGTGTGTTGGGCAGCAAAAACGCTAAAAAGCATCAAGACCATCCTATATGGGAAAAGAAAACAATATTACTAAAAACGTGTCTTTTAAGTATTTTTCAGCTACTTACGTACCAGAACACTAAAACGCAGGCAAAAAAAAAAAAAAAAACTTTAATGGAGAAACACAATAACATTACAAAAAATAAACATTTTGAGACGTTTTAAGCTTTTTTAAAACTAAAACTCGAAAACTCTGTATGGAGAATCAGAACAACATTACCAAAAACGTGTGTTTTTTAGTGTATCTCACATTGTTAGGAAACAAAAAGCCAAAATCAGTGAAAAGCACCCTATATGGAGTAAGGAAACGAGGTTTACAAAAAAAAAAAAAAACTTCTTTTGTGTGTTCATGAGTGTTCTGGCACCAAAACGCTGAAAAACATGGAAAGCAATGTGCATGAAAAAAAAAAAACATTTTTCAAAATTGCTTCATTTTTTTAATGTTTTTGAGCTACTTACGGAAAAACGTAAAAACACGTGCAAAACACCCTTAATGCAAAAATGGAATAAAATAACGAAAAACAAGGTTTCGCGGGTTTTTGTCCTTGTTACGTAAAATAAAAAAAAAGACAAAATGCACGGAAATTACCAAGTATGGGGAAACGAAAAGACATTAGTTGAAATATGTATTATAATTGTTTTTGAGCTTCATAGGTACCAAAACGATAACGATCAAAACTCTATATGAAGAAGTAGAATAACATTACCAAAAAACGTTTTTTTGATCTTAGTTACTAAAACGCTAAAACGCATGAAACAAAAGAGCGTTACCAAAAAATGTAAACTTTTACTGTCTTTCACATTGTCAAGTACCAAAAAACTAAAATGCATGCAAAGCACCCCATATGAGGAAAGGGAACAGAATTTCCAGAAACGTGTATTTTGAGTTTTAATAAGTGTGCTAGGCATCTAAACGATGTAAAAATAAATAAACAAATAAATAAATAAATGGAAAACACCCCATATGGGAAAACAAAACAATATTTTAACCTACTTATGTACCAAAACGCTGAAAAGCATGCAAAACTTTTTATGGAGAAACATTATAACTTTACCAAATACATATATTTTCAATGTTTTGAGCTTGCTACGTGCAAAAATTACAAAATGCATGAAAACCACTGTATATGGTGAAACGAGAACAAGAAACGTGTATTCTGAGAGTTTTGAGCTTCTTAGTTATCAAAATGGTAAAACGCTTGAATAGCACTTTATATCGAGAAACAATAACATTACCAAAAACGTGTATTTTGAGTGTTTTCCCATTATTAGGTACCAACACGCCAAAATGCTTGCAAAGCCGACCAAATGAAGCAACAAACAACTTTACAAAAAAGTGTCCTTTGAATACAAAAACACACTTTATAGAGAAACAGAGTAACAATACCAAAAACAAGAATTTTTGCTTGTGTTTCAGCTTGTTACGTACAAAAACTCCAAAATGCATTCAAAATACCTTGTAAGAGGAAACGAAAAGACATTACGAGAAACGTGTATTATGGGTGTTTTTGAGCTACATAGGTATCTAAACAATGAAACCGATAGCACTCTATATGGAGAAACACAATACCATGACCAAATATGTGCATTTTGTGTATATTTCACGGGTATCAAGACCCTGAAATGCATACAAAGGATCCTGTATGGGAAAAGGAAACGAGATTTTCAGAAACGTGTCTTTAGAGGGTTTTATGAGCGTTCTAGACACCAAAACGAAAAAAAAAAATCATGGAAAGCATCGTATATGGTAAGAGAAAACAATATTACCGAAAACATATTTTTTTAATGTTTTTAAACTAGATATGTACCAAAACCATAGATATGTAAATCATGTAAAAAAATTCATGAAGAAACAGCATAACTTTACAAAAAACGTGTATTTCTAGTGTTTTTGAGCATGTTACGTAGAAAAATGTATGGAAGCTACTTATAGGGGGAAACGAAACGATATTCCAAGAAACATATCTTTTGCGTGTTTTCATGCATGTTAGGCACCAAAACGCAAAAAAAAAAAAAAAACGCGAAAATGCATGCAAAATACCCTATATGAGTAAACGAAAACACATTACAAGAAAAGTATACTATAAGTGTTTGGAGCTTTTTTATTACCAAACCCCTAAAATTCATGAATAGTTCTCTATATGGAGAGAAAAAAAAAAAAAAAACAATACCAGAAACTTGTATTTTGTGTGAATTCGCAATGATAGATGCCAAAACACCTTATGTGTACAGAGGAAAGGAGATTTCCAGGAACGTCTTTTTCGTGTTTATGAGCGTACTAGGCACCAAAACACTAAAAAGCATGAAAAGCATCCTATGTGGGAAAACAAAACAACATTACCAAAAACTTCCCTTTTCAGTGTTTTTGAGCTGTTTGTGTACCAGTTTATGGAAAAACTAAAAAAACATTACTCAAAACAAATATTTTGAGTGTTTCGGATCTTCGTATATAGAAAATACGTCGAAATGCAGGGAAGGTACCCTGTATGGAGAAACGAAAAGACATTACGAGAAACATGTACTGTGAGTGTTTTTGAACTTAGGAATCAAAGCGCTAAAACGTATGAATAGCTCTCTATATGGAGAAACAGAGCATTACCAAAAACGTGAATTTTAAATGTTTTTCACATTATTAGGTAAAAAAACGCAAAAATGCATGTAAAACCCCCTTTATGGGAAAAAGATGCGACATTGCAAAAAACAAGTCTTTTGAGTGTTTTTCAGTCTTAGGCATAAAAAAAAGCTTTAAAGCATGGAATTCATCCTATATGGGTATAGGAGGGGACAGTAGACACCTGCCGAAATGATAATTACTCCCAGTGAGGTCTAAAGCACTGTTCAGAGGGTGCTGTGAACTTATCATTAAACCCAGCTGTGACCTCACTGAACGTTTCCCTTTCTGTCTCACAAAACAAGGGGGCAGTCACAGCCTGCCCTCTAAAGACAACTTTCTTCCTCCACACAAAACTACAAGCACCTAATAACACACACACCCTTCACTCAAAAATTTTAAAATCATCATGGCGACTCCTACACCAGCCTCGAAGTCTCCATCTGGGGAGGGGACCATAAATGTGACTAGGTCGGACTGCCTTTCTGTCAACGACCCTAAGTGTCTTGACAACCCTCTCAACTTTTTCTTCATTAACTTCTGCAACATTCGCGGTCTAAGATCTAATTTTCAATCTGTAGAACACCACCTCTTCTCTTCTAAACCTCATCTTCTTTTCCTCACTAAAACTAAGGTGTCTGAGGCAACTGAGAGTAGCCCCTTTTCTGTTCCCTCCTACTTTCTCAATCCTCATTTTCGATCCAAAGCTGGATGATGCGTTTATGTGCGCAATGACTTAACCTGCTCTCGTGCCCACGCTCTTGAATCTTCCGAGTTTTCCACCATCTGGCTACGACTACAGAGTCACTCTCATACTAAATTTATCTGTGCTGTATACCTCTCACCTAACTCCTCTGACTATAAGAAATTCTTTGACTACTTAACTTCCAAAGTGGAGCACATTCTGACCCTCTTCCCTCTTGCAGAGATATCCATTATTATTATTATTGTTTTATTATTATTATTATTGTTGTTGTTATTATTATTATTATTATTATTATTATTATTATTATTATTATTATTATTATTATTATTATTATTATTATTATTATTACTATTATTATTATTATTATTATTGTTATTATTATAATTATTACTATTATTATTATTATTGCTATTAAAAAGCATGGAATCTATTTTATATTGGAATACAAAACAATACTGCCAAAAACGTGTCTTTTCAGTGTTTGTGAGTTTTTTGCGTACTGAAACGCTAAATCGAATGCCAAAAAAAAAAAAAGTTATTGCGAAACAGAATAGCATTACCAAAAACGTCTTTTTGAGATTTTTACCTATAACAAAAACGGAAAAATGCATGAAAAATACACTGTATGGGAAACGATACGATATTAAAAGAAAAATGTATTACAAGTGTTTCTGAATTTCTTAGGTACGAAAACGGTAAAACGCGTGGATAGCACTTTCTATTTACTAGAAAAGAACAGCATTGACAAATATATTTTTTTTATTTATTTATTTATTCTTTACGTTGTTTTGTAACAAAACGACAAAATAATGCAAAACACTCCTTATGGAAAAACAAAAGGGCATTACGAAAACGTGTGTTTTTGAGCTATTTAACTACCAAAACTCTAAAATGTGTTAATAGAACCCTATATGGTGAAACAAAACTACATTATCAAAAACGCTTATTTTGAATGATTCTTTTTTCACATTGTTAGGTACCGAAGGGACAAAATGCATTTAAAGAACTCTGTATAAGGGAATGAAATGACATTACAAGAAACATTTCTTTAGAGTGTTTATGAGCTCGTTAGGCATCAAAATGCTATAATGCATGGAAAGCACTCTATATTGGAATACAAAAGCACATTACGAAAAGTGTGCCTTTTGACTGCTTTTGAGCTTCTTATGTATCAGATCGCTAAAATACATACTAAACATCCATTGTTGAGAAACAGAATAACATTACCAAAAATGTGTGTTTATGTGGTGAAACAAAACGACATTACCTGAAACGTGTATTATCGTTTTTGACCTTCTCAGGTACTAATATCCTAAAACGCGTAAATAACAGTCCATATGTAGAAACTGATCAACATTACCAAAAGCGTGTATTTAGGTATTTTTCACAATGTTAGGTACCAAAACGCCAAAATACCTATATACCCCATATAAAGTGATTTCACTTTATATGGGGAAAGGAAATGTTACCAGAAAAGTGTCTTTTTAGTGTTTTAAGCAACAAAACGCTAAATTGCGTAGAAAGTACCGTAGCAGCTGGGGGGAATGAAAAAAAAAAAAAAAAAAAAACTGGCAGAGACGTCTCAGAACACCTAACTTCATAGAAGCTGTTTTAGCTAGATATGAGATGTGAAGTCCCCACTTCAGATTACAAGTAAAGGACAGACCGATAATGTTTAGTGAAACGTTTACGTCCTGAAGTGTTGGACGTCTATGAAAAGACGTGGAAAAGTGCAGGGTGGCATCGTCAGCGCAGGAGAGGATAGGACAAGAAGATGTGATAGCAGTAGTGCCATCCGGTTGAAATAAAGGAGCGAAAGAAGAAGAAGCAAAGTTATTGTAGATATTTTGGGCTAGATGGCAGAAGTCTCGAGGGGAGTTAGATTTTGAAAGATTTTAACACTTTCTGTTAATGAAGGAGTATTTTTGGGTAGTTGGAGAGCAGACTTGGCATGGTTCCGGGCAGAAATATAAAGTGCATGAGATTCTGGTGATGGAAGGCTTAAATACCTTTTTTGGGCCACCTATCTATCATGTATAGCACGAACACAAGCTGTGTTAAACCAAGGTTTGGAAAGTTTAGGTCGAGAAAAAGAGTGAGGAAAGTATGACTCCATGACAGACACTATCACCTCTGATATGCGCTCGGCACACAAAGATGGGTCTCTGACACGGAAGCAGTAGTCATTCCAAGGAAAATCAGCAAAATACCTCCTCAGGTTCCCCAACTAGCAGAGGCAAAACGCCAGAGGCACCTTCGCTTAGGGGGATCCTGAGGAGACATTGGAGCGATAGGACAAGATACAAATATGAGATGGTGATCGGAGGAGCCCAACGGAGAGGAGAGGGTGACAGCACATGGAGAAGGATTAGAGGTGAGGAAAAGGTCAAGAATGTTAGGCGTATCTCCAAAACGGTCAGGAATACGAGTAGGGTGTTACACCAATTGCTTTAGGTCGTGGAGGATAGCAAATTGAAGGCTAGTTCACCAGGATGGTCACTGAAGGGAGAGGAAAGCCAAAGCTAGTGGTGAACATTGATGTCTCCAAGAATGGAGATCTCTGCAAAAGGGAAGAGAATCAGAATATGCTTCACTTTGGAAGTTAAGTAGTCAAAGAATTTCTTGTAGTCAGAGGAGTTAGGTGAGATTTATACAGCACAGCTGAATTTAGTTTGAGAGTAACTCTGAAGTCTTAGCCAGATGGTGGAAAACTCAGAAGATTCAAGAGCGTGGGCACGAGAGCAGGTTATGTCGTTTCGCACATAAACGCAACATCCAGCTTTGAATTGAAAATGAGGATAGAGAAAGTAGGAGGGAACAGAAAAAGGGCCTACTGTCACTTGCCTCAGATACCTGATTTTCAGTGAATAAAAGAAGATGAGGTTTAGAAGAGGAGAGGTGGTGTTCTACTGATTGAAAATTAGATCTTAGACCGCGAATGTTGCAGAAGTTAATGAAGAAAAAGTTGAGGGGGGTGTGAAGACACTTAGGGTCATTATCAGAAGAGCAGTCCGCCCTGGGGACATTTGTTGCTCCAAAAAACGTATATTTTCAGTGTTCTCAGCTTGTTACATACAAAAATGCTAAATTGCATGAAAAATAATCTATTTCGGAAATTAAATGATATTAAAAGAAATGTTTATTATTAATGTTCTTGAGCTTCTTAAGTATCAAAAGGCTAAAACGCGTAAATAGCACTTTATATTGAGAAACAGAAAATTACCAAAAACGTTTGTTTTGAGCGCATTTTACATTGTTAGATACCAAAACACAAAAGTATATACAAAGCACCTTATAGCGGGAAACGAAAAAAAATATTACGAGAAACGTGTATTATGATTATATATATATATATATATATATATATATATATATATATATATATATATATATATATATATATATATATATATATATATATATATATATATATATATATATATATATATATATATATATTTTAGGTACCAAAACTCTAAAACGCATGAATAACACACCATCTGAAGAAATAGAACTTTAGTAACAAAAAACGTTTATTTTGATTTTTTTTTTTTTTTTACTACGTTAGGTACTAAAACGCCAAAATGCATGCTGTATATGGTGAAACGAGATGACATGTGTCGTTTGAATGTTTTTGAGCGTGTTAGACACCAGAACATTAAAAAAGCATGGAAACCACCCTATATGGTAACAAAACATTACCAAAAACGTTTCTTTGGAGTGTTTAGACCTTCTTACATACCAAAATACTAAAAACGCATTTAAACATTCTAATGGAGAAACAGAATAATATTTCCAAAAATGTGTACTTTGAGTATTTTTAACTTCTTAGGAACACAAACGTCCTAATGCATGGAAAATACCCTCTATGATGAAACAAAACGATATTATCAGAAACGTGCTTTATGAGTGCTTCTTTTTAGATTCTTAGATACCAAAATGCTAAAACGCGTGAATATCATTTAATATAGAGAAACAGAACATTACGAAAAACGTGCATTTTGAGAGTATTTCACATTGTCAATAATCAAAACTCCAAAATGCATCAAAACCTCTCTATATGAGGTAAAGAAAACCAGAAACGTGTCTTTTGAGTGTTTTTGAAAATATTAGGCACGAAAACGTTACGAAGCATGGAAAGCACCCTATATGGGAATAAAAATCAAGAATAACAAAAACGTAGCTTATATGTTTTTAAGCTTCTTCCATACCAAAATACTCAAACGCATGCAAAACACCCTTTATGGTCAAATGGAATAACATTACCGAAATCGTGAATTGAGTTTTTATTTTTTTTTTCAACTTACATAGAAAATGCCTATATTGGGAAATGAAATGATATTAGCAGAAACGTGTATAATGAGTTTTTCTGAGCTTAGGTACCAAAACACTAAAACGTGTGAAAAAAAAAAAAAACTATAGGGAGATACAGAACATTACCAAAATCGTGCGTTTTGGGTGTTTTTTTCTGAGCTTCTTTGGTACCCAAACACAAAAACACTTGAATATTACTTTATATATAAAAGCAGAGCAACATTGCAAAAAAGGTATATTTTGAGTGTTTTTTTTTCTCATTGATAAGTACCAAAACGTTAAAAAGCATGCGAAGCATTCTATACAGGTAAACAATACGGCATTACCAAAAAACGTGTCTTTTCAGTGTTTTTGAGCTTGTTACGTATAAAAACGCCAATATGCATGCAAACAACCCTATATACAAAATAAACCGATAAGAACCGATATAAGAAACGTTCATTATAAGTGTTTTTTAGCTTCTTTGGTACCAAAACGCTAAAACAGAACAAAATTACCAGGTACCAAAACACCAAATGTATGCAAAGTACCCTATAAACGGAAAGAAAAGACATTACGACAAGCGTGTATTGTGAGTGCTTTTGAACTTTTTAGGTACCAAAACTATAAAACGCGTGAAGAGCACTTTATATGGAGAAACACATCATCATCAAAATTTTTTTTTTTCATTTTTTTTTCAAATTGTTATATACCAAAATCCATGCAAAGCACTATATTGAGGAAACGAAATGACATTACCAGAAAAGTGTCTTATGAGTATCTTTGAGTGTGTTAGGTACGAAAATGCTTAAAGATATGTAAAGCACCCTGCATTAAAATGGAAAACATAACCAAAAACGTGTTCTTTCGTATCGCAACACTAAACGCATGCAAAAGAGCCTTGATGAGGAAACACAATAACATCAGTAAAAATGTATGTTTCCAGTATTTTTGAGGTTATTAGGTAGGGAAAACTCAAAATACGTGGATATTACTCTATATGATGAAATAAATGATATTATCAGAAACGTGTATGTATGTTTTTGAGATTCTTAGGCACCAAGAGTAAAAAACGCGTGAATAATATTATATATGGAGAAACAGAACACCTTTACCAAAAACATGTATTTTGAGTTTTTTTTTGTTTTTGTTTTTGTTTTCACAATGTTAAGAATCAAAACATCAAAATCCAGCACTGTATACGGGGAAGGGAAACGACATTACCAGAGACGTGTCTTTTTAGTGTTTTTTTTTTTTTTTTTTTTAGCGTGTTAGGCAGCAAACACTAAAATCCATGGAAAGCACCCTATATTGGAATACAAAACAATATTTCCAAAAAAGTTTCTTTTCATTGATGAGAAGCTTCTTACGTATCAAAATGCTAAAACGCATGTTGTTAAAAACACTTTATGGAAAAGCAGAATAACATTACCAAAAATGTTTATTTTTTGTGTTTTTGAGCTTATTAGGTACAGAAGCGACAAAATGCATGCATAGTACCCTATATGGTGAAAAGAACGTAATTACCAGACGCATGTATTATGAGTATCATTGACCTTAAGGAACTAAACTCTAAAAGGCATTAAGAGCAATCTACATATAGATTGCACAAAAATGCGAAAATACATAGAAAACACCATATATTCTAATGCAAAAGAACATTACGAAAATAAAAATTTGAGTGTTATGTGTTTATGGACTTCCTACGTAGCAAAATGCTAAAAAGCATGTAAAACACCGCTCACATATAATAGGTGTTTTTGAACTTAATATTTAAACATACATACCAAAACAATAAAATGCGTGTAAACCACTCCATATGGAGTGGTTTGGGTACCTAATAAACTCGAAAACACCCTAAACACAAGTTTTTTGGTAATATTGTTATATTCCTCCAGAAATGGTGTTTTACATGTATTTTAGAGTTTTGGTACGTAAGAGGCTCAAAAACATTTAAAATACATGATTTGTTAGTAATGTTTAGTTTTCCCAAATGAGATGTTTTCCATGCTCTTAGCTTTTTGGTGTCTTGTATGCTCAAAACAAGAAAATGACAGGTTTCTGGTAATGTTATTTCATTACCCGATATAGGATGCTTTCCAAGCATTTTGTAGGTTTGGTATCTAACAAGACGAAAAAAAACAACACTTAAAATACACTCTTTTGATGAAGTTGTTCTGTTTTATCCATTTTGTGCGTTGTAGTGTTTTGGTACGTAACTAGTTTGAAAACACTAAAAAGACACTTTTTTGGTGATATTTTCTTTTCTAATTTCGTGTGCTTTGTATGCACTTTGGCGTTTTGGTACCTAACATTCATAATACAGGTTATTGGTATTGTAGTTCTGTTTCTTCATATAGATTTCTTTTTATGCATTTTGTCGTTTTGGTGTGTAACATGGTAAATAAGACTCATAATGCACATTTTTGTTAATTACATTCTGTTACTAAACGTAAAGTAATATTAACATGTTTTAGCGTTTCAGCACCAAATACGTTTGTAATACTATCATTGTATCCACATATTAGCATATTTCCATGTTTTTTGGCGTTTTGATAAACTCAAACAGACTCAAAACATCCGTTTTTTGTAATGTTCTTTTTTTCACTAGGAAGTGTATTTTTGCTTCCATTTTAGAGTTTTGGTATGTTACAAGCTTAATAACCGTCAAAATACACGATTTTGGTAATATTCTTTAATTTTCTTATATCGGATATTTTCCATGCTTTTTAGTGTTTTCGTGGCTGATATGCTCAAAAACACGCAAATGACACGTTTCTGGACCTGTCATTTCATTATTGTATATAGAGTGTTTTGCTTTCATTTTGGGGTTTTGTTACCTAACAAGCTCATAAATCACTAAAAATACATTTAAAATTAAGTTTTTCGATTTCTCCATAAATGAGTCTTATGTTTTGAATGCGTTTTAGCGTTTCGGCACGTAAACAGTTGAAAACCATCAAAACCCACGTTTTTCGGTAATGTTATTTTATTTTTAAATATAGTGTGCTTTGCATGCATTTTGACGTTTTAGTACCTAGCAAATTCAAAAACATTTACATACATTTAATACATATTTTTACTAGGCGGAAAACATATGACGCTCATTAAAGATGTGGAGAAGCTGCACCAGAAATTGTCGAGTAGCTCTCCCACCCCAGAGGGTCATCAGTTTTGCAAAATATGTTTCAGCTCAGTTCCCAAGTCTGTCAGTTTGAGCGATTACGAGTGCCATTGCGACTTCACTCAAACTCTTCTTTTTCCAGGTGATGCTGAAAAAGTAAAATTCAAAAATTTTGCCTACAGCTATCAGCCTGCCTACTTAGCATTTTTTTTTTTTTTTTGAAACTATGATAAAACCTAAGGAGAATAGGAGTGTGATAGCTGAACATGAGCCAATTGGATACTCGTATCTCATCATCAATAGGCATGGAGATGCCGTGGAAAAGAAAAGTTATTTCGGCGAAGATCCCGTGAATAATTTCATTGATAGTCTATCCGAAGCTTGCCGAATCATCAAGGAAAGTGTAGTTAGCTATCCAATTAGCATGTCTGCAGAGGATGAAGTCCACCTCTAACGTCAGCGCCACTGCGAACTCTGCCCTCAACCCTTTAATGTGAAAACCCCACCTCATAAACATCACGACCACTCATTACCACAAAATAATTACAAGGGGGCATTGTGCGCACGATGCAACCTCCAGTGTCGTGACATGAGGAAATATCTCATTTCTCTGGCGCATAATATGAACTTTGACGTCTCATTAATCATAAAAGACTTTCAGTTGCCAGAGTTACACGTGGACATTCTTGCCAAGTCAGAATCGCATTTATTGAAAGTAAGGATTAAGGAATTGCAGTTTCAGGACATGCTTTCCATTATGAATGCCGGCCTCAGTCATCTCGCTCAGAGTCACATGCAGGCGGACTATGACACGCGTTACGCCCAGGAGATGCTGAATTACCTCCCCGAGAATGTAAGACGTGTAATTTGGACTTAAAAACAGTTTCTTTGTTATGAGTACATCACCGACTTTGCCCGCTTAGATCAGCAATTGCCACCCCGCGAAGCATTTTATGACACGCTCAAGGAGAAGGCTCTGTCACCTGGAGAATATGAACACGCTGAAAGCGTGTGGAGTATGGCATCCTGTCACACTTTAGGTGATTACATAAAACTGTATTGTGAGATTGATGTGGGGTTATTAGCCGACACATATCTCAAATATAGATCATACATGCATGAATTTTATGGACTGGACGTGGCACATTATGTGTCACTGTCTTCTTATGCTTATGACGTTTTTTTAAAGTCGACAGGCGTTCAATTTGATCCGCCTTACGATCCTAACATGTATCACCTGATCAAAAGAAATGTACGAGGAGGCTTTGTAACTTGTGTCAGACCACATCTGCAGTCAAACCACGAACCCAACGGTGGACCCGGCACCTATGTGTTCTATCTGGACTATATTTCATTATATGCAACCGTTATGCGTTCCCCCTGCCTATGGGCAACATCAAAAAACTTTCTCAGTCAGAGATGGATGATTTTTTTGAAGTTGGCATCCAGAATCAGGCGGCAGATGGTGACATCGGTTACTTGCTGCATTTGGACGCCTGTGATGTTTCCCCCGACGTGGCCCGGGTCATGGACGAGTTCTCTCTGTGCCTCGCACACATGACTATTACAGAAGATGACATCTTGCCATACAGTAAAAGACTGTTAGAAGCTGAGGGTCGTAAGCTGGAGAGGAAAAATAGTAAACTCGTGGCAAGTCATAAGGGGCTGAAAGATCATCTCATCAGTCTGGAATTGCTGCAACTTTTACTCTCACTTGGACTGCAAAATATAATTATTCCATGCTATATATAGCTTTAGACAGGCTCCATACCTAAAACCTTTCATAGAAAGGAACGTTACTCAGCATAAAAATGAGATGTGCACCATTAAAAATCGCATTTGCAAACTGATGTCAAACGCAGTTTATGGCAGATCCATGTTATCTGAAGTGAAATATGGCCTCTAACAGAAATAAGTGACAAAAAGAAAGTCTCTCCTGAAGTATGCAAGAAATCCATCCTTTAAAAGGGTACACCAATTAGGCGAGGACCGAGTCATATGCGTCAACAGTAAGAATACGATTAAAATCAGTCAGCCAAATTACTTGGGATACCATATTTTAGTGGTGGCAAAGAAGTACATGTACAACTTTTGGTATCGTGTCATCAAAGCTAATTATGGGGAGAGAGCTAAATTGGCTTGTGAAGATACTGACAGTTTCATATTCAGTCTTAAATGATGAACTGAAACATGGACCCATGGCAAATTTTCTCAACACCAGTAACTTTGCTTCAGATCACATATGTTTTAATGGGGAGCGGAAGGGTCAACTAGGCTTGCTGAAATCTAAAACCGGATCCACGCTCATCAAAGAGGCAATCATATTAAAACCAAAGATGTATTTGCTGCTGTTGGAAGGTGACAAGCAAGTATGTCGAGGTAAAGGCATTCCAACTCACCATCAGCAAAATATATTGCATCAGCAGTATAGGGAAACACTTGATAATGTCGCATGTGGGATGGTGGATTGCTATAATATCAGGAATGTGAAAGGGTAAATTTGTACCACTCACATGCGAAAGCATACATTGTCACATTTTGACGACAAACGCTTTCACGTATTACCACCCCGACAATGATCAGCGGGAAAGAGATGTGGAGAATGATATGGATGAGGAGGTGGCAGAGGATGTGGAGTAGGAGGAGGAGGAGGATGAGGGGGAGGGAGAGGATGGGATAACGAGTGGACTGTGGCGTGATCGGGAGAGACTTTCCACGACATTATTCACATCATAATTAAGGGGTGGAGAGAGACCGCGTTGGCTAGCAGCTGCCATTCATGTAATGTAAGAACATTTGTATTGACCACGTGGAGGGGGAGGAGGGGGATTGTTCATGTAATGTAAGAACATTTGTACTGTCCACGTGGGATAAGGAGGAGGAAGAGGAAGAGGAGGAAGAGGAGGAGAAGGAGGTAATGTAAGAACATTTGTACTTAGGTTAAGGAGAGGGAAGAGGAGGTTGAGGAAGAAGCGTGAGTCAGGAGAGATCCACGCCATAATTAGAGGGCAGGGATGAGGATGCAGCTGGGGAGGCCAGTTATGCTGTTACCTACATGACCATGTAAATAAAGGTTAAGCAATAAATACTGTAAACATATCGAAGCGTCTTTTAGTGACCCTCTGAACTTAACATGGACAAGACATTTAGCAAAGATATGCTGATTCTCTTCAGATATCCTACACGCATAATTATCGCAGGTTATACAAATTCCGGCAAAACACACCTCTGCAATAAAATTATAGAGAAATATCAGGATGGATTTAACAGAATTATTATTTGTGGCGTCTCATTGCATTCGCTGCAGCAGAATTCTCCTTTTCAAGATAAGGTTAAAGTGCATGAGAAAATTATTGATCCCGTGATGGATGATGACAATCCATATGCCGATCCGCAAACGCACACGCTTTTGATATTAGATGACAATTTCCTCATGGCTGGCAATTCTCAAACGATAGCAGAGGCCTTTACCAAAGGGAGACATAAAAATTTGTCAGTTATGATGATAGTGCAGAATGTCTTTTTCCCCGGAAAGTATGCTAGAACGATAACTTTAAATGCCTCGCATTACATTCTTATGAAAAACAGAGATATATATCAAATCGAATGTCTGGGCAGGCAACTTTATGGAAAGGAGCACGCCAAACACTTTATGGAAATTTATAAAAATGTCGTGCTTAGACGAGATCACGGTTATTTGTGGTGCGATTCATCCCCGAACGTACCCAAAGAAATTCAACTGCGCACAAATATTGTGGATGAGCCGCCCTGTGAGAAAGTCTATCTGCTATGAACGCAGTTTTGGACGAAATATACCGGGATATGACGAATCCTGCGGCTTTAGGAGGTGTGCAAGCACTCTACAGAGAGGGGAAGAAAAGTGATAAGAATCTAACACTTCGCGATGTGAGGGCATTTTGCAGGGTGTCCGCACTTATACGCCTCACAAGCCGACACTGAAACGTTTTCCGCAATGAAAAATTCTCGCTCCTAAACCGTCCGTCATTTTAACTTGTGATTTGGCAGATTTTACAAAGCTGCTCAGACACAGTGGCGGCATTCGATACATCATGTTTTGCCTGGACGTTTCCAGCAGGTACTTGAAAGTAGCAACGCTGACAAGTAAATCTGGACGCAGTAGCCTGCAAGCCCTGAAAAAAATTTTAGAGTCGGGAAGTTTTACAGGCGTGTCGCGTCTTTTTTAACCGATCAGGGATCCGAATTTTATAATCAAGCAGTGAAAACATATCTAACTTTGAAAGGTATTACCTTGTATTCCAATTACTCGTGCGAAACAAAGGCAAGTTTGGCAGAAAGGGTCATCCGAACCATAAAGGCAAAAATAAATAAATATATAACACATAACAATACACTGATGTATATTAACGTCTTGCCCACCCTAATAAACACGTACAATCACACCCCACACCGCGGTTTGGGTGATAACCAAACACCGGCCCAGGTTCACCACCTCCACCACCTGTCACAAGTCAGTAGGCAATTTAAACAAATGTATATAAATTGGCCAAGAGGAGAGAAAGTTGTCAGTCACAAATTAGAAGTGGGAGACATTGTACACTTACAACGTGCTTCCCGAACGCAATTCAGATTCAATAAGGGTTATACCGTCAACAATATTGAGGAGGTTTTTAAGATAAGTCATGTGGATTACTCACATAAAATCCTTATTTATTGCATAAGGGATTTGGTAGGTGAGGACGTGACTGGTGCATTCTACAAGGAAGAATTAATCAAGTCCTCTCAAAGGTCGAGCGAGGTAAAAGAAAGTATTTCGTCCACTGGCGTGGATATCCAGATAAATTTGACATTTGGATAGATGCGGACAACTTAGTAAGATATGAATGAGGAAAAACCATTGATATAGAAGTACAAGGATTTTGTTTTCCTCCTCTCTCACGTCTACCCTAAATTGCGGAAGAAGGTCTTGGAGAGTTTGAATAAGCACGAAGTCAATTGCATCTTGGAAATATTCGCCAACTTTTTGAAGAAACGCCTGACGGACGATGATTCCATCATTAACCGCCTGAAAAAATTCAAGAGTGATATTCGCACTGTAGCCTTGAAGAGGACGCTCGTGTACAAGAAAAAAAGCCATTATAATCTCTAAACGAGGTGGCAGCATATTGGTTGCGTTACTCCCGATAGCCGTGTTGGCAATAACAAGTTTACTACAGAGATGAAGAAATATTATTTAGTTCCCATCTCAGTTGCCGAGAGGTGTAAATTTAAACTGGCCGACGTTGCAACTCTGCACCGATTCACGGCAAAACAAGTAAAGAAAAAAAAAAAAAAGCTTCACTTCTGCCGCCGGCAACCGCTACCACTGTCGCCTCCTCTGTGGCACTGCCGTCACCAGCGCCTGTCAATCCGCCCTTGGATGATTTAATTCGAGTTGCTGTTCCACCTTCCTTTAGAGAATACGGTTTATCTCTTTTGAAATTATTGGAGGATAAACCTGGGATTTCATGGGATGATCATGGTAACTTACTTCTGCCATTTTCGGGGATAAGCATGTTTGATCTCATACGAGTACTCGGCAACAGAAAGGGGGACGTGAAAAGAATTTCAGCCGATGAGCGTCCATTATTACCAATGCTACTTCATTTGGCGCAACTCCCCGCGTGCGCCATCAGAAATACAGCTCAACGAAGTAAACTGATAGGCGGCGGGATCGGCCACATCTAGGAAGCATATTAAAATGAAAGGCCCTGTGTTACTCTGTAAACGAGTAAGTAAATCAATAACGCATGAGTCATTGACGTGCACGTGTTAGGCGCATCAGGGGTGCAGACCTACGGATGGATAATTGATAAGGGTTATGGTCAAAACGGTTCGTCCCATCACCCACATCCCCTAGTAAATAATATGTTCCCCACCCTCCATCCCTTCCCACCAACAAAGGAAAAAAAATAACACCTGCGTCAGTCTGAACGAATAATTCTACTATGCAAGAGGTGTAATATCGACCAATACGTGCAAATAAAGGTCCACGATGCCACATTTCCCCCTCACTCCCCTCACAGAGGGTTTGACGTGTGGATCTACCCTCCAATTAGTCGTCAAGATGAAGGTGGTCGAGGGTAGGCTGACCGACAGCGCGTTCCATGATTGTCGCTGTTATATTGCTTACACAGTAAATGCGGTCTCCACCGTACCGTGTGGGATTGCGCGGGACCTCAAAACGATTTATCCATACGAGAATACGCATGCGGCTAGAAAGAGACTCTACTCGCTTCATTGGGCCACGACGGACACGAGAGATAAACCAAGATGTATCATTATCCACTCGCCTCCCACAGGAAGCGTAAATCTCCCTCACCTGGTGGCCTGCGTGACTCATTATGGTTGGGGCGAGGCCGTCGAGGGTAACGAGAAGGTGCAACAGGCAATTGCGACATCAAAGGATTTGCTTTACGTTGAAGGACTCAAGATGGATACAAGCATGAACTGACGTCAACACTTCCAGAATTGCCTGAAAAAGATTGCCTTGATAGCCATGGCGAACACTGAAGTGGAGCAGATTATCATCCCAGAAGGAATAGGGTGCAGAGGTCGCTGCCGGGATGAGTGGACGAATAATTACCTGTCTATGGTGGAAGGGCTGGCGAAGCGACTTCAACCTTTTGGAGTTGAAACTATTCTCGTGAGGAAGTCTGAATAAACTATATCATGTAAAATTTTGAAATAAATTTGATGTGTGTTTGACAAATCGAGTATAAATGTATTCCTGAACTGGGATGATTGTTATTCTTTATTTTTATCATGGCGGGAGCAGAGCATTATCTGTGTTTGACGAGTCTGGGCAACTCCGAGCTCTACCCCCATAACCAGCCCCATCGCTTTGAAAATATAATCACTTTCCCCCATCCATCTTGATCCAAATAAGGAATATGAAGTAGGTCTGATAAACTGCTTTTATCCAAAATAGTTCTTGGGTCTAGTGGCGGGTGATTATACTTGCAGGATTGATATTTGGGCCATAACCCACACCGATGAAACACGCATGTATAAACTCCATACATACACACCTCGAACGAGCATGGAGGTGGGCGATACTGGGTATATGGTTGACGTCATTAATATCGAATTGGCCGCAGAATTAAAAAGCAATATGAAGACTGAGTATGACCGGTAATTTGAGGGTGATCAATTTTTTAACTATAATGAAAAAATGTGAAGGGTGGAGCACGTCCTTCAGAATGCCCCACAGTGCGAGAACAATGGCCTTTTCTGCTACTTGACTGCGAAATTTGGATCCAGGATGGCTCACATCTTGGGCTTTGATTAGTATGCCAAGTATAATTTATACAGTCCATATGCCGAAAACGACTCCCCCTTCATTCCCGCCCCTTTCCCGCCTCGAATGGATGGGGGGATAGAATTCGCACTATTTTACACGGACTGTTTGTCACCGACGATATATGGTGGTCAGAATGTCAACTTATTAGAAGTCATTAGTATGAAATCCGCTGGCGATAAAGATTTCCATCAGACTGCATATAAATCGCTCAGTAAAACTATTATCGATTTGATTGCGATTCAACTCGCGGATCAAGTTGGCCGGCCCATTCACTTTGGGAGGGGTAAATCAATTACACTCTTACTGCATATCAGACAGAAATAAAAAGCCGGTGATTATGCTCGGTGTCTTATTCGTGACATGGCGGTCATCATGACGAGAGCGTTCACACCTCCCACTTGAGTGGAATATAACTTGCTTTTTATGCAAAGCAAATGCAAAGCAGTTAGACGACATCCAGGTTATTATTCCACCCCATTCAAGAAGAGGTGGTGGCATATTTTCTGTTTTGAGCGGCTTTGCTTAAAGAGCAATTCCCTTTCTCATGCGTACTGTGACACCCGAAGCACTCCAAATGGGAAAAGGTTTATTAACAGATGTTTTAGAGGAGAAACAATTTCGCAAATCATTAAGAAATAGAGGCGTCGCCGCCGTGATGGGTTTGGTTGAAAGGATAGTTCGAGGTGGATGAGTAATGAAATAGAGGAAAGTAGGAGTCGGAGAAAAGAAAAAAAGAGAAAACAGCCAACCAGGCAACTGAAAAGAAGGACATGCTATAAAGCAGATATCTTCAATATTTAGCTTAGTCGCAAAGATGACTCATTACAGGTTGGATGTGCAGGGTGGAGCGACCTCCACCCCCTGAGCAATTATCTGACGGCTGTGAGTGAGAACTTCCCGCAGGTGAATCGCCTGCATACCATTGAATCGTCAGTCGCTGCGAGACGAAAGTTGGACGCATTACCCGTTAATTTAGACGCTAATGCTAATAATCATGCGGGGATTAACGACCCTTACATTGAATTTAGACTGCCTGGCATTCCAGGACAATTTTTGGATCTATCAACACGGTCTCTAGAATTGCGAGTTAGCATAGCGAAGGCAGATGGCGCGCCAGTAGACGACGACGATCACATCGCTTTTAGTAATGGCTTGAATAATACGATGTTTAAGTCTTGCACTTGTTATTTTAACGAACAGCTTGTGGAGTCATCCTCTTTGTTCAACTATGACGCCTTCATTAAAATAATTACAACAATCCCTCAGGATAAAATTGACTCTATTGGACGCGTCGCCTTCTACCACCGCGATTATGATGGATCAAAAGGCACAATCAATGAATTTGATGAAGACTATTTCAAAGGGGGGAATAAAGATGAGAAACAAATGATAAAAGATTGTAAAACGCACGGCCTTTCAATGACTCCGCCTTTGTTTTCGAATATATCAAGTCTGGACGCTTACCTGCTTGACTCTGTCGATGTGAGAATTCAATTAGAATTGCTTAACAAAACATGGATTCTTAATTCACACCAAGATGCCAGCAGTTTCAAATTTAAGCTCGAGATGGCTAAGTTATGGGTTTACCACATCACGCTGCATCCACCCGCCTTAGAATCGTTAAATAACTCCTTGACTCTAAATCCAATGCAATACACTTTCAATAGGACACTCAGTAAGACGTATGTGTTAAACGCCAATCAAACATCTTTGATTGCCGAATTACCTTATGCGCAAATCATAACTCAAAATTTGAAAATGGCAATAGTTGATATGGACAGCTTACAAGGCATAATTGATAAGAACGGTTTATATTTTCATCACGCTGATCTGTCACATGTACATATCACTGTGAATGGGGAGACCATTTATAACGTTCGCAGCTCTTTCCCGCATCACGCGTCAAAATTATTTTACACAATCTTTGAGTCACTAGGATTGGACACGCGTAATTCCCTAGCATTTGATGCTTTTAATAAAGGTCGGACAGTATGTTTCCTTAACTTTGTGACAGAGGACGTGCACAATGCCATCCCTCTGGATAAATTAGGGAATCTAAGAATTAATCTGTCTTTTGCTAAGGAACGTAATCATAACTGCATCATCATGTTTTTCACCGACACTACCGGTGTCATAGACATTGATCATTATCGTCACGTTCACTACATTGTCCATGCATAAGCTGTCATGAATGCAAGTGAAATACAAGCCGGTCTAGCAGGCATCTTGGGCAGTTAAGTTTATTTTTTTTAGGCTGTCACAACCAACACCGTGTGACAGAGTTGATAAATCTTGCCAGAAAACAGGAGAAGCCATGCGTTTTCATTCTAACTACATTGAGCGACTCGAAGACCATGGGCCACTGGATTACTGTTTATCTTAATTTTCAAAGTCAGACCATAGGCTATTACGATAGCTGTAACTTACATCCCAAATACAATTCCGCCGTCTTACATAATTTCATGCAAACTTGTCCATATATGAAAATTAGCACATTAAATTATCGACATCAGGGGTTGAATTCCCTCGTGTGCAGCATTTATTGCATGTTCTTTTGCCTTATACTAAGTTGGCATACATTAAAACGTGCAATGTGCATTATTCACACCAGCTTCAAAAAGCATCAATATCTATATAATGACAAAAAAATTACTCGTATGGCTTACGTAATATTTCGTAAAATGCCACATTGCATGCCTACGTTTTGCCCGGCCGGCAACCGAGCGAGATGTCATAATATCTGTAAAGTGGTAATAAGGTAGATGAGGGAAAAGGGGCGGGGTGTGGGAAAGGGGTGAATATGGGGTAAATGCTGACGGATAAGTGTCACTTCGCCATCGCCTCTCAACCCAGTTGGACGTCGAGGACTCATCTCCAAGTATGGAGCAAGCTGACAAGCATTTCATCTTGAGAACCTTGGGTAAATATACCATTGCCTTGCATGCCATCACGCACCTTCGCCATTGTAAATTACATGAATAAGAAGAGGAGGGGAGAAAAACAAACTTTTCCATTGTTCTCATCTTTTTTTTTTCTGTTACAGAACGTATCTCTTTCCCCTTTGATATCTACCTGGGTGATGTTGGGTGTAAGCTAAGCCGCGCCATGAGGATGTCAATGTGGAGAGAATGTCAGAGCCTGCAAAGAAGAAATTGATCTTTAGGTATAACGACATGTCACCGCTGCCACCAAGCCCACCTCCTGATGTCCCATCAGGACAGAAGTCGCAGCAGTCGCAGGAGCAGCCACAACCACAGTGGCAGCCGCTGTAGCAGTCGTGACCACTACCTCCTGAGTCGCTGATGCTGCCGCCTGCCGAAACATAGCCGCGGCAGTCAGATGAGTCAGCTGTAGGCGGCAATGAGGGTTAGGAGGTGAAGAAGAAGTCGCAGGAAAACTGAAAAAAAAAATATATATATGCCCCCTAACATGCCAGAGGATGTCAGCACACCAAAATTCCTTAATGCCCCACCTGGCCCTCGTAAGAAGCTGATTCCTAGATTTATTAAAACTACGTCCCGTCATTGACAGCGATGATGATGATCTCTTTGCCTTCATTTTGCAAATGTTTTGAATGAATGAGATGTATTTGTCCTAATAAATCAATGAGCTGTATTTGCCCTAATAAAAATAAAATGTCCCATTGACTCTGCATAACCTTTCTGATAATAATGATGATAATAATAATAATAATGATAATAATAATAATAAGGTGACCATCCGTCATAAGTACTACGTCGGCGAAATCGCCCACACCACGGGCGGTCAGTGAAAGTGAAGGTGACAGCCGCCTTCCCCGCTGTCACAGTTGCTTCGTCCAAGGTAAAGGGATCGCAGGTAACGGAACCACGTGGGTAGTCAAAACGACCTTGGCCATCTGGAAGAGGCAGGACATTGGAATGTACTGAGATGTCAGAGGGAACACGTGATGGCAAGACTTACCACCCAGGCCGTCCAGGACCCGCGTGTGCGACTAGCGCATGGCAGCTGCGTGGTGGCGTTGCCACCCACTTTCCTGACGCATTCAGACCTCCCCCACTCTCTTCCCTTCCGTCAACCTTGACCATTGAGTGGTGGAGACATTGGAATATACTGAGATATCGGAAGGAACATGTGATGGCAAGACTCAAACCACCCTGGCTGTCCAGGATCCACGCCAGTTAAAGGGAGGCCTCCATGGCAATGTCGTCAGAGTCTCCCAGACCACGCGTGTGATGGCGACCCTAATGTGTAGCTGTCAGTGATCCCAGCTTCCTGCTGTGCCTGATGCATTCAGTACCCCCACCCCCTTCCCATTCAATTATTTCCCACCCACCATCATTGATTGATTTAGTCATTCCATAGCCGCTGAAGGATAAGGACACACGCCCCCACCTCTCCGCCATCGCCTTTCCGCCCCCCCCTTAACATGGGCCCTGGTGACGTCGTCGTGAATGATCCGCTCCTCTCCCCCGCGTTAATTTACAGCCAGGGTCGCTATTCTGAAATGGATTGCCACTGAGGCCTCCGGAAAATTGTTATAGGAGTCGCCCATCTTAATTTGGCATTGCCATACTATTTGCCATACAATGCCTACTACTTACTTTTTAGCGTTTTGATACATAAGAAGCTCAAAACACAAAACACCCAAAAATACACATTTTTTGTATTGTTCTTTTGTATCCCAGTATAGGGATATATATATATATATATATATATATATATATATATATATATATATATATATATATATATATATATATATATATATATATATATATATATATATATATATATATATATATATATATATATCCGTATAGTATGCTTTCCATGCTTTTTTTTCAGCGTTTTGACGCCTAGCACGGTCATAAATATACTAAAAAGACACTTTTCTGTAAATCTCGTTTCCTTTTCTCCATATAGGGTGCTTTGCGTGCATTTTGCCGTTTTGGTACCTAAGAAACTGAAATATATAATATAATATATAATATATATTATATAATATAGTAGATAATAAAACATATAATATATAATAATGTTATATTTATCCATATAGAGTGCTATTCATGCGTTTTAGCGTTTTAATACCTAAGAATCTCAAAAACACTCAAAATATTTGTTTTTGGTAATGTTATTTTCTTTCTTCATAACGTGTGTTTTGCATTTATCCTAGCGTTTTAATACTTAAGTAGCTCAAAGACATAGAAAAGACACGTTTTTTTTTTGTAAAGTTCTTTTATTCCTATATAGGGTACTTTCCATGCGTTTCAGCGTTTCGGTACCTAACACGCTCATAAATACCCAAGACACTTATCTGGAAATGTCGTTTCTTTTCCCTATATAGGGTACTCTGTATGAATTTTTTGCGTTTTCGTACCTAGCAATGTGAAATAATCTGAAAATACACATTTTTGGTAATGTTAATTTATTTATTTTTTTCTGTTTCTCCATATAGAGTGCAATTCATGCGTTTTATGAATTTGGTACCTAAGAACCTCAAAAAAACTCATATTACACTTCTATTTACGTCTTTTTATTTCTGTATAGGGTATTTTCATACATGCATTTTGTGATTTTTTCTACATACCAAGTAAAAAAAACTTAATTTTTGTTTCTGGTAATATTACTTGTCTTCTCCATAAAAAAAAAAAAAAAATGTTTTTGCTCAGTTTCTGAAGTTTTTTTTTTTGGGGGGGGGGCATCCGTTTACCGTTTTCGAACGTAGGAAGCTGAAAAAAAATACAAAAATAAAAAAAACGAGTCTTTTACACGTTTTTTTTTTTTTTCTTTTTCCCATATAGGGTGCTTTCCATGCTTTTTTTTTTATCGTTTTGGTGCCTAACACATCATAAACACTTAAAAGCTATGTTTCTGGAAATGTCGTTTGCATTTTAGGCGTTTTGATACCATTCAATACATTCAAGATACAAAATCTTGTATCTTAAAATACATTCAAGATACAAAGTTTTTTTGTATTTTTGTTATGTATCTCAATATAGAGTGCTCTTATTGGGTTTTAGCTGTTTCGGTAACTAAGAAGCTCAAAAACACTCATAATACACGTTTCTCAATTTAATTTACTTTTCCCATGTAGGATATTTTCCATACATTGTGGTGTCTTTTCATAGCAAGCTCAAAAACCCTCAAATTATTTGTTTTGATAATTTGATTCTGTTTCTCAATGTAGGGTGTTTTTCATGTGTTTTTTGGTACGCTTGAAGCTAAAAACAATCAAAGACACTCGTTTTTGGTAATTTTGTTTTCATTTCTCATATAGGGGGCTTTCCATGCTTATTTTGCGTTTTGGTGCCTAACATGCACAAAAACACTGAAAACATATGTTTTTTGGAATGTCGTTTCGTTTCTCCATAAAGGAGACTTTTTATGCAATTTGCCCTTGTTGATACCTAACAATGTGAGGAAAACTCAAAGTAC
This sequence comes from Scylla paramamosain, assembly GCF_035594125.1. NCBI lineage: Eukaryota > Metazoa > Arthropoda > Malacostraca > Decapoda > Portunidae > Scylla > Scylla paramamosain. The sequence goes on from NC_087151.1 coordinate 21,596,988, forward strand.
AAGTTTTTCCTATTTTTTTTTTCTCCATATAGAGTGGTATTGACCTGTTTTCGCGTTTAGTACCAAAAAAGATAAAAAAAAAAAAAAAACACTTATAATTCACGTCTTTCGTAATGTCTTTTCGTTTCACCATATAGAGTTCTTTAATTGCATTTTGTCATTTTCTACGTAACAATTGAAAACAAAAACTAAAAGAGTTATCTTTAATAATGTTATTCTATATCACCATAAAGTTTGTTCTGGATACTTTTTAGCGTTTTGGTACGTAAGAAGTTGAAAAACACTCAAAATATACGTTTTTCGTAATATTTTTTTATTTTTTTTTCATATAAGGTGAATTCCATTCTTTTTAGCGTTTTAGTAGCTAACACGCTCAAAAACACTCAAAACAGATTTCTGGTAAAGTCGTTTTGTTTCCGCATATAGGATGCTTTGTGTGAATTTTGGCATTTTTGTACCTAATAATGTGAAAACACTTAAAATACACGTTTTTGGTAATGTTTTTTTTTTCCCCATACCACGTGCTATTCATGCGTATGAACGTTTTGGTATCTAAGAAACTCAAAGATACTTAAAATACACACCTCTGGCAATGTCCTTTCTTTTGGATATATATGGTAATTTTTTTTTTATGCATTTTGGCGTTTTTGTATGTAACAAGCTCAAAAACACTTAAAAGACTTGTTTTTGATAATGTTAATCTGTTTTTCCACAAAGGGTGTTTTGCATGCGTTTTAGCGTTTTGGTAAGCAAGAAATTGAAAAACACTCAAAACACTCAAATGTAATGTTGTTTTGTTTTCTCATATAAGGAGCTTTCCTTGCTTCTTATCGTTTTCGTGCCTTACACGCTCATAAACACTGAAAAGATTTTTTTTTTCTATTTCGTTTCCTTACCCCATATAAGGTGGTTCGCATGGATTCTGCGTTTTGGAATTTAATAATGTGAAAAACAGTCAAAATACAGGTTTTCGGTAATGTTCTGTCTATGTTTCCACATAGAGTGCTATTCATGCGTTTTTAAGTTTTAGTACCTAGTATATGGTGCTTCCTATGTATTTTAGCCTTCTGGGGCATAAAAAAAAAATAATAATTAATTAATTAAATTAAATGCTATTCATACCCTTTAAAGTTTTGGTACCTAAGAAGCTCAAATACACTTAAAATGCTCAATTCTCGTAATGTCTTTTCGTTTCCCCATATTGGGTACCTTCCACTCATTTTTTCGTTTTTTGTACGAAAGAAGCTGAAAACACTCATAATACTTGTTTTTGGTAAAGTTATTCTCTTTCTCCTTAAAGTACGTTTTTTGCAAGAATGTTAGCGTTTTATTACGGAAGTAGGTCAAAAAACGTGTTTTGTAAATTTCTTTGTTTCCCCATATAGAGAGTTTTCCATGCCTTAGAGCGTTTTGGTGCCTAACACGTTTATAAACACTCAAAAGACACATTTCTGGAACTGTCGTTTCTCTTCGCCATATAAGGTACTTTGCATGCATTTTGGCGTTTTGGTATCAAAACATGTGAAATACGCTGAAAATAAACGTTTTTGATAATATTATTTTAGTGTTTTGGTACCTAAGAAACTTAAAAACACTCATAATACACGTCTCTGGTAATGTCCTTTCATTTCCCCATATTGCCTGCTTTTTGCGTTTTTCTACGTTACATGGCAAAAAAAAAAAATAATAAATAAATAAATAAATAAATAAATAAACACATAAATAAACATTAAAAACACTTGTTTTCGTAATGTTTTTATTTTGTTTTTCGCCACAGAGTGGATGCACGCGTTTCAGCGTTTGGTTTATTATAAGTTGAATAACGCTGAAATGAAAAGTAATGTTTCGTTTCCTCATATAGTGAGCTTTATATGGACTAATAATAATAATAATAATGTGAAAAAAGAGTCAAAATACACTTTTTTGGCAATGTTGTTCTGTTTCTCGATATAGATATGCCAGCCATGCGTTTTAGCATTTAGTATCTAGAGGCTCAAGACTCCCATAATACACTATTCTCGTAATGTCTTTCAGTTTCCCCATATATTACTGTTTTGTTTTCCTTTATAGGGGGTTTTTCCATGCGTTTTGCCTAACACGCTCATAACCAGTCAAAAAGACTCGTTTCTGGATATGTCGTTTTTTTTTCCATATTTTTTTTTGTTATGTGGTTCTTTTTCTCCATGTAGAGACATGTTAATGCGTTTTAGCGTCTGGGAACCTATAAAGTTGATAAGCATTTATAATAAAAGTGTTTCGTAATGACTTTTCCTTTCCTCATAGGATACTTTACATGAATATAGGGTTTCTTTTCATAATAAGTCCTAAAACACTGAAAATACTTCTTTTTGGTAATGTTATTTTTTATTCATAAAGTTTTTTTTTTCATGTGTTTTAGAGTTTTGGTACCAAAGCAGCTGAAAAACACTCAAAAGACTCGTTTTTGGTAATGCTGTTTTCTATTCCCATAGAAGGTGCTTTTAATAATTTTTAGCGCTTTGGTGCCTAGCACGCTCATAAACACTCGAGACACGTTTCTGGAAATCTCATTCTCTTTTCCAATGGAAGGTACATTGCATGCAAATACACATTTTTGGCAATATTATTCTGTTTCTCTATATAGAGTGCTATTCATGTGTTTTAACGTTTTGAAACCTAAAAAAAACACAAAAACACTCATAATACACGATTCATGTAATGTCTTTTCTTTTCCGCATTAAGTGTACTTTGCATGCTTCTTGACATTTTTCTATGTAACAAGCTGAAAAACTAGAAAAAAAAAATCTTGATTTTGGTAATATTATTTTGTTTCTCCATAACATATATTGTTGCATGCACTTTAGCATTTTGGAACATAAGAATTTCTAAAACTCTCGATAGACACGTTTTTGCGTTATGCCGTTATATATTCCCATGAAGGGTGATTTCCATGTTTTTTACCGCTTTGGTGCCTAACAATATCGAGTATTTTGTATAATTTATAGTGTTTTGATGCCTATTACACTCATAAACACTCAAAAGACACATTTATTCTTTGGAAATCTTGTTTCCTTACCCCATATATGATGCTTTGACTGAATTTTGGCGTTTTGGTAATGTTATTCTATTTCTCCATATAGAGTGCTATTCATGAGTTTTAGGGTTTTGGTAGTTAAGAAGCTGAAATAAACTCATAATAAACGTTTTTCGTTTTTTTTTTCTATTCCTCATATAGGGTAGTTTGCAGTATTTTGGCGTATCTGTTCATAACAAGCTCAAAAGCCCTCACAATACTTGTTTTTGTTAGTTATTCTCTTTCCCACATATTTTACATGTGTTTTAGCGTTTTGTTAAGAAAGTAGCTGAAAACACCTGAAAAAAAAGTTTTTGGTAATGTTTTTTTTTCCAGTATAGAGTGCTTTCCATGCTTTTTAGTGTTTTTGTGTCTAACAAGCTCATAAATACTCAAAAGAAACGTTTCTGTAAATTTCGTTTTGTTTCCCCATATTTTGGGCTCTACATGCATTTTGCCAATTTGGTACCTAACAATGTGAAAGACTCTCAAAATATACATTTTTGGTAATGTTCATTCGTATTCCAATATAGGTTGATTTCCATGCTTTTAAGCGTTTTGATAGCTAGAACGCTAATAAATTCCCCAAAAATCAAGTTTCTGGAAATTTCGTTTCGTTTGCTCATATAGAAGATTTTGCATGCGTTTTTAGCTTTTTGGTACCTAAGAATATGAAAAAAACACTCAAAATACACGTTTTTGGTAATGTTGTTCTGTTCCTTAATATAGAGGCATATTTAGGCGTTTTCGCGGTTTTTTATCTAAGAAGTTTAAAAGCACTCATAGAACACGTTTCTCGTAATGTTCTTTCATTACCCCATACAGGTTATTTTGCATGCATTTTGTCGTTTTCCTGCGTTACAAACTCAGAACACTAAAAATACTTTTTCTTTTTTTTTTTTTATAAGGGTATTTTGCATGCGTTTTATCGTTTTGGTACGGAAAAAGCTAAAAAAGAAAACACAAAAGACAAGTTTCTCGTAATGTAGTTTTGTATTCCATATAGGTGATTTCCATGCTCTTCAGCGTTTTTGTGCCTAGCACTCATACAAACACTGAAAAGACACGTTTCTGGGAATCTCGTTTCCTTTTCAAATATATCGTTTCGATACATAAATCGCTTATAAACACTCAAAAGAAACGTTTCTGGAAATTTCCTTTGGTTTCCCATTATGAAGGGCTTTTGCATGCATTTTGACATTTTGGTACCTAAGAATGTGAAATATACTAAAAAACACATTTTTGCTTTAACGTTTATTGTGCCTAAGAAGCTTAAAAGCACTCATAATGTTTCTCGTAATGTTCTTTCGTTACCCGATATAGAGTATTTTCAATGCATTTTGGCGTTTTGTGCGTGAAAAGCTCAAAAACAATGAAAATACTTGATTTTGGTAAGGTTATTCTGTTTCTCCATAAAGCGCATTTTGTTTGCGTTTTAGAGTTTTGGTAGGTAAGGATATCAAAAACACTGAAAAGAGATGTTTTGTTTTCTTTTCCCATATAGAGTGTTTTCTTTTCTCTTTTTGCATTTTCGTGCCTAACACGCTCATAAACGCTAAGAGACACTTTTTTTTTGGGGGGGGGAAACCTCGTTTCCTTATCCCAGATAGGGTGCTTTGCATGCATTTTGTCGTTTTGGTACCTAACAATGTGAAATATACTCAATATATACGTTTCTTCATATAGAGTGCTCTTTATGCGTTTTAGCATTTTGACACCAATGAAGCTCAAAAACGCTCATAATACAAGATTCTCGTAATGTCTTTTTATTTCCCCATACAGGGCACTTCCCAAGCATTTTGAGGTTTTTGTACGTAACAAGTATGAAAACACTCAATATACTTTTTTTTTTGTAATGTTATTGTTTCTCTATTTGTGTGTTTTGCTTACATCTTAGCGTTTTGATACGTAAATAGCTCCTAAAAAAACACTCAAATGACACATTTTTGGTAATATTGTGTTCTTTTCCAATATAGCATATTTTTCATGGGTTTTAGGTTTTTTGTGCCTAACAACCTTACAAACACTCAAAAGGCACGCTACTGTAAATGCAGTTTTCTTTCATCTTATAGAGTGGTTTGCATGCATATTGGGTTATGGCAACTAAGAATGTGAAATGCACTCAAAATGCACGTTTTCTGTATTTTTATTTTTTTTTCGTAAGGAATTCTGTTCATGTATTTTAGTGCTTTCGTACCTAATAATAAATATTTCTCGTAATATTTTTTTTTTTCCGACATGTAAAGTTGTTCACATCATTTTGCCTTTTTTTTACGTAACATGCTCAAAAAACTCTCAAAATGCTTGTTTTATTGGTAGTTATTCTGCTTTCTGTACAGGGTTGCATGCCTTTTAACATTTTGTTACGTAAGTAGCTCAAAACACAGATAAGAGACATTTTTAGTAGTTTTTTTTCTTTTTCTTCATTTCCCATATAAGGTATTTTCCATGTTTTTTTTTTATCGTTTTCATGCCTAGCACGCTCACAAACATTCAAAAGACACATTTTTTGAAATCTCCTTTCGTTTTCTCATATAGAGAGGTTTGCATGTAGTTTCGCGTTATGGGAGCTAACAATGTGAAATAAACCAAAAATACACATTTTTGGTAATATTGTTCTGTTTCTTCATAAAGAGTTTTAGGATCTTTGTACCTACGAAGCTCAAAAACACTCATACGACAAGTTCCTTATAATGGCGTTTTGTTTAGCAATATAGGGTATTTTGAATACATTTTGGCGATTTTGTACATGATTTATTACCTAAGAAACAAAAAAAAACCACTCATAATACACATTCCTCGTAATATAGTATCGCTTCCTTATATAGGGAACTTTGCATGCATTTTCGCGTTTTTCTTAAAGTAAATAGCTCAAAAATACTCAAAATAATTGTTCGTGGTAATGTTATTCTGCTTCTCCATATAGAATGTTTTGCCTGCGTTTTAGCGTTTTGGTACGTAGGTAACCCAAAAACATTGAAAAAGAGACATTTTTGGCAATGTTTTTGTTTTCTCATATACGGTGCTTTCCATGCTTTTTTTTTAGTGTTTTGATGCCTATCACTCTTATAAACACTAAAGAGACAAGTCTCTGGAAATCTCGTTTCCTTTCCCATATAGTGTGCTTTGCTTTGAATTTGGTGTTTTGGTACCTAACAATGTGAAATACACTCTAAATACATCCTCTTGGTAATATTGTTCTGTTTCTCCATATTTGCGTTTGAACGTTTTAGTATCTAAGGAGCTCAAGACCACTGATAATACACATTTCTCGAAATTTTTTATTTTTTATTTTTTTCGTCTCCCCATACAGGGTACTTTTTATGTATTTTTTGCGTTTATGTACTCAATGAGCATAAAAAAAATATTCAAAATACATGTTTTTGGTAACGTTATTCTGTTTCTCCATTATAGATGTTTTTTGCATGCAATTTTGCGTTTTGGTGCGTAAGTAACTGAAAAACACTGAAAGGGGTATTGTAGGATCGCTAATCCCGTGTTAAATTGCTTATGTTTTGTCCATGCCTTTTAGCGTTTTAGAACCTAGCACCCTCATAAATACTAAAAAGACACGTTTCTAGAAATCTCGCTTCCTTTCCCCCATAAAGGGTGCTTTGCATTCAGTTTGGCGTTTTGGTACCTACCAAAGTGAAATACACTCAAAATACACATTCTTGTTAAAGTTGTACTGTTTCTCCATATTGAGTGGTATTTATGCGTTTTAGCGTTTTGGTGTCCAAGAAGCTCAAAACCATTACTAATGCACGTTTCTGGTAACTTTTTTTTTTCTTTTTCTCGTTTCTCCATAGAGGGTACTTTGCATGCATTTTGGCGTTTGTCTACGTAACAAGCTAAAAAAAAATCAAAACTCTTGTTTTTGATAATGTTATTCTGTTTCTACATAAAAGGTGTTTTGCATGCGTTATAGCGTTTTGGTATGTAAGTAGGTCAAAAACACTCGAAAGAAACTAACAATGTGAAATACACGTAAAATACATGTTTTGGTAATATTTTTTCTGTTTCTCCAAATGAAGAAACATGAATGCATATGAATGTTTTGGCACCTAATAAGCTCAAAAACACTCGTAATACGCGTTTTTCGTTTTTTTCTTTTTTTCGTTTCCGCATTTAAAGTAGTTTGAAATATTTTGGCCTTTTGTAAGTAATATGCTCAAAAACACTCAAAATAATTGTTTTTGGTATTTATTTTGTTTTCCATAGATATACATGCGTTTTAGCGTTTTCTTACGTAAATAACTCAAAACACTGGAAAGAGACATTTTTAGTAATGTTCTTTTGTTTTCCCATATAGGGTGCTTTCCATGCTTTTTAGCGTTTCGATGCCTAGCACGCTTGCTAACACTCGAAAGACACGTTTCTAGAAATCTCGTTTTCTTTCTCCATATGGGATGCTTTCTATGCATTTTGGCGTTTTGGTATCTAACAATGTGAAACACATTCAAAATATACCTTTATTTATTTTTTTGTTGTTGCTCCTCCATGAAGAGGGCTATTCATGTTTTTTAGCGTTTTGGTACCTGAGAAGCTCAAAAGCTCTCTTAACACAAGTTTCTCGTAATGTCTTCTTTCCCCATATAAAGTACTTTCCACGCATTTTTGGCATTTTTCTACGTAACAAGCTCAAGAACACTCCAAATACACGTTTTTAGTAGAAATATACTGTTTTTCCATGAAGGGCGTTTTACATACGTTTTAGCGTTTTGATAAGTAGCTCAAAACACTTAAAAGATACATTTTTGTTCAAGTTATTTTGTTTTTACTTATAAGGTGTTTTCCATGCTTTTCAGTATTTTAGTTCCTAGCGCGTTCATAAACTCTCAAAAGAAATGTTTCTGGAAATCTCATTTAGTATCCCAATATAAGCTGTTTTGTATGCTTTTTTGACGTTTTGGTACCTAACTAACAAAGTGAAAACACTCAAAATACTTCTTTTTTGGTTACGTTATTTTGTTTCACTATAAAAGGTGTTTTGCATGCGTTTTAGCGTTTTCGTACATAAGTGGTTCAAAAACATTCAAAAGACACGTTTTTTCTAATATTGTTTTATTTTTCCATACAGGGTGGTATCTATGCTTTTTAATGTTCATCATGTCTAACACACTTAATAAAATCACAAACGACACGTTTCTGTTAATGCCGTTTGCTTTCCCCATGTAGGTGACTTTGCATGCATTTTGGAGTTTGGTAACTAACAATGGGAAAAACATTCAAAATACACATCTTTGGTAATGAAGTTTTATTTCGCTATAGAGAATGCTATTGATGCCTTTTAACGTTTTGGTACCTAAGAAGCTTAATAACTCTCATTACACACGTTTCTCTTAATATTATTTTCTTTCCCCATATAAAGTACTTTCCATGCATTTTAGAATTTTTGTACGTAACAAGCTCATAACCTCTGAAAATACCGTTTTTTTGGTAAACTTATACTGTTTTTCCATAAAGGGTGTTTTGCCTGCGTTTTAGCTTTTTGGTACGTAAGTAGCTTAAAAAATCGAAAAGAGAAGAATTTGATAATGATGTAGTGTTCTTCCACATAGGATACTTTCAATGCTATCTAGCTTTTTGGTATCTAAACATGCCATAATCACTCAACAAACACGTTTCTTATAATGTTATTTCCTTTCCCCATATAAGGTGCTTTACATACATTTTGACATTTTGGTATATGACAATGGGAAATGCACTCAAAATATATGTTTTTTTGGTAGTGTTGCTCTATTTGTCCATGTAGAGAGCTATTCATGCTTTTTAGCGTTTTGGTACTTGAGAAGCTCAAAAATATTCTTAATATACGTTTCTCGTAATGTCATTTTGTCTCCCCTTATAGGTTGTTTGCATGCTTTTTGACGTTTATGTACGCAACAAGCTCAAAAACATTAAAAACACTTGTAATTTTTTCTTAAGTGAAAATACTTGGTAATGTTACTTTGTGTCTCCACAAAGGGTGTTTTCTGTGCGTCTTAGTATTTTGGTACATATGCAGCTCCTAAAAAAAAAAAAAATCAAAAAACTTTTTTTTGTTTTCCCATATGGGATGCTTTCCAAGATTTTTAGAGTTTTGCTGTGTAACATACAAAAAATACTCAAAAGATATGTTTCACTTAATGTCGTTTCTTTTTCTCATATAGGGCACATTGCATGCATTTTGGCGTTTTGGTACTTAACAGTGTAAAAAAAAAAAAACACTCAAAATACACGTTTTTTGGTAATATTGTTGTTTCCCTATATGAAGAGTTATTCAATGCTTTTCTGTTTTTTTTTTTTGGTACTAAGAACCTCAAAAACACTCCTAAAACAAGTTATTCGTAGGGTCCTCTTGTTTCCCCATTCTTCCCCTGTTTCATTTTTGTATTGTTATTCTGTTTCTCCGTATAGAGTGTTATTCGTGCGTTTCAGTGTTTTGGTACCTAAGAAGCTCAAAAATATAAAAAATACACGTTTCTCGTAATGTTCTTTAGTTTCGCGATGTAGTGTACTTTGCAAGCTGAAAACACTTAAAATACTTGTTTTTGGTAATGTTACTCTGTATCTCAATAAAGGGGTTTTGCATGCGTTTTAGGGTTTTGTTAGTTAAGTAGCCCAAAAACTCTCAAAAGAAACGTTTTTTGGTAATGTTATTTTGTTTTCCCATATCAGGTGCTTTCGATGATTTTTAGCGTTTTATTGTCAAACATGCACAAAAACACTTATAGGATACGTTTCCTGTAAAGTCGTTTCATTTCACCGTAGAGGTTGCCTTGCATGCTTTTTGGCGTTTTGTTATCTAATGATGTAGGATATACGTATCCTATAAGTGTTTCTGTGCATGTTTGAATATAAAACGCTAAAAATGATGAAACACACAAAATACACTTTTTTTTTTGTATTCTTAATCTGTTTCTCCATATTGAGTGTTATTCATGTGTTTCAGCGTTTTGGTACATAGCTCAAAAAGGAGCTCAAAACACAAAAAATACACGTCTCTCGTAATGTTCTTTATTTTCGCGATGAAGTGCACTTTTAATATATATTTGCAGTTTTTTACGTAACAAGCAAAACAAAAAAAAAAAAAAAGAAACAGAAAATCCACGTTTTTATTAAAGTTGTTATTGTTTCCCTATAAAAGGTGTTTTGCTAGTGTTTTAGCGTTTCGGTACGTAAGTATCTAAAAAGCACTCAAAAGACACGTTTTAGTATTTTTTTTTCACATATTGAGTTTTTTCCATGCTTTTTAGTGTTTTCGTGCCTTCAAAGGACATTCAAAAAGACATGTTTATGTAAACGAAATTTCACTTCACAATTGAGGGTGCTTTGCATGCTTTTCGGCGTTTCGGTATTTAAGAATGTTAAAAAAACATTTGATAATGTTGTTCTTTATCCGAGATAGAGTGCTATTCATGCGTTTTCATGTTTCTACATATAGAGTGTTGTTGAGAATTTTGTTAGCTAAGGTTTAATAATTCATAATACGTGTGTATTAATAATGCAATATTATTGTAATTAATATTGTTAACTTTCATCATATAAGGTCCATTGCATGCATTTTGCTGTTTCTGTACCTAACGATCTGAAAGATCATCGTAATACACATTTTTGGTAATGGTATTCTGTTTCTCCATAATGAGTGTTTTGCATGAATTTTACCGTTTTGGTACATAAGAAGCTCAAAAACACACAAAAGACACCTTTTTTGTAATGTTGTTTTGTAGGATACTTTCCAAGCATTTTTATTGTTTTGGTGCATAAAACGCTAAAAAGAAAAAAAAAACACGTTTCTGTTAATGTCGCTTCGTTTTCCTATATAGAGTGCTTTGCATGCGTTTTGTCAGTTTGGTATCTAACAATGTAAAAAACACTCAAAATACACGTTTTTGGTAATGTTCTAATTCTCCACATAGAGGGTTATTCAACGCATTCTCGCGTTTTTGGTACCTAAGAACCTCAAAAACACTGCTTATACACGTTTCTCGTAATGTTCTTTCGTTTTCACATACCGGGTACTTTGCATGCATTTTAGCGTTTATGTACGTAATAAGCTCATAAACACCCAAAATACTTGTTTTTGGTAATGTTACTCTGTGTCTAAATGAAGAGAGTTTTACATCCGTTTTAGCGTTTTGGTAGGTAAGTACCTCAAAAACATTGAAAAGGAACGTTTTTCATAATGTTTTGTTTTCCAATATAACATACTTTCCATACTTTTTCGCGTTTTGTTGTCTAACATGCACAAAAGTAATTATAAGATACGTTTCTTGTAATGTCGTTTTATTTCAACATAGAGGGTGTTATGCTTGCATTTTGGCGTTTTTTTTTCTAGCTATGTGAAAAACACTAGAGATACATATTTTTTGTAATGTTGTTCTGTTTCTCCACATAGTGCTATTTACACGTTTTAGCGTTTTTGTGCCTAAGAAGAAGCTCAAAAACACTCAAAATACACGTCACTCGAAGTGTTCTTTTGTAGCGGTTTCGTACGTAACAAGCTCATAAACACTGAAAATACACGTTTTTGGTAAAGTTATTGTGTCACTCTATAAAGGGTGTTTTGCAAAGCATCCTATAAGGGGTACGGATACAAGATATCCCCCCCCAAAAAAAACGTATCTTTTGAGTGTTTATGAGCGTGTTGAAATGCTGAAATGCTGAAAAAAAAAACATGGAAAACACCCAATATAGGGGAAAAAATACTAAGAAAGTGTCTTTTTAGTTTTCTTTTTTTTTACGCCTTACATACCAAAATGCTAAAATGCGTGAAAAACGGCCTTTATGAAAAAAAAAGAATATTATTTCTGTTGAGACTGTTACATAGATAAACGCCAAAATGCATAGAAAGTACCTTAGATAGGGCAACGAAAACACATCACGAGAAACGTGTATTAAAAGTGTTCTAGAGCTTCTTAGGTATCAAAAGGCTAAAACGCATGAATAACACTCTATAAAAAGAAACAGAACATGACCAAAAAACGTGTTCTTTGCATGCATTTTGGCATTTTGGTATCTAACAAAGTGAAATACACTTAAATTACACGGTTCAGGTAATTATTTTTTTTACATATAGAGTATTACTCATGCGATTTCGTGTTTTAGTACCTAAGAAGCTCAAAAAAACTCATAATGGACGTTTCTTGTAATGTCTTTTCGGTTCCTCATATAGAAGTACGTTTTTGACGTTTTTGTACATAACAGGCTAAAAAAAAAAAAAAACATACAAAATACCTGTTTTTGGTAATGTTATTGTCTTACTCTATATAGAGTGATCTGCATGCGTTTTATCGGTTTGGTACGTAAGTAGTTCAGAAACACTGAAAATACACTATTTTGGTAATTTTCTTTTTCTTTCCATATAGGGTGTTTTAGATGCTTTTTTAGCGTTTTGGTGCCTTACACGCTTACACTCAAAAGACTCGTTTCTTGAAATCTAGTTTCCTTTCCCCATAGAGGGTGCTTTGCATGCATTTTTTGCTTTTTAGTACCTAACTGTGTTAAATACACTCAAAATACACGTGTTTGGTAAAGTGGTTCTGTTTCTCAATATAACATACTATTCGTGCCTTTTAGCGTTTTGTTACCTAAGAAGGTCAAAAAACTCTCATAGGAGTAATATGTGTTTCTCGTAATGTCTTTTTGTTTCCGCATGTGGTACTTTTCATGCATTTTAGCGTTTTATAAAGTGTGTTTTTTATGCCATTTACGTTTTGGTACAAAAAAAAATACAATTTTTTTGCAATATTGTTTTTTTTTTTTTTTTTATGTAGGAAGGACACTGGCCAAGGGCAACAAAAATCTAATAAAAAAAATGCCCACTGAAATGCCAGTCCCATAAAAGGGTCAAAGCAGTGGTCAAAAATTGATGAATAAGTGTCTTGAAACCTCCCTTTTGAACGAATTCAAGTCATAGGAAGGTGGAAATACCGAAGCAGGCAGGGAGTTCCAGAGTTTACCAGAGAAAGGGATGAATGATTGAGAATACTGGTTAACTCTTGCGTTAGAGAGGTGGACAGAATAGGGGTGAGAGAAAGAAGAAAGTCTTGTGCAGCGAGGCCGCGGAAGGAGGGGAGGCATGCAGTTAGCAAGATCAGAAGAGCAGTTACCATGAAAATAGCGGTAGAAGACAGCTAGAGATGCAACATTGCGGCGGTGTTGAGAGGTGAGAGGCTGAAGACTGTCAGTTAGAGGAGAGGAGTTGATGAGACGAAAAGCTTTTGATTCCACCCTGTCTAGAAGAGCAGTATGAGTGGAACCCCCCAGACATGTAAAGCATACTCCATACATGGATGGATAAGGCCCTTGTACAGAGTTAGCAGCTGGGGGGTGAGAAAAACTGGCGGAGACGCCTCAGAGCACCTAACTTCATAGAAGCTGTTTTAGGTAGAGTTGAGTTGTGAAGTTTCCAGTTCAGATTATAAGTAAAGGACAGACCGAGGGTGTTCAGTGTAAAAGACGGGGACAGTTGAGTGTCATAGAAGAAGAGGGGCTAGTTGTCTGGAAGGTTGTGTCGAATTGATAGATGGAGGAATTGAGTTTTTGAGGCATTGAACAATACCAAGTTTGCTCTGCCCCAATCAGAAATTCTTGAAAGATCAGAAGTCAGGCGTTCTGTGGCTTCCCTGCATGATATGTTTACCACCTGAAGGGTTGGACGTCTATGAAAAGACGTGGAAAAGTGCAGGGTGGTATCATCAGCGTAAGAGTTGATAGGACAAGAAGTTTGGTTTAGAAGATCATTAATGAATAATAAGAAGAGAGTGGGTGACAGGACAGAACCCTGAGGAACACCACTGTTAATAGATCTAGGAGAAGAACAGTGACCGTCTACCACAGCAGCAATAGAACGGTCAGAAAGGAAACTTGAGATGAAGTTACAGAGAGAAGGATAGAAACCGTAGGAGGGTAGTTTGGAAATCAAAGCTTTGTGCCAGACTCTATCAAAAGCTTTTGATATGTCCAAGGCAACAGCAAAAGTTTCACCAAAATCTCTAAAAGAGGATGACCAAGACTCAGTAAGGAAAGCCAGAAGATTACCAGTAGAGCGCCCTTGACGGAACCCATAATCAGGAACCCATATCAGATAGAAGGTTGTGAAGTGATAGATGTTTAAGAATCTTCCTGTTGAGGATAGATTCAAAAACTTTAGATAGGGAGGAAATTAAAGCAATAGGACGGTAGTTTGAGGGATTAGAACGGTCACCCTTTTTAGGAACAGGTTGAATGTAGGCAAACTTCCAGCAAGAAGGAAAGGTAGATGTTGAAAGACAGAGCTGAAAGAGTTTGACTAGGCAGGGTGCAAGCGCGGAGAACAATAGGAGGGACACCATCAGGTCCATAAGCTTTCCGAGGGTTCAGGCCAGCGAAGGCATGGAAAACATCATTGCGAAGAATTTTAATAGGTGGCATGAAGTAGTCAGAGGGTGGAGGAGAGGGAGGAACAAGCCCAGAGTTTTTAGCAAAGGTTTGAGCAAAGAGCTCAGCTTTAGAAATAGATGTGATAGCAGTGGTGCCATCTGGTTGAAATACAGTAGGTCATGGGGGATAGCAAAGTTGTAGGCTAGTTCACCAGGATGGTCAGTGAAGGGAGAGGAAAGCCAAAGCTGGTGGTGAACATTGAAGTCTCCAAGAATGGATATCTCTGCAAGAGGGAAGAGGGTCAGAATGTGCTCCACTTTGGAAGTTAGGTAGTCAAAGAATTTCTTATAGTCAGAGGAGTTAGGTGAGAGGTATACAGCACGGATGAATTTAGTATGAGAGTGACTCTGTAGTCGTAGCCAGATGGTGGAAAACTCGGAAGATTCAAAAGCGTGGGCACGAGAGCAGGTTAAGTCATTGCGCACATAAACGCAGCATCCAGCTTTGGATCGAAAATGAGGATAGAGAAAGTAGGAGGGAACAGAAAAGGGGCTACTGTCAGTTGCCTCAGACACCTGAGTTTTAGTGAGGAAAAGAAGATGAGGTTTAGAAGAGAAGAGGTGGTGTTCTACAGATTGAAAATTAGATCTTAGACCGCGAATGTTGCAGAAGTTAATGAAGAAAAAGTTGAGGGGGGTGTTAAGACACTTTGGGTCGTCGACAGAAAGGCAGTCCGACCTAGGGACATTTATGGTCCCCTCCCCAGATGGGGACACCGAGGCTGGTGTAGGAGTCGCCATGATGATTTTAAAATTTTTGAGTGAAGGGTGTGTGTGTTATTAGGTGCTTGTAGTTTTGTGTGGAGGAAGAGAGTTGTCTTTAGAGGGCAGGCTGTGACTGCCCCCTTGTTTTGTGAGACACAAAGGGAAACGTTCAGTGAGGTCACAGCTGGGTTTAATGATAAGTTGACAGCACCCCCTGAACAGTGCTTTAGACCTCACTGGGAGTAATTATCGTTTCAGCAGGTGTCTACTGCCCCCTCCTATACCCATAAAGGATGAATTCCATGCTTTAAAGCTTTTTTTATGCCTAAGACTGAAAAACACTCAAAAGACTTGTTTTTTGCAATGTCGCATCGTTTTCCCATAGAGGGGGTTTTACATGCATTTTGGCGTTTTTGTGCCTAATAATGTGAAAAACATTTAAAATTCACGTTTTTGGTAATGCTCTGTTTCTCCATATAGAGAGCTATTCATACGTTTTAGCGTTTTGATTCCTAAGTTCAAAAACACTCACAGTACATGTTTCTCGTTATGTCTTTTCGTTTCTCCATACAGGGTACCTTCCATGTATTTCGACGTTTTTCTACGTACGAAAATCCGAAACACTCAAAATATTTCTTTTGAGTAATGTTTTTTTAGTTTTTCCATAAAAGGTGTTTTGCATGCATGTTAGTGTTCTGGTACATAAACAGCTCAAAAACACTGAAAAGGGACGTTTTTGGTAATGTTGTTTTGTTTTCCCACATAGGATGCTTTTCATGCTTTTTAGTGTTTTGGTGCCTAGTATGCTCATAAACACGAAAAAGACACGTTCCTGGAAATCTCGTTTCCTCTGCACACATAAGGTGTTTTGGCATCTATCATTGCAATTCACACAAAATAAAAGTTTCTGGTAATGTTGTTTTTTGTTTCTCCATATAGAGAGCTATTCATAAGTTTTAGGGGTTTGGTAATAAAAAAGCTCGAAAACACCTATAATATACTTTTCTTGTAATGTGTTTTCGTTTACTCATATAGTGTATTTTGCATGCATTTTCGCGATATTTTCTTTTTTTTTTTGCGTTTTGGTGCCTAACATGCATAAAAACACGCAAAAAAGATATGATTCTTGGAATATCGTTTCGTTTCCCCCTATAAGTAGCTTCCATACATGCTCAAAAACACTAGAAATACACGTTTTTTGTAAAGTTATGCTGTTTTTTCATGAATTTTTTACATGGTTTACAGCGTTTTGGTACATATCTAGTTTAAAAACATTAAAAAGAGACGTTTTCGGTAATATTGTTTTCTTTTACCATATACGATGCTTTCCATGATTTTTTGTTTTGTTTTCGTGCCTAGAACGCTCATAAAACCCTTCTAAAGATACGTTTCTGAAAATCTCGTTTCCTTTTCCCATACAGGATCCTTTGTATGCATTTTAGGGTCTTGATACCCGCGAAATATACTCAAAATGCACGTATTTGGTCATGGTATTGTGTTTCTCCATATAGAATGCTATCGGTTTCATTGTTTAGATACCTATGTAGCTCAAAAACACCCATAATACACGTTTTTGCATTCAACGGACACTTTTTGTAAAGTTGTTTGTTACTTCATTTCGTCGGCTTTGCAAGCATTTTTGGTGTTTTGGTACCTAATAATGGGAAAACACTCAAAATACACGTTTTTGGTAATGTTATTGTTTCTCGATATAAAGTGTTATTCAAGCGTTTTACCATTTTGATAACTAAGAAGCTCAAAACTCACAGAATACACGTTTCTTGTTCTCGTTTCACCATATAGAGTTGTTTTTAATGCATTTTGTAATTTTTGCACGTAGCAAGCTCAAAAACATTGAAAATATATGTATTTGGTAAAGTTATAATGTTTCTTCATAAAAAGTTTTGCATGCTTTTCAGCAATTTGGTACATAAGTAGGTTAGAATATTGTTTTGTTTTCCCATATGGGGTGTTTTCCATTTATTTATTTATTTGTTTATTTATTTTTACATCGTTTAGATGCCTAGCACGCTTATTAAAACTCAAAATACACGTTTCTGGAAATTCCGTTCCCGTTCCTCATATGGGGTGCTTTGAATGCATTTTAGTTTTTTGGTGCTTGACAATGTGAAATACACTCAAAGTTTACATTTTTTGGTAATGCTCTTTTGTTTCTCTATATAGAGATTCATGCGTTTTAGCGTTTTAGTAACTAAGATCAAAAAAACGTTTTTTTATAATGTTATTCTGCTTCTCCATATAGAGTTTTGATCGTTATCGTTTTGGTACCTACGAAGCTCAAAAACAATTATAATACATATTTCAACTAATGTCTTTTCGTTTCCCCATAGTTGGTAATTTCCGTGCATTTTGTCTTTTTTTTTTTACGTAATAAGCACAAAAACCCTCGAAACCTTGTTTTTCGTTATTTTATTCCATTTTTGCATTAAGGGTGTTTTGCACGCGTTTTTACGTTTTTCCGTAAGTAGCTCAAAAACATTAAAAAAACGAAACAATTTTGAAAAATGTTTTCTTTTTTCATGCACATTGCTTTCCATGTTTTTCAGCGTTTTGGTGCCAGCACGCTCATAAACACACAAAAGAAGTTTTTTTTTTTGTAAACCTCGTTTCCTTACTCCATATAGGGTGCTTTTCACTGATTTTGTTTTTTTGTTTCCTAACAATGTGAGATACACTAAAAAACACACGTTTTTGGTAATGTTGTTCTGATTCTCCATACAGAGTTTTCGAGTTTTAGTTTCTAAAAAGCTTAAAACGTCTAAAAATGTTTATTTTTTGTAATGTTATTGTGTTTCTCAATAAAAGTTTTTTTTTTTTTTTGCCTGCGTTTTAGTGTTTTGGTACGTAAGTAGCTGAAAATACTTAAAAGACTCGTTTTTAGTAATATTGTTTTCTTTTCCCATATAGGATGGTTTTGATGCTTTTTAGCGTTTTTGCTGCCCAACACAATCATAATCACTCAAAAAAAACGTTTCTGGAAATATATATTTTTTTCCACATATAGGTTTCTTTTCATGGATATTTGCGTTATATTACCAAACAATATGAAACAATTTCAAAATACACGTTATTGGTGATGTTTTTTTGCTCCATATAAGAGTGCTATTTATACGTTTTAGGGTTTCGGTTCCTAAGAAGTCCAAAAATACTCATAATACATGTTTCTTGTAATGTTTTCTCATTTCCCCATTCAGGGTACTTTGCAGGCATTTTGGTGTTCTTGTACGTACAAAGTTCAAAAACACTAAATATGCTTGTTTTCGGTAATGTTATTCTATTTTCTCTGCAAAGGGTGTTTTGCATCAGTTTTAGCGTTTTGGTAAGTAATAAGTTAAAAAACACTCAAAAGACACTTTTCTCGTAATGTTTTGTATTCCCACATGCGGCGATTTCCATGTTTTTTTTTTTTTTTTTTTTTTAGGGTTTTGATGGCTACAACGCTGTAAAACAGTCAGAAGACACATTTCTGGTAATGTTATTTCCTTTATCCATATAGGGAACTTTGCATGCTTTTTTGTGTATTGATACATAAAAATGTGAAAAACACTCAAAATACACGTTTTTGTTAATGTTCTTCTGTTTCTCGATATCAAGTACATTAATATGTTTTAGCAATATAGCACCTAAGGAGCTAAAAAAAAAAAAAACTCATAATACACGTTTCTAGTGTTTTTTTTTTTTTTCGTTATCCCATATAGGGTTACTTGCATTCATTTTGGCGTTTTTGTACGTAACTAGCTCAAAAATACTCAAAATGCACGCTTCTTCTGAAGTTATACTGTTTCTCCATAGTTTTTTTTTTATTATTTTGTATACATTTTCTTAAACACTAAAAAGAGACGTTTTTTTGGTAATACTGTTATGTTTTCTCAAAGGGTGTACTCTCCATGCTTTTTATTGCGTTGTTGCCTAGCTCGCTCTTAAACACGTAAAAGACACGTTTGTGGTAATGTCTTTTTGTTTCCCCATATAGAAGGGTTTACAACCATTTTGGCGTTTTGATTGTGAAGTTATACTGTTTCTCCATCGAGATTTTTTTTTTTGCATACATTTTTTAAAACACTAAAAGGAGACGTTTTTGGTAATACTTTTTATTTTTTTTTTTAAAGAGTGTACCCTACATGCTTTTCATCGTGTTGCCCAGCTCGCTCTTAAACACGTTAAAGACACGTTTGTGGTAATGTCTTTTCGTTTCCCCATATAGGAGGCCTTACTAACATTTTGGCGTTTTGATACCACTAAAAAAAAACACACACACACAAAAAAAATGTTTTTGGTGGTATTCTTTTTCTAGATATAGAGAGCTTTTCATGTGTTGTAACTTTTTGGTACCTAAGAAGCTCAAAAAAAAAAAAAACACTCGTTATACACGTTTCTCATAATGTCCCTTCGTTTCCCCATATAAGGTTGTTTGTGTGCATTTTGTCGTTTTAGTACGTAATGTGCACAAACACACTCACAAGAGAAGTTTTTGGTAACTTTGTTCATTTTATTCAAACCACATTCTTTGTATGCATTTTGATGTGTTGGTACCGAGCAATGTGAAAAACACTTAAAACACAAGTCTTTGGCAATGTTTTTCTCCATATGGATTGGTTTACACGCATTTTATTGTTTTGGTATGTATGTTTAAATATTAAGTTCACAAACACCTGTTATATGTGAGCAGTGTTTTACATGCTTTTTAGCATTTTGCTACGTAGGATGTCCATAAACACATAACACTCAAATTATAATTTTCGTAATGTTCTTTTGCATTAGAATATATGGTGTTTTCTCTGTATTTTCGCATTTTTGTGCAATCTATATGTAGATTGCTCTTCATGCCTTTTAGAGTTTAGTTCCTTAAGGTCAATGACACTCATAATACACGCGTCTTGTAATTATGTTCTTTTCACCATATAGGGTACTATGCATGCATTTTGTCGCTTCTGTACCTAATAAGCTCAAAAACACTAAAAATAAACATTTTTGGTAGTGTTATTCTGTTTTTCCATAAAGTGTTTTTAACATGCGTTTTAGCATTTTGATACGTAAGAAGCTTCTCATCAATGAAAAGAAACTTTTTTGGAAATATTGTTTCGTATTCCAATATAGGGTGCTTTCCATGGATTTTACTGTTTGCTGCCTAACACGCTAAAAAAAAAAAAAAAAAAACACTAAAAAGACACGTCTCTGGTAATGTCGTTTCGCTTCCCCATATACAGTGCTGGATTTTGACGTTTTGATTCTTAACATTGTCAAAACAACAAAAAAAAAAAAAAAAACTCAAAATGCATCTTTTTGGTAAAGGTGTTCTGTTTCTCCACATATAATATTATTCACGCTTTTTTTACTCTTGGTGCCTAAGAATCTCTAAAACATACATACACGTTTCTGATAATATCATTTATTTCATCATATACAGTAATATCCACGTATTTTGATGTTTCCCTATCTAATAAGCTCAAAAATACTGGAAACATGCATTTTTACTGATGTTATTGTGTTTCCTCATAAAGGCTCTTTTGCATGCGTTTACTGTTGCGATACGGAAGAAGCTAAAAAAAAAAAAAAAAAAAAAAAAAACACGTTTTTGGCTATGTTTTCCATTTTAATGCAGGGTGCTTTACATATTTTTAAGCATTTTCGTACCTAACACACTCAAAGATACTCAAAAGACACTTTTCTGGTAATGTCATTTCGTTTCCTCAATATAGTGCATTGCATGGATTTTGGTGTTTTGGTATCTAACAATTTGAAAAAAAAAAAATGAAAATAAATGTTTTTGATGATGATGTGTTTCTCCATATAAAGTGCTATTCACGCGTTTTACAGTTTTGGTACCTAAAAAGTTCAAAAGCACTCATAATACACGCTTCTCGTAATGTCTTTTCTTTCCGTTTATAGGGTACTTTGCATGCATTTGGTGTTTTGGTACCTGGTAATTTTTTTCAGTTTTTAGCGTTTTGGTACCAAAGAAGCTAAGAAACACTTATAATGCACGTTTCTTATAATATCGGTTTATTTTGTATATAGGGTTGTTTGCATGCATATTGGCGTTTTTATACGTAACAAGCTCAAAAACACTGAAAAGACACGTTTTTTGGTAATGCCGCATTGTTTACCTGTATAGAATGCTTCGCATGCTTTTTAACGTTTTGGTACTTAACAATGAGAAAAAAAAAACACTCAAAATACCTTTTTTGTAATGTTGCTCTGCTTTTATATATAGAGTAATATTCAAGCGTTTTTGTTTTTGGGTACCAAAGAAGCTCAGAAAAACTCATTATGCACGTCTCTCATAATGTCTTTTCGTTTACCCATATAGAGTGGTTTGCATGCATTTTGACGTTTTAGTAACTAACAAGCTCAAACACACTTACAATACACGTTTTTGGAAATTTTTTTTTTTGTGCTTTTTCAGATAAGTTGCTTTGTATGCAGTTTGGTGTTTTGTTAATTAATAAAGTTAAAAACACCCAAAACGCACGATTTTGGTAATGTTCTGTATCTCCCTATAGTTTTTTTTTTTTTTCACACGTTTTAGTGTTTTGGTACCTAAGTTCAGAAATACTCATTATACACGTTTCTGCTAATATCATTTCGTTTCCCAATAAAGGCCTTTTTCTATGTAAGTAGTAAAAAAAAAAAAAAAAAAAAAAAAACTCAATTCACGATTTCGGTAATGTTATTCCGTTTGACCATAAAGGGTGTTTTGCATGCGTTTGAGTATTTTGGTATGGAAGAAGCTTAAAAAACATATAAGCAACGTTTTCGTTATTCTTAATTTCTATTCCCATATAGGGTGCTTTCCATGCTTTGTAACGTTTTCGTGCCTAATATTTTCAAAAACACTCAAAAGACACGTTTCTGGTTTTCATTACCTCATATAGAGAGATTTTGATGCATTTTGGAGTTTTGATTATTGACAATGTGAAATACTCTCAAAATGCACGTTTTTCGTAATGTTCTGTTTCTCTATATTAAATGATATTCACGAAAAAGAAGCACTCATAAAGCACGTTTCTGATAATATCGTTTTGTTTCATCATAGAGGGTATTTTTCATGCATTTGGACGTTTGTGTTCCTAAGAAGTTAAAAATACTCAAAGTACACATTTTTGGAAATGTTATTCTGTTTCTCCATTAGAATGTTTTGCATGCGTTTTAGTATTTTGGTACGTAAGAAGGTCTAAACACTCCAAAGAAACGTTTTTGGTAATGCTTTGTTACCATATAGGGTGGTTTCCATGCTTTTTTAATGTTTTGGTGTCTAACACGCTCAAAAACATTCAAACGACACATGTCATCTCGTTTCACCATATACAGCATGCATTTTGGCGTTTTAGTACTTAACGTAGTAAAAAAAAAATAAAAATAAAAAAAAATAAACATTTTTTTACTAAAGTTCTATTTCTTCAGATGGTGTGTTATTCATGCGTTTTAGAGTTTTGGTACATATATATATATATATATATATATATATATATATATATATATATATATATATATATATATATATATATATATATATATATATATATATATATATATATATATATATATATATATATATATATATATATATATATATATATATATATATATATATATATATATATATATATATATATATATATATATATATATATATATATATATATATATATATATATATATATATACAGATAAAATCATAATACACGTTTCTCGTAATTTTTTTTTTTCGTTTCCCCCTATAAGGTGCTTTGTATATACTTTTGCGTTTTGGTATCTAACAATGTAAAATGCGCCCAAAACAAATGTTTTTGGTAATTTTCTGTTTCTCAATATAAAGTGCTATTTACGCATTTTAGCCTTTTGGTACTTAAGAAGCTCAAGAACATTAATAATAAACATTTCTTTTAATATCATTTAATTTCCGAAATAGATTATTTTTCATGCAATTTAGCATTTTTGTATGTAACAAGTTGAGAACACTGAAAATCTACGTTTTTTGGAGCCACAAATGTCCCCAGGGCGGACTGCTCTTCTGATAATGACCCTAAGTGTCTTTACACCCCCCTCAACTTTTTCTTCATTAACTTCTGCAACATTAGCGGTCTAAGATCTAATTTTCAATCAGTAGAACACCACCTCTCCTCTTCTAAACCTCATCTTCTTTTCCTCACTGAAAATCAGGTATCTGAGGCAAGTGACAGTAGGCCCTTTTTCTGTTCCCTCCTACTTTCTCTATCCTCATTTTCAATTCAAAGCTGGATGTTGCGTTTATGTGCGAAACGACATAACCTGCTCTCGTGCCCACGCTCTTCAATCTTATGAGTTTTCCACCATCTGGCTACGACTTCAGAGTCATTCTCAAACTAAATTCAGCTGTGCTGTATAAATCTCACCTAACTCCCCTGACTACAAGAAATTCTTTGACTACTTAACTTCCAAAGTGAAGCATATTCTGACTCTCTTCCCTTTTGCAGAGATCTCCATTCTTGGAGAAATCAATGTTCACCACCAGCTTTGGCTTTCCTCTCCCTTCACTGATCATCCTGGTGAACTAGCTTTCAATTTGCTATCCTCCACGACCTAGAGCAATTGGTGCAACACCATACTCGTATTCTTGACCGTTTTGGAGATACGCCTAACATTCTTGACCTTTTCCTCACCTCTAATCCTTCTCCATATGCTGTCACCCTCTCTTCTCCGTTGGGCTCCTCCGATCACAATCTCATATCTGTATCTTGTCCTATCGCTGCAATCTCTCCGCAGGATCCCACTAAGCGAAGGTGCCTCTGGCGTTTTACCTCTGCTAGTTGGGGAACCTGAGGAGGTATTTTGCTGATTTTCCATGGAATGACTACTGCTTCCGTGTCAGAGACCCATCTTTGTGTGCCGAACACATAACAGAGGTGATAGTGTCTGTCATGGAAGCATACTTTCCTCACTCTTTTTCTCGACCTAAACCTTCCAAACCTTGGTTTAACACAGCTTGTTCTCGTGCTATACATGATAGATAGGTGGCCCACAAAAGGTACTTAAGCCTTCCATCACCAGAATCTCATGCACTTTATATTTCTGCCCGGAACCATGCCAAGTCTGTTTTCCAACTACCCAAAAATACTCCTTCATTAACAGAAAGTGTCAAAATCTTTCAAAATCTAACTCCCCTCGAGACTTCTGCCATATAGCCCAATATATCTCCAATAACTTTGCTTCTTCTTCTTTCCCTCTTTTATTTCAATCGGTTGGCACCACTGCTATCACATCTATCTCTAAAGCTGAACTCTTCGCTCAAACCTTTGCTAAAAACTATACCTTGGACGATTCATGGCTAGTTCCTCCCTCTCCTCCATCCTCTAACTACTTCATGCTTCACATTGAAATTCTTCGCAGTGATGTTTTCCATGCTGGCCTAAACCCTTAGAAGGCCTATGGACCTGATGGGGTCCCTCCTATTGTTCTCCGAAACTGTGCCTCGGTGCTTGCACCTTACCTAGTCAAACTCTATCAGCTCTGTCTGTCAACATCTACCCTTCCTTCTTGCTGGAAATTTGCCGACATTCAGCCTGTTCTTAAAAAGGGTGACTGTTCTAATCCCTCAAAATGCCGTCCTATTGTTTTAATTCCCTGCCTATCTAAAGTTTTTGAACAGGAAGATTCTTAAACAACCTTCTATCTGATCGCCAGTATGGGTTCAGTCAAGGCCGCTCTACTGGTGATCTGGCATTCTTTACTGAGTCTTGGTTATCCTCTTTTAGAGAGTTTGGTGAAACTCTTGCTGTTGCCTTGGATATATGAAAAGCTTTTGATAGAATTTGGCAAAAAGCTTTTATTTCCAAACTATCCTTCTACGGCTTCTATCCTTCTCTCTGTAACTTCATCTCAAGTTTCCTTTCTGACCGTTCTATTGCTGCTGTGGTACACGGTGACTGTTCTTCTCCTAAATCTATTAACAGTGGTGTTCCTCAGGGTTCTGTCCTATCACCCACTCTCTCCTTATTATTCATCAATGACCTTCTAAACCAAACTTCTTGTCCTATCCTCTCCTACGCTGATGATACCACCCTGCACTTTTCCACGTCTTTTCATAGACGTCCAACACTTCAGGACGTAAGTGTTTCACGCAGGGAAGCCACAGAACGCCTGGCTACTGATCTTTTTTTAAAATTTCTGATTCGGGCAGAACAAACTTGGTATTGTTCAATGCCTCAAAAACTTAATTCCTCCAATCAACTCAACACAACCTTTCAGACAACTATCCCCTCTTCTTCAGTGACACTTAACTGTCCCCCCTTCTACACTGAACATTCTCGGTCTGTCCTTTACTTATAATCTGAAGTGGAAACTTCACATTTCATATCTAGCTAAAACAGCTTAGGTGTTCTGAGACGTCTCTGCCAGTTTTTTTTTTTTTTTTCATCCCCCCCAGCTGCTAGGGTGCTTTCTAAGCATTTTAGCGTTTTGTTGCCTAAAACACTAAAAAGACACTTTTCTGGTAACGTTTCCTTTCCCCATATAAAGTTAAATCACTTTATATGGGGTATATAGGTATTTTGGCGTTTTGGTACCTAACATTATGAAAAAATACCTAAATACACGCTTTTGGTAATGTTGATCAGTTTCTACATATGGATTGTTATTTACGCGTTTTAGGATATTAGTACCTGAGAAGGTTAAAAACAATAATACAAGTTTCAGGTAATGTTGTTTTGTTTCACCATATGAACACATTTTTTTGGTAATATTATTCTGTTTCTCCACAATGGATGTTTAGTATGTATTTTAGCGATCTGATACATAAGAAGCTGAAAAGCAGTCAAAAGGCACGCTTTTCGTGATGTGCTTTAGTATTCCAATATAGAGTGCTTTCCATGCATTATAGCATTTTGATGCCTAACGAGCTCATAAACACTCTAAAGAAATGTTTCTTGTAATGTCATTTCATTTCCCCATACAGAGTGCTTTAAATGCATTTTGTTCCTTTGGTACCTTACAATGTGAAAAAGAATAATTCAAAATAAGCGTTTTGGATAATGTAGTTTTGTTTCACCATATAGGGTACTATTAACACATTTTAGAGTTTTGGTAGTTAAATAGCTCAAAAACACACGTTTCTCGTAATGCCCTTTCGTTTCTCCATAAGGAGTGTTTTGCATCCATTTTGTCGATTTGATACAAAACAACGTAAAGAATAAATAAATAAATAAAAAAAAGATACATTTGTCAATGCTGTTTTTTTCTAGTAAATAGAAAGTGCTATTCACGTGTTTTACCGTTTTGGTACCTAAGAAATTCAGAAACACTTGTAATACATGTTTCTTATAATATCATATCGTTTCTCATACAGTGTATTTTTCATGCATTTTGCCGTTTTTGTTGTTGGTAAGAATCTCAAAAAGACGTTTTTGGTAATGTTATTCTGTTTTGCAATATTTTTTTTTTTTTTTTTTGGCATTAGATTTAGCGTTTCAGTACGCAAAAAGCTCACAAACACTGAAAAGACACGTTTTTGGCAGTATTGTTTTGTATTCCAATATAAAATAGATTCCATGCTTTTTAATAACAATAATAATAATAATTATTATTATAATAATAATAATAATAATAATAATAATAATAATAATAATAATAATAATAATAATAATAATAATAATAATAATATTAATAACAACAGCAATAATAATAATAATAAAATAATAATAATAATAATAATAATAATAATAATAATAATAATAATAATAATAATAAGAAGAAGAAGAAGAAGAAGAAGAAGAAGAAGAAGAAGAAGAAAAAGAAGAAGAAGAAGGAGAAGAAGAAGAAGAAGAAGAAGAAGAAGAAGAAGAAGAAGAAGAAGAAGAAGAAGAAGAAGAAGAAGAAGAAGAAGACGAAGAAGAAGAAAGAAGAAAAGAAAAGAAGAAAAAACTATATTAAGAATAGTATCAATCATAATCCTTATAAGATGTGGATGAAGAATAATAAAAATAATAATAGCCATGTTCTCTCTTTTTCACTGGAAGGAATTCAAACTACCTGAATTTCCATTTACTGTTAACAGAATAACATAATTACAATTACTATGTATGTATTTTCCTTACACAAGTCATCTCTACTTGCTGGAAACGTGTAAGACAATAAGTTGTGCCAGTGCGAAGCTAACTTACAAAAATAATAAATAATAAATAAATAAATAAAGTAAATAAATAAAGCTCTAGTAAGTAAGTCAAATGCGGAAAACACTTTCATGCCTACCTAATTCTCTCTCTCTCTCTCTCTCTCTCTCTCTCTCTCTCTCTCTCTCTCTCTCTCTCTCTCTCTCTCTCTCTCTCTCTCTCTCTCTCTCTCTCTCTCTCTCTCTCTCTCTCGTCAAAACTCACCCTCATTACTGATTATGGGACCTCGAGACACAGAGAGTACCACACACTTCGGGAAAGCACTGCTCGCCACGGGGGCAGGAAGAAGGGTCATTCAAGCCAGATTCCATGAAATAACGGGCGCAATATATGTCACGATTCAGTGGGGGACAGTTCCTCCTGCAACCAGTTATAAGAAACAGTCGTTTGTCGTTAAAATTAATTGTCATGTTCTTGCATGCTTGTTATGTTATTATTATTATTATTATTATTATTATTATTATTATTATTATTATTATTATTATTATTATTATCGTTATTATTATTAGTAGTAGTAGTAGTATTGTTGTTGTTGTTCCTCTTGTTGTTATTATTATTATTATTATTATTATTATTATTATTATTATTATTATTATTATTATTATTATAGTTGTAATAACAATAATAATAATTTTAAATTACAATTTTAGTATAGTACCTTATCAGCATTATTATTGCCATTATCATCATTAATGTGTGTGTGTGTGTGTGTGTGTGTGTGTGTGTGTGTGTGTGTGTGTGTGTGTATGTGTGTGTGTGTGTGTGTGCTATTTGGTACGGAAGATTTAATAATCGTTTCATTGCAAGAATTGTGTTGTGTTTGCAGTTTTTTTCTTTTTACTCATGTTGTTATCGTCATTTTAAGTTTGTTGTTGTTTTCTTCGTTAACTCTGTTTTATCATTGATGATGACAATGTACTTGTAAATGATGACGTTCTTTGTTGATGCTATTATTGTTGTTGTTGTTGTTGTTGTTTTTGTTGTTGTTGTTGTTGTTGTTGTTGTTGTTGTTGTTGTTATTGTTGTCGTCGTCGTTGTTGTTGTTTTTGTTGTTGATGTTGTCGTTGATGTTGGTTTTTTGTTTTATTTCTTGTTTCTTTTTTTTTTTTAAGTAAGAGTGACACTGGTCAAGGGCAATCAAAAGTTCGAAAAAGGCCCACATGAGTGGCAGTTCCCAAACCGAGGTCAAAAAGAATCATCCAAAATTGGAGGATAGTGTTTTAAAGCCTACTTTGAAAGAGTTCAAGTCATAGGAGGAAGGAAATACATAAGCAGGCAGAGAGTCTCAGTGATGACTGAGAATACTGGTAATCTTGCATTAGAGAGATGGACAGAATAGGGGTGAGAGAAAGTATAAAGTTTCGTACAGCAAGGCCGCGGGAGGAAAGGGGGCATGCAGTCAGTAAGATCTTAATAGCAGTTAGCGTGAAAATAGCATTAGAAGATATCAAGAGATGCAACATTGCAGTGATGAGAGAAGGGCTGAAGACAATCAGTTAGAGAAATTGATAGGACGAGAACTTTTTATTTCACTCTGTCTAAAAGAGCGGTATGAGTGGAACCTATACATGGTTGGAACTTCTTACATGGATTGATAATGGCCCTCTATATGTATATGGTCAGCAGCTTATGATAGTATATATATATATATATATATATATATATATATATATATATATATATATATATATATATATATATATATATATATATATATATATATATATATATATATATATATATATATATATAAAGTTCATTTTCTTTTCTTACATTATAACTATTGTAATTATTAAATGTATTATTGTTCATCACTTATTCATTTATTTATTTAGTTATTTATTTTTTGCTTACGGGACGTTACTCGTTTTTATTTTGTTTGTGGGTCTCAGTTGGCGTCTTCCCTTACGCCCCCACTCAGTCACAGCTTGACACCTGCCCACATCCCCTCCCCGCGGGCCAGTTGGTCATGTGGCTCTCTACGCTTCTGTACCATTATTAATATATATACAGTAGCTGTTCTACTTGTGTTTTCGTTCACTCCTGGGAACACATGGACAATACTACGCCAAAAAACAAGTTGTGGGGGCTGGGGTGAGAAAAACTGGCGGGGACGACTCTGAATGCCTAACTTCATATAAGCTGTCTTAGCTAGAGATGAGATGTGAAGTTTCCAGCTTAGATTATTAATGAAAGACAGACAGAGGAAGTTCAATGTAGCAGCAAGGGATAGCTGAGTGTCAATAAAAAAGAGGGGATAGTTGTCTGGAACGCTCTGTTAAGTTGATATATGAAAGAATTGAGTTTTTGAGGCATTACTCTACCCCAAACAGAAATTTTAAAGAAATTAGAAGTCTGGTGTAGTGTGGCTTCCCGACGTGAGCTGTTTAGCTTCTGAAGGGTTGGACGTCTACGAAAAGACGTAGGAAAGTGCATAGTGATATCAGCGTAGAAGTGGATAGGACAAGAATTTTGTCTTAGATCATTAATGAATAATAGGAACACCACTTTTAATACGTAGACTTAGGAGAAGAATAGTCTCCGTCTACAACAGCATTAATAAAACGGACAGAAAGGACATTTGAGGTGAAATTACAGAGAAAAGAATAGAAGGTAAGTAGGTAGGAAGGTAGTTTGGAAATTAAAGATCGTGCCATATTCTGTTAAAACCTTTTTGATATTTCTTAGGCAACAGCGAAAGTTTCACAAAATCCTTAAAAGAAGATGACCAAGACTCAGTAAGGATGGCCAGTAGAGCGGCCATGACTGAACCCATACTGGCGATCACATGTATGGTCGTGAAATGATAGATGTTTAAGAATCTTCCTAATCAGAATATATTCAAAACTTCAGAGGGGCAGGAAATTAAGGCAATAGTGCAGTAGTTTAAGAGGTTATAGCAGACACCTTTTTTACACTCTATTCTCGAACGTTAAAGACAACAGCCTCGCATGCAAAACACCGCTTAATAGAAAAAAAAAACAGAACAACATCCAAAATGTGTATTTTGAGTGTTTTTGAGCGTGTTAGATACCAAAACATCAAAATGCATTCTTAGCACCCTATATTGGGTAATGAAACAACATACCAGAAACGTGTCATTTGCGTGTTATTGAGCAAATTACGCACAAAACTATAGAAATTAATAAATAAATAAATAAACATGGGAAAAAAAAAAACCTATTTAAGAAAGTTAAACAATATTACAAAAATCGTGTCACTTTAATGTTTCTGAGCTTCTAACAAACGAAATCTCTAAAATGTATATGAAACACCCTTTATGAAGCAACAGATCAACAATACCAAAAACGTGTGTTTTGAGCATTTTGCAGTTTATTAGGTAATAAAACAAAGTGGTCATTATTTGGAAATTAAATGATATTATGACAAACGTGTCTTATGAATGTTTTTAGATTCTTAAGTGCTTAACGCTAAAACAAATTAATATAACTTTATATTGAAAAACTGAACATCATTAACAAAAACGTGTATTTTGAGTCTTATTCACCATATTAGGTGCCAAAATGCTAAAATATATATAATGACAATATATGAAGAAACAACTACATTACTAAAATCCTGTATTATGACTTTTTAAACTTGTGAGGTACCAAAACGTGAAACTGCATACAAAGTACACTATATTGGAAAGTAAAACAACATTACCACAAACGGAGCTTTAGACTATTTTCAATTTACGTACTAAAACACTAAAACGCATGCAAATCACCTTTCATGTAGAAACATAAATTATTTGAAAATAGTGTCTTTTTAGTATTTTTTAGCTTTTTAGGTTCCAAAATGTCAAAATGCATACAAAGCACATTATATGGGACAAAGCTATAACATTATCAGAAATGTGTCATTTGCGCGTTTTTTAGTATATTAGGAACCAAAACGTTGGAAAGCATGGAAAAAAATCCTATAAAGGAAAAAAAGTGGTATTACCAAAATCGTGTCTTATTAGTGTTTTTCAGCTTCTAATCTACCCAAACTCTAAAAAGTATACAAAACACCTTTTCTGGAGCAAGAGAACAACATTACCAAAAAGTGTGTTTTGAGCATTTTTTTATTTTTATTTTATTAGGTACCAAAACTCTAAAACACATCAAAAGTAGCCAATATAGGGAAAATAAAATATATCACCACAAACATGCCCTATGAGTGTTTAAAGATTCTGAGGGGCTGAAGCGCCAAAACATATTAATATTTTTAATTTTATTTAATATTAATTATTGGTAATATTGAGAAAAGAACATCATCACCAAAAACGTGTATTATAAGTGTGATTCACCATATAACGTACCAAAATATCAAAATACATACAACGAACCCTATCTAAAGAAACAGAAAAACTTCAAAAACATTTTTTTTTTTTTTGCAGTATGCTAGGTACCAAAATGCCAAAACACATGGAAATTAGCCAATATAGGAAAACGAAACGATAAAAATCACAAACATGTATTATGAGAGTTTTAGATGTTCTTAGGTATCAGAATGCTGAAACACGTGAATAGTACTCTATATTCAGAAACAACAATATTACAGAAAAAAAAAATGTGTATTGTGAGTCTTTCTCACCCCGTTAGACATCAAAACTCCAAAATGCATACAAAAAAAAAAAAAAAAAAACTTATTTTGGAAAAAAGATAACTCTATTTTCAAAATCCTGTTTTTGAACTTGTTAGGTACCTTAATGTCAAAGTGCATGCATAGCACACTATATATGAAAAAGAAAAAAAAAAAATTTCCAAAAACGCGGCTTTTGAGTGCTTTTACGTACCAAAACGTTAAAACATATTCAAAACACCCGTTACTATGAATGAAAAAGAACATCATCAAAAAATGTATTTTGAGTATTTTTTTAGCTTGTTAGATACCAAAACGCCATAATGCATGCAAAACACCCTATATAGGGTAATGAAACGACAATACAAGAAACGTTTCTTTTGCGTGTTTTTCATCATATTAGTCACTCAAACGGTAAAAAGCATGGAAAACTATTTTTATGAGAAATCTAAACAACATTACAAAAATCATGTCGTTTGAGTGTTTTCATCATCTTACATAGCATCTTATCTTACATAACAAAACTCTGAAAAGCTCTAAAACTCGTTCTGTAGAAGCAGAAAAGCATTATTAAAACGTGCGTTTTAGGTGCAAAGTAGCCTATACGGGGAAACTAATCGATATTACCACAAACATGTGTTATGAGTGTTTAAGGTTCTTATGAGGTGAAACGCTAAAGCATATGAATATTACTCTATATTGAGGCAACAAAACTTCATTACCAAAAAACGTGTATTGTGAGTGTCATTAGCCATGTTAAATACCAAAACGCCATATAACAGTTTCTAGAGAAACAGAACATTTAAAAAAAAACGTGTGTTTTAAGTATTTTTGAGTTTGTTAGGTACCAAATTACCAAACACATGTAACGTAGCCTGTATAGTGAAACGAAACGATATAATCACAAACGTGTATTATGAGTGTTTTTTTTTTTATGTTCTAAGGTATCAAAACACTAAAACACGTGAATTGTCCTCTATAGTGAGAAACAGTACAACTTTAACAAAAACGTGTATTGAGTTCTATTCACCATATTAGGTACCAAAACGATAAAATATATGCAATGAAATATATATGAAGAAACACTTTTACATTACCAAAAATCTGTATTAAGACTGAAATTGTTACATATCAAAATGCATCAGAGCATTTAAAGCAGACTATAATAGAAAATAATACATTACCAAAAACCTAACTCTTGGGTTTTTTTTTCAGCTTCTTAAGAACCAAAACGGTAAAAAGCATGCAAAACACCCATTTTACAGAAACAAAACAAATTCTTGAAAAAAGTGTACTTTGAGTGTTTTTTGAGCTTGTTAGGTACCAGAACGCCAAAATGTAAGCAAAGCACCCTATGTAGGGTAATTAAACGCTTTTACCAAAAACGTGTCATTTGCGTGTTTTTGAGCATATAGAGCACAAAATTGCTAAAAATCATGGAAAACATCCAATATAGGAACACTGTAAACAATATTACTAAAATCATGACTTTTGTGTTTTTGAGCTTCTTACGTACCAAAATTCTAAAAATGCATACAAAACACTCTTTCAAGAGGAATATAAAATTACCAGAAACGTGTGCTTTAGTGTTTTTTTTTTTTAGTTCATTAGGTGACAAAACGCCTAAACATATGCTAGTATGGGGAAACAAAAAACTATTACTGGAAACGTGTCTTATGAGTGCTTTTTTTAAGGTTCATAGGTGCTGAATCTCTAAAACATATGAATATTTCTCTATCTTAAAAAGAAAAAAAAATCATTACCAAAGACGTGTATTATGAGTGTGTTCCATCATGTTAAGTATCAAAACACCAAAATACATAAAAAGAACCTTTTCTAGAGACAGAGAACAACATTTCTAAAAACGTGTGTTTAAAGTGTTATTTATTAGCAACCAAACCCCAAAACATATGTAAAGTACCCGAAAGAGGGAAACGAAACGATATAATCAAAAACGTAAATTATGAGTTTTTTTGATGTTCTTACCATCAGAATGCTAAAACACTTGAATAGTACCCTATATTGAAAAAAAAAAGATAAAAAAACATGTATTGTCTTATTTACCATGTTAGGTACCAAAACGCCAATACACATACAAGGAACCGTTTATTAAAAAAATAAAACTATATTTTCAAAAACCTGCATCATGCAAAGCACACTATTTCGGAAAATAAAATCACTAAAAACATGGCTCTTTTTTTCAGCTTCCTAAGTATCAAAACGGTAAAACGCATGTAAAACACCTATTATGGATAAAAGAACATCAAAAAAGTGTATTTTGAATTTTTTTTTTCTTTATCTTGTTAGATACGAAAACTCCAAACAACATTTAAAGCTCATTATTTTGGAAAAGAAAACATTACCAAAAAACGTGGCTTTTGACTATTTTTTTGCTTATAACGTACGAAAACGCTAAAATGCACGTAAAACACCCTTTATGGAGAAAAAGAACTTCATCAAAAATGTGTGTTTTTAGTGTTTTTTTTTTTTTAGGTAATAAAACGCCAAAATGCATGCAAAGCATCCATTATGGGTAATTAAATGACATTACCAGAAACGTGTCGTCTCCGTGTTTTTCAGAATATTAGGCAGCAAACCGCTAAGAATCATGAACACCATATATTAGAAAACTAAACATCAATATCAGAATCTTGTCTTTTGAGTGTTATTGGACTTCTTACGTACCAAAACTCTAAGATACATGAAAACATCCTTACTGAAGGAACAAAAGGACATTACCAAAAACGTGTATTTTGAGTGTTTTTTGAGTATATTAGGTAGCAAATCGCCATGGAAATATGGTAACATGGCAATTAGCAAATCTGGGGATCTTATGAACGTTTTTAAAGTTCTTTGGTGCTGAAATACTAAAAGATATGAATAATACTCAGTATTGGAAAAAAATAAATAAATAAATGAAAAATATGTCTATTATAAATGTGATTCACCGTGTTACGTATCGAAACGCCAAAATGCATACAATAAACACCTAATGGAGAGAAACATTACAATATTTCCAAAAACTTTTTTTTTTTTTCATTTTGTTAGGTACAAAAACGCCAAAACACATGCAAAGTAGCCAATATAGGGAAACAAAACGACATAGTCACCAACCACTATCATTTATTATTTTTTTACATTATTTTATTTTATTTATTTATTTTTATTTATTTATTTATTTACTTTTATTAATTTATTTATTTTTGTTAAATATCAGAACGCTAAAACACAAAAATAGTCCTCTATATTGAGAAACAAAACAACATCAAGAAAAACATTAATTATGAATATTACTCACCATGTTAGTTACGAAATCTTCAAAATGCATACAAAGAATCCTTTATTAAGAAACACATCCACATTACCATGCACCAGCATTATGACTGTTTTTTAACTTGTTAGATACAAAAGCGCCAAATCGCTTGCAAAGCATATTATATTGGAAAAGAAGACAACATTGTAAAAAACGTGGTTTCTGAATTTTCTTCAGCTTTTACGTATCAAAATGCTAAAAGGCATGAAGAATACCCCTCATGGAGAAACAGAATAGCTTCACAAATAAACTGTTTATTGAGTGTTTTTTTGCTTCTTATGTACCAAAACATATTACTAAAAGCGTGTATTATGAGTCTCATGGACTCTTTTATGTACAAAAACGCCAAAATGTATACAAAAAACATTTTCTGGAGGAACATATAATTTCCAATAATGTATATTTTAAGTGTTTTATAGTTTGTTAGGTCCAAGTACGCAAAAACTCATGTAAAGTAACCAACATAATAAAACGAAACGATACATTTAAAGCACCCTATATGGGGCGATGAAACGACATTACCAGAAGTGTGTCATTTGCCTGTTTTGAGCATATTGGGCATCAAAACGCTAAAAAGCATGGAAAACACCTGATATGGTAAAACTAACATCATTATGATAATCGTATCTTTTGAGTGCTTTTGAGCTTCTTACATACTAAAACTCTAAAATGTATGAAAACTTCCTTTCCGGAGGGACAGAACAATATTGCCAAAAATGAGTGTTTTAAATATTTTTCAATTCATTATATACCAAAACGCCTCAACATTTGTAAAATAAGCCGTTATGAGGAAACTAAACGGTATTTCCACAAGCATGTTTTGTGAGGGTTCTTTATAAGGTTCTTAGGTGCTGAGACGCTAAAACAAATAAGTATTACTCTATATTGAAAAGCAAATCATTATTACTAAAAGCGTGTATTACGAGTCTCATTGACTATTTTAGGTAAAAAAAAAGTCAAAATGTATACAAAAAACATTTTCTGGAGAAACAGATAATTTCCAATAATGTATGTTTTAAGTGTTTTATAGTTTGTTAGGTCCAAGATCGTAAAAACTCATGAAAAGTAACCAACATAATAAAACGAAACGATATAATCATAAACGGGCGTTATGAGTGTTTTTGTTTTTCTTAGGTATCAGGTAAACACGTAAATAATATTGAGGAAAAGTACAAGATTACCAAAAACGTGTATTATGAGACTTATTCACCATTTTAAATATCAAAACGCCAAAAGGCATATAAAGATACTGATATGAAAAAAAAAAAAAACACAATTATATTACCAAAATCTGTATTATAAATGTTTTTTAACTTCTTAGGTATCAAAATGCCAAAGTCCATGCAAAGCACACCATACTGGAAAAGAAAACAACATTACCCAAAAACTTTTCTTGTGAGTGTTTTTCAATACGCTAAAACAGATGGAAAGTATTCTTAATGGAGAAGGAGAATAACTTCATCAAAAAAGAGTATTTTGAGCTTGTTACTTACCAGAATATTAAAATGAATTTAAAGAAACCTATATAAAGAAACAGAATAGCATTACTTCCCCCACCAAAAAAAAAAAAAAAAAATTGAACTTATTAGGTACCAAAAACATGTGTTTTGACAGTTTTTCAGTCTATTAGGAACCATATTGGTTAAGCACATGCAAATCAACTAATAAGGGAAAACTAAATAATATTACCGCAAACGTCTCTTATGAATGTTTTTAATGTTCATAGGTGGTGAAACCCTAAAACAAATTAATATTACTCTATACTGAGAAACAGAACATCACTACCTAAAACGACTGTCATGAGTCTGTTTCACCATGTTGGGTAACAAAACGCTAAAATTCATAAAAAAGAAAGAAGAACATTTCCTAAAGCGTGTGTTTTAAGCGTTTTACTCTTTGATTGATAACAAAAAGCCAAGACACATGAAAAGTAGCCAGCATAGGAAAACGAAAACATAATCATAAACGTGAATTATGAGTGTTTTTAATGTTCTAAGCTATCAGAACGCTAAAACACGTAAATAGTACTCTATATTGAGGAAGAGAACATAACCAAAAACGTGTATTATGAGCCTTATACACCATGTTAGGTACCAAAACGCCAAAATGCTTACCAAGAAAATCCATATGAAAAACCACAACCACAATATCAAACACCTGTATTATATATATATATATATATATATATATATATATATATATATATATATATATATATATATATATATATATATATATATATATATATATATATATATATATATATATATATATATATATATATATATATATATATATATATATATATATATATATATATATATATATATATATATATATATATATATATATATATATATATATATATATATATATATATATATATATTTATTTATTTTATTTTTTTCCCTACTTTTAAGTTACCAAAATGGCAAAGTGCATAGAAAGCACACTATATTAGGAAGAAAAAAAACGTGGCTTTTGAGTGTTTTTATCTTCTTACGTTCCAAAACGGTAAAAAGCATGCAAAACACAATTTATTGAGAAACTACAATTTCATTAAAAAGTTGATTTTGGGTGTTTTTGAGCATGTTATTAATCAAAACGCCTAGATGAATACAGAGAAACCTATATGAAGAAACAGAACAACATTACCAAAAAACATTTTTTTAACCTGTTGGATAGCAATAGACCAAACTGCATTTATAGCACACTATATTGGAAAAGAAAACAGCATTACTAAAAATGTTCTTTTCAGGGTTTTCCAGCTTCTTACGTACTAAAACGCTAAAATGCATGCAAAACACCCTTAGAGAAGAAAGTTTTATTTTTTTTTTAGTTTGTTAGGTAGCAAAACGCCTAAATGCATGCAAAGCACCTTATATAGGATAATGAAACGACATTACCAAAAACGGGTGATTTGCGTTTTTTTTTTTTTTTTCAGGATATCAGACACCAAAGCACACACTCACACACACACAAAATGAATAAATAAATAAATAAAGATATAAAAAAAAATATATTGAAAAACAAAACAATATTATTAAAATTATATCTTTTCAGTGCTTTTAAGCTTGTTACGTACCAAAACTCTGAAATGCATTCAAATTAATCTTTCTGGAGGAGAATAACAACATTATCAAAAAACGTGTGTTTTGAGTATTTCTGAGTTCATTATATACTAAAATTCCTATACAAATGCAATGATGGGAAACGAAAAGATATTACCACAAACCTGTCTTATGAGTGATTTTAAGGTTCTTAGATGCTAAAACGTTGAAACAAATTAATAGATATTACACAATATTAAGAAATAGAACATAGTCATCAAAAACGTATATTATGAGTGTGATTCACCATTTATGGTACCAAAATGATAAAAATGGATACAAACAACCCTTTCTAGAGAAACAGAACAAGATTTCTAAAAACCTGTATTTTAATCCAAATCTTGATGTTGTTTTTATGTGCGCAGTGACTTAACCTGCTCTCGCGCCCACGCTATCGAATCTTCAGAGTTTTATACTGTCTGGCTACGACTACAGAGTCACTCTCAAACTAAATTTATCTGTGCTGTATTCCTCTCACCTATCTCCTCTGACAATAAGAAAATTCTTTGCCTGCTCTATTTTCAAAGTGGAGCACATTATTTCTTCCCTTTTGCAGAGATCACCATTATTTGAGTCTTCAGTGTTAACTTCAGCTTTGGCTTTCCTCTCACTTCACTGACCATCCTGGTGATGGTCAGTGCTCCATGCTCCATGACCTAGTGTAATTGGTGCAACATCCTACCTGTATTCCTCGCCGTCCTCGAGATACGCCAGGTATTCTTGACATTTTCATTACCTCTAATCCTTCTGCTTATGCTGTTACCATCTCTTCTCAATTGGGCTCCTCCGATCACAATCTCATATCTATATCTTGTCCTGTCGCTCCAATCCTTCTTTTGGATCACCCTAAGCGGAGGTGCCTCTGGCGTTTTACCTCTGTTAGTTGGAAGGACCTGAGGAGGTATTTTGCTGATTTTTCTTGGAAGGACTACTGCATCCGTGTCAGAGACCCGTATCCGTGTGCTGAGTGCATAACAAAGGAGATAGTGTCTGGCATAGAGGCAGGCATACATTCCTCACTCTTTTTCTCGACCTAAACCCTCCATCCTTTGTTTAACACAGCCTGTTGTCATGCTGTATATAATTGAAAGGTGGCCCACAAAAAAGTACTTAAGCCTTCCAACACCATACTCTCATGTACTATATATGTCTCCCCGGAACCATGCCAAGTCTGTTCTCTAAGTAGCCAAAACTTCCTTCATTAAAAAAAAGTTTCAAAATCTTTCAAGATCTAACTCCCCTCGTGACTTCTGGCATCTATCCAAAAACATCTCCAATAACTTTGCTTCTTTTTATTATCTCCTTTATTTCAAACAGATGGCACCATTGCTATCACATCTATTTCTAAAACTGAACTCTTCGCTCAAACCTTTGCTATCCTGCCTCTCCTCCACCCTCTGACTACTTCTTTCAACCTATTAAAATTTTTTGTAATGAAGTTTTCCATGCCCTCGTTGGCCTAGAACCTCGGAAGGCTTATGAACATGATGGGGTCCCTCTTCTTCTACGAAACTGTGTCTCTTTGCTGGCACCTTGCCTAGTGAAACTCTTTCAACTCTGCCTCTCAATATCTACCTTTCCATCTTGCTGGAAGTTTACCTACATTCAGCCTTTTCCTAAAAAATGGTGGGCATTCTAATCCCTCAAACTACCGTCCTATTGTTTTAAATTACTACCTATCTAAAGTTTTTAAATCTACCTTCAACAGGAAGACTATTAAACATATATCACTTGACAAACTTCTATCTATTCGCCAGTTTGGGTTCCGTCAAGGCCGCTCTACTGGTGATCTGGCTTTCCTTATTGAATCTCGGTCATCCTCTTTGAGAGATTTTGGTAAAACTTTTGCTGTTGCCTTATACATATTATTTTCTTTTTTTAATAGAGTCTGGCCTAAAACTTTGATTTTCAAACTACCCACCTACAGCTTCTATTCTTCTCTCTGTATCTTAATCACAAGTTTCCTTTCTGACCTTTCTATTGCTCCTGTGGTAGATGGTCACTGTTCCTCTAAATCTATTAACAGAGGTGTTCCTAAGTGTACTGTCCTGTCACCCACTGTCATCCCATTACTCATTAACGATCTTCTAAACCAAACATATTATCTTATCCAATCCAACGCTGATGATACCACCCTGTATTTTTCCACTTCTTTCTATAGACGTTCAGCCCTTCCGGAAGTAAACAGTTCACGCATGGATGCCTAACTTTCGATCTCTCTAAAATTTCTGATAAATTGTTTGCATTAATTGCTTAATGGCTTAAAAACTCAATTCCTCCAACAATCAACTCAACACAACCTTCCAGACAACTACCCTTTTCTTGTATAAAGATAATCAATTGTTCATATCTTCTACACTGAACATCTGTTTTTTTTTTTTCTTTTATAACCTAAACTAG
The DNA here is from genome assembly GCF_035594125.1 of Scylla paramamosain. NCBI lineage: Eukaryota > Metazoa > Arthropoda > Malacostraca > Decapoda > Portunidae > Scylla > Scylla paramamosain. The sequence continues at coordinate 21,637,709 of NC_087151.1, forward strand.
AAACTTCAAAACTCATCTCCAGCTAAAAACGTTTCTTTGATGTTAGGTGTTCTGAGACTTCTACGACAATTTTTCTCATCCCCCCAGCTGCTAAGCCTATACAAGGTCCTTATCCGTCCATGCATGGAATATGCTTCACATGTTTGGGGTATTCCACTCATACGGCTATTTTAGACAGAGTGGAATCAAAAGATTTTCGTATCATCAACTCTCATCTAACTGACTGGCATCAGCTTCTTTCTCACCGACACAATGTTAAATCTTTAGCTACGCTCTACCGCTATTTTCATGCTAACTGCTCTTCTGATCTTGCTAACTACATGCCTCCTCTCTGCCTGCGGCCTCTCTGCACAAGACTTTCTTCTTTCTCTCACCCCTATTCTGTCCACCTCTCTAATGCAAGAGTTAACCAGTATTCTCAATCATTAATTCCTTTCTCTGGTAAAGTTTGGAACTCCATGCCTGATTATGTGTTTCCACCTTCCTATAAATTGAATTCCTTCAAGACACTTATCATTTAAGACACTTATGCATTTTTGACTGCTGCTTCGGAACCTGTTCAGGGACCATTGTCTCAGTGGGTTATCTATTTATTTTTTTTATTTATTTTGTATTTATTTTTTTGTTGGTGGGGGATTTTTGTTGCCCTTGGCCTGTGTCCCTACATAAAAACGTGTTTTTAAGTTTCTTAGCAACCAAAATGAAAAAAAAAAAAAAAAACACGTACAAAGTAGCCTATATAAAGAAACGAAAACACATCCATCACAAACTTGTAATATGAGTGTTTTTGATGTCCTAAGGTATCAGAAAGCTAAAACACGTTAATAGTACATTATACTGAGAAACAGACCAACATTACCAAAAACGGTTTACTATGAGTCTTATTCATCATTTTTAGTACCAAAACGCTAAAATGCATATAAAGAGACCTAAATTTTTGATGTTCTTAGGTATCAGAAGCACATGAATAGCTCTATACTGAGGAAGAAAACAACAATAATTACTATCTTAGGTACCAAAAAGCTAAAATGCATAAAAAAAAAACTCTATGAAGAAACAGAACTATATTACTAAAATACCTGTATTATAAATTATTTTTATTTTTTATTTTTTATGTGCCAAAACGGCAAAGTGCATTCAAAGCAGACTATATTGAAAAAAGAAAACATTACCAAAAAGTTATTTTTGAGTGTTTTCATTTTTCTACGTACCAAAAACGCTAAAACGCATGCTAAATAAACGTCCTTTTAGGAGAAACTGAACAACTTCACCAAAAAAGTGTATTTTTAGTTTATTTGCGCCTGTTAATTACCAAAATGACGAAATGCATGGAAAGCACCCAATATGGGGATATGAAATGACATTATCAGAAACGTGTCATTTGCGTTTTTTTAAGCATATTAGACATAAAAACGCTAAAAAACAAAGGAAAAAAAAACCTGTATTGGAAAACTAAAACAATGTTAACAAAATTGTGTCTTTTACTTTTTTTAAGCTTTTTATGTACCAAAACTCTAAAATACATGGAACATTACCCAAAACGTGTCTTCAATGTTTTTTTTTTCAGTTTCTTAGGTACTAAAACGGCAAAACACATACAAATTAGAAAATATAACGAAACTAAACCACACACGTGTCTTATGAGTCTTTTTAAGATTCTTAGGTGCAGACACGCTAAAACATATGAATATTAATCTATGTTAGGTAACAGAATATCATTAACAAAAAACGTGTATTATGAGTATGATTCACCATATTAGTTACCAAAATGCAAAATACATACAAAGAACACATTCTGGAATAAGAGAATATTTCCAAAATTTTGTGTTTTAAGTGTTTTTTTTTTCAGTTTGTTTGGTACCAAAACGACAAAAGACGTGGAAATTAACCAATACAGGAAAACGAAACGATATAATCACAAAAGTGTATTATGTGTGTTTTTGAAGTTCCTAGGTATGAAAACGCTAAAACACTTGAATAATACTCTAAATTGAGAAAGAAAACACCATTACAAAAAACGGGTATTATGAGACTTTCACAATGTTAAGTACCAAAACACCAAAATACATACAAAGAAACCTATATTTTTATTTTTATTTTTATTTATTTATTGTTTTTTTTTCATGTAGGAGAGACATTGGCCGAGGGCAACAAAAATCCAATAAAAAAAATAATAATAATAAAAAAAAAAAGCCCACTGAGATGCCAGTCCCAGAAAAGGGTCCAGAGCAGTAGTCAAAAACTGAAGGATAAGTGTCTTCAACCTCACCCTTAAAGGAATTCGTCAGAGGAAGATGGAAATGCAGAAGCAGGCAGGGAGTTCCAGAATTTACCAGAGAAAGGGATGGATGACTGAGAATGCTGGTTAACTCTTGCATAAGAGAAATGGACAGAATTGGGTTGGGAGAAAGAACAAAGTCTTGTGCAGTGAGGCCGCGGGAGGAGGGAAGGCACGCAGTTAGCAGGATCAGAAGAGCAGTTAGCATGAAAATACCGGTAGAAGATAGTTAGAGATGCAACATTGCAGCGATGAGAGAGAGGCTGAAGACAATCAGCTACAGAAGAGGAGGTAATGAGACGAAAAGCTTTTGATTCCACCCTGTCTAGAAGAGCAGTATGAGTGGAACCCTCCCACACATGTGAAGCATACTTCATACATGGACGGATAAGGCCCTTGTAAAGAGTTAACAGCAGGTAGGGGGGGTTAGAAAAACTGGCGAAGACGTCTCAGAACACCTAACTTTACAGAAGCTGTTTTAGCTAGAGATGAGGTGTGAGGTTTCCACTTCAGATTATAAGTAAAGGACAGACTGAGGATGGTCAGTGTAGAAAAGGGGAACAGTTGAGTGTCATTGAGGAAGAGGGGATAGTTGTCTGGAAGGTTGTGTCAAGTTCATAAATGGAGGAACTGGGTTTTTGAGGCACGGAACAATACCAAATTTGCTCTGCCCCAATCAGAAATTTTAGAATGATCAGAACTCAGGCGTTCTGTGGCTTCCCTGCATGAAATGTTTACTTCTGAAGTCTATGAAAAGACGTGGAAAAGTGCAGGGTGTTATCATCAGCGTAGAAGTGAATAGGACAAGAAGTTTGGTCTAGAAGGTCATTGATGAATAATAAGAAGAGAGTGGGTGACAGGAAAGTATCCTGAAGAACACCACTGTTAATAGATTTAGAAGAACAGCTTTGTGCCAGACTCTTTCAAAAGGTTTTGACATATCCAAGGCAACAACAAAAGATTCTTGCTGTTGAGGATAGATTCAAAATCTTTAGATAGGCACGACGGTAGTCTGAGGAATTTGAACGGTCACTCTTTTTAGGAACAGGTTGAATGTAGGCAAACTTCCAGCAAGAAGGAAAGGTAGATGTTGATAGACCGAGATGAAAGAGTTTGAATAAGCAAGGTGCAATCACAGAGGCACAGTTTCGGAGAACAATAGGAGGGACCCCATCAGGTCCATAAGCCTTCAGAGCATTTAGGCCAGCATGGAAAGCATCATTGCGAAGAATTTTAATAGGTAGCATGAAGTAGTCAGAGGGTGGAGGAGAGGGAGGAACAAGCCTTGAATCGTCCAAGGTAGAGTTTTTAGCAAAGGTTTAAGCGAAGAGTTCAGCTTTAGAGATAGATGTGATAGCAGTGGTGCCATCTGGTTGAAATAAAGGAGGGAAAGAAGAAGAAGCAAAGTTATTGGAGATATTATTGGCTAGGTGCCAGAGGTCAGAAGGGGAGTTAGATCTTAAAAAAAAGATTTTGACACTTTCTGTTAATGAAGGAATTTTTGGCTAGTTGGAGAAAAGACTTTGCATGGTTCCGGGAAGAAATATAAAGTGCATGAAATTCTGGTGATGGAAGGCTTAAGTACCTTTGGTGGGCCACCTCTCTATCATATATAGCATATATATAACACGAGAACAAGCTGTGTTAAACCAAGGTTTGCAAGGTTTAGGTCGAGAAAAAGAGGGAAGAATGTACGCCTCAATGCCAGACACTATCATCTCTGTTATGCGCTCGGCACAAAAAGACGGGTTTCTGACACGGAAGCAGTAGTCATTCCAAGGAAAATCAGCTAAATAGTCAGGTTCCCACAACTATCAGAGGCAAAACGACAGAGGCATATTCGCTTAGGTGGATCCTGAGAAGGGATTGGAGCGAGAGGACAAGATACAGATATGAGATTTTGATCGGAGGAGTCCAATGGAGAAGAAAGGGTGAGAACATAATCAGGATTAGAAGTCAGGAAAAGGTCAAGAATGTTAGGCGTATCTCCAAGATGGTCAGGAATACGAGTAGGGTGTTGCACCAATTGCTCTAGGTCGTGGAGGATAGCAAAGTTGAAGGGTAGTTCACCAGGATGGTCAGTGAAGGGAGAGGAAAGCCCAAGCTGGTGGTGAACATTGAAGTCTCCAAGAATGAAGATCGCTGCAAAAGGGAAGAGAGTCAGAATGTGCTCACTTTGGAAGTTTATCAAAGAATTTCTTATTGTCAGAGGAGTTAGGTGAGAGGTATACAGCACAGATCAATTTAGTTTGAGAGTGACTCTGTAGTCGTAGCCAGATAGTGGAAATCTCGGAAGATTCAAGAGCGTGGGTACGAGAGCCGTTGCGCACATACACGCAACATCCGGCTTTGGATTGAAAATGAGGATAGGGAAAGTAGGAGGGAACAGAAAAGGGGCTACTGTCAGTTGCCTACGACACCTGAGTTTAGTGAGTAAAAGAAGATGAGGTTTAAAAGAGAAAAGCTGGTGTTTTACAGATTGAAAATTAGATTAGTATGAAACCTAACTACATTACCAAAAACCTGTATCATGAATGCCTTGAACTTGTTAGGTACAAAACCGCCAAAATTCATGCAAAGCACACTATATTGGAAAAGAATACATTATCAAAAACATGGTTTTTGATTGTTTTCAGCTACTTATATACCAAAACGATAAAATTCATGCAAAACACCCTTTATAGAGATTATCCTCATCAAAATAGTGTATTTTGAGAGTTTTTGAGCTTGTTAGGTATCAAATCTCCAAAAGTGTTGCAAAGCATCGTTTAAGGGTAATGAAACGACATTACGAGAAACGTGTCATTTGCTTGTTTATTTTATTTTATTTGTTTAACAAATTAGGCACCAAAATGCTAAAAAGTATGGAAAAAAGTCTATTTAGAAAACTAAACAACTTTAACAAATTGTGTCTTTTGAGCTTTTTTTAGCTTCTTACATAAGAAATATTTAAAAATACATACAAAACACCTTGTCTGGAGGAACAGAACAGCATTACTAAAAACATGTGTTTTGGGTGTTTTTTTTAGTTTATTAGGTACGAAAACACATGCAAATTATCTCAAACGTGTCATATGAGTGTTTTTTAAGGCTCTTAGATTTTGAAACGCTAAAGTATATGAATATTAATCAAAATTGAGGAAGAGAACATCATTACTAAAAACTTGTACTTTGAATGTTATTCAACATATTAGGTCCTAAATCGCCAAAATGCATACAAAAACCATTTCTGAAAAAAAAAGTATTTCCAAAAATGTGTGTTTTAAGTGTTTTTCAGTTTGTTAAGTACCAAAACACCAAAACACTTGCAAAATATCAATATGGGAAAAATGAATTATATAATCACAAACATGTGTTGCGTGTGTTTTTTGATGTTCTAATGTATCAGAAAGCTAAAATACGTGAATAGTACTCTATATTAAGAAACAGAACAGTATTTTTCACCATGTTAGGTACCAAAACGTGAAAATCCATGCAAACAAAAAGAAAAAAAAAGAAAACAGAACTACATTACCAAAAAAACTATGATCAATGTTTTTTTTTTATATTGTTAGATACCAAAACGCCAAAGTGCGTGAAAAGTACAATATATTGGAAAAGAAAACAACTTTACCAAAAACGTTTCTTTTAAGTGTTTTCGGATTCTTACAAACCAAAACTCTAAAACGCATGCTAAACACCCTTTTTGGAGAAACAGAACAACTTTATCAAAAAGTATATTTTGAGTGTTTTGAGCTAGTTAATTATTAAAGCCCCAAATGCATGCAAAGCATCCTATATGGGATAACGTAACAATATTACCAGAAACGTGTTATTTGCCTGTTTCTAAACATATTAGTCACCTAAACGCTAAAAAGCATGGAAAACACCCTAAAATGGACAATTAAACAATGTTATCAAAATTGTGTCTTTCCAGTGTTTATGAGCTTTTTAGGTACCAAAACTCTAATATGCATCCAAAACACCCATTCTCGAGGAACAGAAAAACATTACCAAAAAGGTGTGCTTTTGAGTTTATTAGGTACGCCAAAACACATGCAAATTAGCCAATATTGGGAAACTAAATGATATTGTCAAAGACGTGTCTTATGAGTGTTTTTGAGGTTCTTGGGTGTTAAAACACTACAAAATATGAATAATACTCAAAGTTGAGTAACAGAATATCATTAATAAAAATGTGTATTGTGAAAGTGATACACCATATTAGGTACAATATCTTAAAATTTTGGAGAAACAAAAAACGTTTGTTTTATTTTTTTTTTTTTCAAGTTTATAAGTACTAAAAGGCCAAAAAACATGCAAAGTAGCCAATATAGGGATACCAAAAGATATAATCGCAACCGTGTATTATGAGTGTTTTTGATTTTGTTAGATATCAGAACTCTAAAACACGTGAATAATACTCTTTACTGACAAACAAAACAACTTTATGAAAAAAAAAAAAACGTGTATTATGAGTCTTATTATTGTACGTTAGGTACAAAAACGATGAAATGCATAATAAGAAACTTACTTTTTTGGAAATGTTCTGTTTCTCCAGAAAAGTTCTTTGTATACATTTTTGGCGTTTTTGTACTTAATATGGTGAATGAGCCTCATAACACACACTTTTAGTAATAACGTTTTCTTTCTCAATATAGATTAATATTTATTTGAGTTAGCGTCTCATCACCTAAAAACCGTAAAAAACTCTCCAAAGACGCGTGTGTGGAAATAGCGCTTAGTTTCCCCATAATGGCCGATTTGTAAATGTCTAGGCGTTTTGGAATATAATGAACTGAAAAAAAAAAAAAAACTGAAAACACACATTATTGGTAATGTTGTTATGTTCCTCCGGACAGAGAGTTTTGCATGCATTTTAGAGTTTTGGTACGTAAGAAGCTAAAAAAAAAAAAAAACTCAAAAAACACTTTATTTGTGAGATTGTTCTGTTTCTCCTTAAGGAATGTTTTTCATGAATTTTAGCGTTTTGATACGCAAAACCTGAAAAAAGACATGTTTTTGGCAGTTGTTTTATTTTCTAATAAGATATCTTAAGATATCTTAAGATATCTAACTAAATAAAAAAACAGTAATAATGCAGGTTTTTGGTAATATATATGTGTTTCTTAATATAGGTATATAGATATATATGCATACAGGTAAGCATTTTGAAGTTTTCGCACCTATCATAGTGAATAAAATTCATAATTCATAACGCTTTTCTTAATGTTGTTCTGTTTCTGAATATAGAGTACTATTTTTGTGTTTTAGCGTCCTGATAGCTTTTGTTTGTGATTATTTCGTTTCGTTTCCCTATACTGGAACCTTTGCATAGGTTTTGTCATTTTGATATCTAACAAAGACACTTAAAACACACGTTTTTTTTTTTAATATTATATGCTGTTTTTTTTTATTTTTTATTTATTTTTTCTCCAGAAAGGGTTCTTTCTCTGCATTTTGGCGTTTTGGTACGTAACATGGTGAATCACACTCATAATACACATTTGTGTAATGATGCTTTTTTTGTTCCCCCAATATAGAGGAATATTCATAAGTTTTAGCGTTTCAGCACCGAAGAATCTTAAAAAACACTCATAAGATACGTTTGTGGTAATATCGTTTAGTTTCCTCATATGTGCTACATTGCTTATGTTTAGGCGTTTTTACACCTAATGAACTTAAAAATACTAAGTACACACGTTTTTGATAAAGTTATGTTCCTCCGGAACATAACTTTTTTGATACCTTAGAACATTAAAAAAAAAAAAAAAAAACATATACACGTTTGTTATTATATCGTTTCATTATATATACTAATTTACATGTATTTGGCAATTTTGTACCTAACAAGCTGAAAAACAATTAAAACTCATGCTTTTGGAAATTTTTTTTTTTTGTTGTACTTAACAAACTGAAAATACTTAAAGCACACATTTTTGAAAAATCTTGTTCTGTTTCCCCAAGTACAAGGCCAAAATCCAAAGGAAGTATCCTATATGGGAAAGTAAAAGACATTAAGAGAAGCGAATTATGCGCTTTTTTTTTTTTTACTTCTTAGGTACAAAAAGGTGAAAAGGCGTTAATAGCACTCTATATGGAGAAACGAAACACCATTGACAAAAACTTTTTTTTGTGTGTGTTTTTGAACTATTTGAGTATCAAAACGCTAAAACTCAAATATTCCTTTATGGAGAAACAAAAGACATTCAGATGAGAGACATTTCAGATATGAGAGTTTTGAGCTTCTTAGGTACCAAAACGCGAAATCGCATGAGTAACACCCTATATCGAGAAAAAAAGAACATAACCAAAAACTTGAATTTCAAGTGTTTTTCTTTTTAGGTACCAAAAAACGCAAAAATGCTTGCAAAGTCAATTATATTAAGATATGAAATGACATTACTAGAAACATATTTTGAGTATTTTTGTGCATGTTAAGCTCCAAAACTCTAAGAAAAAAACAAAAAAGTATGGAAAGCACCCAATATGGGAATAGAAAAGAACTTTACCAAAAAAATTATCTTTTTTCGGGTTCTTACGTACCAAAACGCTAAAACGCATGCAAAACACCCTGTAAGAAGAAACAGAATAATATTACCAAAATAAAAAAAAACTTCGAGTGTTTTGAGCTTGTTACGTACAAAAACGCCAAATTACATGTAAAAGTACATTAAATGAGGAAACGAAAGAATAGTATGAGAAACGTTTATTATGAGTGTTTTTTACCTTCTTATGTAACAAAACGTGATAAAACATGAATAGCACTCTAAATGGAGAAATTGAACATTACTAAAACTTTTATTTTAGTGTATTTCACAAAACGCCAAAATGCATGCAAAGCAGTCTATATGGCGAAAAAAGACAACATTACCAGAAAAGTGCCTTTCGAGTGTTCATGAGCGTGTTAGGCAGCAAAACGCTAAAAAAAAAAAAAAATGGAAAACACTTTATATGGAAAAAGAAAACAAGATTACTAAAATCATGTCTTTTGAGTGTTTTGAACTATTTATGTACCAAAACTATAAAACGCAGAGAAAACATCCCTCATGGGAAAACACAATAACGTTACCAAAAAAAAAAGAATTTTGAGTGTTTTTCCTCATGTTACGTACAAAAAACGCGAAAAATGTGTAGAAAGTATCATTTATGGGGAAACGAAAAGACATTATGAGAACCGTTTATTATTAGTGTTTTTTTTTTTTTAAGATACCAAAACTCGAGAGTACGTGACACTCTATATGGAGTAACAGAACATTAACAAAAACGTGTATTTTAAATGTATATCACATCTTTAGGTATCAAACAACCAAAATGCATACAAAGCACATTAACTGGAGAAAGGAAACGAGATTTCAAAAAAATATATCTTTGAAGAGTGTGCTAAGCACCATATCGCTAAAAAGCATGGAAAGGAACCTCTATGGGAAAAGAAAACAACATTACAAATAACTACTTTTTTCTGTCTTTTGAGTTACTTACGTACCAGAACGCTAAAACGGATGGAAAACAACCTTTTATGGCGAAACAGAATAACATTACTAAAAATCAATACCTTGTGTGTTTTTTTTTTTGCTTGTTACGTAGAAAAAGCCATAATGCATGCAAAATACTCTACATGGGGAAATGAAAAGACATTACGAGAAACGTGTATTATGAATTTTTGGGCTTTTTAGGTAAGAAAATGCTAAAACGCATGGGTAGGACTTTATACGGAGAAAAAGAACAACGCTACAAAAAAGAGTATTTTGAGGGCATTTCACATTGTTAGGTATCAAAACGCCAAAATGCATGTAAAGCACTTTATATAAGAAAAGGAAAAGAAATTTCCACAAACGTGTCTTTTGACTGTTTATGAGCGTGCTGAGTACCAAATGATAAAAAAAAAAAAAACATGGAAAACACCCTATATGGGAAAGCAAAATATCATTACCAAAAATGATTTTTTTCATTTTTTTTAGCTATTTTCGTAGGAAACGCATGGAAACATCTCTTATGTGCAATAATAGAATAAATTTACCAAAATCGTGTATTTTGAGTGTTTTTCAGCTTGTTACGTAGAGAAATACCAAAAAGCATGCAAACTACTGCATATAGGGCAATGAAAAGACATTATCAGAGTTATGCATTATTATTATTATTATTATTATTATTATTATTATTATTATTATTATTACTATTATTATAGGTAAGAAAACGCGAAAACTGTTAATAGCACTCTATATGGAGAAAAGGAAAAAACATTACGAAAAACGTGTATTTTATTGTTTTTTACATTGTTAGGTACCAAAACGCAGAAATGTATGCAGAAATATATGTAGAAATGCATCCCCTTATATGGGGAAAAGAAAAGACAATACAAGAAACGTATCTGTTGAGTGTTTTCCTGGATATTAGGCACTAAAACGCTAAACAGCAATTTAAAACGCCATATATGGAATCAGAAAACAAGTATTTTGTGCGTTTTTAACTACTTACGTACAAAAACACCAAAATATAAAGGAAAGGACATTACGAGAACCGTGTATTTTGAGTGTTTTGAGCTTCTTAGGCACCAAAAACGCTAAAATGCCTGAATAGCACTCTATAAGGAGAAAGAGAACATTACCAAAAACGTCTATTTTGAGCGTGTTTCTCATTCTTAGGTACGAAAACGCCAAAATGCACGCAAAACGCACTATATGGGGAAAGGCAACGAGATTTGGAAAAAAAAAACATGTCTTTTGAGTATTTTTGAGCGTGCTACGAACCATAACGCTAAAAAAGTATGGAAAGCAAACTATATGGGAAAACAAACCAACATTACCAAAAAAGTCAGTAGTTTTTTAACCAAAACGCTAAGATGTTTGTAAAGCACCCTTCATAAGGAAAAACAAACTATTACAAAAATATTAGTAATCTGAGTTTTTGAGCTTGTTACGTAGAAAAATGCCAAAATGCGTCCAAAGTATCCTGTATAAGGAAACGAAATGATATTACGAGAAACATGTATTATATTTTTTTTCCTTAGATATCTAAACACTAAAATGCATGAAAAGCACTCTATATTTTAGGTATCAAAGCACTAAAACGGATGAATAGCATCCCATATGTAGAAACAAAACAATATTACCAAAAAACATGCATTTTTAAGTGTTTTAACATTGATAGGTACCAAAATGCGAAAATGCATAAATAGCACCTTATATGGGGAAAGGAAACAAGATTTCCAGAAACGTGTCTTTTGAGTGGTTATGAGCGTGCTAGGCACTAAAACGCTAAAAAGCATAGAAAACACCTTATAAGGGAAAGGAAAACAACATTACCGAAAACGTGTCTTTTGAGTGTTTTTAAGGTGCATACTGAGCTAATACTCATGCAAAACACCCTTTATGGGGGAAACACAATAACTTTACTAAAAAAGTGTATTTTGAGGGTTTTTTTTAGCTTATTACGTAAAAAAGCCAAAATGCATGTAAAATACACTAAACGGAATAACGAAAAGACATTACAAGAAACTTTTATTATGAGAGTTTTAAGCTTCTTAGATACCAAAATGTTAAAACACACGATTAGCACTCTATTTTGGAGAAAAAGGACATTTCCAAAAACATGTTTTTTTCAGAGTTTTTCACATTGGTAGATACCAAAACGCAAAAAGCATTAAATGCCCCTTATATGGAGAAACCAAGAGACATTACCAGAATGTGTCTTTTCAGTGTTTTTTTTTTTTTTTTTAGTGTTAGGTACCAAAAAATGGTAAAAAACATGGAAAACACAAAAACAAAACATTAAGTATGTCTTCGGACAATTTTTTTTTAACTTCTTACATACCAAAACGCTGAAAGGCATGGCTAAGGAGAATTACATTACCAAAAAAACAAGTATTTTTAGCTTTTTAAGGTTGTTACGTTGAGAAATTTAGAATTGCAGGGAAAGTACCCTATATGGGGAAACGAAAAGACATTATGAGAAACATGTATTATGAGAGTTTTTGAGTTTCTTAGGTACCAAAACTCGAAAACGCATGAATAGCACTCTGGTGAAAAGAACAATATTACAAAATATGAATATACCAAGTGTATTTCACATTTTTAGACGCCATAACGCTAAAATGCATGCAAATCACAATATATGAGGAAAAGAAACGACATTTTCAGAAACGTGTCAGAGACGTCTCAACAGCATTACCAAATACGGGTATTTTTAAGAGTTTTGAGCTTGTTACGTACATAAATGCCAAAATATATGGAAGTACACTATATGGGGAAAGGAAAGGACCTTACAAAAACCGTGTCGTGTGAATGTTTTTGAGCTTTTTAGGTAGCATAACTCGAAAACGCATGAATAGCATTCTATATGGAGAAATATAACATTACCAAAAACACGTATTATGACTTTAATTCACATTTTTATGTACCAAAACGCCAAAATGCACGCAAAACACCCTTTATGAGAAAAAGAAACGAGATTTATAAAACCTGCCTTTTGCGTATTTATGAACGTGCTAGTCACTATAACGCTAAAAAAAAAAAAAAAGCATGGGAAGAACCTAATATTGAAAACAAAACATTACGAAACACGTTTCTTTTCATAGTTTATGATCTACTTACAAGTCAAAACGTTAAAGCCCATGTAAAAAAAATCTCTATGAATGAAAATAACATCACAAAAAACAAGTATTTCGGGTGTTTTTTTTACTTTTTACTTAGAAAAATGCATTTTGCATTTTTCTAAGTAAAAATCCAAAATCTTTTTTCATTTTTACTTAGAATTTTTTTTACTTTTTGCATTTGCCCAAAATGCAAAAAAAATATTTTATTGAAAAAAACACAATAACATTAACAAAAACAAGTTATTTGAGTGTTTTTAACCTTGTTATGGACTAAAAACGCAAAAAATGCATGGAAAAAACCTTACATAGGGAAACAAAAGGACACTATGAGAAACGTTTGTTATGAGTGTTTTTTATCTTTCTGGTATTAAAATTTGAAACAGCATGAATAGCACTCAATATGGAGAAAGAGAACAAAATTACGAAAAATATGTGTTTTAAGTGTATTTCACATTATTAGGTACCAAACCGCCGGCATATACGGAAAGCACACTATATGGGGGAAAGGAAACACCTTTAAAAAAGAAAAAAATGTTTTTTAAATATTTATGAGTACGTGGTAGTCACCATAACCCTAAAAAGCATGGAAACACCTTATATAAGAAAACAAAACAACTTTACCAAAAAGTTTTCTTTTAAGTGTTTTTTTTTTAGCTACTTACATAGCAAAAAGCTGAAACACATGCAAAACACCCTTTAAGGAGAAACAGAAAAAAAACATTACCAAAAACAAGGAGGAGGCAGTAGGCACCTGCCGAAACGATAATTACTCCCAGTGAGGTCTAAAGCACAGTTCAGGGGGTGCTGTGAACTTATCATTAAACCCAGCAGTGACCTCACTGAACATTTCCCTTTGTGTCTCACAACACAAGGGGGCAGTCACAGCCTGCCCTCTAAAGATAACTCTCTTCCTCCACACAAAACTACAAGCACCTAATAACACACACACCCTTCACTCAAAGATTTTAAAATCATCATGGCGACTCCTACACCTGCCTCGGAGTCCTCATCAGGGGAGGGGACCATAAATGTCCCCAGGTCGGACTGCCTTAACGACCCTAAGTGTCTTGACACCCCCCTCAACTTTTTCTTCATTAACTTCTGCAACATTCGCGGTCTAAGATCTAATTTTCAGTCTGTAGAACACCATCTTTCCTCTTCTTAACCTCATCTTCTTTTCCTCACTGAAACTCAGGTGTCTGAGGCAACTGACAGTAGCCCCTTTTCTATTCCCTCCTACTTTCTCTATCCTCATTTTCGATCCAAAGCTGGATGCTGTGTTTATATGCGCAGTGACTTAACCTACTCTCTTGAATCTTTCGAGTTTTCCACCATCTGGCTACGACTACAGAGTCACTCTCAAACTAAATTTATCTGTGCTCTATACCTTTCACCTAACTCCTCTAACTATAAAAAATTCTTTGACTATTTAACTTCCATAGTGGAGCACATTCTGACTCTCTTCCCTTTTGCAGAGATCTCCATTCTTGGAGACTTTAATGTTCACCACCAGCTTTGGCTTTCCTCTCCCTTCACTGACTATCCTGGTGAACTAGCCTTCAACTTTGCTATACTCCATGACCTAGAGCAGTTGGTGCAACACCCTACTCGTATTCCTGACCGTTTGGGAGATACGCCCAACATTCTTGACCTTTTCTTGACCTCTAATCCTTCTGCTTATGCTGTCACCCTTTCTTCTCCGTTGGTCTCCTCCGATCACAATCTCATATATGTATCTTGTCCTATCGTTCCAATCTCTCCTCAGGATCCCCCTAAGCGAAGGTGCCTCTAACGTTTTGCCTCTGCTAGTTGGGGGGACCTGAGGAGGTATTTTTCTGACTTTCCTTGGAATGACCACTGCTTCCGTGTCAGAGACCAGTCTTTGTGTGCTGAGCACATAACAGGGGTGGTAGTGTCTGGCATGGAGGCGTACATTCCTCACTCTTTTTCTCGATCTAAACCTTCCAAACCTTGGTTTAACACAGCTTCTTTTCGTGCTATACATGGTAGAGAGGTGGCCCACAAAAGGTACTTAAGCCTTCCATCACAAGATCTAACTCCTCTCGTAACTTCTGGCATCTAGCCAAAAATATCTCCAATAACTTTGCTTCTTCTTCTTTCCCTCCTTTATTTCAAATAGATGGCACCAATGGTATCACTGGTATCACTCTTCGCTCAAACTTTTGCTAAAAACTCTACCTTATACGATTAAAGGCTTGTTCCTCCCTCTCCTCCACCCTCTGACTACTTCATGCTACCTATTAAAATTCTTCGCAATGATGTTTTCCATGCCCTTGCTGGCCTAAACCTTCGGAAGGCTTATGGACCTGATGGGGTCCCTACTATTGTTCTCCGAAACTGTGCCTCCGTGCTTGCACTTTGCCTAGTCAAACTCTTTCAGCTCTGTCTGTCAAAATCTACCTTTCCTTCTTGCTGGAAGTTTGCCTACATTCAACCTGTTCCTAAAAAGGGTGACCGTTCTAATCCCTCAAACTCCCGTCCTATTGCAATAACTTTCTGCTTATCTAAAGATTTTAAATCTATCCTCAACAGAAAGATTCTTAAACATCTATCACTTCACAAACTTCCATCTAATCACCAGTATGGGTTCCGTTATGGCCGCTCTACTGGTGATCTTCTGGCTTTCCTTACTGAGTCCCTTTTAGATATTTTGGTGAAACTTTTGTTGTTGCCTTGGACATATCAAAAGCTTTTTGATTGAGTCTGGCACAAAGCTTTGATTTCTAAACTACCCTCCTACGGCCTCTATCCTTCTCTCTGTAACTTCATCTTAAGTTTCCTTTCTGACCGTTCTATTGCTACTGTGGTAGACGGTCACTGTTCTTCTCCTAAATCCATTAACTATTAACAGTGGTGTTTCTCAGGGTTCTGTCCTGTCACCCACTCTTTTCTTATTATTCATTAATGATCTAAACCAAACTTCTTGTCCTATCCACTCCTACGCTGATGATACCACCCTGCACTTTTCCACGTCTTTTCTTAGACATCCAACCCTTCAGGAGGTAAACATTTCACGCACGGAAGCCACAGAATGCTTTATTTCTGATCTTTCTAAACTTTCTGATTGGGTCAGAGCAAACTTGGTATTGTTCAATGCCTCAAAAATTCAATTCCTTCATCTATCAACTCGACACAACCTTCCTGACAACTATCCCCTGATCTGCAATGACACTCAACTATCCCCCTCTTCTACACTGAACATCCTCGGTCTGTCCTTTACTTATAATCTGAACTGGAAACTTCATATTTCATCTCTAGCTAAAACAGCTTCTATGAAGGTAGGTGGTGTTCTGAGACGTCTCTGCCAGTTTTTCTCACCCCCCCCCCCCAAGCTGCTAGCTCTTATCCGTCCATGTATGGAGTATGCTTCACATGTCTTGGGGGGGTTCCACTCATACTGCTCTTCTAGACAGGGTGGAATCAACAGCGTTTCGTTTTATCAACTCCTCTCCTCTAAATGACTGTCTTCAGCCTTTCTCTCACCGCTGCAATGTTGCATCTCTAGCTATCTTCTACCACTATTTTCATGCTAACTGCTCTTCTGATCTTGCTAACTGCATGCCTCCCCTCCTCCCGCGGCGTCACTGCACAAGACTTTCTTCTTTCTCTTACCCCTATTGGTGTCCACCTCTCTAATGCAAGAGTTAACCAGTATTCTCAATCATTCATTCCTTTCTCTGGTAAACTCTGTAACTCCCTGCCTGTTTCTGTATTTCCACCTTCCTATGACTTGATTTCCTTCAAGAGGGAGGTTTCAAGACACTTATCCATCAATTTTTGACTACTGCCTTGACCCTTTTATGAGACTGGCATTTGAGTGGGCATTTTTTTTATTGTTTTTGTTGTTTCCCTTGGCCAGTATCCCTCCTATATGAAAAAGAAAAAAAAAAGTATTTTGAGTGCTTTGAGGTTTTTAGAAAACACCGAAAATGCAGGCAAAGATCCTTATATGAGGAAACAAAAAGGCATTACAAAAAAAAAACGTGTATTATGAGAGTTCTTCAGCTTCTTATGTACCAAAGCGGTAAAAGGCATGAAAAGCACTCTATATGCATAAACACAAGAACACTAAAAAAAAAAAAAAAAAAAAATTTGACTGTCTCACATTGTTAAGTGCTAAATGCCAAAATGCATGCACAACACCCTTTATGGGGAATGGAAGCAAGATTTATAGAAATGTCTTTTTTGAGTTTTTTTTTTTTTTCATCGTGTTAGGCAGGAAAATGCTAAAAACCATGGAAAACACCCTATATTTTTTTTTTAGTTTTGTTTTTGAACTTCTTGCGTCCATAAACGCTAAAACGTATGTAAAACACCATTTATGATTAAACAGAATAACATTACCGAAAACAAGTATTTTGAGTGTTTTTGAGCTTCTTACATTGAAAAACATCCAACTGCATGCAAAATACCCTGTATGGGAAAATGAAATGACATTACGAGAAACATGTATTATGAGTGTTTCTAAGGTACCAAAATGTTAAAATGCTTTAATAGGACTCTATATGGAGAAACAGAACAACATTACCCCAAATGTGTTTTTTGAGAATATTTCACATTATTAGATACCAAACCACCAAAATGCATGTATAGCACCTTCGATGGGGAAAGGAAACAACATTTTCAGAATCGTGTCTTTTGAGTGTTTTTGAGCGTGTTAGGCACCAAGACGCTAAAAAAAACAAAAAAAAAAAAACATGGCAATCAGCCTACATAAGAAAACAAAACAACGTAAGCAAAAACGTGTTTTTAAAGTGTTTTGGAGGTACTTACTAAAACGCTAAAACGCAGGGAAAACACCTTTTACGGAGAAACACAATAACTTCACCAATAACGTGAATTTTGAGTGTTTTTGAGCTTGTTACGTACAAAAACGCCATAATGCATGGAAAATACCCTATATGGAGAAAGGAAAGAACATTACGAGAAACGTGTATTATGAAAGTTTTGGAGCTCGTTAGGTATCAAAACGCTAATACTCACAAATAGCACTCTATATGGAGAAACAGGAAAACATCACCAAAAATCTGTATTTTGAGTGAATTTCACATTATTACGTACAAAAATGTAATGTAATGGAATACAGTACAAGAATGTAATGGACGCAAAGCACCATATATGGGTAAAGGGAACTATATATCTAAAATTGTCTATTTTCACCCTTTATAAGCGTGCTAGCCACAAAAACCAGGAAAAGCTTGGAAAGCACCTCATATCAGAAAACAAAACATAACTAAAAAAAGTCTCTTTTTTAGTGTTTATGAGTTACTTATGTACAAAAACGCATGGAAAAAAAAAA
The DNA here is from genome assembly GCF_035594125.1 of Scylla paramamosain. NCBI lineage: Eukaryota > Metazoa > Arthropoda > Malacostraca > Decapoda > Portunidae > Scylla > Scylla paramamosain. The sequence continues at coordinate 21,655,880 of NC_087151.1, forward strand.
CACATTTTTGGAAAAACACATTACCAAAAAATGTGTATTTTGCGTGTTTTTGAGCTTGTTACGTAGAAAAAAAATAACAAATTGCATGCAAGGAACTCTATATGGGGAAACGAAAAGACATTACGTGAAACATGTATTATGGGAGTTATTGATCTTAGGTTCTAAAATAATGAAACGCATGAATTGCACTTTATATGTGCAAACAGATCATTACCAAAAAAAAATATTTAGTGTTAGTGTTCTTGCCGGTGTCAAAGAACACTAACACATACGCTCATTACGTTCTCAAAAACTACACATGGACGGACAGCGACGTGGAAAAAGGATTCATCCAAAGTTTTAGCGTGCTATATAGCACGCTTGTATATGGAAACACTAGAGACTGATCACTTTATGAGAATAATGAGTAGAGGCTCAACATGGCTTAGGTATGTTGATGATGTGCTAGTTATAGTCCCAAAGGGCACGAATATAAATATTAAGCTAACATTGCTTAACAAAGTCCATAAGGATATCCAATTTACGGTGGAAGAGGAACAAGACAATAGATTACCTTTCCAAGATACGGTAATCTGGAGGGAAGAAGAAGGAGTCAGTTTTTCTGTTTACAGAAAACCCACCAATAAGGACGATTTCATTCACTACCTTTCAGCCCACAGCATGAGGGTCAAATCTGGTGTGATTATTGGTTTTTACTTAAGAGCGTTCAGAATTTGCAGCAACAACTTCCGAGAGCAAGAAATATGATATATCATATCAACTTTCAAAAAGCTGGGTTATCCTGAAGGGCTCCTTGTTAGGCTTACGAAAAAGGCAAAGAAAATAACAACTGAAAACAAAGAGAATAAAGATCCCTGTACAACCAGCGAAAGAGAGAGGTATATATGTGTACCAAATTCGGACAAGGCTTCCATAATTAATAAATATTTGTCTAAAACAGGATTAAAAATAGTAACATTAGCGTAGTGTACAGCATACCATGTAAAGGTTGTACAAAGCAATACATAGGAGAAACAGGCAGGGGACTTAAAACAAGAATAACAGAGCATAGGAGAGATGTTTTAAAACACAACACATCAAACTCCCTTGTATTGCACATAGAAAAATGTAAACACCTACCAAAATGGGAAGAGGCTAAAGAAATTATAGTTGGATTGAAGAAAAAAATGAGAAAAGCTATAGAGGCAGCCCTCATAACAACTTGGGAAGTCATTAACTACAGAGAAGGTTTAATCAGGTGGGCGGGTAATTCCGCCAGATTGGCCCTCAGGTCAGGTACAAGGAAAGTCTCCAGTAAAGGCTCGTCATGTAGGCGGACAATGCCACCTGACTAGGAAAATAAAATTAGGTGAGGTACACCCCAGGATGGCAATACTCTGTACGAATGTCAAAATTTTGTATGTATTATATATATATATATATATATATATATATATATATATATATATATATATATATATATATATATATATATATATATATATATATATATATATATATATATATATATATATATATATATATATATATATATATATATATATATATATATATATATATATATATATATATATATATATATATATATATATATATATATATATATATATATATATATATATATATATATATATATATATATATATATTTTTTATTTTATTATTTTTTTTTTTTCCTACTATTGAGGTACCAAAATGGCAAAGTGCATAGAAAGCACACTACATTAGGAAGAAAAAAAATACAAAAAAAAGTGGGTTTTTGAGTGTTCTTATCTTCTTAAGTTCCAAAACCGGTGAAAAGCATGCAAAACACAATATATGGAGAAACAACAATTTCATTAAAAAGTTGATTTTGAGTGTTTTTGAGCATGTTATTAACCAAAACGCCTAGATGAATACAGAGAAACCTATATGAAGAAACAGAACAACATTACCAAAATTTTTTTTTTTTAACCTGTTGGATAGGAAAAGACCAAACTGCATTTATAGCACGCTATATTGGAAAAGAAAACAACATTACCAAAAATGTTTTTCTTCAGAGTTTTCCAGCTTCTTACGTACCTAAACGCTAAAATGCATGCAAAACACCCTTAAAGAAGAAAGTTTTTTTTTTTTTTAGTTTGTTAGGTAGCAAAACGCCTAAATGTATGCAAAGCACCTTATATAGGATAATGAAACGACATTATCAAAAACGGGTGATTTGCTTCTTTTTTTTTTTTCAGGATATCAGACACCAAAGCACCCACACACACAAAAAATGAATAAATAAATAAATAAAGATATAAAAAAAATATATATATTGAGAAACAAAACAATATTATTAAAATTATGTCTTTTCAGTGTTTTTAAGCTTGTTACGTACCCAAACTTTGAAATGCATTCAAATTAATCTTTCTGGAGGAGCATAACAACATTATCAAAAACGTGTGTTTTGAGTATTTCTGAGTTTATTATATACTAAAATTTCTATACAAATGCAATGATGGGAAACGAAAAGATATTACCATAAAACCTGTCTTATGAGTGATTTTAAGGTTCTTAGATGCTAAAAGGTTGAAACAAATTAATAGATATTACACAATATTAAGAAATACAATATAGTCATCAAAAACGTTTATTATGAGTGTGATTCACTATTTATGGTACCAGAATGATGAAAATGGATACAAACAACCCTTTCTAGAGAAACAGAACAACATTTCCAAAAACCTGTGTTTTAATCCAAATCTTGATGTTGTTTTTATGTGCGCAGTGACTTAACCTGCTCTCGCGCCCACGCTATCGAATCTTCAGAGTTTTATACTGTCTGGCTACGACTACAGAGTCACTCTCAAACTAAATTTATCTGTGCTGTATTCCTCTCACCTATCTCCTCTGACAATAAGAAAATTCTTTGCCTGCTTTAGTTTTAAAGTGGAGCACATTATTTTTTCCCTTTTACAGAGATCACCATTATTTGAGACTTCAGTGTTAACTCCAGCTTTGGCTTTCCTCTCACTTCACTGACCATCCTGGTGAAGTAGCCTTCAATTATGCTCCATGACCTAGTGTAATTGGTGCAACATCCTACCTGTATTCCTCGCCATCCTCGAGATACGCCAGGTATTCTTGACATTTTCATTACCTCTAATCCTTCTGCTTATGCTGTTACCATCTCTTCTCAATTGGGCTCCTCCGATCACAATCTCATATCTGTATCTTGTCCTGTCGCTCCAATCCTTCTTTTGGACCACTCTAGGCTGAGGCGCCTCTGGCGTTTTGCCTCTGTTAGTTGGAAGGACCTGAGGAGGTATTTTGTTGATTTTTCTTGGAAGGACTACTGCATCCGTGTCATAGACCCGTATCTGTGTGCCGAGTGCATAACAGAAGAGATAGTGTCTAGCATAGAGGCAGGCATACATTCCTCACTCTTTTTCTCGACCTAAACCCTTCAAACCTTTGTTTAACACAGACTGTTCTCATGCTGTATAATTGAGAGGTGGCCCACAAAAAAGTACTTAAGCCTTCCAACACCATAATCTCATGAACTTTATTTATGTGCCCGGAACCATGCCAAGTCTGTTCTCTAAGTAGCCAAAACTTCCTTCATTAAAAGAAAGTGTCAAAATCTTTCAAGATCTAACTCCCCTCGTGACTTCTGGCATCTATCCAAAAACTTCTCCAATAACTTTGCTTCTTTTTTTTTATTTCCTTTATTTCAAACAGATGGCATCATTGCTATCACATCTATTTCTAAAACTGAACTCTTCGCTCAAACCTTTGCTATCCTGCCTCTCCTCCACCCTCTGACTACTTCTTTCACCCTATTAAAATTCTTCGTAATGAAGTTTTCCATGCCCTCGTTGGCCTAAAAACTCGGAAGGCTTATGAACATGATGGGGTCCCTCTTCTTGTACGAAACCGTGTCTCTGTGCTGGCACCTTGCCTAGTGAAACTCTTTCAACTCTGCCTCTCAATATCTACCTTTCCTTCTTGCTGGAAGTTTACCTACATTCAGCCTTTTCCTAAAAATGGTGGGCATTCTAATCCCTCAAACTAATTTCCTACCTATCTAAAGTTTTTGAATTTACCTTCAACAGGAAGATTATTAAACATATATCACTTGACAAACTTCTATCTAATTGCCTGTTTGGGTTCCGTCAAGGCCGCTCTACTTTTGATCTAGCTTTCCTTATTGAATCTCGGTCATCCTCTTTGAGAGATTTTGGTAAAACTTTTGCTGTTGCCTTATACATATTATTTTCTTTTTTAATAGAGTCTGGCCTAGAACTTTGATTTCCAAACTACCCACCTACAGCTTCTATTCTTCTCTCTGTATCTTCATCACAAGTTTCCTTTCTGACCGTTCTATTGCTCCTGTGGTAGACGATCACTGTTTTTCTAAATCTATTAATAGAGGTGTTCCTAAGTGCACTGTACTGTCACCCACTATCATCCCATTACTCATTAACGACCTTCTAAACCAAACATATTATCCTATCCAATCCAACGTTGATGATACCACCCTGCATTTTTCCACTTCTTTCTATAGACGTTCAACCCTTCCGGAAGTAAACAGTTCACGCAAGGATGCCTAACTTTCGATCTCTCTAAAATTTCTGATTAATTGTTTGCATTAATTGTTTAATGGCTTAAAAACTCAATTCCTCCACCAATCAACTCAACACAACCTTCCAGACAACTATCCTTTCTTGTATAAAGACAATCAATTGTTCATCACTTCTAAACTGAACATCTGTTTTTTTTTTTTGTTTTTTTTTTTATAACCTAAACTAGAAACTTCAAAACTCATCTCTAGCTAAAAACGCTTCTTTGAAGTTAGGTGTTTTGAGACTTCTAGGACAATTTTTCTCATCTCCCCAGTTTCTAAGCCTATACAAGGTCCTTATCCGTCCATGCATGGAATATGCTTCACATGTTTGGGGGATTCCACTCATACGGCTATTTTAGACAGAGTGGAATCAAAAGATTTTCGTATCATCAATTCTCATTTAACTGACTGGCATCAGTTTTCTCACCGACGCAATGTTAAATCTTTAGCTACCCTCTACCGCTATTTTCATGCTAACTGCTCTTCTGATCTTGCTAACTGCATGTCTCCCTTCCGCCTGCTGCCTCTCTGCACAAAACTTTCTTCTTTCTCTCACCCCTATTCTGTCCACCTCTCTAATGCAAGAGTTAACCAGTATTCTCAATCATTAATTCCTTTCTCTGGTAAAGTTTGGAACTCCATGCCTGATTATGTGTTTCCACCTTCCTATAAATTGAATTCCTTCAAGACACTTATCATTTAAGACACTTATGCATTTTTGACTGCTGCATCGGAACCTGTTCAGGGACCATTGTCTCAGTGGGTTATTTATTTATTTTTTTTATTTATTTTGTATTTATGTTTTTGTTGCTGGGGGATTTTTGTTGCCCTTGGCCTGTGTCCCTACATAAAAACGTGTTTTTAAGTTTCTTAGCTACCAAAACGCAAAAAAAAAAAAAGAAAAATAAACGTACAATGTAGCCTATATAAAGAAACTTGTAATATGAGTGTTTTTGATGTCCTAAGGTATCAGAAAGCTAAAACACGTTAATAGTACATTATACTGAGAAACAGACCAACATTACCAAAAACGTTTACTATGAGTCTTATTCACCATTTTAAGTAATAAAACGCTAAAATGCATATAAAGAGACCTATGTGAAAGAACAAAACTACATTATCAAACTGCATGCAAAGCACACTATATTGGAAATGAAAACAACTTTACCAAAAACGAGGTTTTTGAGGTATGAAAACGCTAAAACGCAAGCACAACACCCTTTATGGAGAAACGGAAACACTTTATAAAAAAACAATGTATTTTTGAGTGTTTTTGAGCTTTTTACGTACCCAAACACCCTTTCTGAAGAAACAAAACGATATTACCTAAAACATGTGTTTTGAGTTATTTTTATTTTATTTTATTAGGTAACAACACGTCAAAATAAATGCAAAGTAGACAGTATAAGGAAACTAAACGTAATTACTACAAATGTCTCCGATGTGTGTTTTTAAGGTTCTTAGTTGCTGAAACACTAAAACACATGAATATTACTCTGTATTTTAGAAACAATATCTTTATCAAAAATGTGTATTATGAGTGTGATTCACCATATTAAATACCAAAATGCCAAAATGCATACAAGTAACCCTTTTTGAAGAAACAGAGAAATATCTCCAAAACGTGTGCTTTAAATATTTTTCAGTTTCTCAGGTACAAAAATGCGGAAACACATGCAAAGTAGCCAATGTATGGAAATTAAATTATATAATCACAAAAGTGTGTTATCAGTGTTTTTGATGTTCTTATGTATCAGAATGCTAAAACACGTGAATAGTACTCTATATTGGGAGAGAGATTAATATTACCAAAAAAACGTGTATTATGAGTCTTTTTCACCATGTTAGATACCAAAACGCCAAAATGCATAAAAAAGAAATCTATATGAAGAACCTGAACTACTTTACCAAAAATATGTATTATAAATGTTTTTGAATTTGCTAGGTACTAAAACGTCAAAATGCATGCAAAGCACACTATATTTGAAAATAAAATAACATTACCGAAAAACGTGGATTTTGATGGTTTTCAACTGTTTACGTGCCGAAACGCTAAAACGCATTCAAAACATAAGACTCATTTATGGAGAAATCGAACAACTTCGTTTTAAATGTATTTTTAGTGATTTTTGAGCTTGTTAGGTAATAAAACCCCAAAATGCAAGCAAAACACTTTATAAACAATAATGAGATGACAGGTCCAGAAACGTGTCATTTGCGTGTTTTTGAGCATATCAGCCACGAAAACACTAAAAAGCATGGAAAACACCCGATATAAGAAAATTAAACAATATTACCAAAATCGTGTATTTTGATGGTTATTAAGCTTGTAACATACCAAAACTCTAAAATGGAAGCAAAAATACACTTCCTGGTGAAAAAGAACATTACAAAAAACGGATGTTTTGAGTCTGTTTGAGTTTATCAAAACGCCAAAACACATGGAAATATGCTAATATGTGGATACAATGATAGTATTACAAACGTATTTGACAAGTGTTTTTAAGGTTTACTGGTGCTGAAACTCTGAAACATGTTAATATTACTTTATGTTTAGTAACAGAATATAATTGACAAAAATGGGCATTATGAGTCTTATTTACCGTGTTAGGCACCAAAACGACAAAATGCATAAAAATATATCTATATGAAGAAACAGAACTACAATACCAATAACCTGTATTATGAATGTTGGGTACCAAAACGCCAAAGTGCATACAAAGCACACGAAATTAGAAAAGAAAACATCACCAAAAAAGTGTCTTTTTAGTGTTTTCAAACTAGTTACGTACCAAAACACTAAAACGCAAGCAAAGAAAAAAAATAAAAAATTAAAAATAGATAAATAAATAAATAAAATGGATAAAACAGAACAACTTCATCAAAAGAGTGTATTTTAAGTGTTTTTTTTTCGTCTTGTTAGATACCAAACATACAAAATGCATGGAAAGCATCCTATATTGGGTAATGAAACAACATTACCAAAAACCTGTCATTTTCTTGTTTTGAGCATACAAGGCACCAAAAAGCTAAAAGCATGGAAAACATCTCATTTGGGAAAAGTAAACATTACTAACAAATCATATATTTTAAATGTTTTCGAGCCTCTTACGTACCAAAACTCTAAAATACATGTAAAACACCATTTCTGGAGGAACAGAACAATATTACCAAAAAACTTGTGTTTAGGGTGTTTTCGAGTTTATTAGGTACCAAAACCGCATATCAAATGCAAATTACCTGATATGGGAAAATAAAACAATAGTACCACAAATGTGTCTGATGAGTGTTTTTAATGTTCTTCGGTGCTGAAATGCTAAAACTTATGAATATTTCCATATTGAGAAACATAACATTATTTCCAAAAATGTATATTTTACATGTTTTTCAGTTTATTAGGTACAAAATCGAAAACTAGCCATTATAAAGAAAAGAAAGAAATTGTATAATCAAAAACATTTGTTATGATTGTTTTTGATATTCTTAGGTATCAGAATTCTAAAGCACATGAATAGCTCCATACTGAGGAACAAAACAACAATAATTACTATTATAGGTACCAAAAAGCTAAAATGCATAAAAAAAAAAAAAATATATATATATATATATATATATATATATATATATATATATATATATATATATATATATATATATATATATATATATATATATATATATATATATATATATATATATATATATATATATATATATATATATATATATATATATACCTCTATCAAGAAACAGAACTACATTATTAAAATACCTGTATTATGAATGATTTTTTTTTTATTTGTTAGGTGCCAAAACGGCAAAGTGCATTCAAAGCACACTATATTGAAAAAGAAAGCATTACCAAAAAGTTATTTTTTAGTGTTTTCATCTTCCTACGTACCAAAAACGCTAAAACGCATGCTAAACGTCCTTTTAGGAGAAACTGAACAACTTCATCAAAAAAGTGTATGTTTAGTTTATTTGCACCTGTTAATTACAAAAATGACGAAATGCATGGAAAGTACCCAATATGGGGATATGAAATGTCATTATCAGAAACGTGTCATTTGCGTTTTTTTTTAAGCATATTAGGCATAAAAACGCTATAAAACAAAGGAAAAAAAACCCTGTATTGGAAAACTAAAACAATGTTATCAAAATTGTGTCTTTTACCTTTTTTTTAAGCTTTTTATGTACCAAAACTCTAAAATACATGGAACATTACCCAAAACGTATCTTCGATGTTTTTCAGTTTCTTAGGTACTAAAACGGCAAAACACATACAAATTAGAAAATATAACGAAACTAAACCACAAACGCGTCTTATGAGTCTTTTAAGATTCTTAGGTGCAGACACGCTAAAACATATGAATATTAATCTATGTTAGGTAACAGAATATCATTAACAAAAAACGTGTATTATGAGTATGATTCACCATATTAGTTACCAAAATGCAAAATACATACAAAGAACACATTCTGGAATAAGAGAATATTTCCAAAAATTTGTCGTTTTTTTGTCAAAACGACAAAAGACGTGGAAATTAGCCAATACAGGAAAACGAAACTATATAATCACAAAAGTGTATTATGAGTGTTTTTGAAGTTCCTAGGTATGAAAACGCTAAAACACGTCAATAGTACTCTAAATTGAGAAACAGAACACCATTACCAAAAAACAGGTATTATGAGACTTTCACAATGTTAAGTACCAAAACGCCAAAATGCATACAAAGAAACCTGTGTTTTTATTTTTAATTTTTTTTATGTATTTATTTTTTTTTTCATATAGGAGAGACAGTGGTCGAGGGCAACAAAAATCCAATAAAAAAAAAAAAAAAAAAAAGCCCACTGAGATGCCAGTCCCAGAAAAGGGTCCAGAGCAGTAGTCAAAAACTGAAGGATAAGTGTCTTCAACCTCACCCTTGAAGGAATTCGTCATAGGAAGATGGAAATGCAGAAGCAGGCAGCGAGTTCCAGAATTTACCAGAGAAAGGGATGAATAACTGAGAATGCTGGATAACTCTTGCATTAGAGAGATGGACAGAATTGGGGTGGGAGAAAGAAGAAAGTCTTGTGCAGTGAGTCCGCGGGAGGAGGGGAGGCACGCAGTTAGCAAGATCAGAAGAGCAGTTAACATGAAAATACCGGTAGAAGATAGTTAGAGATGCAACATTGCAGCAATGAGAGAGAGGCTGAAGACAATCAGCTACAGAAGAGGAGGTGATGAGACGAAAAGCTTTTGATTCCACCCTGTCTAGAAGAGCAGTATGAGTGGAACCCTCCCAGACATGTGAAGCATACTTCATACATGGACGGATAAGGCCCTTGTACAGAGTTAACAGCAGGGGGGGGTGTTAAAAAAAACTGGCGAAGACGTCTCAGAACGTCTAACTTTATAGAAGCTGTTATATAGAAGCTATAGAAGCTAGAGATGAGGTGTGAGGTTTCCACTTCAGATTATAAGTAAAGGACAGACCGAGGATGGTCAGTGTAGAAAAGGGGAACAGTTGAGTGTCATTGAGGAAGAGGGGATAGTTGTCTGGAAGGTTGTGTCAAGCTCATAAATGGAGGAACTGGGTTTTTGAGGCACGGAACAATACCAAATTTGCTCTGCCCCAATCAGAAATTTTAGAAAGATCAGAAGTCAGGCGTTCTGTGGCTTCCCTGCATGAAATGTTTACTTCTGAAGTCTATGAAAAGACGTGGAAAAGTGCAGGGTGATATCATCAGCGTAGAAGTGAATAGGACAAGAAGTTATGTCTAGAAGGTCATTGATGAATAATAAGAAGAGACTGGGTGACAGGAAAGTATCCTGAAGAACACCACTGTTAATAGATTTAGAAGAACAGCTTTGTGCCAGACTCTATCAAAAGCTTTTGATATATCCAAGGCAACAGCAAAAGTTTCTTCCTGTTGAGGATAGATTCAAAATCTTTAGATAGGCACGACGGTAGTCTGTGGGATTAGAACAGTCACCCTTTTTAGGAACAGGTTGAATGTAGGCAAACTTCCAGCAAGAAGAAAAGGTAGATGTTGATAGACCGAGCTGAAAGAGTTTGAATAAGCAAGGTGCAATCACGGAGGCACAGATTCGGAGAACAATAGGAGGGACCCCATCAGGTCCATAAGCCTTCAGAGCATTTAGGCCAGCATGGAAAGCATCATTGCGAAGAATTTTAATAGGTAACATGAAGTAGTCAGAGGGTGGAGGAGAGGGAGGAACAAGCCTTGAATCGTCCAAGGTAGAGTTTTTAGCAAAGGTTTAAGCGAAGAGTTCAGCTTTAGAGATAGATGTGATAGCAGTGGTGCCATCTGGTTGAAATAAAGGAGGGAAAGAAGAAGAAGCAAAGTTATTGGAGATATTTTTGGCTAGGTGCCAGAAGTCACAAGGGGAGTTAGATCTTAAAAAAAGATTTTGACACTTTCTGTTAATGAAGGAGTTTTTTTGGCTAGTTAGAGAACAGACTTTGCTTGGTTCCGGGAAGAAATATAAAGTGCATGAAATTCTGGTGATGGAAGGCTTAAGTACCTTAGGTGGGCCACCTCTCTATCATATATAGCATATATATAACACGAGAACAAGCTGTGTTAAACCAAGGTTTGCAAGGTTTAGGTCGAGAAAAAGAGGGAAGAATGTACGCCTCTAAGCCAGACACTATCATCTCAGTTATGCGCTCGGCACACAAAGACGGGTTTCTGACACGGGAGCAGTAGTCATTCCATGGAAAATCAGCTAAATAGTCAGGTCCCCCCAACTATCAGAGGCAAAACGACAGAGGCATCTTCGCTTAGGTGGATCCTGAGAAGGGATTGGAGAGAGAGGACAAGATACAGATATGAGATTGTGATCGGAGGAGTCCAGTGGAGAAGAAAGGGTGACAGCATAATCAGGATTAGATGTCAGGAAAAGGTCAAGAATGTTAGGCGTATCTCCAAGACGGTCAGGAATACAAGTAGGGTGTTGCACCGATTACTCTAGGTCGTGGAGGATAGCAATGTTGAAGGCTAGTTCACCAGAATGGTCAGTGAAGGGAGAGGAAAGCCAAAGCTGGTGGTGAACATTGAAGTCTCCAAGAATGGAGATCGCTGCAAAAGGGAAGAGAGAATGTGCTCACTTTGGAAGTTTAGTAAAAGAATTTCTTATTGTCAGAGGAGTTAGGTGAGATGTATACAGCACAGATAAATTTAGTTTGAGAGTGTCTCTGTAGTCGTAGCCAGATAGTGGAAAACTCGGAAGATTCAAGAGCGTGGGTACGAGAGCCGTTGCGCACATACACGCAACATCCAGCTTTGGATTGAAAATGAGGATAGGGAAAGTAGGAGGGAACAGAAAAGGGGCTACTGTCAGTTACTTCAGACACCTGAGTTCAGTGAGGAAAAGAAGATGAGGTTTAAAAGAAAAAAGCTGGTGTTTTACAGATTGAAAATTAGATTAGTATGAAACCTAACTACATTACCAAAAACCTGTATTATGAATGTCTTGAGCTTGTTAGGTACCAAACCGCCAAAATTCATGCAAAGCACACTATATTGGAAAAGAATACATTATCAAAAACGTGGCTTTTGAGTGTTTTCAGCTACTTATATACCAAAATGATAAAACTCATGTAAAACACCCTTTATAGAGATTAACCTCATCAAAATAGTGTATCAAAATGGTTGCAAAGCATCGTTTAAGGGTAATAAAACGACATTACGAGAAACGTGTCATTTGCTTGTTTATTTTATTTTATTTGTCTAGCAAATTAGGCACCAAAATGTTAAAAAAAAGTATGGAAAAAAGTCTATTTAGAAAACTAAACAACTTTAACAAATTGTGTCTTTTGAGCTTTTTTTTTAGCTTCTTACATAAGAAATATTTAAAAATACATACAAAACACCTTGTCTGGAGGAACAAAACAGGCTTACTAAAAACATGTGTTTTGGGTGTTTTTTTTTAGTTTATTAGGTACCAAAACACATGCAAATTATCTAAAACGTGTCATATGAGTGTTTATTTAAGGCACTTAGATGTTGGAACGCTAAAGCATATGAATATTAATCAAAATTGAGGAAGAGAACATCATTACTAAAAACTTGTATTATGAATGTTATTCATCATGTTAAGTCCTAAATCGCCAAAATGCATACAAAAACCATTTCTGAAAAAAAAAGTATTTCCAAAAATGGGTGTTTTAAGTGTTTTTCAGTTTGTTAAGTAACAGAACACCAAAACACTTGCAAAATATCAATATGGGAAAAATGAATTATATAATCACAAACATGTGTTACGTGTGTTTTTGATGTTCTAATGTATCAGAAAGCTAAAACACGTGAATAGTACTCTATATTAAGAAATAGAACAGTATTTTGCACCATGTTAGGTACCAAAACGTCAAAATACATCCAAACAACAAAAAAAAAAAAACAGAACTACATTACCAAAAAACTGTATGATCAATGTTATTTCTTTTTTATGTTGTTAGATACCAAAACGCCAAAGTGCGTGAAAAGTACAATATATTGGAAAAGAAAACAACTTTACCAAAAATGTTTCTTTTAAGAGTTTTCGGATTCTTACAAACCAAAACTCTAAAACGCATGCTAAACACCCTTTTTGGAGAAACAGAACAACTTTCTCAAAAAGTATATTTTGAGTGTTTTGAGCTAGTTAGTTATTAAAGCCCCAAATGCATGCAAATCATCCTATATGGGATAACGTAACAATATTACCAGAAACTTGTTATTTGCCTGTTTCTAAGCATATTAGGCACCTAAACGCTAAAAAGCATGAAAAACACCCTAAAATGGACAATTAAACAGACAATTTCCAGTGTTTATGAGCTTTTAAGGTACCAAAACTCTAATATGCATCCAAAACACCCATTCTCGAGGAACAGAAAAACATTACCAAAAAGGTGTGCTTTTGAGTTTATTAGGTACGCCAAAACACATGCAAATTAGCCAATATTGGGAAACTAAATGATATTGTCAAAGACATGTCTTATGATTGTTTTTGAGGTTCTTAGGTGTTAAAACACTACAACATATGAAAAATACTCAAAGTTGAGTAACAGAAAATCATTAATAAAAATAAAAACAAGTATTTTGTGCGTTTTTAACTACTTACGTACAAAAACACCAAAATATAAAGGAAAGGACATTACGAGAACCGTGTATTTTGAGTGTTTTGAGCTTCTTAGGCTCCAAAAACGCTAAAATGCATGAAAAGCACTCTATAAGGAGAAAGAGAACATTAACAAAAACGTCTATATTTAAAGTGTTTCTCATTCTTAGGTGCGAAAACGCCAAAATGCACGCAAAACGCACTATATGGGGAAAGGCAACGAGATTCGGAAAAAAAAAAAAACATGTCTTTTGAGTATTTATGAGCGTGCTACGAACCATAACGCTAAAAAGTATGGAAAGCAAACTATATGGGAAAACAAACCAACATTACCAAAAAAGTCTGTAGTTTTTGAGCCAAAACGCTAAGACGTTTGTAAAGCACCCTTCATAAGGAAAAACAAACAATTACAAAAATATTAGTAATCTGAGTTTTTGAGCATGTTACTTAGAAAAATGACAAAATGTGTCCAAAGTATCCTGTATAAAGAAACGAAAAGACATTACGAGAAACATGTATTATAATTTTTTTTCTTAGATATCTAAACACTAAAATGCATGAAAAGCACTCTATATTTTAGGTATCAAAGCGCTAAAACGGATGAATAGCATTCCATATGTAGAAACAAAACAATATTACCAAAAACGTGCATTTTTAAGTGTTTTTAACATTGATAGGTACCAAAATGGGAAATTGCATAAATAGCACCTTATATGGGGAAAGGAAACAAGATTTTCAGAAACGTGTCTTTTGAGTGGTTATGAGCGTGCTAGGCACTAAAACGCTAAAAAGCATAGAAAACACCTTATAAGGGAAAGGAAAACAACATTACCGAAAACGTGTCTTTTGAGTGTTTTTCAGGTGCATACTGAGCTAATACTCATGCAAAACACCCTTTATGGGGAAAACACAATAACTTTACTAAAAAAGTGTATTTTGAGTGTTTTTTTTTTTTTAGCTTATTACGTAAAAAAGCTAAAATGCATGTAAAATACACTAAACGGAATAACGAAAAGACATAAAAAGAAACTTTTATTATGAGAGTTTTAAGCTTCTTAGGTACCAAAATGTTAAAACGCACGATTAGCACTCTATTTTGGAGAAAAAGGACATTTCCAAAAACGTCTTTTTTTTTCAGAGTATTTCATTGATAGATACCAAAACACAAAAAGCATCAAATGCTCCCTATTTGGAGAAACCAAGAGACATTACCAGAAACGTGTCTTTTCAGTGTTTTTTTTTTTTTTTTAGTGTTAGGTACCAAAAAACGCTAAAAATCATGGAAAACACAAATACAAAACATTAAGTGTGTCTTCGGACAATTTTTTTTAACTTCTTACATACCAAAACGCTGAAAGGCATGGCTAAGGAGAATTACATTACCAAAAAAACAAGTATTTTTAGCTTTTTAAGGTTGTTACGTTGAAAAATTTAGAAGTGCAGGGAAAGTACCCTATATGGGGAAACGAAAGGACATTATGAGAAACATGTATTATGAGAGTTTTTGAGTTTCTTAGGTATCAAAACTCGAAAACGCATGAATAGCATTCTGGTGAAAAGAACAATATTACAAAATATGAATATACCAAGTGTATTTCACATTTTTAGATGTCATAACGCTAAAATGCATGCAAATCACAATATATGAGGAAAAGAAACGACATTTCCAGAAACGTGTCAGAGACGTCTCAACAGCATTACCAAAAACGGGAATATATGGAAGTACACTATATGGGGAAAGGAAAGGACCTTACTAAAACCATGTCGTATAAATGTTTTTGAGCTTTTCAGGTAACATAACTCAAAAACGCATGAATAGCATTCTATATGGAGAAATATAACATTACCAAAAACACGTATTTTGACTGTAATTCAAATTTTTATGTATCAAAACACCAAAATGCACGCAAAACACCCTTTATGAGAAAAAAAAAAAAACGAGATTTATAAAATCTGCCTTTTGCTTATTTATGAACGTGCTAGTCACTATAACGCTAAAAAAAAAAAAAAGCATGGGAAGAACCTAATATTGGAAAACAAAACATTACGAAACACGTTTATTTTCATAGTTTATGATCTACTTACAAGTCAAAACATGTAAAAAAAATCTCTATGAGTGAAATTTTTTTTTTTTTTTTTTTTTTTTTTTACGTCTAGTTTTCCCTAGTCTGTTAGGGCTGAGACGGTGCCTCCTGATGAAGGACTTTTGGATTTGGCATTTGGGAACCGTTACCCCGAGTGGATGCCCTTCCTACCCTCGGACCGTAGCCAGGATTCGAACCCGTGCGCCAGATGACCACTTGGCCCCCAAAGCGCGCTTGGTTCCACTGTACCACGGCGGCTCCCTTTGTACCACGGCGGCTCCCTAAATATTGGTAACTCTTCGTAGGCCCCGACGGGAATCGAACCCATGTCTACTGCTTTAGAGGCAGCCGTGCTAACCACTACACCACAGGGCCTCAGCTACACCACAGGGCCTCAGGATCTCTTTTTTTTTTTTTTGTAATGTTATTTTCATTCATCTCTATGAATGAAAATAACATTACAAAAAAAACAAGTATTTCAAGTGTTTTTTTTTTTGTTACTTTTTACTTAGAAAAATGCAAAATGCATTTTCTAAGTAAAAATCCTAAATCTTTTTGCATTTTGACTTAGAAATTTTTTACTTTTGCCCAAAATTTGCATTTGCCCAAAATGCAAAAAATATTTTATTGAAAAAACACAATAACATTAACAAAAACAAGATATTTCAGTGTTTTTAACCTTGTTATGGACAAAAAACGCAAAAATGCATGGAAAGTACCTTACATAGGGAAACAAAAGGACACTATGAGAAACGTTTGTTATGAGTGTTTTTGATCTTCTTGGTATTAAAACTTGAAACAGCATGAATAGCACTCAATATGGAGAAAGAGAACAGAATTACGAAAAATATGTGTTTTGAGTGTATTTCACATTATTAGGTACCAAACTGCCAGCATATACAGAAAGCCCACTATATGGGGAAAGGAAACGACTTAAAAAAAAAAAAATGTCTTTTAAATATTTATGAGTACGTGGTAGTCACCAAAACCCTAAAAACCCTGGAAACACCTTATATGAGAAAACAAAACAACTTTACCAAAAAAAATTTTCTTTTTAGTTTTTTTTTTTTTTTTAGCTACTTACATAGCAAAAAGATGAAACGCATGCAAAACACCCTTTAAGGAGAAACAGAAAAACATTACCAAAAACAAGGAGGAGGCAGTAGGCACCTGCCGAAACCCTCGGAAGGCTTATGGACCTGATGGGGTCCCTCCTATTGTTCTCCGAAACTGTGCCTCCGTGCTTGCACTTTGCCTAGTCAAACTCTTTCAGCTCTGTCTGTCAAAATCTACCTTTCCTTCTTGCTGGAAGTTTGCCTACATTCAACCTGTTCCTAAAAAGGGTGACCGTTCTAATCCCTCAAACTCCCGTCCTATTGCTTTAATTTCCTGCCTAACTAAAGATTTTGAATCTATCCTCAACAGAAAGATTCTTAAACATCTATCACTTCACAAACTTCCATCTAATCACCAGTATGGGGTCCGTCAAGGCCACTCTACTGGTGATCTTCTGGCTTTCCTTACTGAGTCTCTTTTAGATATTTTGGTGAAACTTTTGTTGTTGCCTTGGACATATCAAAAGCTTTTTGATAGAGTCTGGAACAAGGCTTTGATTTCCAAACTACCCTCCTACGGCTTCTATCCTTCTCTCTGTAACTTCATCTTAAGTTTTCTTTCTGACCGTTCTATTGCTGCTGTGGTAGACGGTCACTGTTCTTCTTCTAAATCTATTAACAGTGGTGTTCCTCAGGGTTCTGTCCTGTCACCCACTCTCTTCTTATTATTCATTAATGATCTTCTAAACCAAACTTCTTGTCCTATCCACTCCTACGCTGATGATACCACCATGCACTTTTCCACGTCTTTTCATAGACGTCCAACCCTTCAGGGGGTAAACATTTCACGCACAGAAGCCACAGAATGCTTGATTTCTGATCTTTCTAAAATTTCTGATTGGGGCAGAGCAAACTTGGTATTGTTCAATGTCTCAAAAAATTCAATTCCTTCATCTATCAACTCGACACAACCTTCCTGACAACTATCCCTTCATCTTCAATGACACTCAACTGTCCCCCTCTTCTACACTGAACATCCTCGGTCTGTCCTTTACTTATAATCTGAACTGGAAACTTCATATTTAATCTCTAGCTAAAACAGCTGGTGGTCTGAGACGTCTCTGCCAGCTTTTTTAACCCCCCCCCCAGCTGCTAACTCTTATCCGTCCATGTATGGAGTATGCTTCACATGTCTTGGGGGGGGTTCGACTCATACTGCTCTTCTAGACAGGGTGGAATCAACAGCGTTTCGTCTCATCAACTCCTCTCCTTTAAATGACTGTCCACCTCTCTAATGCAAGAGTTAACCGGTATTCTCAATCATTCATTCCTTTCTCTGGTAAACTCTGGAACTCCCTGCCTGTCTCCACCTTCCTATGACTTGAATTCCTTCAAGAGGGAGGTTTCAAGACACTTATCCATAAATTTTTGACTACTGCCTTGACCGTTTTATGAGACTGGCATTTCAGTGGGCATTTTTTTTATTGTTTTTTTTTTTTGTTTCCCTTGGCCAGTATCCCTCCTATATGAAAAAAAAAAGTATTTTGAGTGTTTTGAAGTTTTTAGAAAAAACACCGAAAATGCAGGCAAAAATCCTTATAAGGGGAAACAAAAAGGCATTACAAAAAAACGTGTATTATGAGAGTTTTTCAGCTTTTTATGTACCAAAGCGGTAAATGGCATGAAAAGCACTTTATATGTAGAAACACAAGAACACTACAAAAAAAAAAAAAAAAATTGACTGCCTCACATTGTTAAGTACTAAATGGCAAAAGGCATGCAAAACACCCTTTATGGGGAATGGAAGCAAGATTTATAGAAATGTCTTTTTTGAGTTTTTTTTTTTTCATCGTGTTAGGCAGCAAAATGCTAAAAATCATGGAAAACACCCTCTATAGAAAAAAAAACACCAAAATCGTGTCTTTTGATTTTTTTTCAGCTTCTCTCAAACTAAAACCCTAAAACTCAAGCAAAACACCCTTTTTAGAAAAAAAAAAAACACACAATAACTATACAATAAACGTGTATTTTGTTTGTTTTGAGCTTGTTACGCAGAAAAATGCAAAAATGCATGGAAAGTATTCTATAAGAAAACAAAAAAGATATTAAGAGAAAAGTGTATAATGAGAGATTTTGTGTTTTTAGGTACCAAAACGACATTACCAGAAACTCGTCTTTTGAATGTTTTTTAGCTTGTTAGGCACCAAAATGCTAAAAAAAAAAAAAAAAAAAAAAACATGGAAATCACCCTCTATGGGAATACAAAACTATAAGAAAAACGTGCCATTTTTTTTCTAGTTTGTTTTTGAACTTCTTGCGTACATAAACGCTAAAACGTATGTAAAACACCATTCATGATTAAACAGAATAACATTACCGAAAACAAGTATTTTGAGTTTTTTTTGAGCTTCTTACATTGAAATACATTCAACTCCATGCAAATTACCCTATATGGGAAAATGAAATGACATTACGAGAAACATGTATTATGAGTGTTTCTAAGGTACCAAAATGTTAAAATGCGTTAATAGGACTCTATATGGAGAAAAAGAACAACATTACCACAAATGTGTTTTTTGAGAATATTTCACATTATTAGATACCAAACCACCAAAATGCATGTATAGCACCCTCGATGGGAAAAGGAAACGACATTTTCAGAAACGTGTCTTTTGAGTGTTTTTGAGTGTGTTAGGCACCAAGATGCTAAAAAAAAAAAAATAAACATGGCAATCAGCCTACATAAGAAAACAAAACAACGTAAGCAAAAACGTGTTTTTTAAAGTGTTTTTGAGGTACTTACTAAAACGCTAAAACGCAGGGAAAACACCTTTTACGGAGAAACACAATAACTTTACCAATAACGTGAATTTTGAATGTTTTTGAGCTTGTTACGTACAATAACGCCAAAATGCATGGAAAATACCCTATATGGAGAAAGGAAAGAACATTACAGAAACGTGTATTATGAATGTTTTTGAGCTCGTTAGGTATCAAAACGCTAATACGCACAAATAGCACTCTATATGGAGAAACAGGAAAACATCACCAAAAATCTGTATTTTGAGTGTATTTCACATTATTATGTACAAAAATGTAATGTAATGGAATACAGTACAAGAATGTAATGGACGCAAAGCACCTTATATGGGTAAAGGGAACTATATATCTAAAATTGTCTATTTTCACCCTTTATAAGCGTGCTAGCCACAAAAACCAGGAAAAGCATGGAAAGCACCTCATATTTAAAAAAAAAAAAAAAAAAACATAACTAAAAAAAAATATCTTTTTAGTGTTTTTGAGCTACTTATGTACAAAAACGCATGAAAAAAAAAAAAAATTTGGAGAAACACATTACCAAAAACGTGTATTTTGCGTGTTTTTGAGCTTGTTACGTAGAAAAAATAACAAATTTCATGGAAGGAACCCTATATGGGGAAACGAAAAGACATTATGTGAAACATGTATTATGAGAGTTTTTGATCTTAGGTTCTAAAATAATGAAACGCATGAATTACACTTTTATGTGCAAACAGATCATTACCAAAAAAGGTATATTTTAATCGTTAGAATGTTAGATATCAAAATGCCAAAATGCATGCAAAGCCCCTTATATGGGGAAACAAAATGATGTTACAAGAAACGTGTTTTTGAGTGTTTTTGAGCGTGTTAGGTCCCAAAATGATAAAAAGCATGGAAAGCATCCTACATGGGGATACAAAGCAATATTACAAGAAACATGTCTTTTATTTTATTTTATTGTATTTTTTTTTTTTTTTTTTTACTTACATACCAAAACGCTGAAACGCATACAAAACACTCTTTTAGGGAATACATAATTACATGACCAAAAACAAGTATTTTTGATGTTTTTTTTTTCAGCTTGTTATGTTAAAAACGGTTAAATTCTTGCAAAACACTTTATATTAGGAAACGATCAAACATTACGAGAAACGTGTTTTATGACTGTTTTTAAGTTTTTAAGGTAACAAAAACGGAAAAAACGCGTTAATAGCACTTTATACAGGGAAAGAAAACATTATGAAGAACATCTATTTTGAGTGTTTTTCACATTGTTTGGTACCAAAACACCAAAATGCACGTAAAGCCCCTTTATATGGGAAAACGAAACGACATTAAAAGAAACGCATCTTTTGAGTGTTTTTGTATATGGGAGGCAACAAAACACTAAAAAGCATGGAAAGCACCCTATATGCGAATAGAAAATATTATTACCAAAAATGTGTCTATTGTGTGTGTTTTTTTTTTTTTTTAGCTAATTACGTACCAAAACGCTAAAATGGGTACAAAAAAAAGAAACACATTATGCAGAAACATAAAAAATATTAACAAAAAAGAGGTACTTTCAGTCTTTTTTAGCTTGATATGTATAAAAACGCCAAAAAGCATGGAAGATACACTAAAAAGGGAAAATGAAAGGACCTTACAGGAGACGTGTATTATGAGTGTTGTTGAGCTTCTTAGATACCAAAACGCTAAAACGCATAAATAGCACTTTATATGGACAAACAGAATAACATTACAAAAAATGGATCTTTTCAGTGTATTTCATATTTTTAGGTACCAAACGCGAAAATACATGCAACGCACCCAATATGGGGAAAAGAAACTACATTTCCAGAAATATGTCTTTTGAGTGTTTATGGGCATATTAGGTAATAAAATAAAAAAAAAACATAGAAAGCACCTTATATGGGAAAACATATCAAATAAAAAAAAAGTGTCTTTTGAATGTTTTGAGGTACGCACCAAGGCGGTAAAACGCAGCTAAAACACAATTTATAAACACAATAACTTCATCAAAAACGTGTGTTTTTATTTATTTATTTTTTTGTGCTTGTTATGTAGAAAATGGCAAAATGCATGCAAAGTACTCTATATGGGGAAACGAAAAGACATAACGAGAAACCTCTATTATGTGAGCTTTTGAGCAATCTATATAGAGAAACAGAACGACATTACCAAAAAACTAGTATTTTGAGCTCACATTCTTAGGTACCAAAAGACTAAAATACATGCAAAGCTCTTTATAAAGAGAAACCAAACGACATTATCAAAAACGTGTCTTTTGAGTGTTTTTAAGCATGTTAGGCACCAAAACACTAAAAAGCATGGAAATCACACTACATGGAAATAAAAGAAAAAAAATAAAACTTTACTGAAAACGTATCTTCTTAGTTCTTTCTTTTTTTCTTTTCATGTACCAAAACGCATGCAAAACACTCTTTATTGTTAATCAGAAAGAAAAAAAAAACAGGTTTTTGAATATTTTTGAGCTTTTTACATTGAAAAACGCCAAAATGCATGCAAAATACCCTGTATGGAGAAACTAAAAATGTATTACCAGATACGTATATTATCTGTGTTTTTTTTTTAGCCTTTTTAGGTACCAAAACGCTAAAACGTGTTAATAGCACTCTATATGGAGAAACAACATCATTTCCAAAAAGAAAAATTATTTTGATTGTTTATTTATATATATATATATATATATATATATATATATATATATATATATATATATATATATATATATATATATATATATATATATATATATATATATATATATATATATATATATATATATATATATATATATATATATATATATATATATATATATATATATATATATATATATATATATATATATATATATATATATATATATATATATATATATATATATATATATATATATATATATATATATATATATATATATATATATATATATATATATATATATATATATATATATATATATATATATATATATATATATATATATATATATATATATATATATATATATATATATATATATATATATATATATATATATATATATATATATATATATATATATATATATATAAATGATTGAGAATACTGGTTAACTCTTGCATGAGAAAGGTGGACAGAATAGGGGTTTGAGAAAGAAGACTGTCTTGTGCACCGAAGCCACAGGAGGGGAGGCATGCAGTTGGCAAGATCAAAAGAGCAATTAGCATGAAAATAGCGGTAGAAGATAGATAGAGATGCAACATTGCGGCGATGAGAGAGAGACTGAAGACAGTCAGTTAGAGGAGATTCCACCCTATCTAGGCATGGAAAGCTTCCTGTATAAGGGAAACGAAAGAACTTTACCAGAAACGTGTCTTTTGAGTGTTTTGGAGCATGTTAGACACCAAAATGCAAAAAAAGCATGGAAATCTCCCTATATTCAAGTTCAAAAGAATAAATACATGTTTTTTTTCCTTTTATTATTCTTTTTTCAACGTCTTATGTACCAAAACGCTAAAACACATCCAAAACACCCTTTATAACTAAACAAAGTATCTTTTCCAAAAAACATATATTCTGAGTGTTTTTGGGCTTCTTATATTATAAAATGTCAAAATGCATGGAAAATACACTATGGGGAAACTAAAAGATTTTACAAGAAAGGTGTCTTATGATCGTTTTTGAGCTTCTTAGGTATCAAACGGGAAAATGCGTTAATATCACTCGATATGGAGAAAGAGAACAACTTTACCAAAAATGTGAATTTTCAGTGGTTTTAACATTGTTTGGTACCAAAACGCCAAGATGGTACAAAGCTTCTCCATGTATGGAAAAACAAAACGACAGTGGAAAAAAAAAATTTTTTGAGTATTTTCTGCATGTTAGTCACCAAAATTCTAAAAAGCATGGAAAACATCCTATATTTGGAAAAGAAACGAGACTTCCAGAAACGTCTCTTTTGAGTGTTTATGACCGAGCTAGGCATTAAAACGTTAAAAATGGAAATGCACTTTATATGGGAAAAGAAAACAACATTACCAAAAACTTTTTTTTTTTAGCTTCTTACGTACCAAAAAAAGCTAAATTACATCGAAAAAATCCCTTACTGAGAAACATAATAACTACCAAAGAACGCTTGACTTCTGATCTTTCTAAAATTTCTGATTGGGGCAGAGCAAACTTGATATTGTTCAATGCCTCAAAAACTCAATTCCTCCATCTATCAACTCGACACAACCTTCCAGACAACTATCCCCTCTTCTTCAATGACACTCAACTGTCCCCCTCTTCTACACTGAACATACTCGGTCTGTCCTTTACTTATAATCTGAACTGGAAAATTCACATCTCATCTCTAGCTTAAACAGCTTCTATGAAGTTAGGTGTTCTGAGACGTATCTGCCAGTTTTTCTCACCCCCCCCAGCTGCTAACTCGGTACAAGGGTCTTATCCGTCCATGTATGGAGTATGTTTCACATGTCTGGGGGGGTTCCACTCATACTGCTCTTCTAGACAGGGTGGAATCAAAAGCTTTTCGTCTCATCAACTCCTCTCCTCTAACTGACTGTCTTCAGCTTCTCTCTCACCGCTGCAATGTTGCATATCTAGCTGTCTTCTACCGCTATTTTCATGCTAACTGCTCTTCTGATCTTACTAACTGCATGCCTCCCCTCCTTCCGCGGCCTCGCTGCACAAGACTTTCTTCTTTCTCTCACCCCTATTCTGTCCACCTCTCTAACGCAAGAGTTAACCAGTATTCTCAATCATTCATCCCTTTCTCTGGTAAACTCTGGAACTCCCTGCCTGCTTCGGTATTTCCACCTTCCTATGACTTGAATTCCTTCAAGAGGGAGGTTTCAAGACACTTGTTCACCAATTTTTGACCACTGCTTTGACCCTTTTATGGGACTGGCATTTCAGTGGCCATATTTTTTTTATTGGATTTTTCTTGCCCTTGCCCAGTGTTCTTCCTGCATAAAAAAAAACAAAAAAGTATTCGGAGTGTTTTTGAACATTGAAAATACACTAAATTAAAGGTAGACATTATGAAAAAAAAAAAAAAAACATGTATTATGAGTGTTTCTTTTTTTTTTCTTTTTTTTTTTTACTATAATACGAAAACGTCTTAACAGCACTCGATAAAGAAAAACAAATCAGCATTGCCAAAACCATGTATTTTTTATGTGTTTCACATTGTTACGTGCCATAACGAGAAAATACATGTCAAGTACCCTATATGGGGAAAGAAAACGACATTTCAAGAAAAGTGTCTTTTAAGTGTTCAGGCACCAGAAGACTAAAAACCATGGAAAGCACCCTATATGAGAAAAAAAAAGCAACATTACCAAAAACGTTTATTGTTTATTTGTGTGCTTGAGCTATTTATGTACCAAAACGCTAAAACGCAGATAAAACACCTTTTATGGAGAAACAGAATAACTTTACGAAAAATAAGTATTTTCAGTATTTTTTATCTTGTTATGTACAACATAACATACATGAACCGCGACGGTTCATGGGCCTACTCCACATGAACAAGGAACTGTGTAACTTTGAAGAAGTGTCGCGGCTTACCCTAACCTGCAGGCTTGCCCGGGGACTAGTAGGAGATTCCCTGTAACCAGTTGGGGGCAATAAGCAGCAGGAAAGGACTAATTAACAGTTCCGAAGAGCCAGGATAGGCCTAGCAAGCCACTGGTGTTACAGTTTTTGCTCAAGAAACGCAGAACGTGCCTCGGAATCGGACTGACCAAAGGGTAACGAACCGGAATGGAACTGGACATGAAAATAGGAAACAAAAGACAATAAAGATTGCAACGATAAACTTGGCAACATTCATGGATAAAGAAGAGGAAATAATAGAGATGATGAAGGAAAGAAAGCTGGAAATCGTTGGATTATGTGAAACTAGAATCAAAGGGAAAGGAGAAAAAACATTACATGAAAATTATAAGATCATGTATAGTGGTAATGAGGATGGAAGACATGGGGTTGCTATAATGATGTCACCACTGATGGCAGAAAGGATGGACAGTATGGACTGCAGAAATGAGAGAGTGATGGGTATAACGTTAACTATAGATCAGACAAAAATTAGCATTATCCAAACATATGCTCCACAACAGGGCAGAAGTCTGAGGGAGAAAGAGCAGTTTTATGAAACTCTACAGGAAATGACAGAAACAATAAGACATCACGAGAATGTCATTGTCATGGGAGACATGAATGGACATATCGGACAGAATAGAGATGGAGTAGAGCACGTCATCGGAGAGTTTAGCATTGGCGAAAGGAACCAGGAGGGAGAAAGAATAATAGATTATTGTGTGATGAATAACATGTCCATTATGAATACTTATTATAAACATCAGGAGAGCCATAAATGGACATGGTATCGGTGGAATGAAGCACAACAAGGATATACTGAGAGGTCAATGATTGACCTGTTTCTCACCAACAAGAAAAACTTATTTAAAGATGTTAGGACTATACCATCTGTGTCCTTAGACTCTGACCACAGGTTGGTGGTGGCTAAATTAAAAATTGTAAAACCAAAGGAAAAAGTCAAGAAAAAGCAAAAGAGATTCAAACTGGAAAACCTCAAGGACGAAGAGAAGAAGCAAGCACTACGGCAACTGGTAACATTACGAAAACCAACCGAACTGGAATTGGAAGAAATGAACATAGAAGAACAATGGAATAAATTCAAGAACACTGTGTATGGGGCAGCTGAGGAGACAGTTGGTATTAAAATCAAATATGGAACCAAAAAGAAAAGTACTGCATGGTGGACTTATGATGTTAAGGAAGCAGTCAAAGAAAAAACAAGATCTTTCAGAAAATGGATGAAAACAAGAAACATTGAAGATAGAGAAGATTACGTAGATAAACGAAACAGTGCAGAAGCAACCAAAAGAGCAGCCAAGGAGGACATGTGGATCAAGATTGGTCAAGATCTAGAGAGAGACGTAGAAGGAACAAGAAAATTATTGTATAGCATGGCTAAGAACTATAGGAAAGGAAATAACGAATCAACATATGCAATAATGAACAAAACAGGAGAATTACTAACAAAACCACAGGAGATTGAAGAAAGATGGAGAGAATACTTCCAAGAACTTCTAAATGTGGAGGATGTGGAAGTGGATGAAGAGCGGAATCTAGATATACAGGAAGAACAAGGAGAGAACCCAAATGAGATCAGTACAGAGGAAGTGAAGGATGAACTAAAGAAGATGAGAAGCGGCAAAGTCCCGGGGGACGACGAGCTCCCTATAGAGCTATTTAAAGCTGCTGGGGAAGAATGTGTAGAGTGGATGAGGTACATTTTCAGTAATGCGTGGAAAGAGGAAAAAGTGCCCCATGACTGGCACAAAGCAATAGTATGTCCAATATATAAGAAAGGCAGTAAAACAGATTGTGTAAATTATAGAGGTATATCCCTGTTATCTCGTGTTGGAAAATTGTACGAAAGAATAGTTGAGAAAAGATTAAGAACCTGTGTCGAGGAGAAACTAGGAATATGGCAGTATGGTTTCAGGCCCAATAGGAGCACGACAGATCTAGTGTTCACTTTAAAGATGATAATGGAGAAGAGTTGGGAGTGGAGCATTGATAAATATGTGGCTTTTATAGATCTGGAAAAAGCCTTTGATAGAATTAGAAGAGATTGCTTGTGGAGAGTCTTACAACATCAAGACTACGGCATAAACTCTAAACTGATACGAGTAATTAAGAGTATATATAAGAACACGGAGAGCAGAGTCAAGAACAGAGAGCTGGAGAGTGAATGGTTTAGCATTAAGACAGGAGTGAGACAAGGGGGAGTGCTCTCTCCTTTGCTATTCATTATATACATGGACAGATGCCTGAAGGAAGTGTGTGTAAGGGAGGATAAAGAGATCACGCTGGCCTATGCAGACGATGTCGCTGTCGTGACAGGAAGCCAACAAGATCTTCAAGAGGCCATGACAAGATGGAATGATGTCTTAAATAGGGAAGGAATGAGAATGAACAAACAAAAAACAGAAATAATGAAAGTTGGCAGAATAAAGGAGGAATGTAATATTTACATAGATAACGTTAAACTGAAGCAGACCGACAAATTTTGTTATCTGGGAGTACTTTTCGACGAGGAAAACAGACAGAATATAGAAATTTTAAATAGAATACAGAAGTACAATGCAAATGTCAGTGCATTGTATCCCATACTTAAAGATAAGAATATTCCAACAAAAGCTAGAACCATAATATTTACAACAATGCTAAGACCAGTACTTCTATATGGGTCAGAAACTTGGACACTGACAACAAGAACATCATCACAAATACAAGCAGCAGAAATGAGAGTTCTGAGAATGATCCGAGGTGTGACCAGACTTGATAGAATTAAAAATGAAGAAACCAGAGAGAGATTACGGATAACATCTATACTGAAGATAATTGAAAAGAACAAATTGAGATGGTATGGACATGTCCAAAGAATGGAAGATACAAGATACGCAAGGAAGTTTCTGGAATGGGTTCCTCTAGGCAGGAGGCCGGTGGGACGACCTAGGAAGCGATGGATGCAGGGAGTTGAAGAAGCTACTGAACGAAGAGGAAGAAATCTACAAGAAATAACCAGAGATGAGGATTTCATGGATAGAGACCTTTGGAGAAGATTTGTAGAGGCCGGACACTGACAGGCATTGCCTACCTTGCGTCTGGTGAGAAAGGTGGTGAGAAATGTACAGAAACGCCAAAATGCAAAGAAATATGCAACACCAAAACGCAATGAAATAGCTTATCCTATATGGGGAAACTAAAGAACATTATGAAGAAAGTGTATTATTAAATTTTTTGAGCATCTTAGGTACCAAAACTTGAAAACGCATGAATAAATATTTAAAGTGTATTTCACATTGTTAGGTACTAAACCTCAAAAAAAAATAATAAAATAAAAAAAAATATATATATATATATATATATATATATATATATATATATATATATATATATATATATATATATATATATATATATATATATATATATATATATATATATATATATATATATATATATATATATATATATATATATATATATATATATATATATATATATATATATATATATATATATATATATATATATATATATATGTACCTTATATGGGCAAAAGGAAACGAGATTTCGAGAAACATGTCTTTTGAGTATTTATAAGTGTGTTAGGGGCCATATTGCAAAAAAAGCATGGAAAGCAACCTATATGTGAAAAACAAAGGAACATTACCAATAACGTATATTTTCAGTGTTTTTTGAGCTACGTACGTACCAAAACTCTAAAACGAATGGAGAGCACCCTTTATGGAGAAACAGAATAATATCATCAAAACAAGTACTTTCAGTGTTTCTGAGCTTCTTACGTAGAGAATGCCAAAATCCATGAAAAGTACTCCAAGTGGGAAACAGAAAGACATAACGAGAAACGTGAATTATAAGTGTTTTTGAACTCCTTAGGTATAAAAAAAAACAAAAACGCATGAATAGCACTCTATATGGAGAGATAGAATAACATTACCAAAAACGCGTATTTTCAGTGTATTTTACATTGTTAGTTAGAAAAACACCAACATGCAAGCAAAACACCCTATATTGTTAATAGAAATGACATATCAAAAACGTGTCTTCTTTAGAAATCTTCCTATATGGAAAAACTGAACAACATTACCAAAAACCGTGAATTTTGAGTGCTTTTGAGCTTGTTACGTACAAAATTGCAAAACTGCAAAAATGCATGGAAAATACCCTACATAGGCAAAAGAAGGAAAATTACGAGAAACGCGTATTATGTGTTTTTTAGATTCGTAGTTATCAAAACGCTAAAACGCACAAATAGCAATCTATATAAAGAATCTCAACAACTTTACCAAAAACGTGTATTTTGAGGATTTTTAACATATTTAGATACCAAAACGCCAAAAATGCATTCAAACCACGCTCTAGGGAGAAATAAAAAAAAAAAATAATAATAATTTCCAGAAACATGTCTTTTGAGTGTTTATGAGCGTGTTAGGCACCAAAACGTTTAAAAGCATAGAAAGCACCCTATATGAGAAAACAAAACAACATTACCAAAAACGTGTCTCCTTTTTTTCAGCTACTTACGTAGCAAAACGCTAAAGTGCATGTAAAACAATAATAATACCAGAAACATATATTTTGAGTGTTTTGAGCCCATATATACAAAAACAGCAAAATGCCTGAACATTAACCAGTATGGGGAAACGTAAAGACATTAAGAGAAACGTGTATCATGGCTGTTTTTTTTAAGTTTCTTAGATACTAAAAAGCTAAAACGCATGTATAGCACTTCAGATGGAGAAATAGAACATTACCAGAAAACGTACCCTTTCAGTGTATTTTACATTATTAGGTAGGAAAACTCCAAATTGGATGCAAAACACCCTATATGGAGAAAAGAAACAATATTAAAAAAAAAAAAAACTTCGTTTTTAAGTGTTTATGAGCGTTTTAGGCACCATGAACATTTAAGGCTAAAAAGCATGGAGAAAAAAAAAATATTAATAAAAATGAGTCTTTTGAGAGCTTTCAGATACATACCAAAACGCTAAGACGCTGGCAAAATACCCTTTAAGGAGAAACACAATAACTTTTAACAATAAACGTGTATTATGTGTTTTTAGCTTCCAAGGTATTAAAACACTAAAACGCACAAATAGCACTCTATATGGAGAACATTACCAAAACGTGTATTTTGAGTGTTTTTCACATTGTTAGGTACTTTAACACCAAAGTACATTCAAAGCATTCTCTATACGGAAAAGAAAAGAATATTTCCAGAACATTGTCTTTTGAATGTTTATGAGTATGTTAGGCACCAAAATCTATAAATCATGGAAAGTTTTCTATATGGGAAAACAAATTATTATTATCGAAAACGTGTCTTTTGGTTGTTTTTGAGCTACTTACGTGCCAAAACGATAATACGTATAGAAAACTTCCTTCATGGAGAAATAGAATAACATTACCAGAAACAATAATTTCAAGTGTTTTGAGAATTTTACGTACAAAAACGCCAAAATGCATGCTAAGTACCCTATATGGTGAAACGAAAAGACACTACGACAAACGTGTATTATGAGTGTTTTTGAGCTTCTTAGGTAACAAAACGAGAAAACGCATAAATAACGCTATATATGGAGAAACATAACTATATTACCAAAAACGTGTATTTTCAGTGTATTTCACATTTGTAGGTACCAAAACCTTAAAATGTATGCAAAACCTATATGGTAAAATATATATATATATATATATATATATATATATATATATATATATATATATATATATATATATATATATATATATATATATATATATATATATATATATATATATATATATATATATATATATATATATATATATATATATATATATATATATATATATATATATATATATATATATATATATATATATATATATATATATATATATATATATATATATATATATATATATATATATATATATATATATATATATATATATCAATGAAAAAAAAAAATCTAAAAATGTGTCTTTTCAGTGTTTATGAGCTTGTTAAACGCTAAAGAGTACGAAAAACAGCATCTGTTCGAAAACAAAAAACAACTTTAACAAAAAACGTGTTTTTTGACTGATTTTCAGCTATTTACGTACCAGATCACATGGAAAAAAAAAAAACCTTGATGAAAAAACCCAATAACATTACCAGAAACAAGTAATTTGAGTGTTTCCACCCTATTACAAAATCGCCAAGATGCATTACAAAGGACCCTATATAGGGAAACGAAGAGATATTATGAGAAACGTGTATTTTGAATGTTTTTGAGCATCTTAGATACTAAAACATTAAAACACATGAATATCACTTTATATGAAGAAACAAAAACATTAACAATATTAGACACCAAAACAAGTATAAAAGTACTTGTTTTGATGATATTATTCTGTTACTCCATAAAGCGTGCTTTCCATTCGTTTTAGAGTTTTGATACGTACGTAGCACAAAAAACACTGAAAATATACGTTATTGGTAATGTTCCTTTGTTTTTCACATATAGGTTGCTTTCCATGCTTATTTTGCGATATGGCCTCTAGCACACTTATAAATACTCAAAAGACACGTTTCTGGAAATCTCGTTTCCTTTTGCCCATATAAGGTACATATATATATATATATATATATATATATATATATATATATATATATATATATATATATATATATATATATATATATATATATATATATATATATATATATATATATATATATATATATATATATATATATATATATATATATATATATATATATATATATATATGTACCTTATATGGGCAAAAGGAAACGAGATTTCCAGAAAAAAAAAAATATATATATATATATATATATATATATATATATATATATATATATATATATATATATATATATATATATATATATATATATATATATATATATATATATATATATATATATTTTTTTTTTTTTTTTTTTTTTTGGCGGTATGGTACCTAACAATGTGAAATACACTTTAAATACGTATTCATGCGTTTTCAAGTTTTCGTACCTAAGATGCTCAAAAAATTTAATAATACACTTTCTTCATAATGTTCTTTAGTTTCTCCATATAGGAGAAACTATTTCATTGCATCTTGGTGTTGCATATTTCTTTGCATTTTGGCGTTTCTGTACATAACAGGATCAAAAATACTGAAAATGCTTGTTTTTCGTAATTATTCTGTTTTTCCATAAAAGGTGTTTTACCTGCGTTTTCGCGTTTTGGTACATAAATAGCTCAAACACACAAATAAACAATAAACGTTTTTGGTAATGTTGCTTTTTTCTTTTTTCTCATATAGGGTGCTTTCCATGGTTTTTAGTCTTCTGGTGCCTGAACACTTAAAAGACACTTTTCCTGAAATGTCGTTTCCTTTCCCCATGTAGTGTGCTTGACATGTATTTTGTCGTTATGGCACGTAACAATGTGAAACACATTAAAAATACATGGTTTTGGCAATGATGATTTTGTTTTTCCTAATCGAGTGCTGTTAAGACGTTTTCGTTTTATAGTAAAAAAAAAAAAAAAGAAAAGAAACACTCATAATACATGTTTTTTTTTTTTTTTTTCCATAATGTGTGCCTTTACTTTAGTGTATTTTCAATGTTCAAAAACACTCCGAATACTTTTTTTTTTTTTTTTTATGCAAGAAGAACACTGGCCAAGGGCAACAAAAATCCAATAAAAAAATATGGCCACTGAAATGCCAGTCCCATAAAAGGGTCAAAGCAGTGGTCAAAAATTGGTGAATAAGTGTCTTGAAACCTCCCTCTTGAAGGAATTAGAGTCATAGGAAAGTGTAAATACCGAAGCAGGCAGGGAGTTCCAGAGTTTACCAGAGAAAGGGATGAATGATTGAGAATACTGGTTAACTCTTGCGTTAAAGAGGTGGACAGAATAGGGGTGGGAGAAAGAAGAAAGTCTTGTGCAGCAAGGCCGCGGAAGGAGGGGAGGCATGCAGTTAGTAAGATCAGAAGAGCAGTTAGCATGAAAATAGCGGTAGAAGACAGCTAGATATGCAACATTGCGGCGGTGAGAGAGAAACTGAAGACAGTCAGTTAGAGGAGAGGAGTTGATGAGACGAAAAGCTTTTGATTCCACCCTGTCTAGAAGAGCAGTATGAGTGGAAACCCCCAGACATGTGAAGTAAACTCCATACAAGGACGGATAAGGCCCTTGTACCGAGTTAGCAGCTGGGAGGGTGAGAAAAACTGGCGGGTACGTCTCAGAACACCTAACATCATAGAAGCTGTTTTAGCTAGAGATGAGATGTGAATTTTCCAGTTCAGATTATAAGTAAAGGACAGACCGAGTATGTTCAGTGTAGAAGAGGGGGACAGTTGAGTGTCATTGAAGAAGAGGGGATAGTTGTCTGGAAGGTTGTGTCGAGTTGATAGATGGAGGAATTGAGTTTTTGAGGCATTGAACAATATCAAGTTTGCGCTGCCCCAATCAAAAATTTTAGGAAGATCAGAAGTCAAGCGTTCTTTGGTAGTTATTATGTTTCTCAGTAAGGGATCTTTTCGATGTAATTTAGCTTTTTTTGGTATGTAAGAAGCAAAACAAAAAAAGGTATGGTAATGTTGTTTTCTTTTCCCATATAAAGTGCTTTTCCATGTTTAACGTTTTAATGCCTAGCCCGGTCATAAACACTCAAAAGAGACGTTTCTGGAATTCTCGTTTCTTTTCCCAATATAGGATGCTTTCCATGCTTTTTAGAATTTTGGTGACTAAGATGCAAAAAATAGTAAAAAAAAAAAAACATTTCTTCCACTGTCGTTTTGTTTCTCCATACATGGAGAAGCTTTGTACCATCTTGGCGTTTTGGTACCAAACAATGTTAAAACCACTGAAAATTCACGTTTTTGGTAAAGTTGTTGTCTTTCTCCATATCGAGTGATATTAATGCATTTTCCCGTTTGATACCTAAGAAGCTCAAAAACGAGCATAAGACATCTTTCTTGTAAAATCTTTTCGTTTCTCCATAGTGTATTTTCCATGCATTTTGACATTTTATAATATAACAAGCCCAAAAACACTCAGAATATATGTTTTTTTGGAAAAGTTACTTTGTTTAGTTATAAAGGGTGTTTTGCATGTGTTTTCAGCGTTTTGGTAAATAAAACGTTGAAAAAAGAATAATAAAATAAAAAAAAACATGTATTTATTCTTTTGAACTTGTATGTAAGGAGATTTCCATGTTTTTTTTGCATTTTGGTGTCTAACATGCTCCAAAACATATATATATATACATATATATACATATATATATATATATATATATATATATATATATATATATATATATATATATATATATATATATATATATATATATATATATATATATATATATATATATATATATATATATATATATATATATATATATATATATATATATATATATATATATATATATATATATATATATATATATATATATATATATATATATATATATATATATATATATATATATATATATATATATATATATATATATATATATATATATATATATATATATATATATATATATATATATATATATATATATATATATATATATATATGTATTTTGGCGTTTTGGTACCTAACAATGTGAAAACGCTGAAATTGCACGTTTTTGGTAATGTAGTTCTGTTTCTGTATATAAAGTGCTTTTCATGTGTTGTAGCATTTTCATATCTAAGAAGCTGAGATTCATTTGCATGCATTTTGGCATTTTTTCTACGTAACACACCCATAAACGCTCAAAATACACGTTTTCGGTAAAGCTATTGTGTTTCTCAAAACACAAAACGTTTTACATCCGTTTTTTGCATTTTGGTACGTAGATAGCTCAAGAACACTAAAAAAAAAAAAAAGTTTTATAGTAATGTTTTGGTTTGGTAAGGTTTTTTCATATAGGAAAAACAAAATATATGTTTTAGCGTTTTGGTACATAAGAAGCTGAAAAACACTCAAAATGCAGGTTTTGGGTAATTATTTATATTACTATATTGAATGTTTTGCTCCCATTTTGGCATTTTGGTACCTAACAGTATGAAAAATAATCAAAATAATTTTTCTTTTTGGTAATGATGTTGTTTCTCCATATAGAGTTCTATTAACAGGTTTTAGCGTTTTGGTAAGTAAAAAAGCTAAAAAAAAAAACGCAGATAATACACGTATCTGGTAATACATTTTTAGTTTCCCCATACAGGGTGTTTTCAGTAAAGTTTTATTTTTTTTTCTTTTATTTCCATGTAGTGTGATTTCCATGCTTTTTAGTGTTTTGGTGCCTAACATGCTTAAAAACACTCAAAAGACACGTTTTTGGTAATGTCGTTTGGTTTCTATTTATAGAGAGCTTTGTATGTATTCTAGTCTATTGGTACCTAAGAATGTGAACTCAAAATACTCGGTTTTTGGTAATGTCGTTCTGTTTCTCTATATAAAGTGCTCAAAAACTCTTATAACACAGGTTTCTCGTTATGTCTTTTCGTTTCCCCGTATAGAGTACTTTGCATGCATTTTGCCATTTTCTACATAACAAGCACAAAAAAAATAAATAAAAACACACGTTTTTGATGAAGTTATTGTGTTTATAAATTGTGTTTTAGCTGCGTTTTACCGCCTTGATGCGTACCTCAAAACATTCAAAAGACACTTTTTTTTTTATTTGATATGTTTTTTCCATATAAGGTGCTTTCTATGCTTTTTTTTTATTTTATTACCTAATATGCCCATAAACACTCAAAAGACATATATCTGGAAATGTAGTTTCTTTTCGCCATATTGGGTGCGTTGCACGCATTTTCGCGTTTGGTACCTAACAATGTGAAATACACTGAAAAGATCCATTTTTTGTAATGTTATTCTTTTTCTCCATATAAAGCGCTATTTATGCGTTTTAGCGTTTTGGTATCTAAGAAGCTCAACAACACTCATAATACACGTCTCCTGTAAGGTCCTTTCATTTTCTCTTTATAGTGTATCTTCCATGCTTTTTGGCGTTTTTATACGTAACAAGCTCAAAAAGACTTAGAATACCTGTTTTTTGTTAATGTTTTTATGTTTATGTCCCCCGGGGCAAAGCCCAGGGGGACGACGAGCTCCCTATAGAGCTATTTAAAGCTGCTGGGGAAGAATGTGTAGAGTGGATGAGGTACATTTTCAGTAATGCGTGGAAAGAGGAGAAAGTGCCCCATGACTGGCACATAGCAATAGTATGTCCAATATATAAGAAAGGCAGTAAAACAGATTGTGCAAATTATAGAGGTATATCCCTGTTATCTCATGTTGGAAAATTGTACGAAAGAATAGTTGAGAAAAGATTAAGAACCTGTGTCGAGGAGAAACTAGGAATATGGCAGTATGGTTTCAGGCCCAATAGGAGCACGACAGATCTAGTGTTCACTTTAAAGATGATAACGGAGAAGAGTTGGGAGTGGAGCATTGATAAATATGTGTCTTTTATAGATCTGGAAAAAGCCTTTGATAAAATTAGAAGAGATTGCTTGTGGAGAGTCTTACAACATCAAGACTATGGCATAAACTCTAAACTGATACGAGTAATTAAGAGTATATATAAGAACACGGAGAGCAGAGTCAAGAACAGAGAGCTGGAGAGTGAATGGTTTAGCATTAAGACAGGAGTGAGACAAGGGGGAGTGCTCTCTCCTTTGCTATTCATTATATACATGGACAGATGCCTGAAGGAAGTGTGTGTAAGGGAGGATAAAGAGATCACGCTGGCCTATGCAGACGATGTCGCTGTCGTGACAGGAAGCCAACAAGATCTTCAAGAGGCCATGACAAGATGGAATGATGTCTTAAATAGGGAAGGAATGAGAATGAACAAACAAAAAAACAGAGATAATGAAAGTTGGCAGAATAAAGGAGGAATGTAATATTTACATAGAAAACGTTAAACTGAAGCAGACCGACAAATTTTGTTATCTGGGAGTACTTTTCGACGAGGAAAACAGACAGAATATAGAAATTTTAAATAGAATACAGAAGTACAATGCAAATGTCAGTGCATTGTATCATAATACATGTTTTTTTTTTTTTTTCCATAATGTGTGCCTTTACTTTAGTGTATTTTCAATGTTCAAAAACACTCCGAATACTTTTTTTTTTTTTTTTATGCAAGAAGAACACTGGCCAAGGGCAACAAAAATCCAATAAAAAAATATGGCCACTGAAATGCCAGTCCCATAAAAGGGTCAAAGCAGTGGTCAAAAATTGGTGAATAAGTGTCTTGAAACCTCCCTCTTGAAGGAATTAGAGTCATAGGAAAGTGTAAATACCGAAGCAGGCAGGGAGTTCCAGAGTTTACCAGAGAAAGGGATGAATGATTGAGAATACTGGTTAACTCTTGCGTTAAAGAGGTGGACAGAATAGGGGTGGGAGAAAGAAGAAAGTCTTGTGCAGCAAGGCCGCGGAAGGAGGGGAGGCATGCAGTTAGTAAGATCAGAAGAGCAGTTAGCATGAAAATAGCGGTAGAAGACAGCTAGATATGCAACATTGCGGCGGTGAGAAGGAAACTGAAGACAGTCAGTTAGAGGAGAGGAGTTGATGAGACGAAAAGCTTTTGATTCCACCCTGTCTAGAAGAGCAGTATGAGTGGAAACCCCCAGACATGTGAAGCAAACTCCATACAAGGACGGATAAGGCCCTTGTACCGAGTTAGCAGCTGGGAGGGTGAGAAAAACTGGCGGGTACGTCTCAGAACACCTAACATCATAGAAGCTGTTTTAGCTAGAGATGAGATGTGAATTTTCCAGTTCAGATTATAAGTAAAGGACAGACCGAGTATGTTCAGTGTAGAAGAGGGGGACAGTTGAGTGTCATTGAAGAAGAGGGGATAGTTGTCTGGAAGGTTGTCTCGAGTTGATAGATGGAGGAATTGAGTTTTTGAGGCATTGAACAATATCAAGTTTGCGCTGCCCCAATCAAAAATTTTAGGAAGATCAGAAGTCAAGCGTTCTTTGGTAGTTATTATGTTTCTCAGTAAGGGATCTTTTCGATGTAATTTAGCTTTTTTTGGTATGTAAGAAGCAAAACAAAAAAAGGTATGGTAATGTTGTTTTCTTTTCCCATATAAAGTGCTTTTCCATGTTTAACGTTTTAATGCCTAGCCCGGTCATAAACACTCAAAAGAGACGTTTCTGGAATTCTCGTTTCTTTTCCCAATATAGGATGCTTTCCATGCTTTTTAGAATTTTGGTGACTAAGATGCAAAAAATAGTAAAAAAAAAAAAACATTTCTTCCACTGTCGTTTTGTTTCTCCATACATGGAGAAGCTTTGTACCATCTTGGCGTTTTGGTACCAAACAATGTTAAAACCACTGAAAATTCACGTTTTTGGTAAAGTTGTTGTCTTTCTCCATATCGAGTGATATTAATGCATTTTCCCGTTTGATACCTAAGAAGCTCAAAAACGAGCATAAGACATCTTTCTTGTAAAATCTTTTCGTTTCTCCATAGTGTATTTTCCATGCATTTTGACATTTTATAATATAACAAGCCCAAAAACACTCAGAATATATGTTTTTTTGGAAAAGTTACTTTGTTTAGTTATAAAGGGTGTTTTGCATGTGTTTTCAGCGTTTTG
Organism: Scylla paramamosain; assembly: GCF_035594125.1. Taxonomy (NCBI): domain Eukaryota; kingdom Metazoa; phylum Arthropoda; class Malacostraca; order Decapoda; family Portunidae; genus Scylla; species Scylla paramamosain. Next base: position 21,694,763 of record NC_087151.1, read on the forward strand.
GTAAATAAAACGTTGAAAAAAGAATAATAAAAGAAAAAAACATGTATTTATTCTTTTGAACTTGTATGTAAGGAGATTTCCATGTTTTTTTTGCATTTTGGTGTCTAACATGCTCCAAAACATATATATATATATATACATATATATATATATATATATATATATATATATATATATATATATATATATATATATATATATATATATATATATATATATATATATATATATATATATATATATATATATATATATATATATATGTATTTTGGCGTTTTGGTACCTAACAATGTGAAAACGCTGAAATTGCACGTTTTTGGTAATGTAGTTCTGTTTCTGTATATAAAGTGCTTTTCATGTGTTGTAGCATTTTCATATCTAAGAAGCTGAGATTCATTTGCATGCATTTTGGCATTTTTTCTACGTAACACACCCATAAACGCTCAAAATACACGTTTTCGGTAAAGCTATTGTGTTTCTCAAAACACAAAACGTTTTACATCCGTTTTTTGCATTTTGGTACGTAGATAGCTCAAGAACACTAAAAAAAAAAAAAAGTTTTATAGTAATGTTTTGGTTTGGTAAGGTTTTTTCATATAGGAAAAACAAAATATATGTTTTAGCGTTTTGGTACATAAGAAGCTGAAAAACACTCAAAATGCAGGTTTTGGGTAATTATTTATATTACTATATTGAATGTTTTGCTCCCATTTTGGCATTTTGGTACCTAACAGTATGAAAAATAATCAAAATAATTTTTCTCTTTGGTAATGATGTTGTTTCTCCATATAGAGTTCTATTAACAGGTTTTAGCGTTTTGGTAACTAAAAAAGCTAAAAAAAAAAACGCAGATAATACACGTATCTGGTAATACATTTTTAGTTTCCCCATACAGGGTGTTTTCAGTAAAGTTTTATTTTTTTTTCTTTTATTTCCATGTAGTGTGATTTCCATGCTTTTTAGTGTTTTGGTGCCTAACATGCTTAAAAACACTCAAAAGACACGTTTTTGGTAATGTCGTTTGGTTTCTATTTATAGAGAGCTTTGTATGTATTCTAGTCTATTGGTACCTAAGAATGTGAACTCAAAATACTCGGTTTTTGGTAATGTCGTTCTGTTTCTCTATATAAAGTGCTCAAAAACTCTTATAACACAGGTTTCTCGTTATGTCTTTTCGTTTCCCCATATAGAGTACTTTGCATGCATTTTGCCATTTTCTACATAACAAGCACAAAAAAAATAAATAAAAACACACGTTTTTGATGAAGTTATTGTGTTTATAAATTGTGTTTTAGCTGCGTTTTACCGCCTTGATGCGTACCTCAAAACATTCAAAAGACACTTTTTTTTTTATTTGATATGTTTTTTCCATATAAGGTGCTTTCTATGCTTTTTTTTTATTTTATTACCTAATATGCCCATAAACACTCAAAAGACATATATCTGGAAATGTAGTTTCTTTTCGCCATATTGGGTGCGTTGCACGCATTTTCGCGTTTGGTACCTAACAATGTGAAATACACTGAAAAGATCCATTTTTTGTAATGTTATTCTTTTTCTCCATATAAAGCGCTATTTATGCGTTTTAGCGTTTTGGTATCTAAGAAGCTCAACAACACTCATAATACACGTCTCCTGTAAGGTCCTTTCATTTTCTCTTTATAGTGTATCTTCCATGCTTTTTGGCGTTTTTATACGTAACAAGCTCAAAAAGACTTAGAATACCTGTTTTTTGTTAATGTTTTTATGTTTATGTCCCCCGGGGCAAAGCCCAGGGGGACGACGAGCTCCCTATAGAGCTATTTAAAGCTGCTGGGGAAGAATGTGTAGAGTGGATGAGGTACATTTTCAGTAATGCGTGGAAAGAGGAGAAAGTGCCCCATGACTGGCACATAGCAATAGTATGTCCAATATATAAGAAAGGCAGTAAAACAGATTGTGCAAATTATAGAGGTATATCCCTGTTATCTCATGTTGGAAAATTGTACGAAAGAATAGTTGAGAAAAGATTAAGAACCTGTGTCGAGGAGAAACTAGGAATATGGCAGTATGGTTTCAGGCCCAATAGGAGCACGACAGATCTAGTGTTCACTTTAAAGATGATAACGGAGAAGAGTTGGGAGTGGAGCATTGATAAATATGTGTCTCTTATAGATCTGGAAAAAGCCTTTGATAGAATTAGAAGAGATTGCTTGTGGAGAGTCTTACAACATCAAGACTATGGCATAAACTCTAAACTGATACGAGTAATTAAGAGTATATATAAGAACACGGAGAGCAGAGTCAAGAACAGAGAGCTGGAGAGTGAATGGTTTAGCATTAAGACAGGAGTGAGACAAGGGGGAGTGCTCTCTCCTTTGCTATTCATTATATACATGGACAGATGCCTGAAGGAAGTGTGTGTAAGGGAGGATAAAGAGATCACGCTGGCCTATGCAGACGATGTCGCTGTCGTGACAGGAAGCCAACAAGATCTTCAAGAGGCCATGACAAGATGGAATGATGTCTTACATAGGGAAGGAATGAGAATGAACAAACAAAAAAACAGAGATAATGAAAGTTGGCAGAATAAAGGAGGAATGTAATATTTACATAGAAAACGTTAAACTGAAGCAGACCGACAAATTTTGTTATCTGGGAGTACTTTTCGACGAGGAAAACAGACAGAATATAGAAATTTTAAATAGAATACAGAAGTACAATGCAAATGTCAGTGCATTGTATCATAATACATGTTTTTTTTTTTTTTTTTCCATAATGTGTGCCTTTACTTTAGTGTATTTTCAATGTTCAAAAACACTCCGAATACTTTTTTTTTTTTTTATGCAAGAAGAACACTGGCCAAGGGCAACAAAAATCCAATAAAAAAATATGGCCACTGAAATGCCAGTCCCATAAAAGGGTCAAAGCAGTGGTCAAAAATTGGTGAATAAGTGTCTTGAAACCTCCCTCTTGAAGGAATTAGAGTCATAGGAAAGTGTAAATACCGAAGCAGGCAGGGAGTTCCAGAGTTTACCAGAGAAAGGGATGAATGATTGAGAATACTGGTTAACTCTTGCGTTAAAGAGGTGGACAGAATAGGGGTGGGAGAAAGAAGAAAGTCTTGTGCAGCAAGGCCGCGGAAGGAGGGGAGGCATGCAGTTAGTAAGATCAGAAGAGCAGTTAGCATGAAAATAGCGGTAGAAGACAGCTAGATATGCAACATTGCGGCGGTGAGAGAGAAACTGAAGACAGTCAGTTAGAGGAGAGGAGTTGATGAGACGAAAAGCTTTGATTCCACCCTGTCTAGAAGAGCAGTATGAGTGGAAACCCCCAGACATGTGAAGCAAACTCCATACAAGGACGGATAAGGCCCTTGTACCGAGTTAGCAGCTGGGAGGGTGAGAAAAACTGGCGGGTACGTCTCAGAACACCTAACATCATAGAAGCTGTTTTAGCTAGAGATGAGATGTGAATTTTCCAGTTCAGATTATAAGTAAAGGACAGACCGAGTATGTTCAGTGTAGAAGAGGGGGACAGTTGAGTGTCATTGAAGAAGAGGGGATAGTTGTCTGGAAGGTTGTGTCGAGTTGATAGATGGAGGAATTGAGTTTTTGAGGCATTGAACAATATCAAGTTTGCGCTGCCCCAATCAAAAATTTTAGGAAGATCAGAAGTCAAGCGTTCTTTGGTAGTTATTATGTTTCTCAGTAAGGGATCTTTTCGATGTAATTTAGCTTTTTTTGGTATGTAAGAAGCAAAACAAAAAAAGGTATGGTAATGTTGTTTTCTTTTCCCATATAAAGTGCTTTTCCATGTTTAACGTTTTAATGCCTAGCCCGGTCATAAACACTCAAAAGAGACGTTTCTGGAATTCTCGTTTCTTTTCCCAATATAGGATGCTTTCCATGCTTTTTAGAATTTTGGTGACTAAGATGCAAAAAATAGTAAAAAAAAAAAAAACATTTCTTCCACTGTCGTTTTGTTTCTCCATACATGGAGAAGCTTTGTACCATCTTGGCGTTTTGGTACCAAACAATGTTAAAACCACTGAAAATTCACGTTTTTGGTAAAGTTGTTGTCTTTCTCCATATCGAGTGATATTAATGCATTTTCCCGTTTGATACCTAAGAAGCTCAAAAACGAGCATAAGACATCTTTCTTGTAAAATCTTTTCGTTTCTCCATAGTGTATTTTCCATGCATTTTGACATTTTATAATATAACAAGCCCAAAAACACTCAGAATATATGTTTTTTTGGAAAAGTTACTTTGTTTAGTTATAAAGGGTGTTTTGCATGTGTTTTCAGCGTTTTGGTAAATAAAACGTTGAAAAAAGAATAATAAAAGAAAAAAAACATGTATTTATTCTTTTGAACTTGTATGTAAGGAGATTTCCATGTTTTTTTTGCATTTTGGTGTCTAACATGCTCCAAAACATATATATATATACATATATATATATATATATATATATATATATATATATATATATATATATATATATATATATATATATATATATATATATATATATATATATATATATATATATATATATATATATATATATACATATATATATATATATATATATATATATATATATATATATATATATATATATATATATATATATATATATATATATATATATATATATATATATATATATGTATTTTGGCGTTTTGGTACCTAACAATGTGAAAATGCTGAAATTGCACGTTTTTGGTAATGTAGTTCTGTTTCTGTATATAAAGTGCTTTTCATGTGTTGTAGCATTTTCATATCTAAGAAGCTGAGATTCATTTGCATGCATTTTGGCATTTTTTCTACGTAACACACCCATAAACGCTCAAAATACACGTTTTCGGTAAAGCTATTGTGTTTCTCAAAACACAAAACGTTTTACATCCGTTTTTTGCATTTTGGTACGTAGATAGCTCAAGAACACTAAAAAAAAAAAAAAGTTTTATAGTAATGTTTTGGTTTGGTAAGGTTTTTTCATATAGGAAAAACAAAATATATGTTTTAGCGTTTTGGTACATAAGAAGCTGAAAAACACTCAAAATGCAGGTTTTGGGTAATTATTTATATTACTATATTGAATGTTTTGCTCCCATTTTGGCATTTTGGTACCTAACAGTATGAAAAATAATCAAAATAATTTTTCTCTTTGGTAATGATGTTGTTTCTCCATATAGAGTTCTATTAACAGGTTTTAGCGTTTTGGTAACTAAAAAAGCTAAAAAAAAAAACGCAGATAATACACGTATCTGGTAATACATTTTTAGTTTCCCCATACAGGGTGTTTTCAGTAAAGTTTTATTTTTTTTTCTTTTATTTCCATGTAGTGTGATTTCCATGCTTTTTAGTGTTTTGGTGCCTAACATGCTTAAAAACACTCAAAAGACACGTTTTTGGTAATGTCGTTTGGTTTCTATTTATAGAGAGCTTTGTATGTATTCTAGTCTATTGGTACCTAAGAATGTGAACTCAAAATACTCGGTTTTTGGTAATGTCGTTCTGTTTCTCTATATAAAGTGCTCAAAAACTCTTATAACACAGGTTTCTCGTTATGTCTTTTCGTTTCCCCATATAGAGTACTTTGCATGCATTTTGCCATTTTCTACATAACAAGCACAAAAAAAATAAATAAAAACACACGTTTTTGATGAAGTTATTGTGTTTATAAATTGTGTTTTAGCTGCGTTTTACCGCCTTGATGCGTACCTCAAAACATTCAAAAGACACTTTTTTTTTTATTTGATATGTTTTTTCCATATAAGGTGCTTTCTATGCTTTTTTTTTATTTTATTACCTAATATGCCCATAAACACTCAAAAGACATATATCTGGAAATGTAGTTTCTTTTCGCCATATTGGGTGCGTTGCACGCATTTTCGCGTTTGGTACCTAACAATGTGAAATACACTGAAAAGATCCATTTTTTGTAATGTTATTCTTTTTCTCCATATAAAGCGCTATTTATGCGTTTTAGCGTTTTGGTATCTAAGAAGCTCAACAACACTCATAATACACGTCTCCTGTAAGGTCCTTTCATTTTCTCTTTATAGTGTATCTTCCATGCTTTTTGGCGTTTTTATACGTAACAAGCTCAAAAAGACTTAGAATACCTGTTTTTTGTTAATGTTTTTATGTTTATGTCCCCCGGGGCAAAGCCCAGGGGGACGACGAGCTCCCTATAGAGCTATTTAAAGCTGCTGGGGAAGAATGTGTAGAGTGGATGAGGTACATTTTCAGTAATGCGTGGAAAGAGGAGAAAGTGCCCCATGACTGGCACATAGCAATAGTATGTCCAATATATAAGAAAGGCAGTAAAACAGATTGTGCAAATTATAGAGGTATATCCCTGTTATCTCATGTTGGAAAATTGTACGAAAGAATAGTTGAGAAAAGATTAAGAACCTGTGTCGAGGAGAAACTAGGAATATGGCAGTATGGTTTCAGGCCCAATAGGAGCACGACAGATCTAGTGTTCACTTTAAAGATGATAACGGAGAAGAGTTGGGAGTGGAGCATTGATAAATATGTGTCTTTTATAGATCTGGAAAAAGCCTTTGATAGAATTAGAAGAGATTGCTTGTGGAGAGTCTTACAACATCAAGACTATGGCATAAACTCTAAACTGATACGAGTAATTAAGAGTATATATAAGAACACGGAGAGCAGAGTCAAGAACAGAGAGCTGGAGAGTGAATGGTTTAGCATTAAGACAGGAGTGAGACAAGGGGGAGTGCTCTCTCCTTTGCTATTCATTATATACATGGACAGATGCCTGAAGGAAGTGTGTGTAAGGGAGGATAAAGAGATCACGCTGGCCTATGCAGACGATGTCGCTGTCGTGACAGGAAGCCAACAAGATCTTCAAGAGGCCATGACAAGATGGAATGATGTCTTAAATAGGGAAGGAATGAGAATGAACAAACAAAAAAACAGAGATAATGAAAGTTGGCAGAATAAAGGAGGAATGTAATATTTACATAGAAAACGTTAAACTGAAGCAGACCGACAAATTTTGTTATCTGGGAGTACTTTTCGACGAGGAAAACAGACAGAATATAGAAATTTTAAATAGAATACAGAAGTACAATGCAAATGTCAGTGCATTGTATCATAATACATGTTTTTTTTTTTTTTTTTCCATAATGTGTGCCTTTACTTTAGTGTATTTTCAATGTTCAAAAACACTCCGAATACTTTTTTTTTTTTTTATGCAAGAAGAACACTGGCCAAGGGCAACAAAAATCCAATAAAAAAATATGGCCACTGAAATGCCAGTCCCATAAAAGGGTCAAAGCAGTGGTCAAAAATTGGTGAATAAGTGTCTTGAAACCTCCCTCTTGAAGGAATTAGAGTCATAGGAAAGTGTAAATACCGAAGCAGGCAGGGAGTTCCAGAGTTTACCAGAGAAAGGGATGAATGATTGAGAATACTGGTTAACTCTTGCGTTAAAGAGGTGGACAGAATAGGGGTGGGAGAAAGAAGAAAGTCTTGTGCAGCAAGGCCGCGGAAGGAGGGGAGGCATGCAGTTAGTAAGATCAGAAGAGCAGTTAGCATGAAAATAGCGGTAGAAGACAGCTAGATATGCAACATTGCGGCGGTGAGAGAGAAACTGAAGACAGTCAGTTAGAGGAGAGGAGTTGATGAGACGAAAAGCTTTGATTCCACCCTGTCTAGAAGAGCAGTATGAGTGGAAACCCCCAGACATGTGAAGCAAACTCCATACAAGGACGGATAAGGCCCTTGTACCGAGTTAGCAGCTGGGAGGGTGAGAAAAACTGGCGGGTACGTCTCAGAACACCTAACATCATAGAAGCTGTTTTAGCTAGAGATGAGATGTGAATTTTCCAGTTCAGATTATAAGTAAAGGACAGACCGAGTATGTTCAGTGTAGAAGAGGGGGACAGTTGAGTGTCATTGAAGAAGAGGGGATAGTTGTCTGGAAGGTTGTGTCGAGTTGATAGATGGAGGAATTGAGTTTTTGAGGCATTGAACAATATCAAGTTTGCGCTGCCCCAATCAAAAATTTTAGGAAGATCAGAAGTCAAGCGTTCTTTGGTAGTTATTATGTTTCTCAGTAAGGGATCTTTTCGATGTAATTTAGCTTTTTTTGGTATGTAAGAAGCAAAACAAAAAAAGGTATGGTAATGTTGTTTTCTTTTCCCATATAAAGTGCTTTTCCATGTTTAACGTTTTAATGCCTAGCCCGGTCATAAACACTCAAAAGAGACGTTTCTGGAATTCTCGTTTCTTTTCCCAATATAGGATGCTTTCCATGCTTTTTAGAATTTTGGTGACTAAGATGCAAAAAATAGTAAAAAAAAAAAAAACATTTCTTCCACTGTCGTTTTGTTTCTCCATACATGGAGAAGCTTTGTACCATCTTGGCGTTTTGGTACCAAACAATGTTAAAACCACTGAAAATTCACGTTTTTGGTAAAGTTGTTGTCTTTCTCCATATCGAGTGATATTAATGCATTTTCCCGTTTGATACCTAAGAAGCTCAAAAACGAGCATAAGACATCTTTCTTGTAAAATCTTTTCGTTTCTCCATAGTGTATTTTCCATGCATTTTGACATTTTATAATATAACAAGCCCAAAAACACTCAGAATATATGTTTTTTTGGAAAAGTTACTTTGTTTAGTTATAAAGGGTGTTTTGCATGTGTTTTCAGCGTTTTGGTAAATAAAACGTTGAAAAAAGAATAATAAAAGAAAAAAAACATGTATTTATTCTTTTGAACTTGTATGTAAGGAGATTTCCATGTTTTTTTTGCATTTTGGTGTCTAACATGCTCCAAAACATATATATATATACATATATATATATATATATATATATATATATATATATATATATATATATATATATATATATATATATATATATATATATATATATATATATATATATATATATATATATATATATATATATATATATATATATATATATATATATATATATATATGTATTTTGGCGTTTTGGTACCTAACAATGTGAAAACGCTGAAATTGCACGTTTTTGGTAATGTAGTTCTGTTTCTGTATATAAAGTGCTTTTCATGTGTTGTAGCATTTTCATATCTAAGAAGCTGAGATTCATTTGCATGCATTTTGGCATTTTTTCTACGTAACACACCCATAAACGTTCAAAATACACGTTTTCGGTAAAGCTATTGTGTTTCTCAAAACACAAAACGTTTTACATCCGTTTTTTGCATTTTGGTACGTAGATAGCTCAAGAACACTAAAAAAAAAAAAAAGTTTTATAGTAATGTTTTGGTTTGGTAAGGTTTTTTCATATAGGAAAAACAAAATATATGTTTTAGCGTTTTGGTACATAAGAAGCTGAAAAACACTCAAAATGCAGGTTTTGGGTAATTATTTATATTACTATATTGAATGTTTTGCTCCCATTTTGGCATTTTGGTACCTAACAGTATGAAAAATAATCAAAATAATTTTTCTTTTTGGTAATGATGTTGTTTCTCCATATAGAGTTCTATTAACAGGTTTTAGCGTTTTGGTAACTAAAAAAGCTAAAAAAAAAAACGCAGATAATACACGTATCTGGTAATACATTTTTAGTTTCCCCATACAGGGTGTTTTCAGTAAAGTTTTATTTTTTTTTCTTTTATTTCCATGTAGTGTGATTTCCATGCTTTTTAGTGTTTTGGTGCCTAACATGCTTAAAAACACTCAAAAGACACGTTTTTGGTAATGTCGTTTGGTTTCTATTTATAGAGAGCTTTGTATGTATTCTAGTCTATTGGTACCTAAGAATGTGAACTCAAAATACTCGGTTTTTGGTAATGTCGTTCTGTTTCTCTATATAAAGTGCTCAAAAACTCTTATAACACAGGTTTCTCGTTATGTCTTTTCGTTTCCCCATATAGAGTACTTTGCATGCATTTTGCCATTTTCTACATAACAAGCACAAAAAAAATAAATAAAAACACACGTTTTTGATGAAGTTATTGTGTTTATAAATTGTGTTTTAGCTGCGTTTTACCGCCTTGATGCGTACCTCAAAACATTCAAAAGACACTTTTTTTTTTATTTGATATGTTTTTTCCATATAAGGTGCTTTCTATGCTTTTTTTTTATTTTATTACCTAATATGCCCATAAACACTCAAAAGACATATATCTGGAAATGTAGTTTCTTTTCGCCATATTGGGTGCGTTGCACGCATTTTCGCGTTTGGTACCTAACAATGTGAAATACACTGAAAAGATCCATTTTTTGTAATGTTATTCTTTTTCTCCATATAAAGCGCTATTTATGCGTTTTAGCGTTTTGGTATCTAAGAAGCTCAACAACACTCATAATACACGTCTCCTGTAAGGTCCTTTCATTTTCTCTTTATAGTGTATCTTCCATGCTTTTTGGCGTTTTTATACGTAACAAGCTCAAAAAGACTTAGAATACCTGTTTTTTGTTAATGTTTTTATGTTTATGTCCCCCGGGGCAAAGCCCAGGGGGACGACGAGCTCCCTATAGAGCTATTTAAAGCTGCTGGGGAAGAATGTGTAGAGTGGATGAGGTACATTTTCAGTAATGCGTGGAAAGAGGAGAAAGTGCCCCATGACTGGCACATAGCAATAGTATGTCCAATATATAAGAAAGGCAGTAAAACAGATTGTGCAAATTATAGAGGTATATCCCTGTTATCTCATGTTGGAAAATTGTACGAAAGAATAGTTGAGAAAAGATTAAGAACCTGTGTCGAGGAGAAACTAGGAATATGGCAGTATGGTTTCAGGCCCAATAGGAGCACGACAGATCTAGTGTTCACTTTAAAGATGATAACGGAGAAGAGTTGGGAGTGGAGCATTGATAAATATGTGTCTTTTATAGATCTGGAAAAAGCCTTTGATAGAATTAGAAGAGATTGCTTGTGGAGAGTCTTACAACATCAAGACTATGGCATAAACTCTAAACTGATACGAGTAATTAAGAGTATATATAAGAACACGGAGAGCAGAGTCAAGAACAGAGAGCTGGAGAGTGAATGGTTTAGCATTAAGACAGGAGTGAGACAAGGGGGAGTGCTCTCTCCTTTGCTATTCATTATATACATGGACAGATGCCTGAAGGAAGTGTGTGTAAGGGAGGATAAAGAGATCACGCTGGCCTATGCAGACGATGTCGCTGTCGTGACAGGAAGCCAACAAGATCTTCAAGAGGCCATGACAAGATGGAATGATGTCTTAAATAGGGAAGGAATGAGAATGAACAAACAAAAAAACAGAGATAATGAAAGTTGGCAGAATAAAGGAGGAATGTAATATTTACATAGAAAACGTTAAACTGAAGCAGACCGACAAATTTTGTTATCTGGGAGTACTTTTCGACGAGGAAAACAGACAGAATATAGAAATTTTAAATAGAATACAGAAGTACAATGCAAATGTCAGTGCATTGTATCCCATACTTAAAGATAAGAATATTCCAACAAAAGCTAAAACCATAATATTTACAACAATACTAAGATCAGTACTTCTATATGGGTCAGAAACTTGGACACTGACAACAAGAACATCTTCACAAATACAAGCAGCAAAAATGAGAGTTCTGAGAATGATCCGAGGTGTGACCAGACTTGATAGAATTAGAAATGAAGAAACCAGAGAGAGATTAGGGATAACATCTATACTGAAGATAATTGAAAAGAACAAATTGAGATGGTATGGACATGTCCAAAGAATGGAAGATACAAGATACGCAAGGAAGTTTCTGGAATGGGTTCCTCTAGGCAGGAGGCCGGTGGGACGACCTAGGAAGCGATGGATGCAGGGAGTTGAAGAAGCTACTGAACGAAGAGGAAGAAATCTACAAGAAATAACCAAAGATGAGGATTTCATGGATAGAGACCTTTGGAGAAGATTCGTAGAGGCCGGACACTGACAGGCATTGCCTACCTTGCGTCTGGTGAGAAAGGTGGTGAGAAATGTACAGAAACGCCAAAATGCAAAGAAATATGCAACACCAAAATGCAATGAAATAGTTTCTCCTATATGGGGAAACTAAAGAACATTATGAAGAAAGTGTATTATTAAATTTTTTGAGCATCTTAGGTACCAAAACTTGAAAACGCATGAATAAGTATTTAAAGTGTATTTCACATTGTTAGGTACTAAACCTCAAAAAAATAATAATAAAATAATATATATATATATATATATATATATATATATATATATATATATATATATATATATATATATATATATATATATATATATATATATATATATATATATATATATATATATATATATATATATATATATATATATATATATATATATATATATATATATATATATATATATATATATATATATATATATATATATATATATATATATATATATATATATATATATATATATATATATATATATATATATATATATATATATATATATATGTACTTTATATGGGCAAAAGGAAACGAGATTTCGAGAAACATGTCTTTTGAGTATTTATAAGTGTGTTAGGGGCCATATTGCAAAATAAGCATGGAAAGCAACCTATATGTGAAAAACAAAGGAACATTACCAATAACGTATATTTTCAGTGTTTTTTGAGCTACGTACGTACCAAAACTCTAAAACGAATGGAGAGCACCCTTTATGGAGAAACAGAATAATATCATCAAAACAAGTACTTTCAGTGTTTCTGAGCTTCTTACGTAGAGAATGCCAAAATCCATGAAAAGTACTCCAAGTGGGAAACAGAAAGACATAACGAGAAACGTGAATTATAAGTGTTTTTGAACTCCTTAGGTATAAAAAAAAACAAAAACGCATGAATAGCACTCTATATGGAGAGATAGAATAACATTACCAAAAACGCGTATTTTCAGTGTATTTTACATTGTTAGTTAGAAAAACACCAACATGCAAGCAAAACACCCTATATTGTTAATAGAAATGACATATCAAAAACGTGTCTTCTTTAGAAATCTTCCTATATGGAAAAACTGAACAACATTACCAAAAACCGTGAATTTTGAGTGCTTTTGAGCTTGTTACGTACAAAATTGTAAAACTGCAAAAATGCATGGAAAATTCCCTATGTAGGGTATTTTCCATGAAAAGAAGGAAAATTAAGAGAAACGCGTATTATGTGTTTTTTAGATTCGTAGTTATCAAAACGCTAAAACGCAAAAATAGCAATCTATATAAAGAATCTCAACAACTTTACCAAAAACGTGTATTTTGAGGATTTTTTACATATTTAGATACCAAAACGCCAAAAATGCATTCAAACCACGCTCTAGGGAGAAATAAAAAAAAAAAAATAATAATAATTTCCAGAAACATGTCTTTTGAGTGTTTATGAGCGTGTTAGGCACCAAAACGTTTAAAAGCATAGAAAGCACCCTATATGAGAAAACAAAACAACATTACCAAAAACGTGTCTCCTTTTTTTCAGCTACTTACGTAGCAAAACGCTAAAGTGCATGTAAAACAATAATATTACCAGAAACATATATTTTGAGTGTTTTGAGCCCATATATACAAAAACAGCAAAATGCCTGAACATTAACCAGTATGGGGAAACGTAAAGACATTAAGAGAAACGTGTACCATGGCTGTTTTTTTTAACTTTCTTAGATACTAAAAAGCTAAAACGCATGTATAGCACTTCAGATGGAGAAATAGAACATTACCAGAAAACGTACCCTTTCAGTGTATTTTACATTATTAGGTAAGAAAACTCCAAATTGGATGCAAAACACCCTATATGGAGAAAAGAAACAATATTAAAAAAAAAAAAAAAACTTCGTTTTTAAGTGTTTATGAGCGTTTTAGGCACCATGAACGTTTAAGGCTAAAAAGCATGGAGAAAAAAAAAAAAAAAAACATTAATAAAAATTAGTCTTTTGAGAGCTTTCAGAAACATACAAAACGCTAAGACGCTGGCAAAATACCCTTTAAGGAGAAACACAATAACTTTTAACAATAAACGTGTATTATGTGTTTTTAGCTTCCAAGTTATTAAAACACTAAAACGTACAAATAGCACTCTATATGGAGAACATTACCAAAACGTGTATTTTGAGTGTTTTTCACATTGTTAGGTACTTTAACACCAAAGTACATTCAAAGCATTCTCTATACGGAAAAGAAAAGAATATTTCCAGAACATTGTCTTTTGAATGTTTATGAGTATGTTAGGCACCAAAATCTATAAATCATGGAAAGTTTTCTATATGGGAAAACAAATTATTATTATCGAAAACGTGTCTTTTGGTTGTTTTTGAGCTACTTACGTGCCAAAACGATAATACGTATAGAAAACTTCCTTCATGGAGAAATAGAATAACATTACCAGAAACAATAATTTCAAGTGTTTTGAGAATTTTACGTACAAAAACGCCAAAATGCATGCTAAGTACCCTATATGGTGAAACGAAAAGACACTACGACAAACGTGTATTATGAGTGTTTTTGAGCTTCTTAGGTAACAAAACGAGAAAATGCATAAATAACGCTATATATGGAGAAACATAACTATATTACCAAAAACGTGTATTTTCAGTGTATTTCAGATTTGTAGGTACCAAAACCTTAAAATGTATGCAAAACCTATATAGTAAATATATATATATATATATATATATATATATATATATATATATATATATATATATATATATATATATATATATATATATATATATATATATATATATATATATATATATATATATATATATATATATATATATATATATATATATATATATATATATGTACCTTATATGGGCAAAAGGAAACGAGATTTCCAGAAAAAAAAAAAAAAAAAAAAAAAAAAAAATATATATATATATATATATATATATATATATATATATATATATATATATATATATATATATATATATATATATATATATATATATATATATATATATATATATATATATACCCTATATAGGGAAACGAAGAGATATTATGAGAAACGTGTATTTTGAATGTTTTTGAGCATCTTAGATACTAAAACATTAAAACACATGAATATCACTTTATATGAAGAAACAAAAACATTAACAATATTAGACACCAAAACAAGTATAAAAGTACTTGTTTTGATGATATTATTCTGTTACTCCATAAAGCGTGCTTTCCATTCGTTTTAGAGTTTTGGTACGTACGTAGCACAAAAAACACTGAAAATATACGTTATTGGTAATGTTCCTTTGTTTTTCACATATAGGTTGCTTTCCATGCTTATTTTGCGATATGGCCCCTAGCACACTTATAAATACTCAAAAGACACGTTTCTGGAAATCTCGTTTTCTTTTGCCCATATAAGGTACATGTATATATATATATATATATATATATATATATATATATATATATATATATATATATATATATATATATATATATATATATATATATATATATATATATATATATATATGTACCTTATATGGGCAAAAGGAAACGAGATTTCCAGAAAAAAAAAAAATATATATATATATATATATATATATATATATATATATATATATATATATATATATATATATATATATATATATATATATATATATATATATATATATATTTTTTTTTTTTTTTTTTTTTTATTTATTTATTTTTTTGGGCGGTTTGGTACCTAACAATGTGAAATACACTTTAAATACTTATTCATGCGTTTTCAAGTTTTCGTACCTAAGATGCTCAAAAAATTTAATAATACACTTTCTTCATAATGTTCTTTAGTTTCTCCATATAGGAGAAACTATTTCATTGCATCTTGGTGTTGCATATTTCTTTGCATTTTGGCGTTTCTGTACATAACAGGATCAAAAATACTGAAAATGTTTGTTTTTCGTAATTATTCTGTTTTTCCATAAAAGCGTTTTGGTACATAAATAGCTCAAACACACAAATAAACAATAAACGTTTTTGGTAATGTTGCTCTTTTCTTTTTTCTCATATAGGGTGCTTTCCATGGTTTTTAGTCTTCTGGTGCCTGAACACTTAAAAGACACTTTTCCTGAAATGTCGTTTCCTTTCCCCATGTAGGGTGCTTGACTTGTATTTTGTCGTTATGGCACGTAACAATGTGAAACACATTAAAAATACATGGTTTTGGCAATGATGATTTGTTTTTCCTAATCGAGTGCTGTTAAGACGTTTTCGTTTTATAGTAAAAAAAAAAAAAAAAAAAAAAGAAACACTCATAATACATGTTTTTTTTTTTTTTTTTCCATAATGTGTGCCTTTACTTTAGTGTATTTTCAATGTTCAAAAACACTCCGAATACTTTTTTTTTTTTTTTATGCAAGAAGAACACTGGCCGAGGGCAACAAAAATCCAATAAAAAAATATGGCCACTGAAATGCCAGTCCCATAAAAGGGTCAAAGCAGTGGTCAAAAATTGGTGAATAAGTGTCTTGAAACCTCCCTCTTGAAGGAATTCAAGTCATAGGAAAGTGGAAATACCGATGCAGGCAGGGAGTTCCAGAGTTTACCAGAGAAAGGGATGAATGATTGAGAATACTGGTTAACTCTTGCGTTAAAGAGGTGGACAGAATAGGGTGGGAGAAAGAAGAAAGTCTTGTGCAGCAAGGCCGCGGAAGGAGGGGAGGCATGCAGTTAGTAAGATCAGAAGAGCAGTTAGCATGAAAATAGCGGTAGAAGACAGCTAGATATGCAACATTGCGGCGGTGAGAGAGAAGCTGAAGACAGTCAGTTAGAGGAGAGGAGTTGATGAGACGAAAAGCTTTTGATTCCACCCTGTCTAGAAGAGCAGTATGAGTGGAACCCCCTAGACATGTGAAGCAAACTCCATACAAGGACGGATAAGGCCCTTGTACCGAGTTAGCAGCTGGGGGGGTGAGAAAAACTGGCGGGTACGTCTCAGAACACCTAACTTCATAGAAGCTGTTTTAGCTAGAGATGAGATGTGAATTTTCCAGTTCAGATTATAAGTAAAGGACAGACCGAGTATGTTCAGTGTAGAAGAGGGGGACAGTTGAGTGTCATTGAAGAAGAGGGGATAGTTGTCTGGAAGGTTGTATCGAGTTGATAGATGGAGGAATTGAGTTTTTGAGGCATTGAACAATATCAAGTTTGCGCTGCCCCAATCAGAAATTTTAGGAAGATCAGAAGTCAAGCGTTCTTTGGTAGTTATTATGTTCCTCAGTAAGGGATCTTTTCGATGTAATTTAGCTTTTTTTGGTATGTAAGAAGCTAAAAAAAAAAAAAGGTATGGTAATGTTGTTTTCTTTTCCCATATAAAGTGCTTTTCCATGTTTAACGTTTTAATGCCTAGCCCGGTCATAAACACTCAAAAGAGACGTTTCTGGAATTCTCGTTTCTTTTCCCAATATAGGATGCTTTCCATGCTTTTTAGAATTTTGGTGACTAAGATGCAGAAAATAGTAAAAAAAAAAAACATTTCTTCCACTGTCGTTTTTTTTCTCCATACATGGAGAAGCTTTGTACCATCTTGGCGTTTTGGTACCAAACAATGTTAAAACCACTGAAAACTCACGTTTTTGGTAAAGTTGTTGTCTTTCTCCATATCGAGTGATATTAATGCATTTTCCCGTTTGATACCTAAGAAGCTCAAAAACGAGCATAAGACATCTTTCTTGTAAAATCTTTTCGTTTCCCCATAGTGTATTTTCCATGCATTTTGACATTTTATAATATAACAAGCCCAAAAACACTCAGAATATATGTTTTTTTGGAAAAGTTACTTTGTTTAGTTATAAAGGGTGTTTTGGATGTGTTTCAGCGTTTTGGTACATAAAACGTTGAAAAAAGAATAATAAAAGAAAAAAAAAACATGTATTTATTCTTTTGAACTTGTATGTAAGGAGATTTCCATGTTTTTTTTAGCATTTTGGTGTCTAACATGCTCCAAAACACTCAAAAGACACGTTTCTGGTAAAGTTCTTTTGTTTCCCCATACGGGAAGCTTTCCATGCCTAGACAGGGTGGAATCTCCTCTAACTGACTGTCTTCAGTCTCTCTCTCATCGCCGCAATGTTGCATCTCTATCTATCTTCTACCGCTATTTTCATACTAATTGCTCTTTTGATCTTGCCAACTGCATGCCTCCCCTCCTCCTGTGGCTTTGCTGCACAAGACAGTCTTCTTTCTCTCACCACTATTCTGTCCACCTTTCTAATGGAAGAGTTAACCAGTATTCTCAATCATTTATCCCTTTCTTTGGTAAACTCTGGAACTCCGTGCCTGCTTATGTATTTCCACTTCCTATGACTTGAATTCCTTCAAGAGGGAGGTCTCAAGACGCTTATCCTTTAATGTTTGAATACCGCTTTGGACCCTTTTCTGGGACTGGTATCTCAGTGAACTTTTTTTTTTTTTATTGGATTTTTGCTGCCCTTGGCCAGTGTTCCTCATATATATATATATATATATATATATATATATATATATATATATATATATATATATATATATATATATATATATATATATATATATATATATATATATATATATATATATATATATATATATATATATATATATATATATATATATATATATATATATATATATATATATATATATATATATATATATATATATATATATATATATATATATATATATATATATATATATATATATATATATATATATATATATATATATATATATATATATATATATATATATATATATATATATATATATATATATATATATATATATATATATATATATATATATATATATATATATATATATATATAAATGTATTTTGGCGTTTTGGTACCTAACAATGTGAAAACGCTGAAATTGCACGTTTTTGGTAATGTAGTTCTGTTTCTGTATATAAAGTGCTTTTCATGCGTTGTAGCATTTTCATATCTAAGAAGCTGAGATTCATTTGCATGCATTTTGGCATTTTTTCTACGTAACACACCCATAAACGCTCAAAATGCACGTTTTCGGTAAAGCTATTGTGTTTCTCAAAACACAAAACGTTTTACATCCGTTTTTTGCATTTTGGTACGTAGATAGCTCAAGAACACTGAAAAAAAAAAAAAAAGTTTTATAGTAATGTTTTGGTTTGGTAGGGTTTTTTCATATAGGAAAAACAAAATATATGTTTTAGCGTTTTGGTACATAAGAAGCTGAAAAACACTCAAAATGCACGTTTTGGGTAATTATTTATATTACTATATTGAATGTTTTGCTCCCATTTTGGCATTTTGGTACCTAACAGTATGAAAAATAATCAAAATAATTTTTCTTTTTGGTAATGATGTTGTTTCTCCATATAGAGTTCTATTAACAGGTTTTAGCGTTTTGGTACCTAAAAAAGCTAAAAAAAAAAAACGCAGATAATACACGTATCTGGTAATACATTTTTAGTTTCCCCATACAGGGTGTTTTGCATGCATTTTGGCGTTTTTCAACGTAACAAGTTCAAAAACATTCAAAAACCTGTTTTTGTTATTTTTGTTTTTCTGATTAACAATAAAGAGTGTTTTTGCATGCGTTTAAGCGTTTTGGTACATGAAAAGAAAAAAGAAAGAACTCAAAAGATGCGTTTTCAGTAAAGTTTTAGTTTTTTTCTTTTATTTCCATGTAGTGTGATTTCCATGCTTTTTAGTGTTTTGGTGCCTAACATGCTTAAAAACACTCAAAAGACACGTTTTTGGTAATGTCGTTTGGTTTCTATTTATAGAGAGCTTTGTATGTATTCTAGTCTATTGGTACCTAAGAATGTGAACTCAAAATACTCGGTTTTTGGTAATGTCGTTCTGTTTCTCTATATAAAGTGCTCAAAAACTCTTATAACACAGGTTTCTCGTTATGTCTTTTCGTTTCCCCATATAGAGTACTTTGCATGCATTTTGCCATTTTCTACATAACAAGCACAAAAAAAAAAAAAATAAAAACACACGTTTTTGATGAAGTTATTGTGTTTATAAATTGTGTTTTAGCTGCGTTTTACCGCCTTGATGCGTACCTCAAAACATTCAAAAGACACTTTTTTTTTATTTGATATGTTTTTCCATATAAGGTGCTTTCTATGCTTTTTTATTTTATTTTATTACCTAATATGCCCATAAACACTCAAAAGACATATTTCTGGAAATGTAGTTTCTTTTCGCCATATTGGGTGCGTTGCACGCATTTTCGCGTTTGGTACCTAACAATGTGAAATACACTGAAAAGATCCATTTTTTGTAATGTTATTCTGTTTCTCCATATAAAGCGCTATTTATGCGTTTTAGCGTTTTGGTATCTAAGAAGCTCAACAACACTCATAATACACGTCTCCTGTAAGGTCCTTTCATTTTCTCTTTATAGTGTATCTTCCATGCTTTTTGGCGTTTTTATACGTAACAAGCTCAAAAAGACTTAGAATACCTGTTTTTTGTTAATGTTTTTGTTTCTGCATAATGTGTTTTTTTTTTTTTTTGCACCCATTTTAGCGTTTTGGTACGTAATTATCTAAGAAAAAAAAACACAATAGACACATTTTTGGTAATAATATTTTCTATTCGCATATAGGGTGCTTTCCATGCTTTTTAGTGTTTTGTTGCCTACCATATACAAAAACACTCAAAAGATGCGTTTCTTTTAATGTAGTGTCGTTGGTGTTTTGGTACCAAACAATGTGAAAAACACTCAAAATAGATGTTCTTCATAATGTTTTCTTTTGTGAATTGTTCATGTTGACAAGTAGTTGGGTTTAGGAAGAGGGATAAAAACCCAGGGAGGAGTTAGGATTCTTTTAATCTCTAACGTTTCGGCTGAATAGCTATCCTCAGAGAGACTGATTTACATGAGTGAAAACACACTATTTATAACAACATACAAAATTTTCTGATTTGACATTCGTACAGAGTATTGCCATCCTGGGGTGTACCTCACCTAATTTTATTTTCCTGGTCAGGTGGCATTGTCCGTCTACGTGACGAGCCTTTACTGGAGACTTTCCTTGTACCTGACCTGAGGACCAATCTGGCGGAATTACCCGCCCACCTGATTAAACCTTCTCTGTAGTTAATGACTTCCCAAGTTGTTATGAGGGCTGCCTCTATAGCTTTTCTCAATCTTTTCTTCAATCCAACTTTAATTTCTTTAGCCTCTTCCCATTTTGGTAGGTGTTTACATTTTTCTATATACAAGGGAGTTTGATGTGTTGTGTTTTAAAACATCTCTCCTATGCTCTGTTATTCTTGTTTTAAGTCCCCTGCCTGTTTCTCTTATGTATTGCTTTGTACAACCTTTACATGGTATGCTGTACACTACGTTAATGTTATTATTTTTATTTTTAATCCTGTTTTAGACAAATATTTATTAATTATGGAAGCCTTGTCCGAATTTGGTACACATATATACCTCTCTCTTTCGCTGGTTGTACAGGGATCTTTATTCTCTTTGTTTTCAGTTGTTATTTTCTTTGCCTTTTTCGTAAGCCTAACAAGGAGCCCTTCAGGATAACCCAGCTTTTTGAAAGTTGATATGATATATCATATTTCTTGCTCTAGGAAGTTGTTGCTGCAAATTCTGAACGCTCTTAAGTAAAAACCAATAATCACACCAGATTTGACCCTCATGCTGTGGGCTGAAAGGTAGTGAATGAAATCGTCCTTATTGGTGGGTTTTCTGTAAACAGAAAAACTGACTCCTTCTTCTTCCCTCCAGATTACCGTATCTTGGAAAGGTAATCTATTGTCTTGTTCCTCTTCCACCGTAAATTGGATATCCTTACGGACTTTGTTAAGCAATGTTAGCTTAATATTTATATTCGTGCCCTTTGGGACTATAACTAGCACATCATCAACATACCTAAGCCATGTTGAGCCTCTACTCATTATTCTCATAAAGTGATCAGTCTCTAGTGTTTCCATATACAAGCGTGCTATATAGCACGCTAAAACACCTTGGATGAATCCTTTTTCTACGTCGCTGTCCGTCCATGTGTAGTTTTTCAGAACGTAATCAGCGTATGTGTTAGTGTTCTTTGACACCGGCAAGAACACTAACACTAACTATTTTTTTTGGTAATGATCTGTTTGCACATATAAAGTGCAATTCATGCGTTTCATTATTTTAGAACCTAAGATAAAAAAAACCTTTCATAATACATGTTTCACGTAATGTCTTTTCGTTTCCCCATATAGAGTTCCTTGCATGCAATTTGTTATTTTTTTCTACGTAACAAGCTCAAAAACACGCAAAATACACGTTTTTGGTAATGTGTTTCTCCAAAAATGTGTTCTTTTTTCCATGCGTTTTTGTACATAAGTAGCTCATAAACACTAAAAAAGAGACTTTTTTTAGTTATGTTTTGTTTTCTGATATGAGGTGCTTTCCAAGCTTTTCCTGGTTTTTGTGGCTAGCACGCTTATAAAGGGTGAAAATAGACAATTTTAGATATATAGTTCCCTTTACCCATATAAGGTGCTTTGCTTCCACTACATTCTTGTACTGTATTCCATTACATTACATTTTTGTACGTAATAATGTGAAATACACTCAAAATACAGATTTTTGGTGATGTTTTCCTGTTTCTCCATATAGAGTGCTATTTGTGCGTATTAGCGTTTTGATACCTAACGAGCTCCAAAACTTTCATAATACACGTTTCTCGTAATGTTCTTTCCTTTCTCCATATAGGGTATTTTCCATGCATTATGGCGTTTTTGTACGTAACAAGCTCAAAAACACTCAAAATTCACGTTATTGGTGAAGTTATTGTGTTTCTCCGTAAAAGGTGTTTTCCCTGCGTTTTAGCGTTTTAGTAAGTACCTCAAAAACACTTTAAAAAACACGTTTTTGCTTACGTTGTTTTGTTTTCTTATGTAGGCTGATTGCCATGTTTTTTTTTTTTTTTTTTTTTTTTGCGTCTTCGTGTCTAACACGCTCAAAAACACTCAAAAGACACGTTTCTGAAAATGTTGTTTCCTTTCCCCATCGAAGGTGCTATACATGCATTTTGGTGGTTTGGTATCTAATAATGTGAAATATTCTCAAAAAACACATTTGTGGTAATGTTGTTCTGTTTCTCCATATAGAGTCCTATTAAAGCATTTTAACATTTTGGTACCTTAGAAACACTCATAATACATGTTTCTCGTAATGTCATTTCATTTTCCCATACAGGGTATTTTGCATGCAGTTGGGTGTTTTTCAATGTAACAAGCTCAAAAACACTCAAAATACTTGTTTTCGGTAATGTTATTCTGTTTAATCATGAATAGTGTTTTACATACGTTTTAGAGTTTATGGACGCAAGAAGTTCAAAAACAAAACTAAAAAAAAAAAAAAATGGCACGTTTTCCTTATAGTTTTGTATTCCCATGGAGGGTGATTTCAATGTTTTTTTTTTGTTTTTTTTTAGCATTTTGATGTCTAACAAGCTACAAAACATTCAAAAGACACGTTTCTGGTAATGTCGTTTTGGTACCTAAAAACGCAAAAACTCTCATTATACACTTTTCTCTTAATATCTTTTTTGTTTTCTTATAGAATACTTTCCATGCATTTTTGCATTTTTCTACGTAACAAGCTCAAAACAAACAAAATACACGTTTATTGTAAAGTTATTGTGTTTTTTTTTCTAAAAAGGGTGTTTTGCTTGAGTTTTAGGGTTTTAGTATGTAAGAAGCTGAAAAAACTCAAAAGCCACGTTTTTGGTGTTTTTTTTTCTATATAGGGTGTTTTTCCATGTTTTTTTAACATTTTGCTGCCTAACACGATGAAAAAAAAAAAAACTCAAAAAAGACATTTCTATAAATCTTGCTTCCATTCCCCGTAAAGGGTGTTGTGCATGCATTTTGGCATTTAGCACTTAACAATGTGAGACAATCAAATTTTTTTTTTTTTTTTTGTAGTGTTCTTGTGTTTCTACATATAGAGTGCTTTTCATGCCTTTTACCGCTTTGGTACATAAGAAGCTGAAGAACTCTCATAATACACGTTTTTTTTTTGTAATGCCTTTTTGTTTCCCCATATAAGGATCTTTGCCTGCATTTTCGGTGTTTTTCTAAAAACCTCAAAGCACTCAAAATACTTTTTTTTTCTTTTTCATATAGGAGGGATACTGGCCAAGGGAAACAAAAAAAACAATAAAAAAATGCCCACTCAAATGCCAGTCTCATAAAAGGGTCAAGGCAGTAGTCAAAAACTGATGGATAAGTGTCTTGAAACCTCCCTCTTGAAGGAATTCAAGTCATAGGAAGGTGGAAATACAGAAACAGGCAGGGAGTTATAGAGTTTACCAGAGAAAGGAATGAATGATTGAGAATACTGGTTAACTCTTGCATTAGAGAGGTGGACACCAATAGGGGTAAGAGAAAGAAGAAAGTCTTGTGCAGTGAGGCCGCGGGAGGAGGGGAGGCATGCAGTTAGCAAGATCAGAAGAGCAGTTAGCATGAAAATAGTGGTAGAAGATAGCTAGAGATGCAACATTGCGGCGGTGAGAGAAAGGCTGAAGACAGTCATTTAGAGGAGAGGAGTTGATGAAACGAAACGCTGTTGATTCCACCCTGTCTAGAAGAGCAGTATGAGTGGAACCCCCCCAAAACATGTGAAGCATACTCCATACATGGACGGATAAGAGTTAGCAGCTGGGAGGGGGAGGGTGAGAAAAACTGGCAGAGACGTCTCAGAACACCACCTACCTTCATAGAAGCTGTTTTAGCTAGAGATGAATTATGAAGTTTCCAGTTCAGATTATAAGTAAAGGACAGACCGAGGATGTTCAGTGTAGAAGAGGGGGATAGTTGAGTGTCATTGCAGATCAGGGGATAGTTGTCAGGAAGGTTGTGTCGAGTTGATAGATGAAGGAATTGAATTTTTGAGGCATTGAACAATACCAAGTTTGCTCTGACCCAATCAGAAAGTTTAGAAAGATCAGAAATCAAGCATTCTGTGGCTTCCGTGCGTGAAATGTTTACCTCCTGAAGGGTTGGATGTCTATGAAAAGACGTGGAAAAGTGCAGGGTGGTATCATCAGCGTAGGAGTGGATAGGACAAGAAGTTTGGTTTAGAAGATCATTAATGAATAAGAAGAAGAGAGTGGGTGACAGGACAGAACCCTGAGAAACACCACTGTTAATAGTTAATAGATTTAGGAGAAGAACAGTGACCATCTACCACAGCAGCAACAGAACGGTCAGAAAGGAAACTTAAGATGAAGTTACAGAGAGAAGGATAGAGGCCGTAGGAGGGTAGTTTGGAAATCAAAGCTTTGTGCCAGACTCAATCAAAAAGCTTTTGATATGTCCAAGGCAACAACAAAAGTTTCACCAAAATATCTAAAAGAGACTCAGTAAGGAAAGCCAGAAGATCACCAGTAGAGCGGCCATGACGGAACCCATACTGGTGATTAGATGGAAGTTTGTGAAGTGATAGATGTTTAAGAATCTTTCTGTTGAGGATAGATTTAAAATCTTTAGATAGGAAGAAAATTATTGCAATAGGACGGGAGTTTGAGGGACTAGAACGGTCAACCTTTTTAGGAACAGGTTGAATGTAGGCAAACTTCCAGCAAGAAGGAAAGGTAGATTTTGACAGACAGAGCTGAAAGAGTTTGACTAGGCAAAGTGCAAGCACGGAGGCACAGTTTCAGAGAACAATAGTAGGGACCCCATCAGGTCCATAAGCCTTCCGAAGGTTTAGGCCAGCAAGGGCATGGAAAACATCATTGCGAAGAATTTTAATAGGTAGCATGAAGTAGTCAGAGGGTGGAGGAGAGGGAGGAACAAGCCTTGAATCGTATAAGGTAGAGTTTTTAGCAAAAGTTTGAGCGAAGAGTTCAGCTTTAGAAATAAATGTGATAGCAGTGGTGCCATCTATTTGAAATAAAGGAGGGAAAGAAGAAGAAGCAAAGTTATTGGAGATATTTTTGGCTAGATGCCAGAAGTTACGAGAGGAGTTAGATCTTGTGATGGAAGGCTTAAGCTCCTTTTGTGGGCCACCTCTCTACCATGTATAGCACGAAAACAAGCTGTGTTAAACCAAGGTGTGGAAGGTTTAGGTCGAGAAAAAGAGTGAGGAATGTACGCCTCCATGGCAGACACTACCACCCCTGTTATGTGCTCAGCACACAAAGACGGGTCTCTGACACGGAAGCAGTGGTCATTCCAAGGAAAGTCAGAAAAATACCTCCTCAGGTCCCCCCAACTAGCAGAGGCAAAACGCTAGAGGCACCTTCGCTTAGGGGGATCCTGAGGAGAGATTGGAACGATAGGACAAGATACATATATGAGATTGTGATCGGAGAAGACCAACGGAGAAGAAAGGGTGACAGCATAAGCAGAAGGATTAGAGGTCAGGAAAAGGTCAAGAATGTTGGGCGTATCTACAAAACGGTCAGGAATACGAGTAGGGTGTTGCACCAACTGTTCTAGGTCATGGAGTATAGCAAAGTTGAAGGCTAGTTCACCAGGATGGTCAGTGAAGGGAGAGGAAAGCCAAAGCTGGTGGTGAACATTGAAGTCTCCAAGAATGGAGATCTCTGCAAAAGGAAAGAGAGTCAGAATGTGCTCCACTATGGAAGTTAAATAGTCAAAGAATTTTTTATAGTTAGAGGAGTTAGGTGAAAGGTATAGAGCACAGATAAATTTAGTTTGAGAGTGACTCTGTAGTCGTAGCCAGATAGTGGAAAACTCGAAAGATTCAAGAGAGTAGGTTAAGTCACTGCGCACATAAACACAGCATCCAGCTTTGGATCGAAAATGAGGATAGACAAAATAGTAGGAGGGAATAGAAAAGGGGCTACTGTCAGTTCCCTCAGACACCTGAGTTTCAGTGAGGAAAAGAAGATGAGGTTTAGAAGAGGAAAGATGGTGTTCTACAGACTGAAAATTAGATCTTAGACCGCGAATGTTGCAGAAGTTAATGAAGAAAAACTTGAGGGGGGTGTCAAGACACTTAGGGTCGTCGACAGAAAGGCAGTCCGACCTGGACACATTTATGGTCCCCTCCCCTGATGAGGACTTCGAGGCATGTGTAGGAGTCGCCATGATGATTTTAAAATTTTTGAGTGAAGGGTGTGTGTGTTATTAGGTGCTTGTAGTTTTGTGTGGAGGAAGAGAGTTGTCTTTGGAGGGCAGGCTGTGACTGCCCCCTTGTGTTGTGAGACACAAAGGGAAACGTTCAGTGAGGTCACTGCTGGGTTTAATGATAAATTCACAGCACCCCCTGAACTGTGCTTTAGACCTCACTGGGAGTAATTATCGTTTCGGCAGGTGCCTACTGCCTCCTCCTTGTTTTTGGTAATGTTTTTTTTCTGTTTCTCCTTGAAGGGTGTTTTGCATGCGTTTCAGCTTTTTGCTATGTAAGTAGCTAAAAAAAAAACACTTAAAAGAAAACTTTTTGGTAAAGTTGTTTTGTTTTCTCATATAAGGTGTTTCCATGCTTTTTAGGGTTATGGTGACTACCACGTACTCATAAATATTTAAAAGACATTTTTTTCTCTTTTTAAAGTCGTTTCCTCTCCCCCATATAATGTGTTTTCCGTATATGCTGGCGGTTTGGTACCTAATAATGTGAAATACACTCAAAACACATATTTTTCGTAATTTTGTTCTCTTTCTCCATATTGAGTGCTATTCATGCTGTTTCAAATTTTAATACCAGAAAGATCAAAAACACTCACAACAAACGTTTCTCATAGTGTCCTTTTGTTTCCCTATGTAAGGTACTTTCCACGCATTTTTCCGTTTTTTGTCCATAACAAGGTTAAAAACACTCAAATAACTTGTTTTTGTTAATGTTATTGTGTTTTTTTCAATAAAATATTTTTTTTTGCATTTTGGGCAAATGCAAAAAGTAAAAAAATTTCTAAGTAAAAATGAAAAAAAAATTGGATTTTTACTTAGAAAAATGCATTTTGCATTTTTCTAAGTAAAAAGTAAAAAAAAAAAACACTCGAAATACTTGTTTTTTGTGATGTTATTTTCATTCATAGAGATTTTTTTCTACATGGGCTTTAACGTTTTGACTTGTAAGTAGATCATAAACTATGAAAAGAAACGTGTTTCGTAATGTTTTGTTTTCAATATTAGGTTCTTCCCATGCTTTTTTTTTTTTTAGCGTTATAGTGACTAGCACGTTCATAAATACGCAAAAGGCAGGTTTTATAAATCTCGTTTCTTTTTCTCATAAAGGGTGTTTTGCGTGCATTTTGGCGTTTTGGTACATAAAAATGTGAGTTAAAGTCATAATATGTGTTTTTGGTAATGTTATATTTCTCCATATAGAGTGCTATTCATGCGTTTTCGAGTTATGCTACCTAAAAAGCTCAAAAACATTCACACGACACGGTTTTTGTAAGGTCCTTTCCTTTCCCCATATAGTGTACTTCCATATATTTTGGCATTTATGTACGTAACAAGCTCAAAACTCTAAAAAATACCCGTTTTTGGTAATGCTGTTGAGACGTCTCTGACACGTTTCTGGAAATGTCGTTTCTTTTCCTCATATATTGTGATTTGCATGCATTTTAGCGTTATGGCGTCTAAAAATGTGAAATACACTTGGTATATTCATATTTTGTAATATTGTTCTTTTCACCAGAGTGCTATTCATGCGTTTTCGAGTTTTGGTACCTAAGAAACTCAAAAACTCTCATAATACATGTTTCTCATAATGTCTTTTCGTTTCCCCATATAGGGTACTTTCCCTGCAATTCTAAATTTTTCAACGTAACAACCTTAAAAGCTAAAAATACTTGTTTTTTTGGTAATGTAATTCTCCTTAGCCATGCCTTTCAGCGTTTTGGTATGTAAGAAGTTAAAAAAAATTGTCCGAAGACACATTTAATGTTTTGTTTTTGTGTTTTCCATGATTTTTACCGTTTTTTGGTACCTAACACTAAAAAAAAAAAAACACTGAAAAGACACGTTTCTGGTAATGTCTCTTGGTTTCTCCATATAGGGGGCATTTAATGCTTTTTGCGTTTTGGTATCTATCAATGTGAAAAATAATAATAAAAGTTTCTTGTAATATCTTTTCGTTATTCCGTTTAGTGTATTTTACATGCATTTTGGCTTTTTTACGTAATAAGCAAAAAAAAAAACCCAAAAAATACACTTTTTTAGTAAAGTTATTGTGTTTCCCCCATAAAGGGTGTTTTGCATGAGTATTAGCTCAGTATGCACCTCAAAAACACTCAAAAGACACGTTTTCGGTAATGTTGTTTTCCTTTCCCTTATAAGGTGTTTTCTATGCTTTTTAGCGTTTTAGTGCCTAGCACGCTCATAACAACTCAAAAGACACGTTTCTGGAAATCTTGTTTCCTTTCCCTATATAAGGTGCTATTTATGCATTTTCGCATTTTGGTACCTATCAATGTTAAAAACACTTAAAAATGCACGTTTTTGGTAATATTGTTTTGTTTCTACATATGGGATGCTATTCATCCGTTTTAGCGCTTTGATACCTAAAATATAGAGTGCTTTTCATGCATTTTAGTGTTTAGATATCTAAGTAAAAAAAATTATAATACATGTTTCTCGTAATGTCATTTCGTTTCCTTATACAGGATATTTTGGACGCATTTTGGCATTTTTCTACGTAACAAACTCAAAAACTCAGATTACTAATATTTTTGTAATAGTTTGTTTTTCCTTATGAAGGGTGCTTTACAAACATCTTAGCGTTTTAGTTCAAAAACTACTGACTTTTTTGATAATGTTGGTTTGTTTTCCCAAATAGTTTGCTTTCCATACTTTTTAGCGTTATGGTTCGTAGCACGCTCAAAAATACTCAAAAGACATGTCTTTTTTTTCCAAATCTCGTTGCCCTTCCCCATATTGTGCGTTTTGCGTGCATTTTGGCGTTTTCGTACCTAAGAATGAGAAACACGCTCAAAATAGACGTTTTTGGTAATGTTCTCTTTCTCCTTATAGAGTGCTATTCAGGCATTTTAGCGTTTTTGGTGCCTAAGAAGCTCAAAACACTCAAAATACATGGTTCTCGTAATGTCCTTTCCTTTATATTTTAGTGTTTTTGTACGTAAGTAGTTAAAAACGCACAAAATACTTGTTTTCTGATTTCATATATGGTGTTTTCCATGCTGTTTAGCGTTTTAGTGCCTAATATCCAGGAAAACACTCAACAGATACGTTTCTTGTAATGTCTTTTCTTTTCCCCATATAAGGGGATGCATTTCTACATACATTTCTGCATACATTTCTGCGTTTTGGTACCTAACAATGTAAAAAACAATAAAAATACACGTTTTTCGTAATGTTTTTTCCTTTTCTCCATAAAGAGTGCTATTAAGAGTTTTCGCGTTTTCTTACCTATAAGAATAATAATAATAATAATAATAATAATAATAATAATAATAATAATAATAATAATAATAATAATAATAATACATAATTCTGATAATGTCTTTTCATTGCCCTATATGCAGTAGTTTGCATGCTTTTTGGTATTTCTCTACGTAACAAGCTGAAAAACACTCAAAATACACGATTTTGATAAATTTATTCTATTATTGCACATAAGAGGTGTTTTCATGCGTTTCCTACGAAAGTAGCTAAAAAGAAATGAAAAGAATCGTTTTTGGTAATGATATTTTGCTTTCCCATATAGGGTGTTTTCCATGTTTTTTATTATCATTTTGGTGCCTAGCACGCTCATAAACAGTCAAAAGACACGTTTGTGGAAATTTCTTTTCCTTTTCATATATATAGTGCTTTACATGCATTTTGGCGTTTTGATACCTAACAATGTGAAATGCCCTCAAAATACTCTTTTTTGTAGTGTTGTTCTTTTTTCTCCGTATAAAGTCCTACCCATGCGTTTTAGCATTTTCTTACCTAAAAAGCCCAAAGATTCATAATACACGTTTCTCGTAATGTCTTTTCGCTTCCCCATGTAGAGTATTTTGCATGCATTATGGCTTTTTCTACGTAACAAGCTAAAAAAAAACACACAAGGTATTGATTTTTAGTAATGTTATTCTGTTTCGCCATAAAAGGTTGTTTTCCATCCGGTTTAGCGTTCTGGCACGTAAGTACCTCAAAAGACTGAAAAAAGTAATTATTTGTAATGTTGTTTTCTTTTCCCATAGAGGTTCCTTTCCATGCTTTTTAGCGATATGGTGCTTAGCACACTCTTCAAAGATATATTTTTTTTGAAATCTCGTTTCCTTTCTCCAGTTAATGTGCTTTGTATGCATTTTGGTTGTTTGATACCTAAAGATGTGATATACATTTAAAATACACGTTTTTGTTAATGTTCTGTTACTCCATATTGAGTGTCATGTACTCTCGAGTTTTGATATCTTAAAAAAAAATACTAATAATAAACGGTTCTCATAATGTCCTTTCGTTTCCCCATATAGGATACTTTCTACACATTTTTCGCGTTTTTTGTACGTAACATGAGGAAAAACACACAAATTGGTACGTTATTGTGTTTTCCCTTAAGGGATGTTTTCTCTGCGTTTTATCGTTTTGGTACATAAATAGTTCAAAACACTCAAAAGACATGATTTTAGTAATCTTGTTTTCTTTTTCCATATAAAGTGTTTTCCATTTTTTTTTTTTTTTTTTTTAGCGTTTTGCTGCCTAACACGCTCATGAACACTCGAAAGGCACTTTTCTGGAAATGTTGTTTCTTTTCGCCATATAGAGTGCTTTGCATGCATTTTGGCGTTTTGGTACCTAAATCATGTGAAATACACTAAAATAAAAGTTTTAGTAATGTTTAGTTTCTCCATTTAGAGTGCTATTCATGTTTTATCACGTTTTGTTACATAAGAAGGTAAAAAATACTCATAATAAACGTTTCTCATAATATTCTTTCGTTTCCTCATATAGTGTAATTTCCATGTATTTTGACGTTTTTGTACGTAACAAGCTCAAAACACTCAATATTTTTTTTATTTTGGTAATTTTATTCTGTTTCTTCTTACAGGGTGTTTTGCATGCGTTTTAGCGTTTTGGTATGTAAGAAGCCGAAAAAGATAAGTTTTTGGTAAAGTTCTTTCCTATTCCCATATTGGGTGATTTTCCATACTTTTTGTTTTTTTCTTAGAGTTTTGGAGCTTAACATGCACAAAAATACTCACAATATGTTTCTAATAATGTCATTTCATTTCTTAATATAATTGACTTTGCAAGCATTTTTGTGTTTTTTTGTACCTAAAAAAGAAAAACACTTGAAATTCAAGTTTTTGGTTATGTTCTTTTTTCTCGATATAGGGTGTTACTGATTCGATTTCGCCTTTTTGGTACCTAAGAAGCTCAAAACTCTCATATCTGAAATGTCTCTTATCTGAATGTCTTTTGTTTCTCCATAAAGGGTTATTTGAGTTTTAGCGTTTTGATACTTAAATAGTTCAAAAACACACACACACAAAAAAAAAAGGTTTTTGTCAATGGTGTTTCGTTTCTCCATATAGAGCCTATTAACGCCTTTTCTCCTTTTTGTACCTAAGAAGTTAAAAAAAAAAAAAAATATGCGCATAATTCGCTTCTCTTAATGTCTTTTACGTTCCCATATAGGGTACTTTTTATGGATTTTGGCCTGGTACTTGGGGAAACAGAACAACATTTTTAAAAAATGTGTGCTTTAAGTATTTTCAGTTTGTTAGGTACAAAAAAAAAAAAAAGAAAAAAAAAATTCCAAAAGCATGAGTTTTAATTGTTTTTCAGCTTGTTAGGTACGAAATTGCCAAATACATGCATATTAGCATATATAATGAAACGATATAATCACAAACGTGTATATATATATTTTGTTTAATGTTCTAAGGTATCAAAAAAGTTATGTTCCGGAGGAACATAACTTTATCAAAAACGTGTGTACTTAGTGTTTTTAAGTTCATTAGGTGCAAAAACGCCTAAACATATGCAATGTAGCACATATGAGGAAACTAAACGATATTACCACAAACGTATCTTATGAGTGTTTTTTAAGATTCTTCGGTGCTGAAACGCTAAAACTTATGAATATTCCTCTATATTGAGGGAACAAAAAAAAAAAAACATCATTACAAAAATGTGTATTATGAGTGTGATTCACCATGTTACGTACCAAAACGCCAAAATGCATAGAAAGAACCCTTTCTGGAGAAAAAAATAAAATAAATAAAATAAAATAAAATAAATCAGCATATAATATTAAAAAAACGTGTGTTTTAAGTGTTTTTGTTAGATATCAAAATGCCAAAACCTATTCAAAGGTTCCAGTATAGGGAAACGAAACGAAATAATCACAAACAAAAGCTATCAGGACGCTAAAACACAAAAATAGTACTCTATATTCAGAAACAGAACAACATTAAGAAAAGCGTTATGAATTATGAATCTTATTCACTATGATAAGTGCGAAAACTTCAAAATGCTTACCTGTATGCATATATACCTATATACCTATATTAAGAAACATATCTATATTACCAAAAACCTGCATTATGACTGTTTTTTTTATTTAGTTAGATATCTTAAGATATCTTAAGATATCTTATTAGAAAATAAAACAACTGCCAAAAACATGCTTTTTTTCAGGTTTTGCGTATCAAAACGCTAAAATTCATTTTGAGCTTCTTACGTACCAAAACTCTAAAATGCATGCAAAACTCTCTGTCCAGAGGAACATAACATTACCAATAATGTGTGTTTTAAGTGTTTGTTTTTTTTCAGTTCATTATATACCAAAACGCCTAGACATTTACAAATCGGCCATTATGGGGAAACTAAGCGATATTTCCACACACGTGTCTTATGAGAGTTTTTTACGGTTTTTAGGTGATGAGACGCTAACACAAATAAATATTAATCTATATTGAGAAAAAAAACGTTATTACTAAAAGTGCGTGTTATGAGGCTCATTCACCATATGAAGTACAAAAACGCCAAAAATGTATACAAAGAACTTTTCTGGAGAAACAGAACATTTCCAAAAAAAGTAAGTTTCTTTTTATGGATTTCATCGTTTTTGTACCTAACGTACAATAATAAAACTCATAATTCACGTTTTTTTTTTTTCATAAAGTTGTTTTGTTTGTCAGTATAGAGTATTATTCACGTGTTTTAGAGTTCTAATATCTAACAAAATCGAAAACACTCATAATACACGGTTGTGATTATATCTTTTGGTATTCCTATATTGGCTACTTTGCATGTTTTTTTTGGCCTTTTAGTACTTATAAACTTGAAAAAAAATAAAACAAACGTTTTTTGTTTCTCCAAAAATTTAAGATTTTGTACCTAATATGGTGTATCACTTTCATAATACACATTTTTATTAATGATTTTCTGTTACTCAACTTTGAATATTTTTCATATGTTGTAGTGTTTTAACACCTAAGAACCTCAAAAACAATCATAAGACACGTCTTTGACAATATCATTTAGTTTTCCAATATTGGCTAATTTGCATGTGTTTTGGCGTACCTAATAAACTCAAAAGCACACCTTTTTGGTAATGTTTTTCTGCTCCTCGAGAATGGGTGTTTTGGATGCATATTAGAGTTTTGGTACCTTAAAAGCTCATAAACACTGGAAATTGTCTGTTTAATTGTCCATTTTAGGGTGTTTTCCATGCTTTTTAGCGTTTAGGTGCCTAATATGCTTAGAAACAGGCAAATAACAAGTTTCTGGTAATATTGTTACGTTATCCCATATAGGATGATTTGCATGCATTTGGGGCTTTAATAACTAACTAGCTCAAAACACTCAAAATATACTTTTTGAGAAAGTTGTTCTGTTTCTCCAAAAAGGGTGTTTAGCATGCGTTTTAGAATTTTGGTTTGTAAGAATCCGAAAACTCTTAAAAGAAACGTAAAGTTGTTTTCTTTTCCAATATATTGTATTTTTCACGCAGTTTGGCGTTTTGGCATCTAACAACATAAAAAAAAAATAACATTGATCATACAGTTTTTTGGTAATGTAGTGCTGTTTTTTTTGTTTTTTTTGTTTGGATGCATTTTGACGTTTTGGTACCTAACATGGTGCAAAATACTGTTCTGTTTCTTAATATAGAATACTGTTCACGTGTTTTAGCTTTCTGATACATTAGAACATCAAAAACACACGTAACACATGTTTGATATTATATAATTCATTTTTCCCATATTGATATTTTGCAAGTGTTTTGGTGTTCTGTTACTTAACAAACTGAAAAACACTTAAAACACCCATTTTTGGAAATACTTTTTTTCCAGAAATGGTTTTTGTATGCATTTTGGCGATTTAGGACTTAACATGATGAATAACATTCAAAATACAAGTTTTTAGTAATTATGTTCTCTTCCTCAATTTTGATTAATATTCATATGCTTTAGGGTTTCAACATCTAAGAGCCTTAAATAAACACTCATATGACACGTTTGAGATAATTTGCATGTTTTTTGGTACCTAATAAACTAAAAAAAAAAACACCCAAAACACATGTTTTTAGTAATGCTGTTTTGTTCCTCCAGACAAGGTGTTTTGTATGTATTTTTAAATATTTCTTATGTAAGAAGCTAAAAAAAAAGCTCAAAAGACACAATTTGTTAAAGTTGTTTAGTTTTCTAAATAGACTTTTTTCCATACATTTTTTTTAACATTTTGGTGCCTAATTTGCTAGACAAATAAAAAAAAAAAAACAAGCAAATGACACGTTTCTCGTAATGTCGTTTTATTACCCTTAAACGATGCTTTGCAACCATTTTGATACACTATTTTGATGAGGTTAATCTCTATAAAGGGTGTTTTACATGAGTTTTATCATTTTGGTATATAAGTAGCTGAAAACACTCAAAAGCCACGTTTTTGATAATGTATTCTTTTCCAATATAGTGTGCTTTGCATGAATTTTGGAGGTTTGGTACCTAACAAGCTCAAGACTTTCATAATACAGGTTTTTGGTAATGTAGTTAGGTTTCATACTAATCTAATTTTCAATCTGTAAAACACCAGCTTTTCTCTTTTAAACCTCATCTTCTTTTCCTCACTGAACTCAGGTGTCTGAAGCAACTGACAGTATCCCCTTTTCTGTTCCCTCCTACTTTCCCTATCCTCATTTTCAATCCAAAGCTGGATGTTGCGTGTATGTGCGCAACGGCTCTCGTACCCACGCTCTTGAATCTTCCGAGTTTTCCACTATCTGGCTACGACTACAGAGTTACTCTCAAACTAAATTTATCTGTGCTGTATACCTCTCACCTAATTCCTCTGACAATAAGAAATTCTTTGACTAAACTTCCAAAGTGAGCACATTCTCTCATCCCTTTTGCAGCGATCTCCATTCTTGGAGACTTCAATGTTCACCACCAGCTTTGGCTTTCCTCTCCCTTCAATGACCATGCTGGTGAACTAGCCTTCAACTTTGCTATCCTCCACGACCTAGAGTAATTGGTGCAACACCCTACTCGTATTCCTGACCGTCTTGGAGATACGCCTAACATTCTTGACCTTTTCCTGACCTCTAATCCTGATTATGCTGTCACCTTTTCTTCTCCACTGGACTCCTCCGATCACAATCTCATATCTGTATCTTGTCCTCTCTCTCCAATCCCTTCTCAGGATCCACCTAAGCGAAGATGCCTCTGTCGTTTTGCCTCTGATAGTTGGGGGGACCTGACTATTTAGCTGATTTTCCATGGAATGACTACTGCTCCCGTGTCAGAAACCCATCTTTGTGTGCCGAGCGCATAACAGAGATGATAGTGTCTGGCATAGAGGCGTACATTCTTCCCTCTTTTTCTCGACCTAAACCTTGCAAACCTTGGTTTAACACAGCTTGTTCTCGTGTTATATATATGCTATATATGATAGAGAGGTGGCCCAACAAAGGTACTTAAGCCTTCCATCACCAGAATCTCATGCACTTTATATTTCTTCCCGGAACCAAGCAAAGTCTGTTCTCTAACTAGCCAAAAAAACTCCTTCATTAACAGAAAGTGTCAAAATCTTTTTTTAAGATCTAACTCCCCTTGTGACTTTTGGCACCTAGCCAAAAATATCTCCAATAACTTTGCTTTTTTCTTCTTTCCCTCCTTTATTTCAACCAGATGGTACCACTGCTATCACATCCATCTCTAAAGCTGAACTCTTCGCTTAAACCTTTGCTAAAAACTCTACCTTGGACGATTCAAGGCTTGTTCCTCCCTCTCCTCCACCCTCTCACTACTTCATGTTACCTATTAAAATTCTTCGCAATGATGCTTTCCATGCTGGCCTAAATGCTCTGAAGGCTTATGGACCTGATGGGGTCCCTACTATTGTTCTCCGAAACTGTGCCTCCGTGCTTGCACCTTGCTTATTCAAACTCTTTCAGCTCGGTCTATCAACATCTACCTTTCCTTCTTGCTGGAAGTCTGCCTACATTCAACCTGTTTCTAAAAAGGGTGACCGTTCTAATCCCACAGACTACCGTCGTGCCTATCTAAAGATTTTGAATCTATCCTCAACAGGAAGAAACTTTTGCTGTTGCCTTGGATATATCAAAAGCTTTTGATAGAGTCTGGCACAAAGCTGTTCTTCTAAATCTATTAACAGTGGTGTTCTTCAGGATACTTTCCTGTCACCCACTCTCTTCTTATTATTCATCAATGACCTTCTAGACCAAACTTCTTGTCCTATTCACTTCTACGCTGATGATAACACCCTGCACTTTTCCACGTCTTTTTATAGACTTCAGAAGTAAACATTTCATGCAGGGAAGCCACAGAACGCCTGACTTCTGATCTTTCTAAAATTTCTGATTGGGGCAGAGCAAATTTGGTATTGTTCCGTGCCTCAAAAACCCAGTTCCTCCATTTATGAGCTTGACACAACCTTCCAGACAACTATCCCCTCTTCATCAATGACACTCAACTGTTCCCCTTTTCTACACTGAGCATCCTCGGTCTGTCCTTTACTTATAATCTGAAGTGGAAACCTCACACCTCATCTCTAGCTTTTATAACTTCTATATAACAGCTTCCATAAAGTTAGGCGTTCTGAGACGTCTTCGCCAGTTTTTCTAACACCCCCCCCCTGCTGTTACCTCTGTACAAGGGCCTTATCCGTCCATGTATGAAGTATGCTTCACATGTCTGGGAGGGTTCCACTCATACTGCTCTTCTAGACAGGGTGGAATCAAAAGCTTTTCGTCTCATCACCTCCTCTTCTGTAGCTGATTGTCTTCAGCCTCTCTCTCATCGCTGCAATGTTGCATCTCTAACTATCTTCTACCGGTATTTTCATGCTAACTGCTCTTCTGATCTTGCTAACTGCGTGCCTCCCCTCCTCCCGCTGACTCACTGCACAAGACTTTCTTCTTTCTCCCACCCCAATTCTGTCCATCTCTCTAATGCAAGAGTTATCCAGCATTCTCAGTTATTCATCCCTTTCTCTGGTAAATTCTGGAACTTGCTGCCTGCTTCTGCATTTCCATCTTCCTATGACGAATTCCTTCAAGGGTGAGGTTGAAGACACTTATCCTTCAGTTTTTGACTACTGTTCTGGACCCTTTTCTGGGACTGGCATCTCAGTGGGCTTTTTTTTTTTTTTTTTTTTATTGGATTTTTGTTGCCCTCGGCCACTGTCTCTCCTATATGAAAAAAAAAAAAAAACAAATACATAAATAAAATTAAAAATAAAAACACAGGTTTCTTTGTATGCATTTTGGCGTTTTGGTACTTAACATTGTGAAAGTCTCATAATACCTGTTTTTTGGTAATGGTGTTCTGTTTCTCAATTTAGAGTACTATTCACGTGTTTTAGCGTTTTCATACCTAGGAACTTCAAAAACACTCATAATACACTTTTGTGATTATATCGTTTCGTTTTCCTGTATTGGCTAATTTCCACGTCTTTTGTCGTTTTGGTACCAAACAAACTGAAAAAAAAAAACACTTAAAACACAAATTTTTGGAAATATTCTCTTATTCCAGAATGTGTTCTTTGTATGTATTTTGCATTTTGGTAACTAATATGGTGAATCATACTCATAATACACGTTTTTTGTTAATGATATTCTGTTACCTAACATAGATTAATATTCATATGTTTTAGCGTGTCTGCACCTAAGAATCTTAAAAGACTCATAAGACGCGTTTGTGGTTTAGCTTCGTTATATTTTCTAATTTGTATGTGTTTTGCCGTTTTAGTACCTAAGAAACTGAAAAACATCGAAGACACGTTTTGGGTAATGTTCCATGTATTTTAGAGTTTTGGTACAAAAATAGCTTAAAAAAAAAGTAAAAGACACAATTTTGATAACATTGTTTTAGTTTTCCAATACAGGTTTTTTTTTCCTTTGTTTTTAGCGTTTTTATGCCTAATATGCTTAAAAAAAAACGCAAATGACACGTTTCTGATAATGTCATTTCATAACCCCATATTGGGTGCTTTCCATGCATTTCGTCATTTTGGTAATTAATAGGTGCAAATAAACTAAAAATACACTTTTTTGATGAAGTTGTTCAGTTTCTCCTAAAAGAACGTTTAGCATGCGTTTTAGCGTTTTTGGTACGTAGGAAGATGAAAACACTAGAAAATAACTTTTTGGTAATGTTTTCTTTTTCAATATAGTGTGCTTTGAATGCACTTTGCCGTTTTGGCACCTAACAAATAAAAAAAATAAATAAATTATAATACAGGTATTTTAATAATGTAGTTCTGTTTCTTCATAGAGTTTTATATATATATATATATATATATATATATATATATATATATATATATATATATATATATATATATATATATATATATATATATATATATATATATATATATATATATATATATATATATATATATATATATTTTTTTTTTTTTTTTTTTTTTTTTTTTTTATGCATTTTAGCTTTTTGTTACCTATTATAGTAATTATTGTTGTTTTGTTCCTCAGTATGGAGCTATTCATGTGCTTTAGAAATCTGATACCTAAGAATATCAAAAACAATCATAGCAAATGTTTTTGATTATACAATTTCTTTCTTTTCTTTATAATAGGTAGTTTGCGATTTTGTACCTAATAAACTGAAAAACATGTAAAATATACATTTTTGGAAGTAATGTTATGTTTCTCAATATGGAAATATTCATAAGTTTTAGCATTTCAGCACCTAAGAACCTTAAAAACAGTCATCAGACACATTTGTGGTAATATTGTTTTATTTTCCCATATCAGCTAATTTGCATTTGATTTGCGGTTTTGGTACCTAATAAACTCGAAAACACCCTAAACACAAGTTTTTTGGTAATATTGTTCTGTTCCTCCAGAAATGGTGTTTTACATGTATTTTAGAGTTTTGGTACGTAAGAGGCTCAAAAACATTTAAAATACATGATTTGTTAGTAATGTTTAGTTTTCCCAAATGAGATGTTTTCCATGCTTTTAGCTTTTTGGTGCCTTGTATGCTCAAAACAAGGAAATGACAGCTTTCTGGTAATGTTGTTTCATTACCCAATATAGGATGCTTTCCATGCATTTTGTATGTTTGGTATCTAACAAGACGAAAAAAAACACTTAAAATACACTCTTTTGATGAAGTTGTTCTGTTTTATCCATTTTATTTATTTATTTATCTATTTTTAATTTTTATTTTTTTCTTTGCGTGCGTTTTAGTGTTTTGGTACGTAACTAGTTTGAAAACACTAAAAAGACACTTTTTTTGGTGATGTTTTCTTTTCTAATTTCGTGTGCTTTGTATGCACTTTGGCGTTTTGGTACCTAACATTCTGTTTCTTCATATATATTTCTTTTGTCGTTTTGGTGCCTAACACGGTAAATAAGACTCATAATGCCCATTTTTGTCAATTACATTCTGTTACTAAACATAAAGTAATATTAACATGTTTTAGAGTTTCAGCACCAGTAAACCTTAAAAACACTTGTCAAATACGTTTGTAATACTATCATTTTATCCACATATTAGCATATATCCATGTGTTTTGGCGTTTTGATAAACTCAAACAGACTCAAAACATCCGTTTTTTGTATTGTTCTTTTTCACCAGGAAGTGTATTTTTGCTTTCATTTTAGAGTTTTGGTATGTTACTAGCTTAATAACCATCAAAATACACGATTTTGGTAATATTGTTTAATTTTCATATATCGGGTGTTTTCCATGCTTTTTAGTGTTTTCGTGGCTGATATGCTCAAAAACACGCAAATGACACGTTTGTGGACCTGTCATCTCATTATTGTTTATAAAGTGTTTTGCTTGCATTTTGGGGTTTTATTACCTAACAAGCTCAAAAATCACTAAAAATACATTTAAAATGAAGTTGTTCGATTTCTCCATAAATGAGTCTTATGTTTTGAATGCGTTTTAGCGTTTCGGCACGTAAACAGTTGAAAACCATCAAATTCAAAAACATTTATAATACATATTTTTGGTAAAGTAGTTCAGGTTCTTCATATAGATTTCTTTTTTATGCATTTTGGCGTTTTGGTATCTAACATGGTGAATAAGACTCATAATACACTTTTTTTTGGTAATATTAATCTCTCTCCCAATATAGAGTACTATTCACGTGTTTTAGCGTTCTGATACATAAGAAAATCAAAAACACTGATAACACACTTTTGTGATTATATAATTTAATTTCCATACATTGGCTACTTTGTATGTGTTTCCGCATTTTGGTACCTGAGAAACTGAAAAATACTTAAAGCACACGTTTTTGGAAATATTTCTCTGTTTATTCAAAAAGGGTTACTTATATGCATTTTGGCATTTTGGTATTTAACATGGTGAATCAAACTCATAATACACATTTTTGATGAAGATATTGTTTCTAAAATACAGAGTAATATTCATGTGTTTTAGTGTTTCAGCAACTAAGAACCTTAAAAACACACATCAGAGACATTTGTGGTAATAACGTTTAGTTTCCTTATACTGTCTACTTTGCATTTATTTTGACGTGTTGTTACCTAATAAAATAAAATAAAAATAACTCAAAACACATGTTTTAGGTAATATCATTTTGTTTCTTCAGAAAGGGTGTTTGGGTACGTAAAAAGCTCAAAAACACTCAAAAATACATTGTTTTTTATAAAGTGTTTCCGTTTCTAAGGTAATGCTATTCTGTTTCTTTATATAGGTTTCTTTAAATGCATTTTAATATTCTGTTAAGTAACAAGCTCAAAATACTCTTTTTTGATGAAGTTCTTCTCTTTCTCCATTAAGAATACTTTCCATCTGTTTTAGCGTATTGAAAAACACTCTCAAGAAAAGTTTTTGGGTAATGTTGTTTTCTTTTCCAGTAT
Organism: Scylla paramamosain; assembly: GCF_035594125.1. Taxonomy (NCBI): domain Eukaryota; kingdom Metazoa; phylum Arthropoda; class Malacostraca; order Decapoda; family Portunidae; genus Scylla; species Scylla paramamosain. The sequence continues at coordinate 21,736,975 of NC_087151.1, forward strand.
GGTGTGCTTTGCATGGACTTTGGCATTTTGATACCTAAGAAGTTCAAAAACATTTATAATACAGATTTTGGTAATATAGTTTTTTTTCTTTTTCATATAAGTATCTTTATATGCCTTTTGGCGTTTTGATATTTAAAATGGTGAATAAGTCTCATAATACACGTTTTTGGTAATCTTGTACTTTTCCTCAATATTATTTACGTGTTTACCTGATACCTAAGAAAAACAAAAACACTAATAACGCCCGTTTATGATTATATCGTTTCGTTTTATTATGTTGGCTACTTTACATGAGTTTTCTGAGCATTTCTTGGACCTAACAAACTATAAAACACTTAAAACATACATTATTGGAAATTATCTGTTTCTCCAGAAAATGTTTTTTGTATACATTTTGGCGTTTTTGTACCTAAAATAGTCAATGAGATTCATAATACACGCTTTTAGTAATAATGATTTGCTTTTCAATATAGAGTAATACTTATTTGTTTTAGCGTCTCAGCACCTAAGAACCTCATAAAGAACCCTCATAAAACATGCTTGTGGAAATACCGTTTAGTTTCCTCATAACGGCTTAATTTATAAATGTTGAGGCGTTTTGGTATATAATGAATTGAAAAATATTTAAAACACTCATTTTTGGCAATATTGTTCTGTCCCTCCAGAAAGGGAGTTTTCATGCATTTTAGAGTTTTAGTATGTAAGAAGCTCAAAAGCACTCAAAAGATACGATTATCATAATGATGTTAGTTTTATCATATCAGGTGTTTTCCATGCTTTTTAGCGTTTTGATGCCCAATATGCTCAAAACAGGCAAATGAAACATTTCTGGTAATGTCGTTTCATCGCCCCATATAGGGTGCTTTAAATGTATCGTTTCGTTTTATTATGTTGGTTACTTTACATGAGTTTTTGCGTTCTTGGACCTAACAAACTATAAAACACTTAAAACATACATTATTGGAAATTATCTGTTTCTCCAGAAAATGTTTTTTGTATACATTTTGGCGTTTTTGTACCTAAAATAGTCAATGAGACTCATAATACACGCTTTTAGTAATATGTTTTGGTACATAAGAAGCTCAAAAACACTCAATAAACAGTTTATTTGTGAAGCTATTCTCTTTCTTCATGCCTTTTAGCATTTTGCTACGTAAAAGCTGAAGGAAATTCAGAAACCACGTTTTTTATAATGTTGTCTTCTTTTCCATTATAATATGCTTTGCAAGCGCTTTGGCGCTTTGGTATCTAACAAGTTAAAAAACAATCATAATGCTGGTGTTTGCTAATGTGGATGTGTTTCTTAATAAAGGATTCTTTGTATGCATTTTGAAGATTTCGTAACTAACATGGTGAATAATAATCATAACGAATGTTTTTCTTGATGTTGTTTTGCTTCTCAATATAGAGGACTATTTTCGTGTTTTAGCGTTCTGATATTTAACAAAAATTAAATTAATTAATAAAAGTAAATAAATAAATAAATAAAAATAAATACATAAAATAAAATAATGTAAAAAAAATAAATAAACTATACTGGTTGGTGACTGTTGTTTCATTTCCCTATATTGGCTACTTTGCATGTGTTTTGGCGTTTTTGTACCTATAAAAGTGAAAAAAAAATATAAAAAAAAACAAGTTTTTGGAAATATTGTCATGTTTCTCTCCACTAGGTGTTCATTGTATGCATTTTGGCGTTTCGATACGAAACACGGTGAATCACATTTATAATAGACATTTTTTCATTTACTTATTTTTTTTTCCAATACTGAGTATTATTCATATCTTTTAGTATTTCAGCACCAAAGAACTTTAAAACATTCATAAGATCCCCAGTTTGGCTAATTGCAATGTTATCATATTTTCATGGCGCTTTGCTACCTAATAAACTCAAAAAACACTCAAAATACACGTTTTTGGTAATGTCCTTTTGTTTCTTCAGTAAGGATGTTTTCATGTATCTTAGAGTTTGGTACGTAAGAAGTCCAATAACACTCAAAAGACAAGATTCTGATATTGTTGTTTAGTTTTCTAATATATGGTGTTCATGATTCTTAGCGGTTTGCTGCCTAATATTCTGAAAAACACGGAGACGACACGTTTCTGGTAATGTCATTTAATTACCCATAATGCATGCTTTGCATGCATTTTGGCGTTTTATTACCTAAAAAAAAAAAACACTAAAAACACACATTTTTGATGGAGTTCTTTTTCTCCATAAAGGGTGTTTTACGTGCATTTTAGCGTTTTCGTACGTTATAAGCAAAAAAATAGTCAAAAGCCACGTTTTTTGGTAATGTTTTCTTTTCCGAAATAATGTGCTTTAAATGTTGTTTGGAGTTTTCTTTTCTAACAAGATAAAGAAAAAAAAATTCAAAATACACTTTTTTGATGTTCTTTTTTCCATAATAGGTGTTTTACATGCGTTTTACCGTTTTGTACTGGAACTTAGGAAGCTGAAAAAAGAGCCATGTATTTAGTGATTTTATTTTCCGAAATAGTGTGCTTTGCATGATACAGGTTTTTGAAAATATAGTTCTCTTTTTTAATAAACGGTTCTTTGTATGTGTATTGGCGTTTTGGTACCTAACATGGTAAATAAGACAATACATGTTTTTTTGTATATATATATATATATATATATATATATATATATATATATATATATATATATATATATATATATATATATATATATATATATATTTTTTTTTCAATATAGGGTACTATTCAAGTGATTTAGCATTCTGATGGTAAGAATATCAAAAACACTCATAATTTACGTTTTTGATTATATCGTTTCGTTTCCCTCTTTCGGGTACTTTACATGTGTTTTGGGGTTTGGTAGCTAATAAATAACACTTTAAACACACGTTTTTAGAAATGTTGTTCTCTATCTCTAGAAAAGGTTCTTTTTATGTATTTTGGTGTTTTGATTCTTAACATGATGGAAGACACTCATAACACACTTCTTTGGTAATGATTTTTTTTTTCTTTTTATGATAGAGAAATATTCATTTGTTTTAGAGATTCAGCACCTATGAACCTTAAAAAAAGCACTCATAAGACACGTTTCCGGTAATATTTTTTAGTTACTACTAAAAATACTATACTAGCATATGTTTAGGCGTTTTGTCACCTAATGAACTGAAAAAAAAACACTAAAACACACGTTTCTGGTAATGTTATATTCCTCTTGAAAGAGTGTTTTGTATGCATTTTTAGAATTTTGGTACGTAAGAAGCTCAAAAACACAAAAGTCATGATTTTAGTAATATTGTTTACAGGGTTCCTATATTGGATATTTCCCATGATTTTTAGCAATTTTGTGCTCTATATGCTCAAAAACACAGAAATAACACGTTTTTGGTACAGGCGTTTAATTACCCTACATAGGGTGCTTTGCTTACATTTTGGCGTTCTGGTACCTAACAAGCTCAAAAAACACTAAAAATACACTTTTTTCAAGAATTTGTTTTGTTTCTGTATAATGGGTGTTTTGCATGCTTTTTACCGTTTTGGTTCTTAAGAAGCTGAAAAAAAAAACAAGTTAGTTAGGTTTTTGGTAATGTATTCTTTTCTATTATAGTGTGCTTTAAATGCTCTGATGCGTTTTGATATGTAACAATTTCAGTCTTAATACAAATTTTTGGTAATGTAAAAGTGTTTCTTCATATATATTTCATTGCATATATTTTGTCATTTTCGTACCTAATATGGTGAATAGAACTCAATACACGTTTTTGTTAAAGTTGTACTGTTTCACACTATAGAGGACAATTCACGTGTTTTAGTTAGTATTTTGATACCTTAAAACATAAACAAAAAAAACACTCATAATACACGTTTGTGATTATATCGTTTCGTTTCACTCTACAGGCTACATTGCATGTGTTTGGTAATTTGGTACCTAACAAACTCAAAAATACTTAAAACACACGTTTTTTTTTAATGTTCTGTTTCTCCAGAAACTGTTATATGGCGTTTAGGTATTTAACATGACTAATGACACTCACAATACACGTTTTTTGGTAATGAAGTTATGTTGCCTCAATATAGAGTAATATTCATATGATTTAGCGTTTCACCTCATAAGAACCTTAAACACTCATAAGACATGTTTGTGGTAATATCGATTAGTTTCCCCGTATAGGCTACTTTGCACCCAAAATGCACGTTTTAATAATGCTTTTCTGCTTCTACAGAACGAGTTTTAGAGCTTTTCAGAGTTTTGTTATATAAGATAAGATGTTATGTAAGATGATGAAAACACTCAAACGACAAGATTTCTGTAATGTTGTTTAGATTTCTCATAAAGGTATTTTTCCGTGCTTTTTACCGTTTGAGTGACTATTATGATGAAAAACACGCAAAAGAAACGTTTCTTGTATTGTCGTTTCATTACCCTATATAGGGTGTTTTGCATGCATTTTGGCGTTTTGGTATCTAACAAGCTAAAAAATACAAAAAATACATTTTTTGATGATTTTTTTTCATTCTTAGTAACGGGTGTTTTGAATATGTTTTAACGTTTTGGTACGTAAAAGCACTCAAAAGCCGCGTTTTTGGAATTTTTTTCTTTTTCCATATATAGTGTGCTTTGCATGCACTTTGACGTTTTGGTACCGAACAAGTTCAAAAACAGGATTTTGGTAATAGAGTTATCTTTTTCCAAATAAGTTTTTTTTTTTTTTTTTTTGTATCTATTTTGGCGTTTTGATGTCTAACGGGGTGAGAAAGACTCACAATACACATTTTTTTTTTTTCTGTAATATTGTTGTTTCTGAATATAGAGTACTATTCACGTGTTTCAGCATTCTGATACCTAAGAACATCTAAAACTCTCATAATAGATGTTTGTGATTTTTATCGTTTCGTTTTCCTATATTGGCTAATTTCCATGTGTTTTGGCATTTTGGTACCTAGCATACTGCAAAAAAAAAAAAAAAAAAAAAAAAATGTTTTTCTGTTTCTTTAGATAGGTTTCTTTGTATGTATTTTGATATTTTAGGACCTTATATGGTGAATCACTTATAATACACGTTTTTGGTGATGATGTTTTTTCTCAATATTAATAATAATTAATATTAATTAAAATTAATAATATTTATATGTTTTGGCGCTTCAGCCCCTCAGAATCTTTAAACACTCATAGGGCATGTTTGTGGTGATATATTTATTTTCCCTATATTGGCTACTTTTGATGTGTTTTAGAGTTTTGGTACCTAATATAAACTAAAAAAAAAAAAAAGTGCTCAAAACACACTTTTTGGTAATGTTGTTCTCTTGCTCCAGAAAAGGTGTTTTGTATACTTTTTTTAGAGTTTGGGTAGATTAGAAGCTGAAAAACACTAATAAGACACAATTTTGGTAATACCACTTTTTTTTCCTTTATAGGATTTTTTTCCATGCTTTCCAACGTTTTGGTTCCTAATATACTAAAAAACGCGCAAATGACACATTTCTGATAATGTTATAGCATTGTCCCATATAAGGTGCTTTGTATGCATTTTGACTTTTTGGAACCTAAAAAGCTAAAAAATATTCAAAAGACACTATTTTCAAATAATATATGTTTCTACATGAAAGGTGATTTGCATGCGTTTTAGTGTTTTAGTACGTAAATTGAAAACAGTCAAAAGCTCCGTTTTTGGTAATGTTGTTTTATTTTCCAATATAGTGCACTTTGTATGCAGTTTCACGTTTTGGTACCTTACAAGTTTAAAAGTCATAATACAGGATTTTAGTAATGTAGTTGTTCCTTCATATATTGTCATTTTATATATTTTAGCGTTTTGGCACCTAATATGGTTGATAAGACTCAAAATACACGTTTTTGTTAATGATGTTCTGTTTTTCAATATAAAGATAAATTAATTTGTTTTAGCGTTAAGCACTTAAGAATCTAAAAACACTCATAAGACACGTTTGTCATAATATCATTTAATTTCAAAATAATGACCATTTTGTTTTATTACCTAATAAACTGCAAAATGCTCAAAACACACGTTTTTTTGTATTTTCGATCTGTTGCTTCATAAAGGGTGTTTCATATGCATTTTAGATATTTGGTTTGTTAGAAGCTCAGAAACATTAAAGTGACACGATTTTTGTAATATTGTTTAACTTTCTTAAATAGGTTTTTTTTTCCCATGTTTATTTATTTATTTATTTATTTTTATAGTTTCGTGCGTAATATGCTCAATAACACGCAAATGACACGTTTCTGGTATGTTGTTTCATTACCCAATATAGGGTGCTAAGAATGTATTTTGATGTTTTGGTATCTAACACGCTCAAAAACACTCAAAATACATATTATGGATGTTGTTCTGTTTTTTTTTTTTTTCTATTAAGCGGTGTTTTGCATGCGAGGCTGTTGTCTTTAACGTTCGAGAATAGAGTGTAAAAAAGGTGTCTGCTCTAACCTCTTAAACTACTGCACTATTTCTTTAATTTCCTGCCCCCCTGAAGTTTTGAATATATCCTGAATAGGAAGATTCTTAAACATCTATCATTTAACGATCATACATATGATTGCCAGTATGGGTTCAGTCATGGCCGCTCTACTGGCCATCCTTACTTATATATATATATATATATATATATATATATATATATATATATATATATATATATATATATATATATATATATATATATATATATATATATATATATATATATATATATATATATATATATATATATATATATATATATATATATATATATATATATATATATATATATATATAAAGTTCATTTTCTTTTTTTACATTATAACTATTGTAATTATTACATGTATTATTATTCATCACTTCTTCACTTATTTATTTAGTTATTTATTTATTTGCTTACGGGACGTTACTCGTTTATATATATATATATATATATATATATATATATATATATATATATATATATATATATATATATATATATATATATATATATATATATATATATATATATATATATATATATATATATATATATATATATATATATATATATATATACACTATCATAAGCTGCTGACCATGTACATATAGACGGCCATTATCAATCCATGTAAGAAGTTCCAACCATGTGTAGGTTCCACTCATACCGCTATTTTAAACAGGGTGAAATAAAAAGTTTTTCGTCCTATCAATTTCTCTAACTGATTGTCTTCAGCCCTTCTCTCATCGCTGCAATGTTGCATCTCTTGATATCTTCGAATGCTATTTTCACGCTAACTGCTATTAAGATCTTACTGACTGCATACCTCCTCTCCTCCCGCGGCCTTGCTGTACAAAACTTTTTACTTTCTCTCACCTCTTTTCTGTCCATCTCTCTAATGCAAGATTACCAGTATTCTCAGTCATTCATCACTGAAACTCTCTGCCTGCTTATGTATTTCCTTCCTCCTATGACTTGAACTCTTTCAAAGTAGGCTTTAAGACACTATCCTTCAATTTTGGATTTTTTTTTTACCTCGGTTTGGGAACTGGCACTCAAGTGGGTCTTTTTCGAACTTTTGATTGCCCTTGACCAGTGTCACTCTTACTTAAAAAAAAAAAAAGAAAAAAGAAAAAGAAAACAAAAAACCAACATCAACGACAACATCAACAACAAAAACAACAACAACGACGACAACAACAACAACAACAACAACAACAACAACAACAACAACAACAACAACAACAATAATAACAACAACAACAACAACAACGACAATAATAGTATCAACAAAGAACGTCATTATTAACAACTACATTGTCATCATGAATGATAAAACATAGTTAACGAAGAAAACAACAACAAACTTAAAATTACAATAATAACATGAGTAAAAAAAAAAAAACTGCAAACACAACACAATTCTTGCAATGAAACGATTATTAAATCTTCCGTACCGAATAACACACACACACACACTCACACACACACACACACACACACACACACACACACACACACACACACACACACACACACACACACACACACACACACACACACACACACACACACACACACACATATATATCAATGATGATAATGACAATAATAATGCCGATAATGTACTATACTAAAATTGTAATTTAAAATTATTATTATCGTTATTACAACTATAAAGATAATAATAATAATAATAATAATAAGAGGAACAACAACAACAATACTACTACTAATAATAATAATAATAACGATAATAATAATAATAATAACAATAATAATAATAATAATAATAATAATAATAATAATAATAATAATAAAAATAATAATAATAATAACATAACAAGCATGCAAGAACATGAAAATTAATTATAACGACAAACGACTGTTTCTTATAACTGGTTCGAGGAGGAACTGTCCCCCACTAAATCGTGACATGTATTGCGCCCGTTATTTCAGGGAATGTGGCTTGAATGACTCTTCTTCCTGCCCCCGTGGCGAGCAGTGCTTTCCCGAAGTGTGCGGTACTCTGTGTGTCTCGAGGTCCCATAATCAGTAATGAGGGTGAGTTTTGACGAGAGAGAGAGAGAGAGAGAGAGAGAGAGAGAGAGAGAGAGAGAGAGAGAGAGAGAGAGAGAGAGAGAGAGAGAGAGAGAGAGAGAGAGAGAATTAGGTAGGCATGAAAGTGTTTTCCGCATTTGACTTACTTACTAGAGCTTTATTTATTTACTTTATTTATCTATTTATTATTTATTATTTTTGTAAGTTAGCTTCGCATTGGCACAACTTATCGTCTTACACGTTTCCAGCAAGTAGAGATGACTTGTGTAAGGAAAATACATACATAGTAATTGTAATTATGTTATTCCGTTAACAGTAAATGGAAATTCAGGTATTTAGAATTCCTTCCAGTGAAAAAGAGAGAACCTGGCTATTATTATTTTTATTATTCTTCATCCACATCTTATAATGATTACGATTGGTACTATTCTTAATATAGTTTTACTTCTTTTCTTTTCTTCTTTTTTTCTTCTTTTTCTTCTTCTTCTTCTTCTTCTTCTTCTTCTTCTTCTTCTTCTTCTTCTTCTTCTTCTTCTTCTTCTTCTTCTTCTTCTTCTTATTATTATTATTATTATTATTATTATTATTTTATTATTATTATTATTGTTGTTTTTATTAATATTATTATTATTATTATTATTATTATTATTATTATAATTATTATTATTATTATTATTATTATTATTATTATTGTTATTAAAAAAGCATGGAATCTATTTTATATTGGAATACAAAACAATACTGCCAAAAACGTGTCTTTTCAGTGTTTGTGAGCTTTTTGCGTACTGAAACGCTAAATCGAATGCAAAAAAAAAAATAAATAAATAAATATTGCGAAACAGAATAACATTATAAAAAACGTGTTTTTGAGATTTTTACCTACAACAAAAACGGCAAAATGCATGAAAAATACACTGTATGGGAAACGATACGATATTACAAGAAACATGTATTACAAGTGTTTCTGAATTTCTTAGGTACCAGAACGGTAAAACGCGTGAATAGCACTTTCTATTTACTAGAAAAGAACAGCATTGACAAATATATCTTTTTTATTTATTTATTTATTCTTTACGTTGTTTTGTATCAAAACGACAAAATGGATGCAAAACACTCCTTATGGAAAAACAAAAGGGCATTACGAGAAACGTGTGTTTTTGAGCTATTTAACTACCAAAACCCTAAAATGTGTTAATAGTACCCTATATTGTGAAACAAAACTACATTATCAAAAACGCTTATTTTGAATGATTCTTTTTTTCACACTGTTAGGTACCAAAGGGACAAAATGCATTTAAAGCACTCTGTATGGGGAAATGAAATGACATTACAAAAAACATTTCTTTAGAGTGTTTATGAGCTCGTTAGGCATCAAAATGCTATAATGCATGGAAAGCACTCTATTTTGGAATATAAAAGCACATTACGAAAAGCGTGCCTTTTGAGTGGTTTTGAGCTTCTTATGTATCAGATCGCTAAAATACATACTAAACATCCATTGTGGAGAAACAGAATAACATTACCAAAAATATGTGTTTATATGGTGAAACAAAACAACATTACCTGAAACGTGTATTATTGTTTTTGTCCTTCTCAGGTACTAATATCCTAAAACGCGTAAATAACAATCCATATGTAGAAACTGATCAACATTACCAAAAGCGTGTATTTAGGTATTTTTCACAATCTTAGGTACCAAAACGCCAAAATACCTATATACCCCATATAAAGTGATTTCACTTTATATGGGGAAAGGAAACGTTACCAGAAAAGTGTCTTTTTAGTGTTTTAGGCAACAAAACGCTAAAATGCTTAGAAAGCACCCTAGTAGCTAGGGGGAAGAAAAAAAAACAAAAAAAAAAAAAACTGGCAGAGACGTCTCAGAACACCTAACTTCATAGAAGCTGTTTTAGCTAGATATGAGATGTGAAGTTTCCACTTCAGATTATAAGTAAAAGACAGACCGAGAATGTTCAGTGTAGAAGGGGAGACAGTTAAGTGTCACTGAAGAAGATGGGATAGTTGTCTGAAAGGTTGTGTCGAGTTGACTGAAGGAATTTAGTTTTTGAGGCATTGAACAATACCAAGTTTGTTCTGCCCAAATCAGAAATTTAAAAAAAAGATCAGTAGCCAGGCGTTCTGTGGCTTCCCTGCGTGATATGTTTACCTCCTGAAGGGTTGGACGTCTATGAAAAGACGTGGAAAAGTGCAGGGTGGTATCATCAGCGTAGGAGAGGATAGGACAAGAACTTTGGTTTAGAAGGTCATTGATGAATAATAAGGAAAGAGTGGGTGATAGGACAGAACCCTGAGGAACACCACTGTTAATAGATTTAGGAGAAAAAAAGTCACCGTCTACCACAGCAGCAATAGAACGGTCAGAAAGGAAACTTGAGATGAAGTTATAGAGAGAAGTATAGAAGCCGTAGAAGTATAGTTTGGAAATAAAAGCTTTTTGCCAAATTCTATCAAAAGCTTTTCATATATCCAAGGCAACAGCAAGAGTTTCACCGAAATCTCTAAAAGAGAATGACCAAGACTCAGTAAAGAAAGCCAGATCAACAGTAAAGCAGCCTTGACTGAACCCATACCGGCGATCAGATAGAAGGTTGTTTAAGAATCTTCTTATTCAAAAACTTTAGATAGGCAGGGAATTAAAACAATAGGACGGCAGTTTGAAAGATTAGAACGGTCACCCTTTTTAAGAACAAGCTGAATGTAGACGAATTTCCAGCAAGAAGGAAAGGTAGATGTTGACAGACAGAGCTGATAGAGTTTGACTAGGCAAGGTGCAAGCACGGAGGCACAGTTTCGGAGAACAATAGGAGGGACCCCATCAGGTCCATAGGCCTTCTAAGGGTTTAGGCCAGCATGGAAAACATCATTGCGAAGAATTTCAATGTGAAGCATGAAGTAGTCAGAGGATGGAGGAGAGGGAGGAACTAGCCATGAATCGTCCAAGGTAGAGTTTTTAGCAAAGGTTTGAGCGAGGAGTTCAGCTTTAGAGATAGATGTGATAGCAGTGGTGCCATCCGGTTGAAATAAAGGAGGGAAAGAAGAAGAAGCAAAGTTATTGGAGATATTTTGGGCTATATGGCAGAATTCTCGAGGGGAGTTAGATTTTGAAAGATTTTGACACTTTCTGTTAATGGAAGAGTATTTTTTGGTAGTTGGAGAACAGACTTGGCATGGTTCCGGGCAGAAATATAAAGTGCATGAGATTCTGGTGATGGAAAGCTTAAGTACCTTTTGTGGGCCACCTATCTATCATGTATAGCACGAGAACAAGCTGTGTTAAACCAAGGTTTGGAAGGTTTAGGTCGAGAAAAAGAGTGAGGAAAGTATGCCTTTATGACAGACACTATCACCTCTGTTATGCGCTCGGCACACAAAGATGGGTTTCTGACACGGAAGCAGTAGTCATTCCAAGGAAAATCAGCAAAATACATCCTCAGGTTCCCCAACTAGCAGAGGCAAAACGCCAGAGACACCTTCGCTTAGGGGGATCGTGAGGAGAGATTGGAGCGATAGGACAAGATACAGATATGAGATTGTGATCGGAGGAGGCCAACGGAGAAGAAAGGGTGACAGCATATGGAGAATGATTAGAGGTAAGGAAAAGCTCAAGAATGTTAGGCGTATCTCCAAAACGGTCAGGAATACGAGTAGGGTGTTGCACCAATTGCTTTAGGTCGTGGAGGATAGCAAATTGAAGGCTAGTTCACCAGGATGGTCAGTGAAGGGAGAGGAAAGCCAAAGCTGGTGGTGAACATTGATATCTCCAAGAATGGAGATCTCTGCAAAAGGGAAGAGAGTCAGAATATGCTTCACTTTGGAAGTTAAGTAGTCAAAGAATTTCTTGTAGTTAGAGGAGTTAGGTGAGATTTATACAGCACAGCTGAATTTAGTTTGAGAGTGACTCTGAAGTCGTAGCCAGATGGTGGAAAACTCAGAAGATTTAAGAGCGTGGGCACGAGAGAAGGTTATTTCGTTTCGCACATAAACACAACCTCCAGCTTTGAATTGAAAATGAGGATAGAGAAAGTAGGAGGGGACAGAAAAAGTCCTACTGTCACTTACCTCAGATACCTGATTTTCAGTGAGGAAAAGAAGATGAGGTTTAGAAGAGGAGAGGTGGTGTTCTACTGATTGAAAATTAGATCTTAGACCGCGAATGTTGCAGAAGTTAATGAAGAAAAAGTTGAGGGGGGTGTCAAGACACATAGGGTCATTATCAGAAGAGCAGTCCGCCCTGGGGACATTTGTGGCTCCAAAAAACGTATATTTTCAGTTCTCAGCTTGTTACATACAAAAATGCTAAATTGCATGAAAAATAATTTATTTCGGAAATTAAATGATATTAAAAGAAATGTTTATTATTAATGTTCTTGAGCTTCTTAAGTACCAAAAGGCTAAAACGTGTAAATCGCACTTTATATTGAGAAACAGAAAATTACCAAAACGTTTGTTTTGATCGCATTTTACATTGTTAGATACCAAAACGCAAAAGTATATACAAAGCACCTTATAGGGGGGAAACGAAAAAAAATATTACGAGAAACTTGTATTATGATTTTATATGTGTATATATATATATATATATATATATATATATATATATATATATATATATATATATATATATATATATATATATATATATATATATATATATATATATATATATATATATATATATATATATATATATATATCATTTAATATAGAGAAACAGAACATTACGAAAAACGTGCATTTTGAGAGTATTTCACATTGTGAATAGTGAAAACTCCAAAATGCATCAAAAGCTCTCTATATGAGGTAATGAAAACCAGAAACGTGTCTTTTGAGTATTTTTGAAAATGTTAGGCACGAAAACTTTGCAAAGCATGGAAAGCACCCTATATGGGAATAGAAATCAAGAATAACAAAAACGTAGCTTATATGTTTTTAAGCTTCTTCCATACCAGAATTCTCAAACGCATGCAAAACACCCTTTATAGTCAAACGGAATAACATTACCGAAATCGTGTTTCGGTAATGTTATTCCGTTTGACCATAAAGGGTGTTTTCCATGCGTTTTGGTACCTAAAAAAAAAAAAAAAAAAAAAAAAAAAAAAATATATATATATATATATATATATATATATATATATATATATATATATATATATATATATATATATATATATATATATATATATATATATATATATATATATATATATATATATATATATATATATATATATATATATATATATATATATATATATATATATATATATATATATATATATATATATATATATATATATATATATATATATATATATATATATATATATATATATATATATATATATATATATATATATATATATATATATATATATATATATATATATATATATACACATATAAAGTCATAATACAAGTTTCTCGTAATATTTTTTTCGTGAATTGAGTAATTTTTTTTTTTTTACTACTTACATAGAAAAACGCCTATATTGGGAAACGAAATGATATTAGCAGAAACGTGTATAATGCGTATTTCTGAGCTTAGGTACCAAAACACTAAAACGTCTGAAAAAAAAAAAAAAACTATAGGGAGATACAGAACATTAACAAAATCGTGCGTTTTGGGTGGTTTTCACTTTATTAATTAACAAAACGCCAAAATGCATACAAAGCAACTGATCTGAAGAAGCACAAAAAAAAAAAAAAAAATTACCAAAAACGTGTATTGTAAGTGCGTTTGAGCTCGTTAGGTACTAAAACGTCAAAATGCATGCAAACCACTCTATATGGGTAAACGAAAAGACATTATGAGAGACGTGCATAATGAGTTTTTCTGAGCTTCTTTGGTATCCAAACACAAAAACGTTTGAATATTACTCTATAAATAAAAGCAGAGCAAGATTACAAAAAAAGTATATTTTACGTGTTTTTTTTTTTTTTTCTCATTGTTAAGTACCGTTAAAAAGCATGCGAAGCATTTTATACGGGTAAACGTGTCTTTTCAGTGTTTTTGAGCTTGTTGCGTATAAAAACGCCAATATGCATGCAAACAACCTTATATACAAAATAAACCGATATTATAAGAAACGTGTATTATAAGTGTTTCTTAGCTTCTTTGGTACCAAAACGCTAAGACAGAACAAAATTACCAGGTACCAAAACACCAAATGCATGCAAAGTACCCTATGAACGGAAAGAATAGATTTTACGAGAAGCGTGTGTTATGAGAGCTTTTGAACTTTTTAGGTACCAAAACTATAAAACGCGTGAATAGCACTTTATATAGAGAAACACATCATCATCAAAAACATTTATTTTCATTTTTTTTCATTTCTTTTTAATTGTTAGATACCAAAACGCAAAAATCCATGCAAAGCACTATATTGAGGAAACGAAATGACATTACCAGAAATGTGTTTTTTCAGTATCTTTGAGTGTGTTAGGTACGAAAATGCTTAAAAATATGTAAAGCACCCTACATTAAAATGGAAAACATAACCAAAAACGTGTTTTTTGAGTTTTTTTTTTTCGCTTCTTCCGTATCGCAACACTAAACGCATGCAAAAGAGCCTTTATGAGGAAGCACAATAACATCAGTAAAAATGCATGTTTCCAGTATTTTTGAGCTTATTAGGTAGGGAAACATCAAAATACGTGGATATTACTCTATATGATGAAATAAATTATATTATCAGAAACGTGTATGTATGTTTTTGAGATTCTTAGGCACCAAGAGTAAAAAACGCGTGAATAATATTATATATGGAGAAATAGAACACCTTTACCAAAAACATGCATTCTGTTTTTTTTTTTTTTTTATTGTTTTGACAATGTTAAGAATCAAAACGTCAAAATCCAGCACTGTATATGGAGAAGTGAAACGACATTACCAGAGATGTGTCTTTTTAGTGTTTTTTTTTTTTTTTTTTTTTTTTTAGCGTGTTAGGCAGCAAACACTAAAATCCATGGAAAGCACCCTATATTGGAATACAAAACAATATTTCCAAAAAAAAGTTTCTTTTCATTGATGAGAAGCTTCTTACGTAACAAAATGTTAAAACACATGTTAAAAACAAATGTTTATTTTTAGTGTTTTGAGCTTATTAGGTACAGAAGCGACAAAATGCATGTATAGTACCCTATACGTAATTACCAGACGCGTGTGTTATGAGTGTCATTGACCTTAAGGAACTAATCTCTAAAAGGCATGAAGAGCAATCTACATATGGATTGCACAAAAATGCGAAAATACATAGAAAACACCATATATTCTAATGCAAAAGAACATTACGAAAATTAAAATTTGAGTGTTATGTGTTTATGGATCTCCTACGTAGCAAAATGCTAAAAAGCATGTAAAACACCGTTCACATATAATAGGTGTTTTTTAACTTAATATTTAAACATACATACCAAAACTATAAAATGCGTGTAAACCACTCCATATGGAGAAAAACATTGCCAAAGACTTGTGTTTTAAGTGTTTTTCACATTGCTCGGTACCAACATATCAAAATGAATACAAAGAATGTGGTTTGAATAAAATGAACAAAGTTACCAAAAACTTCTCTTATGAGTGTGTTTGAGAACATTAGGTACTAAAACGACAAAATGCAAGCAAACAACCTTATATAGGGAAACGAAGGGACATTATGAGAAACGTGTATAACGAGTGTTTTTTCTTTTTTTTTGAGCTTCTTAGGTACCAAAAAGTTACAACACATGAATAGCTCTCTATATCGAGAAAAAGAATACCACCCAAAACATTTTTTTTGTGTGTTTTTTTTTTTTTTTTTTTTTGTGGTATCAAAACGCCAAAATGCTTGTAAGGCCTCCTATATGGGGAAACGAAAAGACATTACCACAAACGTGTCTATTACGTCTTTAAGAGCGAGCTAGGCAACACGATAAAAAGCATGGAGGGTACACTCTTTGAAAAAAAAAAAAAAAACAGTATTACCAAAAACGTCTCTTTTTAGTGTTATCAAAAATGTATGCCAAAAAAAAAATCTCGATGGAGAAACAGTATAACTTCACTATCAAAACGCCGAAATGCTTGTAAAGCCATCTATATGGGGAAACGAAAAGACATTACCACAAACGTGTCTTTTACTTGTTTAAGAACGAGCTAGGCAACAACACGATAAAAAGCATGGATAAAAGCACGATAAAAAGCACTCTTTGAGAAAACAAAACAGTATTACAAAAAAACGTCTCTTTTTAGTGTTTTCAAAAATGTAATACAAAAAAAAAAAACTCTATGGAGAAACAGTATAACTTCAGAAGAAGCGTGTATTTTGAGTATTTTTGAGCTAGTTACGTACAAAAAGCCAAAATGAATGGAAGTAACCCTATATGGGAAAACGAAAAAAAAAAAACACTAGAAACGTGTATTATGAGTTTTTTTTTTTTTAGCTCCTTATGTGCTATATTGGTAAAACATATTAATGTACTTCATATCGAGAAACAGAAGAACATTAACAAAAACGTGTATTTTGACTGTTTTTCACATTTTCATGTATCAATACACAAAAAAGCATGCAAAGTTCCCTATATGGATAAAGGAAATGACATTACCAGAAACGTGTCTTCTGACTGTTTTACAACGTTGTAACCATCAAAACCCTAAAAAAAAAAAAAAAAAAAAAAAAAACATGGAAATCGCCGCATATGGGAATATAAAACATTACGAGAAAAGTGTCTTTTGAGTGTTTTTGAACTTTTTACTTACCAAAACGCTAAAACTGATGCAAAACACCCTTTGTAGAGAAAATAGAATAACATTACCAAAAACAAGCATATTTAGTGTTTTTGAGCTTTTACGTACAAGAACGCCAAAATGCCTGCAAATTACCCTGAATGGGGAAATGAGAAAACATTACAAGAAAGATGTATTATGATTATTTTTTGGGCTTCTTAGGAACCGAAACCCTAAGACGTATAAATAGCACTCTTATATGGAGCAAAAAAACATCACCAATAACGTGTATTTTGAAATTGTTTTATATTGTTTGGTAATATAACGCAAAAATGAATGAAAAGCAACCTATATGGGGAAAAATATATATATTTCCAGAAACGTTTTTTTTTTTGAGTGATTATGAGTGTGTTGGGCAGCAAAAACGCTAAAAAGCATCAAAACCATCCTATATGGGAAAAAAAAACAATATTACTAAAAACGTGTCTTTTAAGTATTTTTCAGCTACTTACGTACCAAAACACTAAAACGCAGGCAAAAAAAAAGCTTTTATCGAGAAACACAATAACATTACAAAAAATAAAAATTTTGAGACGTTTTAAGCTTTTTAGAAACTAAAACTCGAAAACTCTGTATGGAGAATCAGAACAACATTACCAAAAACGTGTGTTTTTTAGTGTATCTCACATTGTTAGGAAACAAAAAGCCAAAATCAGTGAAAAGCACCCTATATGGAGTAAGGAAACGAGGTTTACAAAGAAAAAAACTTCTTTTGTGTGTTTATGAGCGTGCTGGCACCAAAACGCTGAAAAAAAATCATGGAAAGCAAGGTGCATGAAAAAGAAAACATTTTTCAAAATTGTTTCGTTTTTTTAATGTTTTGAGCTACTTACAGAAAAAAAAACGTAAAAACGCTTGCAAAACACCCTTAATGCAAAAATGGAATAAAATAACGAAAAACAAGGTTTCGAGGGTTCTTGTGCTTGTTACGTAAAAAAAAAAAAGACAAAATGCATGGAAATTACCAACTATGGGGAAACTAAAAGACATTAGTTGAAATATATATTAGAATTGTTTTTGAGCTTCATAGATACCAAAACGATAACGATCAAAACTCTATATGGAGAAGCAGAATAACATTATAAAAAAACATTTTTTTGATCTTAGTTACTAAAACGCTAAAACGCATGAATCTCTATATAGAGAAACAAAAGAGCATTACCAAAAAACGTAAACTTTGAGTGTATTTCACATTGTCAAGTACCAAAAAACTAAAATGCATGCAAAGCACCCCATATGAGGAAAGGGAACGGGAATTTCCAGAAACGTGTATTTTGAGTTTTAATAAGCGTGCTAGGCATCTAAACGATGTAAAAATAAATAAACAAATAAATAAATAAATGGAAAACACCCCATATGGGAAAACAAAACAATATTCTAACCTACTTATGTACCAAAACGCTGAAAAGCATGCAAAACTTTTTATGGAGAAACATTATAACTTTACCAAATACATATATTTTCAATGTTTTTGAGCTTGCTACATGCAAAAATTACAAAATGCATGAAAACCACTCTATATGGTGAAACGAGAACGAGAAACGTGTATTCTGAGAGTTTTGAGCTTCTTAGTTATCAAAATGGTAAAACGCTTGAATAGCACTTTATATCGAGAAACAATAACATTACCAAAAACGTGTATTTTGAGTGTTTTCCCATTATTAGGTACCAAAACGCCAAAATGCTTGCAAAGCCGACGAAATGAAGTAACAAACAACTTTACAAAAAAGTGTCATTTGAATGCAAAAACACACTTTATGGAGTAACGGAGTAACAATATCAAAAACAAGTATTTTTGCGTGTGTTTCAGCTTGTTACGTACAAAAATTCCAAAATGCATCCAAAATACCTTGTAAGAGGAAACGAAAAGACATTACGAGAAACGTGTATTAGGGGTGTTTTTGAGCTACATAGGTATCTAAACAATGAAACCGATAGCACTCTATATGGAGAAACACAATACCATGACCAAATACGTGCATTTTGAGTATATTTCACGGGTATCAAGACCCTAAAATGCATACAAAGGATCCTGTATGGGAAAAGGAAACGAGATTTTCAGAAACGGGTTTTATGGGCGTTCTATTCACCAAAACGATAAAAAAAAATCATGGAAAGCATCGTATATGGTAAAAGAACACAATATTACCGAAAACGTCTCTTTTTAATGTTTTTAAACTAGATATGTACCAAAACGCTGTAAACCATGTAAAAAAAAATCATGAAGAAACAGCATAACTTTACAAAAAAACGTGTATTTCTTGTGTTTTTGAACATGTTACGTAGAAAAATGTATAGAAGCTAGTTATAGGGGGAAACGAAACGATATTCCAAGAAACATATCTTTTGGGTGTTTTTATGGATGTTAAGCATCAAAACGCAAATAAAAAAATAGAAAATAACGCGAAAATGCATGCAAAATAACCTATATGAGTAAACGGAAACACATTGCAAGAAAAGTATGAATAGCTCTCTATATGGAGAAAAAAAAAAAAAACATTACCAGAAACTTTTATTTTGTGTGAATTCGCAATGATAGATGCCAAAACACCTTATGTGTGCAGAGGAAACGAGATTTCCAGGAACGTGTCTTTTTCGTGTTTATGAGCGTACTAGGCACCAAAACACTAAAAATCATGAAAAGCATCCTATGTGGGAAAACAAAACATTACCAAAAACGTGCCTTTTCAGTATTTTTCAACTGTTTATCTACCAGAATACTAAAATGCATGCAAAACACCTTTAATGGAAAAACTATAAAAAACATTATTCAAAACAAATATTTTGAGTGTTTCGGATCTTCGTACGTAGAAAAACGTAGAAATGCATAGAAGGTACCCTGTATGGAGAAACGAAAAGACATTACGAGAAACATGTACTGTGAGTGTTTTTGAACTTAGGAATCAAAACGCTAAAACGTGTGAATAGCTCTCTATATGGAGAAACAGAGCATTACCAAAAACGTGAATTTTAAATGTTTTTCACATTATTAGGCACAAAAACGCCTAAATGCATGTAAAACCCCCTCTATGGGGAAACGATGCGACATTGCAAAAAACAAGTTTTTTGAGTGTTTTTCAGTCTTAGTCATAAAAAAAGCTTTAAAGCATGGAATTCATCCTATATGGGTATAGGAGGGGGCAGTAGACACCTGCCGAAACGATAATTACTCCCAGTGAAGTCTAAAGCACTGTTCAGGGGGTACTGTGAACTTATCATTAAATCCAGCTGTGACCTCACTGAACGTTTCACTTTGTGTCTCACAACACAAGGGGGCAGTCACATATTTATGAGTACGTGGTAGTCACAATAACCCTAAAAAGCATGGAAATACCTTATATGAGAAAACAGAACAACTTTACCAAAAAGTTTTCTTTTAAGTGTTTTTTTTTTTTTTAGTTACTTACATAGCAAAAAGCTGAAACACATGCAAAACACCCTTTAAGGAGAAAGAAAAAAACATTACCAAAAACAAGGAGGAGGCAGTAGGCACCTGCCGAAACGATAATTACTCCCGGTGAGGTCTAAAGCACAGTTCAGGGGGTGCTGTGAACTTATCATTAAACCCAGCAGTGACCTCACTGAACGTTTCCCTTTGTGTCTCACAACACAAGGGGGCAGTCACAGCCTGCCTTCTAAAGACAACTCTCTTCCTCCACACAAAACTACAAGCACATAATAACACACACACCCTTCACTCAAATATTTTAAAATCATCATGGCGACTCCTACACCAGCCTCGGAGTCCTCATCTGGGGAGGGGACCATAAATGTCCCCAGGTCGGACTGCCTTTCTGTCGACGACCCTAAGTCTCTTGACACCCCCCTCAACTTTTTCTTCATTAACTTCTGCAACATTCGCGGTCTAAGATCTAATTTTCAATCTGTAGAACACCACCTCTCCTAATCTAAACCTCATCTTCTTTTCCTCACTGAAACTCAGGTGTCTGAGGCAACTGACAGTAGCCCCTTTTCTGTTCCCTCCTACTTTCTCTATCCTCATTTTCGATCCAAAGCTGGATGCTGCGTTTATGTTCGCAATGACTTAACCTGCTCTCGTGCCCACGCTCTTGAATCATCCGAGTTTTCCACCATCTGGCTACGACTACAGAGTCACTCTGATACTAAATTTATCTGTGCTGTATACCTCTCACCTAACTCCTCTGATTATAAAAAAATTCTTTGACTACTTAACTTCCAAAGTGGAGCACATTCTGACCCTCTTCCCTCTTGCAGAGATATCTATTCTTGGAGACTTCAATGTTCTCCACCAGCTTTGGCTTTTATCTCCCTTCACTGACCATCCTGGTGAACTACCCTACAACTTTGCTATCGTACATGACCTAGAGCAATTGGTGCAACACCCTACTCGTATTCCTGACCGTCTTGGAGATACGCCCAACATTTTTTTATTTTTTCCTGACCTTCTTCTTATCTTGTCACCCTTCCTGATCCTTCTGCTTATGCTGTCACCCTTTCTTTTCCGTTGGGCTCCTCCGATCACAATCTCATATCTTTATCTTGTCCTATCACTACAATCCCTCCATAGTATCCCCCTAAGCGAAGGTGGCTCTGGCGTTTTGCCTCTGCTAGTTGGGGGGACCTGAGGAGGTATTTTGCTGATTTTCCTTGGAATGACTACTGCTTCCGTGTCAGAGACCCGTTTTTGTGTGCTGAGGTTTGTGTACAGAGGTGATAGTGTCTGGCATGGAGGCATACATTCCTCACTCTTTTTCTCATCCTAAACCTTCTAAACCTTGGTTTAACACAACTTGTTCTCGTGCTATACATGATAGAGTGGCCCACAAAAGGTACTTAAGCTTTCCATCACCAGAATCTCATGCACTTTATATTTCTGCCCGGAACAATGCCAAGTCTGTTCTCCAACTAGCCAAAAACTCCTTCATTAACATAAAATGTCAAAACCTTTCAAGATCTAACTCCCCTCGTGATTTCTGGCATCTAGCCAAAAATATCTCTAATAACTTTGCTTCTTCTTTCCCTACTCTATTTCAACCAGATGGCACCACTGCTATCACATCTATTTCTAAAGCTGAACTCTTTGCTCAAACCTTCGCTAAAAACTCTACCTTGGACGATACTGGGCTTGTTCCTCCCTCTCCTCCACCCTCTGAATACTTCATGCCACCTATTAAAATTCTTCGCAATGATGTTTTCCATGCCCTGGCTAGCCTAAACCCTCGGAAGGTTTATGGACCTGAGGGGGTCCCTCCTATTGTTCTCCGAAATTGTGCCTCTGTGCTTGCACCTTGCCTATTCATACTCTTTCAGCTCTGTCTGTCAACATCTACCTTTCCTTCTTGCTGGAAGTTTGCCTACATTCAACCTGTTACTAAAATGGGTGACCGTTCTAATCCCTCAAACTACCGTCCTATTGCTTTAATTTCCTCCCTATCTAAAGTTTTTGAATCTATCCTCAAAAGGAAGATTCTTAAACATCTATCACTATCTATCACTTCACAACCTTCTATCTGATCGCCAGTATGGGCTCCGTCAAGGGCGCTCTACTGGTAATCTTCTGGCTTTCATTACTGAGTCTTGGTCATCCTCTTTTAGAGATTTTGGTGAAAATTTTGCTGTTGCCTTGGACATATCAAAAGCTTTTGATAGAGTCTGGCACAAAGCTTTGATTTCCAAACTACCCTCCTACGGTTTCTATTTTTCTCTCTGTAACTTCATCTCAAGTTTCCTTTCTGACCGTTCTATTGCTGCTGTGGTAGACGGTCACTGTTCTTCTCCTAGATCTATTAACAGTGGTGTTCCTCAGGGTTCTGTCCTGTCACCCACACTCTTCTTATTATTCATTAATGATCTTCTAAACCAAACTTCTTGTCCTATCCACTCCTACGCTGATGATGCCAACCTGCACTTTTCCACGTCTTTTCATAGACGTCCAACCCTTCAGGAGGTAAACATATCACGCAGGGAAGCCACAGAACGCCTGACTTCTGATCTTTCAAGAATTTCTGATTGGGGCAGAGCAAACTTGGTATTGTTCAATGCCTCAAAAACTCAATTCTTCCATCTATCAATTCGACACAACCTTCCAGACAACTATCTTCTCTTCTTCAATGACACTCAACTGTCCCCCTCTTCTACAATGAACATCCTGTACTTTACTTATAATCTGAACTGGAAACTTCACATCTCATCTCTAGCTAAAACAGCTTCTATGAAGTTAGGTGCTCTGAGACGTCTCCGCCAGTTTTTCTCACCCCACCAGCTGCTAACTCTGTACAAGGGCCTTATCTATCCATGTATGGAGTATGCTTCACATGTCTGGGGGGGTTCCACTCATACTGCTCTTCTAGACAGGGTGGAATCAAAAGCTATTCGTCTCATCAACTCCTCTCCTCTAACTGACTGTCTTCAGCCTCTCTCTCACCGCTGCAGTGTTGCATCTCTAGCTGTCTTCTACCGCTATTTTCATGCTAATTTCTCTTCTGATCTTGCTAACTGCATGCCTCCCCTCCTTCCACGGCCTCCCTGCACAAGACTTTCTTCTTTCTCTCACCCCTATTCTGTCCACCTCTCTAACGCAAGAGTTAACCAGTATTCTCAATCATTCATCCCTTTCTCTGGTAAACTCTGGAACTCCCTGCCTGCTTCTGTATTTCCACCTTCCTATGACTTGAATTCGTTCAAGAGGGAGGTTTCAAGACACTTATTCATCAATTTTTGACCACTGCTTTGACCCTTTTATGAGACTGGCATTTCAGTGGGCATTTTTTTTATTAGATTTTTGTTACCCTTGGCCAGTGTCCTTCCTATATATATATATATATATATATATATATATATATATATATATATATATATATATATATATATATATATATATATATATATATATATATATATATATATATATATATATATATATATATATATATATATATATATAATATTGCGAAAAAAATGTGTTTTTTTCAGTTTTTGAACTTCTTATGTACCAAAACGTAGATGGCATACAAAACAAACTTTATGAAACGCTAAAATGCATGCAAAGTACCACATGTGGAAACAAAAAGACATTACGAGAAACACGTATTACTCCTATGAGAGCTTCTTAGGTAACAAAACGCTAAAAGGCACGAATAGTATGTTATATTGAGAAACAGAACCACTTTACCAAACACGTGTATTTTGAGTGTATTTAACATTGTTAGGTACTAAAAAGCAAAAAATGCATGCAAAGCACCCTCTATGGGGAAAGGAAACTAGATTTTAAGAAACGAGTCTTTTGAGTGTAAGTGTGTAAGGCACCAAAACGCTTAAAAGCATCTAAAACACCCTATATGGAAAGAAAAAGAAAATTACCAAAATAGTGTATTTTCATTGTTTTTGAACTACTTACGTACCAAACCGTTAAAACGCATGAAGATCACTCTATATAGAGTAAGACAATAACATTACCAAAAACAGGTATTTTGTATGTTTTTTTTTTTTTTTAGCTTGTTATATACAAAAACGTCAAAAAACGTACTTCTATATGAGGAACCGAAAAGACATTACAAGAAACGTCCATTATGAGTGTTTTTGAGCTTCTTAGGTACTAAAACACGAAAACGTATGAGTAACACTCTATATGTAAAAAAAAAATAATAAAAGGAAAACAGAACATTACCAGAACCGTGTAATTTAAGTGTATTTCACTTTGTTAGATACCAAAATGCTAAAATGCATGCAAAGAACACGTTTTTTGGTCATGTTCTGTTTCTTTTTATAGAGTGTTGTTCATGCGTTTTAGCCTTTTGATACATAAGAACCTCTAAAACACTTTTAATGCACGTTTCTCGTGATGTGTTTTTGTTGCCCTATCTAAGGTACTTTCTATGTATTTTGGCGTTTATTTCTCTATGTAACAATCTCAACAGAAATAATATTCTTTTTTTTTCATAAAGGGCGTTGTACACGCATTTTAGCATTTTGGTATGTAAGGCGAAAAAAAAAAAAACTAAAAAGACACTTTCTTGGTATTTTTTCCCCTATATTGGGTGTTTTCCATGTTTTTTTCAGCATTTCAGTATTTCAAAACTCTCATAAACACTCCAAAGTTACGTTTTTTTTTTTTTTTGGATATCTTGTATCCTTACCCCTTATAGGATGCTTTGCAAAACACCCTTTATAAAGGGATACAATAACTTTACCAAAAACGTGTATTTTCAGTGTTTATGAGCTTGTTACGTACGAAACGCTACAAAAGAACATTACGAGAGACGTTTATTTTGAGTGTTTTTGAGCTTCTTAGGCACCAAAACGCTAAAACGTGTAAATAGCACTATGTGGAGAAACAGAACAACATTACAAAATATATGTATTTTTAGTGTTTTTAACATAGCTAGAAAAAAAAAAAAAACGCCAAAATGCAAGCATAACACCTTCTATGTTGAAATAAAACGATATTACAAGAAACGTATCTTATAATTATTTTTTGTGGATGTTAAACAACAAAACGCGAAAAAGTATGGAAAGCACGTTATATTGGAAAACAAAACATTATCAAAAACGTTTCTTTTCAATGTTTTTGAGGTACTTACCTACCAAAACGCTAAAACGGATATAAAACCCTCTTCATTGAGACACAGAGTAACATTACCAAAAACAAGTATTTTGGGTGTTTATGAGCTTATTACGTACATAAACGCTAAAATGCATGCAAAGTACCCGGTATGGGAAAACGTATGAACATTACGAGAAACGTAATAAGCAGTGTTTTTGAGGTTCTTAGGTACCGAAACGCGAGAATGCGTTGAACAACCCTCTATGTGGAGAATTAGAACATTACCAAAAACGTGTATTTTGAGTGTTTTATACATTGTTAGATACCAAACTGACAAAACGCATGCAAAGCACTCTATATAGGAAAACGAAGCGACATTACCAGAAACGTGTTTTTTTTTCTTTTTAGTGTTTTATGCACCAAAACAATGAAAAATGCTTGGAAAGTGTCCTACAAAACAACATTAAAAAAAGGTGTCTTTTGTGTGTTTTTGAGCTTCTTACGTATCAAAACGGTAAAATTCATGCAAAACACTCATTATGGAGAAACAGAATACCATTACCAAAAATGTGTATTACGATGATTTTTTTTCAGATCGTTAGGTACAGAAACAGCAAAATGCATGCAATGGACCTTATATGATGAAAGATAACAATATTAATTACAATAATATTGCATTATTAATACACACGTATTATGAATTATTAAACCTTAGCTAACAAAATTCTCAACAACACTCTATATGTAGAAACAGAACAACATTACTAAAAACGTGTGTTATGAGTGTTAGTAGCATTGGTATGTACAAAAACGCGAAAATTCATGCAAAGTGTCTCATATGGAATAACGAAAAGGCATTACGAAATTATATATATATGTATTATGAGAGCTTTTGAGCTTTTTAGGTTCCAAAACGTAAAAACACTTTAATAGCATTATATATGAAAAAAAAACAGAACATTACCAAAAAACATGTATTTTGAGTGTTTTTTGCATTGTTAGTACCAAAGTGCCAAAATGCATGCAAAGCACCCCATATGGGGAAAATAAACGATATTTCCAGAAACATCTCTTTTGAGTGTATATGAGCATGTTAAGCACCAAAACACTAAAATGCATAAAAATCACTCTGAATGGGAATACCAAACAGTTTTACAAAAAACGTATCCTTTCAGTGTTTTTAGCTTCTTACGTTGCGAAATGCTAAAACGCATGCAAAACACACTTTATGGAGAAAGAATAGCATTACCAAAAAGAAGTGTTTTGAACCTTTTTAGCTTGTTACGTACAAAAACGATAACATGCATGGAAAGAACCCTATTTGAGGTAATGAAAAAATCATTGCTAGAGATATGTATTATGAGTGCTTTGGATCGTCTTAGGTACTAAAACGCTAAAACGCATGAATAGCACTCTATCTCGGATAGAGAACAACATTATCAAATGTTTTTTTAACATTCTTAAATACCGAAACGCCGAAAAGCATGCAAAGCACCCTCAATTGTGAACTGAAATTTCGTTTACATAAACATGTCTTTTTGAATGTCCTTTGAAGGCACGAAAACACTAAGAAGCATGGAAAAAACTCAATAGAGGAAAAAAAAATACTAAAACGTGTCTTTTGAGTGTTTGTTAGGTACCTACGTACCGAAATGCTAAAACATTTGCTAAACACCTTTTATAGGGAAACAATAAGAACTTTAATAAAAACGTGCATTTTCTGTTTTTTTTGTTTTTGTTTTTGCTTGTTACGTAAAAAACCGCAAATATATATTAAAAGTGCACTTCATCGCGAAAATAAAGAACATTACGAGAGACGTGTATTTTTAGTGTTTTTGAGCTTCTTTTTGAGCTATGTACCAAAACGCTGAAACACATGAATAACACACAATATGGAGAAACAGATTAAGAATACAAAAAAAAAAAGTGTATTTTGTGTGTTTTTAGCATCATTAGATAACAAAACGCCAAAAAGCATGCAAGGCAACCTCTACGGTGAAATGAAATGACTTTACAGGAAACGTATCCTATAAGTGTTTTTGTGCATGTTTGACAATAAAACGCAAAAAATCATCGAAAGCACCCGATATGGGAAAACAAAATAACATTACCAAAAAACGTTCCTTTTGAGTGTTTTTGGGCTACTTAACTAACAAAACCCTAAAACGCATGCAAAAGCCCTTTATTGAGATACAGAGTAACATTACCACAAACAAGTATTTTAAGTGTTTTCAGCTTGCAAAGTACACTACATCGCGAAACTAAAGAACATTACGAGAAACGTGTATTTTTAATATTTTTGAGCTTCTTAAGTACCAAAACACTGAAACGCACGAATAACACTCTATACGGAGAAACAGAATAACAATACAAAAATGAAACAGGGGAAGAATGGGGAGACAAGAGGACCCTACGAATAACTTGTTTTAGGAGTATTTTTGAGCTTCTTAGTACCAAAAAAAAAGGAAAAAAAACAAAAAAACATTGAATAACACTTCATATAGAGAAACAACAATATTACCAAAAACGTGTATTTTGAGTTTTTTTTTTTCTTTTTTACACTGTTAAGTACCAAAACGCTAAAATGCATGCAATGTGCCCTATATGAGTAAAAGAAACGACATTAAGTGAAACGTATCTTTTGAGTATTTTTTGTATGTTACACAGCAAAACTTTAAAAATCTTGGAAAGCATCCTATATGAGGAAACAAAAAAAAAGTCTTTTGATTTTTTTTTTTTTTTTTGGAGCTGCATATGTACCAAAATACTAAAACGCACGGAAAACACCCTTTGTGGAGACACAAAGTGGCATTACCAAGTATTTTTACTTAAGAAAATATTACAAGTGTTTTTAATGTTTTTGAGGTTGTTGCGTACATAAGCGTCAAAATGCATGCAAACAACCTATATAGGGAGACAAAATGACATTACGAGAAACGTATATTAAGAATATTTTTGAGCTTCTTAAGTACCAAAACGCTAAAAAGCATAAATAGCTCTCTACATGGACAAATAGAGCAACACTACCAAAAAAACATATATTTTGAGTGCATTTCCCATTGTCATATACCAAAATGTCAAAATGTATGTAAAGCACCTTATATGGGGAAAGGAAACGACATTTTAAGAAACGTGTTTGTTGAGTGATTATGGCATGTTTAGATACCAAAAAGCTAGATAACATTGAAAGTATCCTATGTGGAAGAACACTAGATCATTATCAAATTCTTCTCTTTTCGATGTTTTTAAGCTACTTACGTACCAAAAAAAAAACGCAGGCAAAACACCCTTTATTGAAAAACAATATAAGTTTACCAAAAATAAAACGGTATTTTCAGAGGTTTTGAGCTTGTTACGTACACAAATTCTAAAATGCATGGAAAGTACTCTATATGGGGAAAGAAAATAATATTAAGAGAAACGTGTGTAATGAGAGTTATTAAGCTTCTTAGGTATCAAAACGTTAAAAGGCATCAATAGTATTCTGCATAGCGAAATAAAACTTCATTACCAAAGACGAGTATTTTGAATGTTTTTCCCATTGTTAGTTACCAAACTCCAAAATGCATGCAAAGTCACCTACATGGGGAAAGGAAACGGCATTAACAGAAACGTGTCTTTTGTGATGTTATTAAGTGTGTTAGACACGATAAACGTTAAAAAGCATAGATACCACCCTGTATGGAAAAATAAAACAATATTAGGAAAAACGTGTCTTTTGATTGTTTTTGAACCACTTATGTACGAAAACGCTAAAACGCATGCAAAACACCTTTTATATTGAAACAAAATAACGTAACCCAAAAAGAAGTATTTTGAGTGTTTTTCACTTTGTTAGTTAGGTACCAAAACGTCAAAAAAGCATACAAAACAGCTTATATTGGGATACTAAATGAGATTTCCAGAAACATTTCTTTTGAGAGTTTATGAACGCGCTAGGAACTAAAATACTAAAAAGCATGGAAAACACTTTATAAGTAAAAACAATATAACTTCAACAAAAATGTCTCTTTTAAGTGTTTTGGGCAACTTATCAAAACGCTAAAACGTATGTAAAACGCCCTTCATGGAAAAACAGTATATTTCTACTAAAAACGTGTATTTGGAGTGTTTTTGAGCTTGTTATGTAGAAAAATGCCAAAAATGCGTGGAAATTACTTTATATGGGGAAAGAAGACATTACGAGAAACTTGTGTTAAGAGAGCTTTTGAGCTTCTCAGCTACCAAAACGCTAAAAAGCATGAATAGCACTTTTCATGGAAGAGCAACAACAACAAAAAAAAACGGTATATTTTGAATGTGTTTCATATTGTTAGATACCAAAACGCCAAAATGCATAGAAAGCATCCCATATGGAGAAAGAAAACGAGATTTCCAAAAAAAGTGTCTTTCGAGTGTTAGCAAGCGTGCTAGGCATCGAAACGCTAAAAAGCATGGAAAGCACCCTATATGGGAAAACAAAAGAACATTACTAAAAACGTCTCTTTCCAGTGTTTTGAGTTATTTACATAAGAAAACGTTAAAACGCATGTATCTCTATGGAAAACAAAATAAATACCAAAAACAATTATTTTGAATGTTTTGAGCATGTTACTTACAAAAGGCCAAAATATTTCAAACCACTTTAAATGCGGAAACGAAAAAAAAAAAAAAACGGAAAACGCGTATTACGAGTGTTTTTGAGCTTATTAGGTACCAAAACATTCATATGCATGCATGTTTCTCCATTTAAAGAAACAGAAAAAAATATTACCAAAACATGTATTTTACGTGTATTTCACATTGTTAGTTTCTTTGGAGTGTTTTTGAGCTTACTTTACCAACTTTACTTTGAACTTACATACCAAAACGCTATAACGCATGCAAAACACCTTTCATGTAGAAACAGAATATCATTATCAAAAACAAGAGTTTTGATTTTTTTTTTTTGAGCTTGTTACGTAGACAAACACCAAAATGCATGCAAAGTACCCTCTATGGAGAAACAAGAAAAAGAAAAAAGAAAAAATTACCAGAAACGTGTATTAGCAATGGTTTTGAGCTTCTTGGACACGAAAACGCTAAAACGCATAAATACCACTCAATATGGAGAAACAGTACAACTTGAACAAGAATGTGCATTTTGAGTGTATTTCACTTTGGTAGGTACCAAAACGCCAAACTGAATGCAAAGCACCCTTTATGGGGAAAAGGAAGCGAGATTTCCAGAAACGTGTCTTTTTAGTATTTATGAGCGTGCTAGGTTCTATAACGCTAAAAGGCATGGACAAAACATAAGCAATTTAACACGGGATTAGCGATCCTACAATACCCCTTTCAGTGTTTTTGAGTTACTTGCGCACCAAAACGCAAAATCGCATGCAAAAACATATATAATGGAGAAACAGAATAAGATTGCCAAAAACAAGTATTTTGAATATTTTTTTTTGTTTATGCTCATTGCGTACATAAACGCAAAAAATACATAAAAAGTACCCTGTATGGGGAGACGAAAAAAAAAAAAAAATCGAGAAATGTGTATTATCAGTGGTCTTGAGCTCCTTAGATACTAAAACTCTAAAACGCATAAATAGCACTCTATATGGAGAAACAGAACAATATTACCAAGAGGATGTATTTAGAGTGTATTTCACATTGTTAGGTACCAGAACGCCAAATTCAAAGCAAAGCACACTATATGGGAAAGGAAACGAGATTTCCAGAGACTTGTCTTTTTTGTGTTTATAAGAGTGATAGGCATCAAAACACTAAAAAAAAAGCATGGAAAGCACCGTATATGAGAAAACAAATACATTGCCAAAAATGTCTCTTTTTAAATGTTTTTTGGGTTACCTACGTACCAAAACGCTAAAACGCAGGCAAAACATTCTATATGGAGAAGCAGAGTAATATTACCACGAACAATTATTTTGAGTATTTTTGAGCTTGTTACTTAAAAAAAAACGCCAAAATGCATGCAAAGTTCCCTATATAGGGAAGCGATACCATATTACGAGGAATGTGTATTATGAGTGTTTTTTTTTTTTTTTGTTTCTTAGGTAATAAATCATGTACAAAATCGCCAAAATGTATTCAAAATACCCTATATTGCTAAACAAAACGCCATTATAAGGAACTTGTCGTATGAGTGTTTTTGAGCTTCGTAGGTACAAAGATCCTAAACTCTTTATGAAGAAACAGAACAATATTACCAAAAATGTGTATTTTGGGTGTATTTCACATTGTTAGGCTCCCATAACGCGAAACTACATGCAAAGCTCTCTATATGAAAAACGAAAAGAGATTTCAAAAAATGTGTCTTTTGAATGTTTGTGAGCGTGTTAGGCATGAAAACGAAAAAAAAAAAACATGGAAAGTACCTTATATGGGAAATGGAGAAAAAGAAAAATAACATTACTAAAAACGTCTCTTTTCAGTGTTTTGAGCTACTTACGTAACAAAATGTTAAAAGGCATGCAACCCTGTATAGAAAGCAGAATAACTACCAATAAAACAAGCATTTTGAGAGTTTTTGAGCATGTTATGTAAAAAAAAAGGCAAAATGATGTGAACAACTTTACATGTCGGAAAATAAAAATATTACGAGAAATATTCATTATTAGGTACGAAAACACTAAAATACATGAACAGAATTCCTTACGAAAAAAAAAAAAAGCAGAAAACGTGCATTTTGAGTGCATTTCACATTCTTAGTTGCCATAACCCAATATGCATGCAAACCACTCTATAAGATGAAAGAAAACGGCATTTACATTAGCGTGCCTTTTGAGTGTTTGTAAGGTTGTTAGGCACAAAAAACCTAAAACCCATGAAAAATATGCTATATTGGAAAAGAACACAATATTACCAAAAATGTGTCATTTGAGTGTTTTTTGGAGCTATTTACGTATCAAAACGCTAACACGTAAGCAAAACACACAAATAGAGAAACAATAATATTACAAAAAAAAAAAAAATTATATTGAGTGTTTTCATACCTGTTACGTACAAAAACCTCAAAATGCTTGGAAAGTGCTCTGTATGGGGAAATAAAAAGACATTACGAGAATCTTGTATTATGAGCGTTTTTGAGCATCATTGGTTTCAAAATGCTAAAACGCATAAATAGCACTCTATATAAAGAAACAGAACAACATTAACAAAAACGTATATATTGAGTTTATTTCACATTGTTAGGTTCCAAAAAAGTGTCTCTTAGCGTTTATGAGCGTGTTAGGCACGAAAATGCAAAAAGAGAAAAAGAAAACACTCTATATGGGAAAAGAAAACAAAACATCTCTTTTCAGTGCTTTTGATATCCTTACCTACCAAAACTCTAAAACGCAAACAAAACGCGCTTTATGGAGAAACAGAATAACATTACCAAAATCAAGTATTTTAATTGTTTTTGAGCTTTTCACGCACAAAACGCCAAAATGCATTGAAAATACTCTATATGGGGTAACGAAAGAACATTACGAGAATCATTATAAGTGCTTTTAAGCTTCTTAGGCACAAAAAACGTTAAAACGCCTAAATACCATACAGTATGAAGAAACGAACATTAGCAAAAATGTGTTTTTCAGTATATTTCACATTCTTAGGTACCAAAATGTCAAAATGCATGGAAAAGCCCTTCATAATCGGAAACCAAAGGAAATTTCCAGAAACGTTTCTTTTGAGTGTTTATAAGCGATTTATGTTTCGAAACGATATATTTGAAAAGGAAACGAGATTCCCAGAAACGTGTCTTTTCAGTGTTTGTATGAGTGCTAGGCACAAAAACGCTAAAGAGCATGGAAATCACCCTATATGGAATACAAAACTACATTACGAGAAACTTGTCTTTTGTGTGTTATTTTTTTTTTAGCTTTTTCCATACCAAAACGATAAAACGCATGCAAAATACTCTTATAAAAAAGGAAAAAGTATTTTTGAGTGTTCTGAGTTTGCAACGTAGGAAAACGACAAAATGCATGCAAAATAACCTGTATGGGGTAACGAAAGAATATTACGAGAAACGTGTTCTATGAATGTTCTACAAGTATTTTGAGGGCTTTTGAGCTTGTTATGAACAGATACGCCAAAATACTACAAACTACCCTATATGAGGAATAAAAAAAAAAACCCAAAAACGCCTAAATATCCCTCTATATTAAGGAACAGAACAACATTACCAAAAACGTGTATTTTGAGTGTTTTTTTTCACATTCTTAGGTACCAAAAAGCTAAAAACGCATGCAAAATCCCCTATATGAGCAAACGAAACGAAATTTCCAAAAACTTTCAAAAAACTTTTTGGGGAATTTATGAGCGTTCTAGCTATCAAAACGCTTAAAAGCATGAAAATCAACCTATATTGGAATACGAATGAACATTACCAAAAACGTATATTTTGAGAGTCTTTCACATTGTTAGGTACCAAATTGGCAAAATGCATGCAGAGCCCAAAATATGGGGAAACAAAACGAAATTTACAGAAACGTTTCTTTTGAGTATTTATGAGCTTGTTAGACACAAAAACACTAAAAAGCATGGAAAGCACTCTATACTGGAAAAAATAAAAACATTACCAAAAACTTGTTTTCAGGTGTTTTGAGCTACTTTCTTAACAAGACGCTAAAACACATGTAACTCATGTGGGAAAGAGAATAACTAACAAAAACAAGTATTTTGAGGGCTTTTGAGCTTGTTATGAACAGATACGCCAAAATACTACAAAGTACCCTATATGAAGAATAGAAAAAAAAAAAAAACGAAAAACGTGTATTATGAGTTTATTTCAGCTTCTTAACTACCAAAACCCTAAAACTCATGAATACCACTCTATATGGAGAAATAGAATAACATTACCAGAACGCCAAAATGCAGACAAAGCATCATATATGGGGTAAGGAAACAAGATTTCCAAAGAATAAATGTGTCTTTTGAGTGTTTATGAGTGTAATAGGCATCAAAACACTATAAATTATACAAAATACTCGATATTGTTAGGCACCAAAGCGGTAAAAAGCATGGAAATCACCCTTCTTTGGAATATAAAACGGCATTACGCAAAACGTGTCTATCGAGTGTTTTAGAAATTCTTATGTTCCAAAATGCTAAAGCACATGCAAAAATATATGTTATGGAGAAACAAAATAATATTACCAAAATCAAGATTTTTTTTGTAGTTTTTCAGCTTCTTACGTAGAAAAATGTCAAAAAGCATGCAAAGTACACTTAATGCGGAAAAAAAAAGACATTACATGAATCGTGTATTATGAGTGTTTTTGTGTTTTTTTTTTTTTTTAGGTTTCAAAACGTTAAAACACATAAATAGCACTCTATATAGAGAAACAGAATAATATTGCCAAAAATGTATATTTGCATGCAATGCACCTTCCATGGGAAAAGAGAATGAGATTTCCAGAAACGTGTCTCGAGTGTTTATGAGCGTGCTAGGCACCAAAGCGCTAAAAAGTATTAAAAGCACCTTCTATGGGAATAGAAAACAGCATTACCAAAAAACGTGTCTTTTGAGTGTTTTTCAGCTGCTGTGGTACCAAAACTCTAAAACGCATGAAAAAACCCTTTATGAAAAAAAATAACATTAACAAAAAGAAGTATTTTCAGTGTTTTAGGACTTGTTACGAAAAAAAAAAAAAACTATATTCATGTAAAGTATCCTATGAGGAAAGGAAAGGTCATTACGAGACACTTTTATTATAAATGTTAATCAACTTTATAGGTTCCCAGACGCTAAAACGCATTAACATGTCTCTATATGGAGAAACAAAACCACATAACAAAAAAAAAAAATATGAAAAAAAAACGACATATCCAGAAACGAGTCTTTTTGACTGGTTATGAGCGTGTTAGGCAAAACGCATGGAAAACCCCCTATAAAGGAAAACAAAACAGTAATCTATGGGGAAACTAAAAGACATTACGAGAATAGTGTATTATGGGAGTCTTGAGCCTCTAGATACTAAATGCTAAAACGCATGGCTAGCATATCTATATCGAGAAACAGAACAACATTGCCAAAAACGTGTATTTTGACTCTTTTTTCACATTATTATTATTATTATTATTATTAGTTCATGTAAAGCTCACTATATGAGGAAACGAAAGATTACTTTTTATTTCAGTGTTATTCAACTTATAATAAACCAAACGATGAAACGCGTGCATCCACTCTGTGGCGAAAAACAAAATAAAAACATTACGAAAACAAGTGTTTTTAATGTTTATTTATTTGTTTATTTATCTATTTATTTATTTATTTATTCTTTTTTTTTTGGCATGTAAACGGAAAATGCAGGCAAAATGGAAAAATTAAAGGACATTACCAGAGACGTGTATTATGAGTGTTTTTAAGTTTCTTAGGTACCAAAACACTAAAATAATATTATTAAAAACGTTTATTTTTAGCGTATTTCACAGGTTTTGATACCAAAACGCCAAAATGCATGCAAAGTACCTTATATTTTGAGTGTTTATAAACGTGTTAGGCACCAAAACGCTCTAAGGCATGGAAAACTCTCTATATGGGGAAACAAAGAAATTTACAAAACACGTTTTTTGACCTACTTCCGTACTAAAACGCTAACATTCTTGCAAAAAACATACTTTAAGGAGAAAGAGAATAACTTTACCAAAAACAAGTATTATGAGTGTTTTCAGCTTCTTTCGTACAAAAAACGAAAAAATGAGTGGAATATATGGGGAAACGAAATATGGGGAAACGAAAAGACATTACGAGAATTGAGCATTTTAAGTGTATTTGAGGTTCTTAGGTACCAAAACTTTAAAGGGTATGAATAGCATTCTATATGTAGTGAAAAACATTACCAAAAATTTGTATTTCGAGTATTTTCACAATGCTAGGTACCAAAACACCAAAAAGCATATGGCTAAGCGAAACTACTTTACTAGAAAAGTGTCTTTTATTTTAATTAATTAATTTTTTTTTTTTTTTTTTACGCCCCAAAAGGCTAAAATACATAGGAAGCACCATATATTAGGAACGAAAAATTAAAAACGCATGAATAGCACTCTATGTGGAAACACAGAACATTACTGAAAACCTGTATTTTGACTGTTTTTTCATATTATTAAATTCCAAAACGCAAAATCCATACGAACCACCCTATATAGGGTAAGAAAACAAATTTAAAAAAAAATCTTTTCAGTGTTTATGAGCGTGTAAGGCACGAAAACGATAAGAAGCAAGGAAAGCTCCTTATATGGGAAAACAAAACAACATTACATTTGAGTGTTTTGAGTGTTTTTCAATTTCTTGCTTACCAAAACGCTAAAACGCATGCAAAACACCCTTTGTGGAAAAACACATTAATATTATCAAAAACAAGTCTTTTAAGTGTTTTTGGGCTTGTTACATACAAAAACGCCAAAATGCATAAAAAAAAAAAAACATATATATGCAAAAGAAAGGACATTGCCAGAGGTGTGTATTTTAAGTATCTTTGAGTTTCTTAGATACCAAAACGTTCATAAGCATGAATAGCACGTGGTATGGGAAAAAAAAAATTACCAAAAACGTGTATTTTAAGTGTTTTTCACATTATTAGGTACAAAAATGCCAAAATTCACACAAAGCATCCTATATGTGGAAACAAAACGACTTTACCAGAAATCTGTTTTGAGTGTTTTTGAGCGTGTTAGCTACTAAAACGCTAAAAAGAATGGAATTCACCTTATATGAAAAAAAAATTAATAAATATTACGAAAAACGTATGTTT
This sequence comes from Scylla paramamosain, assembly GCF_035594125.1. Lineage (NCBI taxonomy): Eukaryota > Metazoa > Arthropoda > Malacostraca > Decapoda > Portunidae > Scylla > Scylla paramamosain. Next base: position 21,774,509 of record NC_087151.1, read on the forward strand.
TGAGTGTTTTTCAACTTTTTACGTACCAAAACGTTAAAAAGTATCCAGAACAAACTTTATGGTGATATAGAATAACATTATTAAAGATAACTCTTTTAGTTTTTTTGTTTTTAATTGTTACGCAGAAAACGACAAAATGCAATTAAAGAACTCTATATGGTGAAACGAAAAGACATTACGAAAAATGTGAATTATAAGTGTTTTTTTTTTGTTTTATCTTTTTTGGTACTAAACGCGAAAACAGGTCAATACCACTCTATATGGAGAAAAAAAAAATAAAATAGGAAAAACTTGTACTTTGAGTTTTCCTCACATTGTTAGGTATCAAAACGGCAAATTGCATAAAAAGCCTCCTTTATGGGGAAACGAAACGACATTCCAAATAACATATGTTTTCAGTGTTTTTGTGCATGTTAGGCACCAAAACGCAAAATAAGCATGGAAAGCACCCTATATGGGGAATGAGCACAAAATTACCAAAAACGAGTGTTTTTGATTGTTTTTAGCTTCTTGCGTACCAAAAAACACGTCAAAAACACCCTACATTGAGAAACAGAATCAAATTATCGAAACAAATATTTCGAGGGTATTTGAGCTTGCTATGAAAAAAGACACCAAAATGTATGGAAAATATCTTACATGTAAATTAAATTGAGAAACGTGTATTATGAGTGTTTTTGAGCTTTTTAGTTACCGAAACAGCTAAAACCCAATAAGAGCACTCTATATTGAGATACATAACAAAAATACAAAAACTTTGTATCTTGAATGTATTTTAAGATACAAGATTTTGTATCTTGAATGTACTGAATGGTATCAAAACGCCTAAAATGCAAACATTTCCAGAAACATAGCTTTTAAGTGTTTATGATGTGTTAGGCACCAAAACACTAAAAAAAAAAAAAAAAGCATGGAAAGCATCCTATTATGGGAAAAAGAAAAAACAACGTGTAAAAGACTCGTTTTTTGTATTTTTGTATTTTTTCAGCTTCCTACGTTCGAAAACGGTAAACGGATGCCAAAAAAAAAAACTTCAGAGAGAAACTGAACAAAAACACCTTTTTTTTTTTTTATGGAGAAGACAAGTAATATTACCAGAAACAAAAATTTAGACTTTTTTTTTTACTTGGTACGCAGAAAAAATCCCAAAATGCATGCATGAAAATACCCTATACGGAAATAAAAAGACGTAAATAGAAGTGTAATATGAGTTTTTTTGAGGTTCTTAGGTACCAAATTCCTAAAACGCATGAATAGCACTCTACATGGAGAAACAGAAAAAAAAATAAAAAATAAATAAATAAATAACATTACAAAAAATGTATATTTTCAGATTATTTCACATTGCTAGGTACGAAAACGCAAAAAAATCATGCAGAGTATCCTATATAGGGAAAAGAAACGACATTTACAGATAAGTGTCTTAGGTATTTATGAGCGTGTTAGGTACCGAAACGCTAAAACGCATGGAAAGTACCCTATATAGGAATAAAAGAACTTTACAAAAAAACGTGTCTTTTCTATGTCTTTGAGCTACTTAAGTATTAAAACGCTAGGATAAATGCAAAACACACGTTATGAAGAAAGAAAATAACATTACCAAAAACAAATATTTTGAGTGTTTTTGAGATTCTTAGGTATTAAAACGCTAAAACGCATGAATAGCACTCTATATGGATAAATATAACATCATTATATATTATATATTATATTATCTACTATATTATATAATATATATTATATATTATATTATATATTTCAGTTTCTTAGGTACCAAAACCGCAAAATGCACGCAAAGCACCCTATATGGGGGAAAGGAAACGAGATTTACAGAAAAGTTTTTTTTTAGCATTTATGAGCGTGCTAGGCGTCAAAACGCTAAAAAAAAAAAAAAAGCATGGAAAGCATACTATACGGAAATAGATAAATAAATGAATAAACAAACATTACCAAAGAAAGTCTCTTTTCAGTGTTTTCAGCTGCTTACTTACCAAGACGCTAAAACACATGAAAAAAAAAAAAAACTCCCATTATGGAGAAAGACAATAATATTTACGAAAAAAAAAAAAGGCATTTTGAACTTTTTACGTATAAAAACGCCAAAATGCATACAAAGTACTCTTTATCGGGAAAACAAAAGTTATTACTATAAATGTGTATTATGAGTAATTTTGAGCTTCATAGGTAACAAAACGCTTAAACGCATTAATAGCACTCAATATGGAGAAACAGAACATTACCAAAAACGTGTAATTTGAGTGTATTTCATATTATTAGGTACCAAACCGCAAAAATGAAGGCAAATGAAACGAGATTTTCAGAAACGTGTCTTTTGAGTGTTTATTATTGTTTTAAATACCGAAACGCTAAAAAAAAAAAAAAATCAAACCATCTTATATGGGAATAGAAAAAAAAAATCGTCTTTTCAGTATTTTCAGCTTTTTACGTAGCAAAGCGCTAAAATGCATGGAAAACACCCTTTTGTGGAGAAACAGAATAACATTATCAAAACAAGTATTTTGAATGTTTTTGTGCTTGTTACGTAAAAAAGAAAAAAAAAGCCGAAATGCATTCTACCCTTTATCAGTAAACGAAAAGAAAAGTATATTATGAGTGTTTTTTTGAGTTTCTTAGGTATCAAACCTCGAACACGCATGAAAAGCTCTCTATATGGAGAAACAGAACATTACTCAAAACGTGTAATTTGAGGATTTTTCACATTGTTAGGTACCAGAACGCCTAAATGCATGCAAAGCCCCTCGTATGTGGAAAAGAAGCAACATTCCAAGAAACTTACCTCTTAAGTGTTTTTGTGCATGTTAGGCACCAAAGCACTAAAATGCATGAAAAGTACACCATATTAGAATACAAAACATGTAAAAAAAAAAAAGTATCTTTTGAGTGTTTCTGAGCTTCTCACTTACCAAAACGCTAAAACGCATGCAAAACACCCTTTATGGAAAAACAGAATAACATAACAAAAAATGTGTTTTTTAGCTTATTAAGTACAGAAACGGCAAAATACATGTAAAGTACCCGATATGATGAAACAAAACGGTATCGCTGGAAACTTATTTTATGAGTGTTATTGACCTTCTTAGGTAACAAAACGATAAAAAAAACTTGAATAGCATTCTATCTGTAGAAACAGAACAACAATTAGGTTAGGTTAGGTTACGTTAGGATAGGTTAGGTTAGATTAGGCTAGATTTAGGTTAGGTTAGGTTAAGTTAGGATAGGTTAGTTTAGGTTAGATTAGGTTAAGTTAGGTTTGAGTGTTTTTTTATTTACTTTTTTTATTTTATAAAATATTTTTATGTTACCTTTATTTTATAAATAATAAGGAGGAGCTGAAAAACTCAATATATACGTGTTTTGTAATGATGTTTGGTATTCCCATATACAGTTATTTCCATGCATTTTAGCGTTTTGGTGAAAAAAAAAAAAACGAGAAATGTGTTTATTAACGTGTTAAGGCACCAAAACCCATGAAAATCACTCTATATGAGAAAACAAAACAACATTACCAAAGAAATCTCTTTTCAATGTTTTTGAGCTACTTGCGTACCAAAACGCTAAACGCATGCAAAACACCCTTTCTCAAGAAACAATAATATTACCAAAAACAAATAATGTGATTGTTAATGTGTTTTTGCGTACAAAAACGACAAAATGCATGCAAAAGTACCCTATATGGTGAAGCGAAAAGACGTTACAAGATCCGCATATTACGAGTGTTTTTGATCTTCTTAGGTAAGAAAACGCTACAAAGCATGAATAGCACTCTATATTGAGAAACATAACAACATTACCAAAACCGAGTATTTTGAGTGTATCTCACATTGTTAGGTATCAAAAAGCCGAAATACATGCAAAAGCATGTGGGGAAAGAAAAGGAGATTTTCAGAAACGTGTCTTCTGAATGTTTACGAGCGTGGTAGGCACCAAAATGAAAATAAGCATGGAAAGGACCCTATGTGGGAAAACTAAACAATATTAATAAAAACGTCTCTTTTCAGTGTATTTGAGATACTTACGTACGAAAACGATGAAACGCATTCAAAAGACATTTCATGGATAAACAGTATAATTTACTAAAAACGTGCATTTTGAGTGTTGTTTTTTTTTAGCTTTTTACGTAGAAAAATACCAATATGCATGCAAAGTACTTTGAAACAAAAGACATTATGAGAAAAGTGTGTTATGAGAGCTTTTGAGCTTCTTAGGTACCAAAATCCTAAAACGCATTAATAGCACTCTATATCGAGAAACAGAACATTACCAAAAAATTGTCATTTTGGTGTTTTGAGTGTGTTACGTACAAAAACGCCAAAATACATGTAAAGTACCTTAGATGGAAAACAAGCAGTTATTGACAAGAAGAGTGTATTAGAAGTGTTTCTGAACTTCTTAGGTACCAAGACACAAAAACGCGTAAAATTCACTCTATATGAAGAAACAGAACATTAGCAAACACATGTCTTTTGAGTTTTTATCACCTATTTGAGTACCAAAACTCCAAGACGTATCCAAAGCACGTAATTACAAGAAAAAGAACAAAGTTATCAAAAACGTGTATCGTGAGTGAAATTGAGCTCATTAGATACCAAACCTTCACAATGCATGCAAATCACACAAAATAAGGAAACGAAAAGAAATTATGAGAAATATATATATATATATATATATATATATATATATATATATATATATATATATATATATATATATATATATATATATATATATATATATATATATATATATATATATATATATATATATATATATATTTTTTTTTTCTTCATCTTGGTTACCAAATCGCAAAAGCGAGTGAAGAAGCATTCTTTAAGGAGAAGTAGAACATCACCAAAAACGTATATTTTGATTGCTTTACAAATTCTTAGCTACCAATACGCCAAAATCCATGAAAGCACTCATGTTAGGTACAATAACGGCAAACTGCGTGCATAGTGCCCTATTTGGTAAAAAAATATTGATTGCCAGAAACGTGTTTTATGAGTGTTATTGACCTTAAGTAACTAAACGCAAAAACGCGTGAATAGCACTGTATATGTAGAAACTGAATTATACATATATATATATATATATATATATATATATATATATATATATATATATATATATATATATATATATATATATATATATATATATATATATATATATATATATATATATATATATATATATATATATATATATATATATATACATATATAAACTTGTGTTTTGAGTGTTTTTTTAGTGTTAGGTACCAAAATACCATAATGCATGCAAAGCTCTTTTTATAGACAATAGAAATAAGATTACCTGAAAGGTGCTTTTTTCACTGATTTACTGCGTTTTAGGCATCAGAACACTAAAATGATGGAAAGCATTGTATATTGGAAAACAAAACATTACCAAAAACCGTGCCTTTTTATTTTTTTGAGCTATTATGTACCAAAACGCTAACATGCATGCAAAACACCCATTAAGAAGAAACAATAACTTTACAAAAAAAAAAAAAAGTGTATGTTCAGTGTTTTGAGCTCCTTTCGTAAAAAAAAATACGATAAAATGCATGTAAAGTATCCTATATTGAAAAGGAAACGATGTAGCAAGAAACGTGTGTTTTTTAACATCTTAGGTAACAAAGCGTTAAAACACGTGAAAACACTTTATATGGAGAAACAGAACAACATTGCCAAAAACGTCTGTTTTGAGGGTTTTTACATTGTTATGTACCAAAACGCCAAAATGAATGCAAAACACTCTATATGGGGAAATGAAAGAACATGACGAGGAACATGTATTGTGAGTGTTTTTTGAGCTTTTTAAGTACCAAAAGTCTAAAATGCGTCAATAGCACTTTATATGAAGGAAGAAAACAACATTACGAAAAACGTTTTTTTTGAGTGTTTTTCACATTGTTATGTACCAAAGCAACGAAATGTATGCAAAGCATTCTATATGGGGAAACAAAATGACAATACCTGAAACATGTCTTTTGAGTCTTTTTTAACCTATTAGGCACCAAAATGCTAAAATACATGGAAAGCAATCAATATTGGACCACAAAAAAACAAAGAAAAGCGTGTCTTTGGAGTGTTTTTCAGTTTTTTTTATGTACCAAAACACTTAAACGCATGGAAAACACCCTTTCTGGAAGAACAAAATAACATTACCAAAAGTATGCATTTCCAGTGTTTTTGAGTTTGTTAGGTACAAAAACAGGAAAATGCATTTAAAGAACCTTATGTGGTGAAACAAAGTAATATTACCGGAAACGTGGATTAAAAGTGTTTTTGACATTCTCAGGTAACAAAATGCTAAAAACGCGTGAATAGCACTTCATATGTATATAGCACTTCATCTGTTTTTAGTGTTTTAGGCACCAAAAACACTAAATTACATAGAAAGCACTCTATACTGGGATACAAAAGAACAATACAAAAAAATGTGTATTTTTTGGTGTTTTGTGTTTTTTAACTTCTTATGTATCAAAACGCTAAAAAGTAAGTAGTAGGGAAATTGCCAAGGGAGTTGCCCATCCTAAATTGGCATGCCATGGGAGTTCCCATGGAATAGAGACTCCCATGGCAATGCCAAATTAGGATGGGCGACCCCCATGACAATTTTCCGGAGGCCTCAGTGGCAATCCATTTCAGAATGGCGACCCTGGCTGTAAATTAACTCGGGGGGGAGAAGCGGATCATTCACGACGACGTCACCAGGGCCCATGTTAAGGAGGGGGGGGCGGGAAGGCGATGGCAGCGCTGACGGGAGAGGTGGGAGCGTGTGTCCTTATCCTTCAGCGGCTATGGAATGACTAAATCAATCAATGATGGTTTGTGGGAAATAATTGAATGGGAAGGGGGTGGGGGGACTGAACGCATCAGGCACGGCAGGTGGCTGGGATCACTGACAGCTACACGTTAGGGTCGCCATCACATGCGTGGTCTGGGAGACTCTGACGACATTGCCATGGAGGCCTCCCTTTCACTCGCGTGGATCCTGGACAGCCAGGGTGGTTTGAGTCTTGCCATCACATGTTCCCTCCAATATCTCAGTACATTCCATTGTCTCCACCACTCAATGGTCAAGGTTGACGGAAGGGAAGAGGGTGGGGGAGGTCTGAACGCGTCAGGAAAGTGGGTGGCAACGCCACCACGCAGCTGCCATGCGCTAGTCGCACAGGCGGGTCCTGGACGGCCTGGGTGGCGAGTCTTGCCATCACGTGTTCCGTCTGACATCTCAGTACATTCCAATGTCCTGCCTTTTCCAGATAGCCAAGGTCGTCGTGACTACCCACGTGGTTCCGTTACCTGCGATCTCTTTACCTTGGATTAAGGAGTTTTGGTGTGCTGACATCCTCTGGCATGTTAGGGGGCATATATTTTTTTTTTTTCAGTTTTCCTGCGACTTCTTCTTCACCTCCTGACCCTCATTGCTGCCTAAAGGTGACTCATCTGACTGCCACGGCTGTGTTTCGGCAGACGGCAGCATCAGCGACTTCGGAGGTAGCGGTCACGATTGTTGCAGCGGCTGCCACTGTGGTTGTGGCTGCTGCTGCGACTGCTGCAACTCCTGTCCTGATGAGACATCAGGAGGTGGGCTTGCTGGCAGCGGTGACATGTCGTTATACCTAAAGATCAATTTCTTCTTTGCAGGCTCTGACATTCTCTCCACATTGACATCCTCATGGTGAGCGCGGCTTCGCTTACCCCCAACATCACCCAGGTAGATATCAAAGCGGAAAGAGATACTTTCTGTAACAGAAAAAAAAAAAAAAGATGAGAACAATGGAAAAGTTTGTTTTTCTCCCCTCCTCTTCTTATTCATGTAATTTACAATGGCGAAGGTGCGTGATGGCACGCAAGGTAATGGTATACTTACCCAAGGCGATATCGAAGTGACACTTATCCGTCAGCATTTACCCCACATTGACCCCTTTCCCACACCCCGCCCCTTTTCCCTCATCTACCTTATTACCACTTTACAGATATTATGACATCTCGCTCGGTTGTCGGCCGGGCAAAACGTAGGCATGCAATGTGGCATTTTATGAAATATTACGTAAGCCATACGAGTAATTTTTTGTCATTATATAGATATTGATGCTTTTTGAAGCTGGTGTGAATAATGCACATTGCACGTTTTAAAGTATGCCAACTCAGTATAAGGCAAAAGAACATGCAATAAATGCCGCACATGAGGGAATTCAACCCCTGAAGTCGATAATTTAATGTGCTAATTTTCATATGTGGACAAGTTTGCATGAAATGATGTAAGACGGCAGGATATTATTTGGGATGTAAGTTACAGCTATCGTAATAGCCTATGGTCTGACTTTGAAAATTAAGATAAACAGTAATCTAGTGGCCATGGTCTTCGAGTCACTCAATGTATTTAGAATGAAAACGCATGGCTTCTCCTGTTTTCTGGAAAAATTTATCAGCTGTCACATGGCGTTGGTTGTGACAGCCTAAAAAATAAACTCAACTGCCCAAGATGTCTGCTAGACCGGCTTATATTTCACGTGTATTCATGACAACTTATGCGTGGACAATGCAGTGAACGTGACGATAATGATCAATTTCTATGACACCGGTAGTGTCGGTGAAAAACATGATGATGCGGTTATGATTACGTGCCTTAGCAAAAGACAGATTTATTCTTAGATTCCCTAATTTATCCAGAGGGATGGCATTGTGCACGTCCTCTTTCACAAAGTTAAGGAAACATACTGTCCGACCTTTATTAAAAGCATCAAATACTAGGGAATTACGCGTGTCCAATGCTAGTGACTCAAGGGTCGTGTAAAGTAATTTTGACGCGTGATGCGGGAAAGAGCTGCGAACGTTATAAATGGTCTCCCCATTCACAGTGATATGTACATGTGACAGATCAGCGTGATGAAAATATAAACCGTTCTTATCAATTATGCCTTGTAAGCTGTCCATATCAACTATTGCCATGGTCAAATTTTGAGGTATGATTTGCGCATAAGGTAATTCGGCAATCAAAGATTGGCGTTTAACACATGCGTCTTACTGAGTGTCCTATTGAAAGTGTATTGCATTGGATTTATAGTCAAGGAGTTATTTAGTGATTCTAAGGCGGGTGGATGCAGCGTGATGTGGTCAACCCATAACTTAGCCATCTCGAGCTTAAATTTGAAACTGCTGGCGTCTTGGTGTGAATTAAGAATCCATGTTTTGTTAGCCAATTCTAATTGAATTCTCACATCGACAGAGTCAAGCAGGTAAGCGTCCAGAATTGATATATTCGAAAACAAAGGCGATATCATTGAAAGGCCGTGCGTTTTACAATCTTTTATCATTTATTTCTCATCTTTATTCCCCCCCGTGAATTTATTGATTGTGCCTTTTGATCCATCATAATCGCAGTGGTAGAAGGCGACGCGACCAATAGAGTCAATTTTATCCTGAGGGATTGTTGTAATTATTTTAATGAAGGCGTGATAGTTGAACAAAGAGGATGACTCCACAAGCTGTTCGTTAAAATAACAAGTGCAAGACTTAAACATCGTATTATTCAAGCCATTACTAAAAGCGATGTGATCGTCGTCGTCTAGTGGCGCGCCATCTGCCTTCGCTATGCTAACTCGCAATTCTAGAGACCGTGTTGATAGATCCAAAAATTGTCCTGGAATGCCAGGCAGTCTAAATTCAATGTAAGGGTCGTTAATTCCCGCATGATTATTAGCATTAGCGTCTAAATTAACGGGTAATGCGTCCAACTTTCGTCTCGCAGCGACTGCCGATTCATTGGTATGCAGGCGATTCACCTGCGGGAAGTTCTCACTCACAGCCGTCAGATAATTGCTCAGGGGGTGGAGGTCGCTCAGCCCTGCACATCCAGCCTGTAATGAGTCATCTTCGCGACTAAGCTAAATATTGAAGATATCTGCTTTATAGCATGTCTTTCTTTTCAGTTCCCTGGTTGGCTGTTTTCTCTTTTTTCTTTTCTCCGACTCCTACTTTCCTCTATTTCATTACTCATCCACCTCGAACTATCCTTTCACCCACACCCCTCACGGCGGCGACGCCTCTATTTCTTAATGATTTGCGAAGTTGTTTCCCCTCTAAAACATCTGTTAATAAATCTTTTCCCATTTGGTATGCTTCGGGTGACACAGTACGCATGAGAAAGGGAATTGCTCTTTTAGCAAAGCCGCTCAAAACGGAAAATATGCCACCACCTCTTCTTGAATGGGGTGGAATAAAAACCTGGATGTCGTCTAACCCCCCGCCTTTGCTTTGCGTAAAAAGCAAGTCATATTCCACTCAAGTGGGAGGTGTGAACGCTCTCGTCATGATGACCGCCATGTCACGAATAAGACACCGAGCATAATCACCGGCTTTTTATTTCTGTCTGATATGCAGTAAGAGTGTAATTGATTTACCCCTCCCAAAGTGAATGGGCCGGCCAACTTGATCCGCGAGTTGAATCGCAAGTCGCAAGTCGTTTTCGGCATATGGACTGTATAAATTATACTTGGCATACTAATCAAAGCCCAAGATGTGAGCCATCCTGGGTCCAAATTTCGCAGTCAAGTAGCAGAAATGGCCATTGTTCTCGCACTGTGGGGCATTCTGAAGGACGTGCTCCACCCTTCACATTTTTTCATTATAGTTAAAAAATTGATCACCCTCAAATTACCGGTCATACTCAGTCTTCATATTGCTTTTTAATTCTGCGGCCAATTCGATATTAATGACGTCAACCATATACCCAGTATCGCCCACCTCCATGCTCGTTCGAGGTGTGTATGTATGGAGTTTATACATGCGTGTTTCTTCGGTGTGGGTTATGGCCGAAATATCAATCCTGCAAGTATAATCACCCGCCACTAGACCCAAGAACTGTTCTGGATAAAAGCAGTTTATCAGACCTACTTCATAATCCTTATTTGGATCATCATCCCAATTAAGGAATACATTTATACTCGATTTGTCAAACACACATCAAATTTATTTCAAAATTTTACATGACATAGTTTATTCAGACTTCCTCACGAGAATAGTTTCAACTCCAAAAGGTTGAAGTCGCTTCGCCAGCCCTTCCACCATAGGCAGGTAATTATTCGTCCACTCATCCTGGCAGCGACCTCTGCAACCCACTCCTTCTGGGATGATAATCTGCTCCACTTCAGTGTTCGCCATGGCTATCAAGGCAATCTTTTTTCAGGCAATTCTGGAAGTGTTGACGTCAGTTCATGCTTGTATCCATCTTGAGTCCTTCCACGTAAAGCAAATCCTTCGATGTCGCAATTGCCTGTTGCACCTTCTCGTTACCCTCGACGGCCTCGCCCCAACCATACTGAGTCACGCAGGCCGCCAGGTGAGGGAGATTTACGCTTCCTGTGGGAGGCGAGTGGATAATGATACATCTTGGTTCATCTCTCGTGTCCGTCGTGGCCCAATGAAGCGAGTAGAGTCTCTTTCTAGCCGCATAAGTATTCTCGTATGGATAAATCGTTTTGAGGTCCCGCGCAATCCCACACGGTACGGTGGAGACCGCATTTACTGTGTAAGCAATATAACAGCGACAATCATGGAACGCGCTGTCGGTCAGCCTACCCTCGACCACCTTCATCTTGATGACTAATTGGAGGGTAGATCCACGCGTCAAACCCTCTGTGAGGGGAGTGAGGGGGAAATGTGGCATCGTGGACCTTTATTTGCACGTATTGGTCGATATTACACCTCTTGCATAGTAGAATTATTCATTCAAATTGACGCAGGTGTTATTTTTTTTCCTTTGTTGGTGGGAAGGGATGGAGGGTGGGGAACATATTATTTAATAGGGGATGTGGGTGATGGGACGAACCGTTTTGACCATAACCCTTATCAATTATCCATCCATAGGTCTGCACCCCTGATGCGCCTAACACGTGCACGTCAATGACTCATGCGTTATTGATTTACTTACTCGTTTACAGGGTAACACAGGGCCTTTTATTTTAATATGCTTCCCAGATGTCGCCGATCCCGCCGCCTATCAGTTTACTTTGTTGAGCTGTATTTTTGATGGCGCCCGCGGGGAGTTGCGCCAAGTGAAGTAGCATTGATAATAATGGACGCTCATCGGCTGAAATTTTTTTCACGTCCCCCTTTCTGTTGCCGAGTACTCGTATGAGATCAAACATGCTTATCCCCAAAAATGGCAGAAGTAAGTTACCATGATCATCCCGTGAAATCCCAGGTTTATCCTCCAATAATTTCAAGAGAGATAAACCGTATTCTCTAAAGGAAGGTGGAACAGCAACTCGAATTAAATCATCCAAGGGCGGATTGACAGGCGCGCGTCACGGCAGTGCCACAGTGGAGGCGACAGTGGTAGCGGTGGCCGGCGGCAGAAGTGAAGTTGTTTTTTTTTCTTGACTTGTTTTGTCGTGAATCGGTGCGGAGTTGCAACGTCGGCCAGTTTAAATTTACACCTCTCGACAACTGAGATGGGAACTAAATAATATTCCTTCATCTCTGTAGTAAACTTGTAGTAAACACGGCTATAGGGAGTAACGCAGCCAATATGCTGCCACCTCGTTTGGAGATTAGAATGGCTTTTTTTTCTTGTACACGAGCGTCTTCTTCAAGGCTACAGTGCGAATATCACTCTTGAATTTTTTTCAGGCGGTTAATGATGGAATCATCGTCCGTCAGGCGTTTCTTCAAAAAAGTTGGCGAATATTTCCAAGATGCAATTGACTTCGTGCTTATTCAAACTCTCCAAGACCTGCTTCCGCAATTTAGGGGAGACGTGAGAGAGGAGGAAAACAAAATCCTTGTACTTCTATATCAATGGTTTTTCCTCATTCATTTCTTACTAAGTTGTCCGCATCTATCTAAATGTCAAATTTATCTGGACGAAATACTTTCTTTTACCTCGCTCGACCTTTGATCGTAATATATCGACCTGGTAATGTGTCGGAAGAGAGGAATTGATTAATTCTTCCTTGTAGAATGCACCAGTCATGTCCTCATCTACCAAATCCCTTATGTAATAAATAGGGATTTTATGTGAGTAATCCACATGACTTATCTTAAAAACCTCCTCAATATTGTTGACGGTATAACCCTTATTGAATTTAAATTGCGTTCGGGAACCACGTTGTAAGTGTACAATGTCTCCCAGGTGGTGGTGACAGGTGGTGGAGGTGGTGAACCTGGGCCGGTGTTTGGTTATCACCCAAACCGCAGTGTTGGGTGTGATTGTACGTGTTTATTAGGGTGGGCAAGACGTTAATATACATCAGTGTATTGTTATGTGTGAGATATTTATTTATTTTCGCCTTTATGGTTCGGATGACCCTTTCTGCCAAACTTGCCTTTGTTTCACGCGAGTAATTGGAATACAAGGTAATACCTTTCAAAGTTAGATATTTTTTCACTGCTTGATTATAAAATTCGGATCCCTGATCAGTAAAAAAGACGCGACACGCCTGTAAAACTTCCCGACTCCTAAAATTTTTTTTTTCAGCGCTTGCAGGCTACTGCGTTCAGATTTACTTGTCAGCGTTGCTACTTTCAAGTACCTGCTGGAAACGTCCAGGCAAAACATGATGTATCGAATGCCGCCACTGTGTCTGTGCAGCTTTGTAAAATCTGCCAAATCACAAGTTAAAATGACGGACGGTTTTAGGAGCGAGAATTTTTCATTGCGGAAAACGTTTCAGTGTCGGCTTGTGAGGCGTATAAGTGTGGACACCCTGCAAAATGACCTCACATCGCGGTGTGTTAGATTCTTATCGCTTTTCTTCCCCTCTCTGTAGAGTGTTTGCATGCCTCCTAAAGCCGCAGGATTCGTCATATCCCGATAAATTTCGTCCAAAACTGCGTTCATAGCAGATAGACTTTCTCACTGGGCGGCTCATCCACAATATTTGTGCGCAGTTGAATTTCTTTGGGTACGTTCGGGGATAAATCGCACCAAAAATAACCGTGATCTCGTCTAAGCACGACATTTTTATAAATTTCCATAAAGTGTTTGACGTGCTCCTTTCCATAAAGTTACCTGCCCAGACATTCGATTTGATATATATCTCTGTTTTTCATAAGAATGTAATGCGAGGCATTTAAAGTTATCGTTCTAGCATACTTTCCGGGGAAAAAGACATTCTGCGCTATCATTATAACTGACAAATTTTTATGTCTCCCTTTGGTAAAGGCCTCTGCTATCGTTTGAGAATTGCCAGCCATGAGGAAATTGTCATCTAATATCAAAAGCGTGTGCGTTTGCGGATCGGCATATGGATTGTCATCATCCATCACGGGATCAATAATTTTCTCATGCACTTTGACCTTATCTTGAAAAGGAGAATTCTGCTCCAGCGAATGCAATGAGATGCCACAAATAATTCTGTTAAATCCATGCTGATATTTCTCTATAATTTTATTGCAGAGGTGTGTTTTGCCGGAATTTGTATAACCTGCGATAACTATGCGTGTAGGATATCTGAAGAGAATCAGCATCTCTTTGCTAAATGTCTTGTCCATGTTAAGTTCAGAGGGTCACTAAAAGACGCTTCGATATGTTTACAGTATTTATTGCTTAACCTTTATTTACATGGTCATATAGGTAACAGCATAACCAGCCTCCCCAGATACATCCTCATCCCTGCCCTCTAATTATGGCGTGGATCTCTCCCGACTCACGCTTCTTCCTCAACCTCCTCTTCCCTCTCCTTAACCTAAGTACAAATGTTCTTACATTACCTCCTTCTCCTCCTCTTCCTCCTCTTTCTCTTCCTCCTCCTTATCCCACATGGACAGTACAAATGTTCTTACATTACATGAACAATCCCTCTCATCCCCCTCCTTAACCACGTGGTCAATACAAATGTTCTTACATTACATGAATGGCAGCTGCTAGCCAACGTGGTCTCTCTCCACCCCTTAATTATGATGTGAATAATGTCGTGGAAAGTCTCTCCCGATCACGCCACAGTCCACTCATTATCCCATCCTCCCCCTCCCCCTCCTCCTCCTCCTCCTCCTACTCCACATCCTCTGCCACCTCCTCATCCATATCATTCTCCACATCTCTTTCCCGCTGATCATTGTCGGGGTGGTAATACGTGAAAGCGTTTGCCGTCAAAATGTGACAATGTACGCTTTCGCATGTGAGTGGTACAAATTTACCCTTTCACATTTCTAATATTATAGCAATCCACCATTCCACATGCGACATTATTAAGTGTTTCCGTATACTGCTGATGCAATATATTTTACTGATGGTGAGTTGGAATGCCTTTACCTCGAGATACTTGCTTGTCATCTTCCAACAGCAGCGAATACATCTTTGGTTTTAATAAGATTGCCTCTTTGATGAGCGTGGATCCGGTTTTAGATTTCAGCAAGCCTAGTTGACCCTTCCGCTCCCCATTAAAACACATGTCCTCTGAAGTAAAGTTACTGGTGTCAAGAAAATTTGCCAGGGGTCCATGTTTCAGTTCATCATTGAAGTTTGTAGGTATGTGTAGACTGAATATGAAACTGTCAGTATCTTCACAAGCTAATTTAGCTCTCTCCCCATAATTGGCTTTGATGACACGATACCATAAGTTGTACATATACTTCTCTGCCACTTCTAAAATATGGTATCCCAAGTAATTTGGCGGACTGATTTTAATCGTATTCTTACTGTTGACGCATATGACTCGGTCCTCGCCTAATTGGTGTACCCTTTTAAAGGATAGATTTCTTGCATACTTCAGGAGAGACTTTCTTTTTGTCACTAATTTCTGTTAGAGGCCATACTTCACTTCAGATAACATGGATCTGCCATAAACTGCGTTTGACATCAGTTTGCAAATGCGATTTTTAATGGTGCAGGTCTCATTTTTATGCTGAGTAACGTTCCTTTCTATGAAAGGTTTCAGGTATGGAGCCTGTCTAAAGCTATATATAGCATGGACACATTATATTTTGCAGTCCAAGTGAGAGTAAAAGTTGCAGCAATTCCAGACTGATGAGATGATCTTTCAGCCCCTTATGACTTGCCACGAGTTTACGATTTTTCCTCTCCAGCTTACGACCCTCAGCTTGTAACAGTCTTTTACTGTATGGCAAGATGTCATCTTCTGTAATATGTATGCAAAATGTCATCTTCTGTGTGCGAGGCACAGAGAGAACTCGTCCATG